>NC_136416.1:7853750-8540000 GCF_051521515.1 Lactuca serriola
CGACATGCTAGTTCACTATAAACAAAGCTCTGATACCAACCTGTCACACCCCCGAACCAGACGGCGGAAACGTTCGGGAGCTGTCGTGACTTAATTGAATACCATAACATTGAATATATATGAAACATAACAACATTCGTCACCATGCATTAATATAGTACAACCGGTAAAGTTTACACTGAGTACATTGTTTTAATATTACATTCCCAAAAATAAATTGTTCGGTTCATAGATAAACAACTGCAATCCAGCACTGAGTACATATTTCCTTTGGTTCACTTGTTACCTGAGAATACAAGTATTTTGAAAAACGTCAACATATGAAATGTTGGTGAGTTCATAAGCGGTATTTGAAAATCAATGTTTTGTATCATTTTGAAAACCACCAGAAAATCCGATATTTTCTGAAAGAGCTTTTGAAAACATTTGTGAAGATCCATGGGTATGCTTGTTTGTTTCTATAGTTGTAAGAAAATTGTTCATCAAAATTGTGTACGTTTTGAAAATCGTGTGTATTGAAAAACCCTAGGAAAACCCGATGTTTTCCTAATTCTTTGAATTCCATGAAGTAAACATAAAACCATTGCAGCGCGTGAAGTCAATAATTTCAGGCGACGTCGGATTATTTTTGCGCATGATTAATTGCTATAAACACGCGTTACACAAACGACCTGTTTATAACTATACTAACGATCCCGTAGGCGTCGTCCGTACTAATCACGTTATCCGACCGCCCTGACTTCTTGTAGTCCCACATCCGAAGAGAAAAAGGGCACGAAGACCCCGATGACTCCATTAACCGGTTGGGGATAAAAAAAAAAGGTACGAGGGGCCCTTGACCCGCCTCGCATGAAATACCGACTTTACTAGCAATACCATAGGACCCTTGGGGACCAATAGTATAAATGCCATTGAAAGTCCTTTTACGCTGTGTTAGATCATGTAAGATCCAACAACTCGTAAGGTAGGAGTCTTCGGGCCTTAAGATCAGGTCATTGGGCTAGCTAGGCCCAACAAACAAGATTTTACACTTTGGGGCCCAAAGATGGTGCGTAGACGTCTGTGCACTCTCACGTGTATATTGAATTACCAAATGTTTTCGTGTATGAATCGAGTTATCGTCGTGTTAGTATTTTCGGATTGTTATTGATTCGAGACCGAATCAATTCGTTTAACAACGATTTTTGGTATTGTTGTGTATTGTATTACGTAGGTAGTCGCGGTGCCAATATTTGATCAAGTTGCGTGCATTGAATTAGCCTTGAAAGTTTTCTGTTTTCAGCCCCTCATTGTTTGTAAAATTTACTCTTTTCAACCCTCTAATTAAATAACTTTCCGGTTTGGTCCTTAAATCATTTTTCTTGACATTTTAACACCAAAAATTATTGAAATTAATATTTTTCAGCATATTTTTCATTGAAAACAGTTTAAGTCCCTGAAATTGCAGTTTTCTCGGTTATAACCCCTCTTTTTCGCAGTTTTTACAATTTTGGCCCAAATTGGAAAATTTTTGCAACTTTGGTCCTTTTTAAATTTGAAAAGCATTTTAAACCTTTGAAAAGTACTTGGAACCTTAGTAGTCCACTGTTTTACAGAAAAACACAGTTTTGGGTCCTCCAAAACAGAAAATTTCGCATAATGGGCCCTATTGGGCCGAAATTGTCATTTTTAGCCCATTAAGCTTGAAATTTATATTTTTAATCCTCCAAATGAGTATATTTTCAGAAAATATTTCATTGAAACTGTTTTGACACTCCTCATCCATCAGAATTCGTGATATGTCATTTTGGGCCCTTTAACTTTATATTTTTAACATTTTATGTCCAAAAATTGAGTTTTTAGCCCAAATAAAATGTTATTAAGCCATTTAGCTATTTTTCTTGGAACACTTTGTATGTAGAAATATACTTGATGCTAGTATCATTAATCATAAAGTATATCTTGGTTTTTTGGGGTTTTAAGGCTAGATCCAACATTATAACACACAAAAACACACATGTAAGCATAGAAATCATACAAGGCATACAAAACATATATAGATCTACACTTTCACTTGTATTCCCCCCCCCCCCCCCCACAAAACTCATAAAAACAGAAAATAGGGGGTATGAAGCTCACCTTAGGGTGTGATTTCGGTTTTTGAAGAAAAGATGGAAGAAAACTTGGTGATTTTTGGCCTTAGCACCCTTTTCTTGAAGATCTCGAGTTTGGTATGCTTCTAAGAGGTAAGATCACGATTTTTGCATGGATTAGGAAAAGATTTTGTTAACACAAAGAACCTAAGTCATAGATCCAAGCATAATCTTACCTTAGATGAAGAGTTTGTGGAAATATCCTCTTGAAAGCTTCTTAAATTTCGAGATCTTTGAGTGGAGAGGGAGGAAGTTTTCTTGAGTGTTCTTGAGAGAGTTTGTGAGATGTGTGTGTGTGTTTGAGATGGCCGAGAGTGAAGGAGGGAAAAGAAGAAGTGATCTTTGAAGTGATACTTGCATGGAGGTATGTGATATGTTGCATGGAAATCCAAAAGACAATAATGAGGTGGCAAACCAAAGTCAACTCCTCACCACTTCTTCTTGGACTTGGGCCTTGGGCCGAGAATCTTGAAGGAAAAGGAAAATTTGGGCTTTTTGCCCCTAAGCCCAATATTAGAGTTAGTTTGGGTGAGTTTTAACATAAAAGAATATAGTATGATTTTTACATATTTGTTGGACTAGTTTAGGTTATTCATGGATCAAAGCTTTTAATTCATTTCATTCTAGGCCCAATGTGGCCCAAAATGTTGAAATAAATTAATGTGGGTCCAAATAGAGCCCAATTAGGGTTCTATGCCCATGATAGTCAAATTGGAAGCTTATTGGTCCATTTGGGTCCAATAAGGAAGTCCTAGTCCAAAGTGGATCTAAACAAGAACTTCTAGGGTTTCCAATTGTTTGATGACCATTTATAGCACTTGTAGGATGTATTTGCTTGAGGTTTTTGATGTCATAATAGTAGGTATCACACATGCTCTTAAGTTTTGATTCACATTAACTTGAGTGTATAGATTACATGACACAAAATTTCCAGTTGTGACATCATCCCCCCGTTAGAGGGAATTTCGTCCCGAAATTCTGTTTGAAAGCTAGATTTGAGAATGTTAGAATAGGTGAGGGTACTTTTGCTTCATTTGGTCTTCGCGTTCCCACGTGAATTCTGGCCCACGCTTTGCGTTCCACCGTACCTTCACGATCGGGATGCGACTTTGCTTAGTATGCTTCACCTCCCTGTCCATGATTTCGATTGGTTCTTCAACGAACAGGAGATTCTCATTGATTTCGATTTCGTCAAGAGGAATGACAAGGGTTTCATCTGATAGACACTTCTTCAGGTTAGAGACATGAAACACGGGGTGTACACCGTTTAGCTCTGCGGGTAGTTGTAGTCTGTAGGCTACCGGACCTATTCGGGCGACGATTTCGAAAGGTCCAATGTATCGCGGGTTCAGCTTTCCCCGTTTTCTGAAACGTATAACCCCTTTCCAGGGTGAGACTTTCAACAGTACTCGATCACCGACCTGGAATTCTAAGGGCTTTCGCCGTTTGTCGGCGTAGCTCTTTTGTCGGTCACGCGATGCTTGCAATCGAGCTCTGATTTGAACGATCTTTTCTGTGGTTTCGCGAATGATCTCCGGTCCCGTTAGTGCCTTGTCCGACATATGTGTTCTCGCTAGCTGCGTATCACCTATTTCAACCCAGCATAACGGTGATCTACATTTACGCCCGTACAGTGCTTCGAAAGGAGCCACCTTGATGCTCGAATGGTAACTATTGTTATATGAGAACTCGATCAAAGGTAGGTGGGTATCCCAAGACTTCCCAAAGTCTATCACACATGCACGAAGCATATCTTCAAGCGTTTGAATGGTTCGCTCACTTTGGCCGTCCGTTTGTGGGTGATACGCGGTGCTTATGTCGAGATGAGTTCCCATTGCCTTGTGGAGTGATTGCCAAAAGCGCGATGTGAACCTACTGTCCCTATCCGAGATAATAGATTTTGGCACTCCATGGAGTCTCACAATTTCTCGTAGGTACAAACGCGTCAATCTCTCCATCTTGTAGGATTCTTTGATTGGCAGGAAATGGGCAGATTTCGTCAGTCGGTCGATTATTACCCATATGGTGTCCAGTCCGTCCGACGTCTTGGGTAGCTTGGTCACGAAATCCATAGAAATCCCCTCCCATTTCCACTCAGGGATTGCCGGTTGCTGCAACAATCCTGAGGGTTTCTGGTATTCCACCTTCACTTTGGCGCACGTAAGGCACTTACTAACGTAGGTCGCGATTTCCGCCTTCATGTTAGGCCACCAATAGTGTTGTTTAATATCCAAATACATCTTTTCCGAACCAGGATGAATGGAGTATCGCGTCTTGTGGGCTTCCTTCATAACAACCTCCCTAAATCCTCCGATTTTTGGGACCCAAATACGGTTCATGAAGTAGTATACCCCATCCTCCTTTGCTTCTAGGTTCTTCTCCATCCCGCGTAATGCCTCGCTAGCTCTATTTTTCGTTTTCATAGCCTCCGACTGAACTGATGCAATTTGAGTGGCCAGATGAGATTGAATGGTTATCGAGAGAGTTTTCGTACGGCGATTAGAGTACTCCTTCCGACTTAATGCATCAGCTACCACGTTGACCTTGCCTGGGTGGTACTTGATTTCGCACTCGTAGTCGTTTAGCAATTCAACCCATATTCGTTGTCTCATGTTCAGCTCCTTCTGGTTCAAGATGTGCTGGAGACTCTTATGTGACAACCGTCAACTTTCGGTCAAGTCAAAGTCAACTAAAAGTCAACAAGTCAAACCGGTCAACTCATCTTGCCGTAAGTGCTAGAGCTTATGATAAGTAACTCCTAAACAACTCTCTATTCTAACGAGAGATCCTAAATCAAAAAGTGCGTACATCTAGATCTCCTTAACCTAAAACGGTGGTACGTAGAAAGCCAAACCAATACAACAATGGTACATACTCATCGGGAGTATGCAAGATCCCTAATCAAGGCTTAACGGGGTTTACGGACCTTGCAGTGCGTAGCTGGACACTCAAAAAGGTCACCAATGAAACCTCTCCCACATATCCCTAAGTATGTGAAACCTCTCCCACATATCTCTAAGTATGTGAAACCTCTCCCACATATCTCTAAGTATGTGAAACCTCTCCCACATATCTCTAAGTATGTGAAACCTCTCCCACATATCCTTAAGTATGTGAAACCTCTCCCACATATCTCTAAGTATGTGAAACCTCTCCCACATATCCCTAAGTATGTGAAACCTCTCCCACATATCTCTAAGTATGTGAAACCTCTCCCACATATCTCTAAGTATGTGAAACCTCTCCCACATATCCCTAAGTATGTGAAACCTCTCCCACATATCTCTAAGTATGTGAAATCTCTCCAAGTACGTCAAATCTCTCCCAAATCTCTCTAAGTATGTGAAATCTCTCTCACATATCTCTTTGTATGTGAAATCTCTCCAAGTATGTCAAATCTCTCCCAAATCTCTCTAAGTATGTGAAATCTCTCCCAAATATCTCTCCGTATGTGAAATCTCTCCAAGTATGTCAAATCTCTCCCAAATCTCCCTAAGTATGTGAAACCTCTCCCAAATATCTCTCCGTATGTGAAATCTCTCCAAGTATGTCAAATCTCTCCCAAATCTCCCTAAGTATGTGAAATCTCTCTCACATATCTCTTTGTATGTGAAATCTCTCCAAGTTTGTCAAATCTCTCCCAAATCTCTCTGAGAACGAGGAATCTCTCTCAAATCTCTCTCGAAATCTCTCCCAACTTTCTATAATCACTCGGGGCATCCCGACCCTCGAATTTGGCGAAAAATAGCCCAAGAACGGAAGTCTACGCGAAAAACGGACTTAAGGAAACGAACCCTCCGAACCGAAAGTACTATTCATGAACCGAACCGAAAGCACTATTCATGAGGGTCCGAACCGAAAGTACTGTTCATGAGCTGGACCGAAGTTACTGTTCATCCGAACCGAACCCGGCTTTGAAGGAAATCCGAACCGAACCATGCTAAGAAGAAAGGTCCGAACCGAACCTTGTGTAGAAGGGAAATCCGAACCGAAGGTACTGTTCATTACTGTTCACAACAGTCCCTTCGGTTCTAGCCTGACCTCGGACCGAACCCTTGCCTTCGCGTCGGACTGCTTCTCTTCGGACCGAGCCTCGGACCAGATCCTCGCCTCGCTCCTTCTTCTGGCTCGCGCCTTCGCTTCCGAGACCAGCCCCTCCGAGCCGTGCACAGCTGACCGAACTTCGGCCTAGGGACCGAGTTTCGGCCTAGGTCCGAAGAATCTCGCTGGAAATTACGTTTTTCACCCCGTTTTTGCGTATTTTTGCGTTTTAAACCCATTTTTAATTATTTTAACATAGGATTTTCACCCAAAACTTTATTTTTAATTATAAGACCCCTAAATTAATGATTTAATCACATTTTAAGGATAAAATCTTATTTAAAAAGGAGTTGGTAAAGTACAAAAAGAAGAGTGTTGACTTTACCTTATTTTATGACGCAAGCAACCCCCATACCCACTCCATGACAACCCACACTCCTCCCCACCATACCTTGTACTTTTTACCTCCCACACAAGCCATCTCCATGTTGTGAGAGCTGGATATTCATCCTCTCTCCTCATTTTCTCTCATTTGTTCTCATTTCACAAGAAGATCAAACTCCTTTCTCTCTCTCACTTTCTCTCTTTAGAAATCCGAAATTCAAGGGCTGATCTTGAAAGTTTCCTCCACCTTTGGTAAGCATAATCCATTTCCTTTAAGATTATCTCAATTATTTCCACTCAAATCATGAGTATCTTACTCAAACTCCATTAAATTTGTGTTAAAGCTTCGAATCTTCAAGCGATTCTTCAAGTGTTCTTGGGTTGAACACTTCTCTTCTTCAACACTTATCTACTGAAAACACTTAAGGTGAGTTCATACCCCTACATTTTCATGTTTTCTCAAGTTTTTAGGGGGGGAATACAAGTCAAAACATCAAGAACACATCTAAACTTTTCTAACAGCTTTCATCAGAAAAGTTTCACTCCATTCACGGAATGTTTTGGACATCTTAAATATTTTTGTTTTCAAAACTGTTTTAGGTGTATGTAGTTCCACTTCTTAGCTTTAAAATGACTACTTGCACATCTCCATACGATGTTTCTACAATTTATGGTGATTTTTACAAAACTGCCTATCATTTCAAACATCAATCCGGACCAGTCTGTGATTATGGACTTTTTCACCCAAGTTAGAGGTCATTAAAAATTATAATAAAAATTATGAACAAAATAGACTCATTTTCCAAACTCTCAGAAGTTACAGAACCTGATTTGGACATTTTATGATCTTTCTACAATTTTTCCAATAACAGTTACAGAAAATGTTATTAACAGAAAAACACAATAAATTTCATTTCACCTTGTAACATGTTGAGCAAGGTATACATCGTTATGTGATTATGTGTAGTTGCAATATATGACATATTTTGTATTCTTACATAGACATACATCAGAAAACAAATGGATTTACACCTTCACAAGTATGACATATATATATATATATAGATATATATATATATATATATATATATATATATATATATATATATATATATATATACACACACGATATTACGAGGCTCTATCCATTAAAATATAAACAGTGATAAATTATGACAAGTAAGGCCTATGCTCTTTTCCCACGAAATCAATCGATAAACTATAATAGGTATAGTTTAGGGTTATTAATATAACAAACACAATATTAAAGGTCTTACACTTACAAAAGAGTTATTGCCGCTATGGACGATTAAGATAATCTATAATAAGTATAGTTAAGCCATTATACCCCCACAAACGAACGCGTTAATTATAATCGGTATAGTTATGGTAAATACATATTACAAACAAAGTAATAAACTATAATAGGTATAGTTTATGTTTCAT
Organism: Lactuca serriola; assembly: GCF_051521515.1. NCBI lineage: Eukaryota > Viridiplantae > Streptophyta > Magnoliopsida > Asterales > Asteraceae > Lactuca > Lactuca serriola. The sequence continues at coordinate 7,861,754 of NC_136416.1, forward strand.
CTACCCTAGGAACTAAATTACAAGAAAGGAATTCACCATCACTTTCGATAAGCTATTCATATGCATAGTTCAGGTTCACTAATCTCTATTACTCCCCGGTGAACTATGATATGTATAGGTTATATTCACATTAACACATCATATAGGTTATATTCACCATCACTTTCGATAAGCTATTCATATGCATAGTTCAGGTTCACTAATCTCTATTACTCCCCGGTGAACTATGATATGTATAGGTTATATTCACATTCACCATCACTTATGATATGTATAGGTTACACTCACCATCACCATCACTTTCGATAAGCTATTCATATGCATAGTTCAGGTTCACTAATCTCTATTACTCCCCGGTGAACTATGATATGTATAGGTTATATTCACATTCACCATCACTTATGATATGTATAGGTTACACTCACCATCACCATCACTTTTGATAAGCTATTCATATGCATAGTTCAGGTTCCCTAATCCCTATTACTCCCCGGTGAACTATGATATGTATAGGTTATAATCACAATAGATTTTCATATGGTTAGACTTCAACTATAATCGTTGAGCGTATATGCTTGAGTCATACAAGAATTTAGTCTGGATTGACTTGGAATTGGTGGTGCCCGCCTCATCTCCTGTTCCTTGTTTGGTTGTGGACCTAGGGCAGACCCATTATATTCGACGTTTTATCTAACCTAAATCTTATATAACTTATATAGGCTGGACAATTATAGGGGAAATCTATGGGTAAATCTAGAATACATCAACGCATCGCTTAGAATTATTCTGTTTACACTTAACTAAGAAAATATTGGATTTTCTGGAAATCAAACTTCATCGATTTTAAAAAAAAAAAGGGAAAATGGTTTCTACTCCAAACAAAACTCTTATGAACTCACCAACTTAATTGTTGACACTTTTCAAAACTACTTGTATTCTCAGGAAATCAGTGAAACAGGAAAACTTCAGCGCTTTGAGGATGGGACGTTAAACCGTCAACAATTTATTTTTGTCATCATATTGTAATTGATTTTGAAACATGTAAACATATACTTTGATGTAACTTTTTCAATTATATTTATGATGGTTGTATTTACTTTGAGCACTATTATACACGTTGTTATGATATTGTACATGAAGTCCTCCACCCCTGGACGTTTCCGCCATCCTTGGTTTGGGGGTGTGACATCTTATGGTCAGTGAAGATGGTGCACTTCGTACCGTACAGGTAGTGCCTCCAAATTTTCAGAGCGAAGACCACAGCTCCCAATTCTAGGTCATGGGTCGTGTAATTTACTTCATGCGTCTTTAATTGGTGGGACGCATATGCTATCACTCTTCCACGTTGCATGAGAACGCAACCTAAGCCCTGATTCGACGCGTCACAGTAGACCACAAAATCTTCCGTTCCTTCAGGTAGGGATAGTACAGGAGCGCTACAGAGAGCTTGCTTCAAGGTTCGAAACGCAATCTCTTGTCGGTCTGTCCATTTGAATGGTACGCCCTTTTGCGTAAGTGAGGTAAGCGGCTTGGCGATCTTAGAGAAGTTTTGAATGAATCTCCTATAGTAGCCTGTTAGGCCTAAGAACTGACGAATTTCTGTGGGCGTGGTCGGGGTTGTCCATCCTTCCACAGCTTTGACCTTAGAGGGATCCACATGAATTCCGTCTTGGCTAACTACGTGGCCTAGGAAATTCACACTCCAGAGCCAGAACTCACACTTGGAGAGTTTGGCGTACAGTTTTTCCGATCGCAGTGTTTCTAGGACTTGTTGGAGATGTTGGCCATGCTCCTCTTTGCTTCGAGAATAGATGAGGATGTCATCGATAAACACAATGACGAAGTTGTCAAGGAACGGTCGACAGATTCGATTCATTAGGTCCATAAATGCGGCAGGTGCATTTGTTAGACCAAAGGGCATTACGACGAATTCATAATGTCCGTAGCGGGTTCGGAAAGCGGTTTTAGGAATATCCTCTTCCCGGACTTTGAGTTGGTGGTATCCGGACCGTAGATCTATTTTAGAAAAATAACTGGCTCCTTGGAGCTGGTCGAATAGATCATCGATTCGTGGGAGTGGGTAGCGGTTTTTAACAGTGAGTTTATTTAACTCTCTGTAATCGATGCACATTCTGAAAGATCCGTCCTTCTTTTTGACAAAGAGCACCGGAGCTCCCCATGGCGAGTAGCTAGGTCGGATAAATCCCTTGTCCAAAAGCTCACTGAGTTGGCTGGACAATTCCTGCATTTCAGCAGGAGCCAACCGATAGGGTGATTTAGCGAGAAAAGTTGCTCCTGGAACAAGGTCGATTCGGAACTCAACCTGTCTCTCTGGGGGTACTCCCGGAAGATCTTCAGGAAACACGTCTGGAAATTCACACGCTACCGGAATATCTCGGATGTTAGTTTCTTCTTTGGTCTTGTCCACTATGTGAGCCAAGAACGCCAAGTTGTTCTTTCGCAGATGTTTTTGTGCCTTGATGCACGAGATGTGACGAAGATTCGTGCTGGGTTTGTCTCCGTAAATTACTAGGGTTTCGTGATTTGGGAGACGGAGGCAAACGGCCTTCTCGTGGCACATAATCTCAGCATGGTGGGGGCTTAACCAATCCATGCCGATAATCACATCGAAACTCCTAATTGACACTGGCATTAGGTCTATTCGAAAGACGTGTTGGTTAAGGGTTAGGGTACATCCGATGTAGATCTCCCCAGTGGATTCGGTTTTCCCATTGGCCATTTCCACCATATAGGTTTCATTTAGCTTTTGGGGTTGTTGTTTTAATAAGTGTTTAAACTTCTCGCTTACGAAACTTCGCTCCGCTCCGGTGTCAAATAAGATGCATGCATAAGTGTGGTTTAGGAGGAACGTACCGGTCACAACTGCGGGGTCTTGAACTGCCTCACCCTGACCCATAGTCAGCATCCTTCCTGCTACTCTGTTTCCTGAGTTGGTGTTGTTAGGTAAATCTCGGCGGAAATGCCCCGTCCTTCTACACCCGAAGCAGGTGTGGCTAGGCCCTGCATTATTGCCGCCGGCACTAGTGTTGTTGTTATTGCGGTGGTTGTTGTTGTGGTTGTTTCCCTGATTTTGATTCTGGGGAGGATAAGTCCCGCAGTATCTTGCAATGTGTCCCCTTCGGTTGCAACTGGTGCAATGGAATTCCCTACATTCGCCGTGATGATGGAGACCGCACTTATTACATTTGTGAAGATTACCGGAATAGGGTCTTGAAGCGTTTGAAACAGCTGAGGCTGGAGCATGTGGTGTGGCTGGAACCGGTGTGGTGACAGCGTTAACTGCCACTGTCTGCTGCTTTTTAGAGGTCTCGGGGCCCTGACGTCCCTTTCTCTTGTTGTTCCTCCCTTTCTTGCCATCACCCTCCTTTTTCTTCTCAGCCTCCACTGGCTTCTCGCCCTTCTTGTTGTTATGATCATACAACTTCTTCGCCAATCTCTTCGCACTGTCGAACGTTTCAGGGTTCGCAGCTATCACATTCCCTTGAATGGGTGATGTTAGTCCCCAAATGAATCGTTCAATCTTCTTTCCTTCTGATGTGATCATACCCGGGCACAGCAGAGATAGTTCGCTAAATCTCGATATGTAGGCATCGATATTCGCATTCTGCACGGTGAGGTTCCATAGCTCTTGCTCCATCTTCAAAGATCAATGCCCCAAGGAGGGGTAGGCCCAGTGGGGCCCACACGATAAGCAGGCACCCTGATCGGGTAAGGGGGGTTGATGACCTCGGACTCTGCGTCCGAATCACCCCCTTCGCTGTCATCGAGCTCCTCTTCGAAATTTTCTTCGTCTTCTTCGGGTTCGGCAGGCTCGCCCTCGACTTCTGCCTCCTGTTCCCCGTCAGATTCCTCTTCGGGGTCTTCCTCAGGTTCCTCTTCAGGCTCTTCCTCAGGCTCCTCCTCCTCTAGCCATCCGTTGTTTCCCTGATTAGGGAAATAGGGGTCTCCAGGGTGATGAAAACCAGCCATGCTGTCTGCGCGAGTATGTAAATATGCTAACATTATTCCTAGGATGCTATGTCTATTGTACGGACTAAGCAAGCGTTCTCTTTTTAGTGATAAAGGGTATTGTTTTAGGTTCCCTAGCTATCCCGATCTCATCAAGACGTGTGTTAGTTTTACTTTGGAGAGAATGTAGTTGATCAGGCTACATCCACTCCTTGGTATCACTAAGAACAGTCCCGAGTTAACCGAGATACCAACATTATTGTGTTTGATTCGGCGTTATGTTCTTATTCCTAATGCAAACAAGTGTGTTTTATTTACTTGTTTTGTTCAGAGTTATGTTAGTCCCTCTTTTTGGTTTATAGTTGCATATCAATGTGTGGCTCGACATGCTAGTTCACTATAAACAAAGCTCTGATACCAACCTGTCACACCCCCGAACCAGACGGCGGAAACGTTCGGGAGCTGTCGTGACTTAATTGAATACCATAACATTGAATATATATGAAACATAACAACATTCGTCACCATGCATTAATATAGTACAACCGGTAAAGTTTACACTGAGTACATTGTTTTAATATTACATTCCCAAAAATAAATTGTTCGGTTCATAGATAAACAACTGCAATCCAGCACTGAGTACATATTTCCTTTGGTTCACTTGTTACCTGAGAATACAAGTATTTTGAAAAACGTCAACATATGAAATGTTGGTGAGTTCATAAGCGGTATTTGAAAATCAATGTTTTGTATCATTTTGAAAACCACCAGAAAATCCGATATTTTCTGAAAGAGCTTTTGAAAACATTTGTGAAGATCCATGGGTATGCTTGTTTGTTTCTATAGTTGTAAGAAAATTGTTCATCAAAATTGTGTACGTTTTGAAAATCGTGTGTATTGAAAAACCCTAGGAAAACCCGATGTTTTCCTAATTCTTTGAATTCCATGAAGTAAACATAAAACCATTGCAGCGCGTGAAGTCAATAATTTCAGGCGACGTCGGATTATTTTTGCGCATGATTAATTGCTATAAACACGCGTTACACAAACGACCTGTTTATAACTATACTAACGATCCCGTAGGCGTCGTCCGTACTAATCACGTTATCCGACCGCCCTGACTTCTTGTAGTCCCACATCCGAAGAGAAAAAGGGCACGAAGACCCCGATGACTCCATTAACCGGTTGGGGATAAAAAAAAAAGGTACGAGGGGCCCTTGACCCGCCTCGCATGAAATACCGACTTTACTAGCAATACCATAGGACCCTTGGGGACCAATAGTATAAATGCCATTGAAAGTCCTTTTACGCTGTGTTAGATCATGTAAGATCCAACAACTCGTAAGGTAGGAGTCTTCGGGCCTTAAGATCAGGTCATTGGGCTAGCTAGGCCCAACAAACAAGATTTTACACTTTGGGGCCCAAAGATGGTGCGTAGACGTCTGTGCACTCTCACGTGTATATTGAATTACCAAATGTTTTCGTGTATGAATCGAGTTATCGTCGTGTTAGTATTTTCGGATTGTTATTGATTCGAGACCGAATCAATTCGTTTAACAACGATTTTTGGTATTGTTGTGTATTGTATTACGTAGGTAGTCGCGGTGCCAATATTTGATCAAGTTGCGTGCATTGAATTAGCCTTGAAAGTTTTCTGTTTTCAGCCCCTCATTGTTTGTAAAATTTACTCTTTTCAACCCTCTAATTAAATAACTTTCCGGTTTGGTCCTTAAATCATTTTTCTTGACATTTTAACACCAAAAATTATTGAAATTAATATTTTTCAGCATATTTTTCATTGAAAACAGTTTAAGTCCCTGAAATTGCAGTTTTCTCGGTTATAACCCCTCTTTTTCGCAGTTTTTACAATTTTGGCCCAAATTGGAAAATTTTTGCAACTTTGGTCCTTTTTAAATTTGAAAAGCATTTTAAACCTTTGAAAAGTACTTGGAACCTTAGTAGTCCACTGTTTTACAGAAAAACACAGTTTTGGGTCCTCCAAAACAGAAAATTTCGCATAATGGGCCCTATTGGGCCGAAATTGTCATTTTTAGCCCATTAAGCTTGAAATTTATATTTTTAATCCTCCAAATGAGTATATTTTCAGAAAATATTTCATTGAAACTGTTTTGACACTCCTCATCCATCAGAATTCGTGATATGTCATTTTGGGCCCTTTAACTTTATATTTTTAACATTTTATGTCCAAAAATTGAGTTTTTAGCCCAAATAAAATGTTATTAAGCCATTTAGCTATTTTTCTTGGAACACTTTGTATGTAGAAATATACTTGATGCTAGTATCATTAATCATAAAGTATATCTTGGTTTTTTGGGGTTTTAAGGCTAGATCCAACATTATAACACACAAAAACACACATGTAAGCATAGAAATCATACAAGGCATACAAAACATATATAGATCTACACTTTCACTTGTATTCCACCCCCCCCCCCCCACAAAACTCATAAAAACAGAAAATAGGGGGTATGAAGCTCACCTTAGGGTGTGATTTCGGTTTTTGAAGAAAAGATGGAAGAAAACTTGGTGATTTTTGGCCTTAGCACCCTTTTCTTGAAGATCTCGAGTTTGGTATGCTTCTAAGAGGTAAGATCACGATTTTTGCATGGATTAGGAAAAGATTTTGTTAACACAAAGAACCTAAGTCATAGATCCAAGCATAATCTTACCTTAGATGAAGAGTTTGTGGAAATATCCTCTTGAAAGCTTCTTAAATTTCGAGATCTTTGAGTGGAGAGGGAGGAAGTTTTCTTGAGTGTTCTTGAGAGAGTTTGTGAGATGTGTGTGTGTGTTTGAGATGGCAGAGAGTGAAGGAGGGAAAAGAAGAAGTGATCTTTGAAGTGATACTTGCATGGAGGTATGTGATATGTTGCATGGAAATCCAAAAGACAATAATGAGGTGGCAAACCAAAGTCAACTCCTCACCACTTCTTCTTGGACTTGGGCCTTGGGCCGAGAATCTTGAAGGCAAAGGAAAATTTGGGCTTTTTGCCCCTAAGCCCAATATTAGAGTTAGTTTGGGTGAGTTTTAACATAAAAGAATATAGTATGATTTTTACATATTTGTTGGACTAGTTTAGGTTATTCATGGATCAAAGCTTTTAATTCATTTCATTCTAGGCCCAATATGGCCCAAAATGTTGAAATAAATTAATGTGGGTCCAAATAGAGCCCAATTAGGGTTCTATGCCCATGATAGTTAAATTGGAAGCTTATTGGTCCATTTGGGTCCAATAAGGAAGTCCTAGTCCAAAGTGGATCTAAACAAGAACTTCTAGGGTTTCCAATTGTTTGATGACCATTTGTAGCACTTGTAGGATGTATTTGATTGAAGTTTTTGATGTCATAATAGTAGGTATCACACATGCTCTTAAGTTTTGATTCACATTAACTTGAGTGTATAGATTACATGACACAAAATTTCCAGTTGTGACAAGTGAGTCTAGAACCGAAAAACCCGGAAAATCCATAATTTTTTGGTCTAAAAATGTCAAAATTATAGTCTAAAATCATGTACAAACTCTAAACTACACGTTACAAAAAACCTCATGTTAATCCGACTTCAAATGAATTAAATAAACATTTTTAAAATTTCCCAAAATATAAAAATAAAGTTGAAAAACAGAAAATTCACAACATTTATATACCAATTTTGGAAGACTGTAAGTCAATAAATATTAAACAAAAATGACAAAATTATAGTCTAAAATCATTTACAAACTCTAAACTAAACGTTGCAAAAAGCCTCATGATAATCCGACTTCAAATGAATTAGATATGTATTTTTAAAATTTCACAAAATATAAAAATAAAGTTAAAAAACAGAAAATTCACAACTTTGATATCCCGACTTCGGGGGACTGTAAGTTAATGAATACGAAACCTAAAATGACAAAATTATAGTTTAAAATCATGTACAAACTCTAGACTATATTTTGGAAAAAACCACATGCTATTTTGATTTCACACGAATTAGATATGCATGTTCTAAAACATTCAAATAATACCAAAAAAAAACTGAAAAACATAAAGTGTCCAGTTTTGATATCCCGACTTTGAAGGACTGTAAGTTAATGAGTATTAACTCAAAAATGACAAAACTATAGTCTAAAATCACGTACAAACTATAAACTACACTCTGAAAAAACCTCATGCCAATCTGACTCCAAACAAATGAGATATGCATGTTTTAATTTTTTCATAGAAATTGATTCCGATTCCTAACACGGTTCCGGTTGTTAAACCCGGTTTACCAGGACCGAAAACCCAAATTACCCAGAACTCAGATAAAACCATTCTTTGAACCCGGGACCCGAACCGATTCTACATATTCTGGTTCTAACGGTTCCAGTTCCGGTTCGATTACGGTTTCGGTTTGGTTTTCCGGTTCTAAATCTCATCCCTAACTCAGTGAATGTAAAGGGAGATATGAAAATAAGAAATCTTGTCAGAACTTTGTGGAGTCGAAACTTAGAACTGGAATGTCATTACTCATTAGATACACCTTTCTGTCAACATTCCCACCCTAGCACACACAAATACACACAAACCAAAAATTATACTAAAATATCACCTCACTACAATGATGCCTAGCTTGAAATAAATTAAATCGTGATGTTCAAATAGACTCATCTCAGTTACCAGATAGATCCATCTCAGTTACCGCACCTCCATCAAAGCCTTTCTCTTGTTGTTCCTTGACTTGCAACAAAGATGTATATCAATGTCAATGTTTTCAACTTACCAAAGACAACAATGAGATGTAGCAGCGGAGGAGGAAACAACGGTTTGAGATAATGGTAGACTGAAGAACATCGATCTAGTGGTCGATGATTTGGTGATATTCGACAGTGATAACGGATCTAAAGGTGGTAACATGACGATGTTGGTGGTGACAGTAGAGGTTTGGTGGTGATGTCGGTGACAAATATGGTGGTTCAACAATGTTTTCATCAGATCTCGTCAGATCTGTGTTTTTGTTGGCAGTTTGGTAGCGACAGGGAGAGGGACGACAAAGTCGGAGAAGCCGCCGGAGGAAACGATAAGATGTCACCGACGATGGTGCCGATCGTCGACAATCTTGCTCTTGATAATGACTAGAAAAAGTGGGAGAAGAATAAATGAGCTTGTTGATATATATATATATATATATATATATATATATATATATATATATATATATATATATATATATATATATATAGAGAGAGAGAGAGAGAGAGAGAGAGAAAAAGAGAACGAAAGAGATCTGATTTTGAATCAGATGTTATGTGTTTAAAAAAGGGTTTTGGTTTCATAATATTTACTATCATTTCACACCTTTTTTATGTTTATTAAAGAGTGGGCAAAGATTTGTATATATTTACGATGATACCATTTGTAAACATATCCTCCTTAATAAATGAAGGTTTTTTTGCCACATGTCATCTTCTCCTTCATTTAGACACATGACATTTTCTAGAATTTTTTAATTTTCTATTTTCCACTTGTCATTTTATTGTAATTTTCATTTTATTAAATTAAAATTCCACATTTAATATATAAGGTAATATATATGTAAGGTATTTATTAAAAATGATTTATATATGTAATGTATTCAATGTATTAAAGTCTCATTAATTTTAATAATTTAAAATTTTTCTCATTTTTCTTATAAATTCAAACTTCTCAAATTGTTAAATTTTTTTTTTTTTAAATAAACTCATGTATTACATGGGTCTCACACTTAGTATGTGATAAATAAAACATATGTCCTTAATTATGAGCTAAAATAATGGTTTTTAGGGTTCTTAATCTTTTTTGGTTCTCATTTGAACTTTATATATATATATATATATATATATATATATATATATATATATATATATATATATATATATATATATATATATATATATATATATATATATATAAAGTATCCTTAAAAAATTTAAATATAAAATAAGGGTTTATATATAATAATAATTAGTCAATAATTATGTAATATATAGGCATACCTCAAGTCAAATCAAATTGAGTATTTGAGTTATTAAGTCAAAGTGGTTTTAACTTTTAACCCTTAAATTTAGTAGCATGCAAATATGCAATGCATCTTTTGCACTCTCTTCCGGTCGCAAACATCCATACATTGTGTTTTAGAAACAGGGGAGGAAAATGACTAATTGATAATCACACTTTCTGAATATCTAATGAATCATATAGCGATAATTTCATTAATTTGACAAATATACAAGGAATGGTATCACAAATTTCAAATTTCAATATAAAGATAATCTACAAAACGCATTTCAAGTTCATAGACACAAAAAGTGAGAAACAAAGTTTACATTTTATACCCCTGACATGTAATAAATCATATACTTTTAACTTGTAAGGCTTTGGCACCGTATAAATTCAGTCTAACCCTAAACCCTCTTTACACTAGTAGAAGATAAACGTTTATAATACGGCCAATTTATTTGAGGCAGAGGTTATCTTATCTACCAAGGAAGCCTTGAATTTTATTGGTCAGTTAGCAGAAGAAACCAAAATTGGATGTTATATGGTCCCTAAATCGTTTCTATTTCAATCGAGATTTTAGTTTTAGAGAAGAATTATCGGAGATTCGATTCGACATGGCAAAGGGAGAATCAAAACCTTTGAAATCTGTTGTGGTGGTGTTAGGAGCCCTAGCTTTTGGTTGGGCGGCGATTGAGTTGGCTTTTAAACCTTGGCTCGACAAGGCTCGAGCCTCCATGGACAAGTCCGACCCTACTCGTGATCCTGACGACATCGATCTCGACGCCGGCGCTAAGGCGTCGTCGGATGAAATCGACCCTGCAGCTGCCTCCTCCTCCTCCTCAGCGGCCCCCTCTGATTGATTAATCCTGCCATCCAAAACTACCAATAAGTTGCTTATTCCCCTCTACATATTCCTACGAGTTAGATCTGATATTGTTTTTTATTGCTTCAAATTTCTGGATTGGTATAGATTTGAATCTGTGTTCTCTTAATTTGTTGAATCAAACTTATAGTTTTGAAATTTCGCATTAAGATTTTTAAACCCTGTTCGACGATTACGAATTGATAAAAATATCGGTGATATCAAACGAGCGTAAACAGAATCGATTCATCAAAATCATATGATATGATTTACATGCTTACCAATCTGTCTATGGAGTTAATGCAAGCATCCGGCAACAACCAAGCTGTTAATCATTATGTAAAGCATGTGTTGTGGCCGGCATAGGTCCATCCGGAGATCTATCTAATTCATTAATGAAGAAGATAATGATCCTTTAAAACAATGAACATGTATCATCACTTATTATCCATGCCCTACAATGGAACAACTCTTTTTATATGTTTGTTTCTTAGTTAATGAAAACTTACAAAAAAAAAACATAATCATAAAACACAAATCCAATGATACCCATAAGAATTGTTTGGTTTACATATTGAAAATGATTATTAAATGGTTTAAGAATCAACAATTTGGATATTTATCTTTGGATTTTGTTTAGTAGGATGCAATTGAATAATTAAAGATGGTAATGGTAATGGAATAGATCATCACATTTTATGTCATCTTTAGTGGACCCGATGAAATTGGGCATTCAAATATTTCTTTGTTATAAAAAAAAACAAAGTAAACTGAATCAAAATGATAAATAAAGAAAAATAATAGTAATAATTTATAATAGTAAATTTTAATTAAATAAAAATCCATTGTTAGATGATTTAGACAATATCCTTATTATTTATCTAGGTCATCAATTATATCCTTATTATTTATCTAGCTCATAAATTATATCTTTAAACTAGCAACTTAAAGCTTTTACAATTAACTTTAGTTTGACAATTCTTTAAACTTTAATGCTAATCATTTTATGTAAATTAAGAGCCTTTTTAGTAAAAAAAATGATAAACTACACCGTTTGAGTAGTCCACGTCAATCTATCATAAAACTCAAGTGTTAGGTTAATTGTGAAACACTAGTAATAACCATCTGAACAGTCCACGTCAACATATCCTAAAACTCAAGAGTGAGGTTAATTGTGAAACACTAGTAGTATTTAAAATTATTAACGAAACTTTTGCAAACAAAAAAGAAAACATAATGGTCAAGCTTTAGCATTGTGTAAAATATATTTTAACAATTATTTGAGATTGGTTATGTAGTTTTGTTAAAAGATACCACTTGAGTACAACTATGATATTCACCACATGTTTGGTGTATGTGTTTTAATTTTTGTGTGTTTTTTCATAGATAAGTAAAATGACAATTATACTATTTTTTTTCCTTTTAACTAATTTTAATAATAATAACCCCCTCCCACACACTTGAATATCATAACACATTTGGATATTGTAGTACATTTTTGGATATGATGGCATACTTGGATATAATGGCACACTTGGATACGATGACACTACTCAAATATGATGACGCTTTTTGGGATGGAGCATCTGATAGAAGATTGGAGCATCGAAGGAGGTGACATGTACTGGAGGTGCCACTTAATGATACATCAACAAGAGAATGACACCTCCAAGAAGTGTCATGCATAGGATGTGCCACTCAATAGCACCTTGAAGACGTTCAATGCACATGAGGTGTCACTCAATGTCACACTGATGTTTCGTCATGGCACCTCGACGTTGTGTCATAGAGTGATACATGGTGCCTTCAAGTAACAAGGTGTGCCATGCAATGGCACCGGATGTGCCAGTGGTGGATTGTTGATGCCAATGCGATGTATCTCATGGGCCTATGGATTAATGGGCTTGGCCCATTAGGGTTTTAGGTCTGATTCCTAGTCTATAAATAAGGATGCATGCTAGTCTTTTGAAAGTGTCTTGAATCCTTAGTGAGTAGGTGAATCTCTATTGAATTGTACTTGTAATCTCTGTTTGAGAACTCAGTAAATAAAGAATACTCCCATCCTGCCCGTAAACATAGGCCAGCTTGACCGAACCACGTAAATATTGTGTCTTTGTGTGCTTTTGGTTTCGTGTTATAAACATTACTTCCCAACAAGGGTCATCAGATCTTGGCAAGTGGCATCAAATTTGTTCTTATTGTTGACAAGTGTCGTATGGTTTCCCTAACAAGTGTTGATGTTCTGTTGATTAAATATGACATCTTACAAGTTTGATTTGGAGAAATTTAATGGTCCAAATGATTTCACTTTATGGAAGGTGAAGATGAAGGCTCTTCTTGTTCAACAAGGATGTGAAGTGGCATTGGAAGGAGAAGCGAAACTGCCAAAGGACATGGCGGCTGAAAGGAATGTGGATATTATGGCAAGACCGCATAACCCTATTCTATTGAATTTGACAGGTGAAGTACCGAGAGAGGTCATGGATCAAACGAGTGTTGATGACCTTTGTAAATCAAACGCTGCTTCTGATAGAGCTTGTTCGTAAGAGAATTGTTCTAATATTTGTCACACAATTTCTCCCAAAGGTCATCAATACCCGTTTAATCCGTGACCTCTCCTGCCAAGGGTCACCATATCTTGGCAAGTGGCATCAAATTTGCTCTTATTGTTGACAAGTGTTGTATGGTTTCCCTAACAAGTGTTGGTGTTCTGTTGATTGAATATGGCATCTTACAAGTTTGATTTGGAGAAATTTAATGGTTCAAATGATTTCACTTTATGGAAGTTGAAGATGAAGGCTCTTCTTGTTCTACAAGGATGTGAAGTGGCATTAGAAGGAGAAGCAAAACTGCCAAGGACATGGCGGCTGAAAGGAAGGTGGATATTCTGGCAAAACCGCATAGCCTATTCTGTTAAGTTTGACAGGTGAAGTACCGAGAGAGGTCATGGATCAAACGAGTGTTGATGGCCTTTGGGAGAAATTGTGTAACAAATATTAGAACAATTCTGTGACGAAAAGGCTCTATTAGAAGCAACATTTGTATACTCTTAAGCTGTCCGAAAGCACCCAAGTGAAGTATCATCTAGATAAATTCAATATGGTCATCTTAGATTTACAAGGTGTGAATGTAAACATTGAAGATGGAGATCAAGCACTTATCCTCTCATGTTCACTGCTGAATTCTTTTGAGAATTTTGCTGATACCATGTTGTATGGAAGAGCAACGATCGATGTGAATGATGTGAAGGATTGTTTGATGTCCAAGGAACTGAAAAGAAAAGGTTTCAATTGGAGAAGAAGTTTCCAGTTTCGGTTTGTTCGCAAGTAGAGGAAGAACATCAAATAGAGGTGGATGTAACAAAGGGAAGTTAAGTTTCGAATCTAATGCCAACATTAGATATTATAACTTTAAGGAAAAGGGGAACTTCAGAAGAGATTTTGCATTGCTGAAGAAAGGGAATAATTTGGTTTAATCAAGCAACAACTATAATGATGTTGTGGTTGAAGGACATTCTAATGAAGGGGATTATAGTGAATTTTGGACCATATGCACAATTAGTTATTTTGATGCTTGGATCTTGGATTATTGAGCATCTTATCATACGACATACAATCGTGACTGGTTCAACTCCTTTAAAGAGTGTAATGACACAGTCAAGATGGATGATGAATGAATGAGAGGATAAAAGGCAATGACATGGTGCAGATCAAGATGCACAATGAATGGTCAAGAAACTGGATTGATGGTTTGTCTCCAATCTTTGAAAGAACTTGATCTCTCTTGGCACTTTGACAAAGGATTGACTGAATTATTATGGAAAAAGTGGTTGGGTATGAGTCTCCAAAGGTGTTCTTGTGGTTATGAAGGGGAGGATGAATCATGGGATTTATTCCTTAGAAGGTTGTACGATTGGAGGAGGTGGCGGTATCCTAATCATTGGATCAATGTGATGATAAAAGAAAGTTGTTGTATCATAAGTTGGGACATATGAACGAGAAGTGGTTGTTTAGTGGAGATGTAACTAGAAATGTTAAACATTGTGAAGCTTGTGTTCAAGAGATACAAGACAGGGTGAAGTTCAGTTTGGTTCAACACTCAAGTAAGGAGATCCTTCATTGTGTTCACTCAGACCTATGGGGTCCCTCTCCAGTGAAGTCTTATGGTGGATGTCAATACTTTTTGAATTTTATCGATGATTACTTAAGGAAGAACTTGGTGTACTTTTTGAAGAGAAAATATGAAGATGAAGTGTTTGGGTGGTTCAAGGAGTGGAAGACCATGGTTGAAAAATAGACCAGGAACCAAGTCAGGACACTCATAATAGAAAATAGGTTGGGGTTCTGCAAGGCTTCGTTTAACAGCTTTTGCAAAACAGAAGATGTATTGAGGCATCACATTATACTACAAGCATAATATCAAAGTGGAGTGGCATAACGTATGAACCAAAACTAGTGGAGCATGCTCAACGCATGCAATTATCCGCTAATTTATCGGAGTAATTATGGGCGGAAGCAGTCAACAATGCTTGTTATCTTTGTTATCTGATGAATAAATCTTCATCAAATGCAATTGATTGTAAGACTCCTTGAGAGGTGTGATCTGGGAAACCTTCTAATTATTTTCGTTTACAAATGTTTAGATTTTAGATGCCATGATTACGCTCATGTGAATGATGTTAAACTGGAGTCGAGGGGAATGAAGTGCATATTTCTATGATATGCATCTGGAGGGAAAGGTCATCGTATGTGGTGTATAAAAGAAAGAAAAACTCCAAAATTCGTTACCTTTTATTCTATTATGTGTAACCAAAAAGGATGTGGTACAAGTGTTACGGGGAACGATCAGGGTGCTAGCCAGAAGGTGGAGTTTGCAACACAAACACCACACATATTTGTGAAAAATGAGGAACAGTAGGGGTGGCATGGAACAACATAGACGTGAGGAATCCCTTGAACAACCCGAGGAAGAAGTTTCTGGTGATGCTAATGTCAAGGAAGACAACTTGAAGAAGCTTCTAAAGAATGAATTTATGATGAACGATTTAGGAACCGGAAAGAAGAGAGTAGGGATGGAGAATTAGGTATTCGAAGGGATAAAAGAGAATGATGGTTATAGATTTATCACTACATTGAGAAAGTCTTGATGTCAATGCGATGTATCTCAAGGATGAAGGTTAGATAAGCACTTGCATGGTGGATTGTGATTGGTTGACACCTTTCGTAGGCATGTATATATATATATATATATATATATATATATATATATATATATATATATATATATATATATAGGGGACGGTTCCCTTGAGATTAAAAAAAATTAGAGATCTTGAGATTGAACCTTAGCCACGTATTTCTTACTTGCCGCTCTAACGCTCCAGCATACCGGCAGCAGCGGACTATGCCTAATCATAAATGATTATATGGCAGAGACATATAATCATATATGATTATGCATGTTTATACATATATGTTTAATCATAAATGATTATACACATATGTCTGTTCACAAACTGAGTAATCATATATGATTACGACAGTTGGTGGTGACAAAGATAGTGGTGGTATAAATAACGGAGGTGACAGTGGTGGAGTCGGCTGGTGTCAGAGGTGGTGGTAGGGGTGGTGGCGGTGACGGTTATGGTGGTGGGGATGGTGGCGGAGGATAAAGGAATGGGCGCCGCTGTGTAATCGTTTATGATTATTCCAGACCTGCCGCGCCGGTACGCCGGAAGGTTATTGCGGCAGATGTGAAATACGTGGCTGAGATTGAATCTCGAGATCTCTATTTTATTTTTAATCTCAACGGAACCTACCTCTCTCTCTCTCTCTCTCTCTCTATATATATATATATATATATATATATATATATATATATATATATATATAATGTGGATGGACAACTATTGTGCGGACGTGCGGACAGTGCTATTCTACGAGAATTATTAAGAGAATAAGTTGTTTTGTAATGCGAATACATTAAACCTCACACAACTATCATCAGTTTCATGCATTCTCACTAATTCTTATTCATTTTTGTTCTCACGCATCGTTTTTCACTCATTTTCATTCTTACAGAATACGATTCAATAAACGTTCTGACAGAATGAGAATAATAAAGAAAAAAGTTCATAATAACCTTATAGACGATTGAATTAGTGAGAATATGTGATAATGACAATAATTATGTAAGATTGAACGTATTCACATTATCAAACAACATATTTTCTTTGTAATTCTCACATAATAACATTATCCACACGTCCGCACAATAGATGTCAATCCACATTTGAACCTAGCTCTCTCTCACTCTCTCACTCTCTCCCCCCCCTCTTTCTCTCTCTCTCTATATATATATATATATATATATATATATATATATATATATATATATATATATATATATATATATATATATATATATATATTAGTGGGCTTGGTCCATTTGGGTTTTAGGTTTGATCCCTTGTCTAGAAATAAGGATGCTTGCTAGTCATTTTTAAGTGCCTTTTGTATACTTATTGAATATGACGAATCTCTTGTAATTAATTTGGTGTATTATAGAGTACATAGTATCTTATGTTAATAACATGTACCTTCAAATCAAAACCATTCATTTCTTTTAATACAAGAGACAAGAAGTAGTCATACATTCATACATTATTTATAGTTTACATTTAATCCTAACCCTATATATATATATATATATATATATATATATATATATATATATATATATATATATATATATATATATATGCACAAAATTATTCCTAATCTTACATCTTACATACTTATAAAGCTTGTATTTTCCCTTGAATGTCATGCATTTGAAACCCCCAAACCTTTTCACCTTCTTAATAATTAATCACACATAATCAATGGTAATTCATATGAGATAATAATTTGCTAAAACCTCATGCATTTGTATGGTATTAGAACATGTTTGAGTTTTTGGGTTTTAGACTTTAGTAAATGGGTAATCCGTTTGATACGTTGGATTTGAAGGTATCTTATTCGAATTACCTAAAACAAGAGATAAATTAATAATATATATGCTCATGCATGTTTTGTACAAGCCCCAATCAAAATACAATATATCATGATCATACAATTAAGTGTGTCTTTTATTCCATTTTTGGCTTTATAACAAAAGTTTGTTTACGTGGCGAAGAAAGAAAACTTGAAGATGAATATTTAGGTTGGATGTTTATATAAGATTTTTTTTAAATATAATATATATATATATATATATATATATATATATATAGAGAGAGAGAGAGAGAGAGAGAGAGACAAATGTGTGTCAAATACAGCTCATCACAAATTTAATGTTATAAACTACAATATAACTCAAAGTGGTTTTCCAAATATAATGTTTATACTATAATATAATATATTAGAAGAATACCATATAGTAGACGAATCTCACATGTTGAACATAAATTTAGTTGCATAGATAATATATTATAATCATATTTCATTTAAAATATGTTAGGGTCATTTGGTTATTACATTGTTGTATTAGGCACTATAGTCTCATATATTTTGAATGACTCTTACAAATATGATGTCCGTAATTTGAATATAACGTAATATCTTATGATGTTTATTGAATGATATTATGTTTGATTGAGTACTTGGTAATTGGAATCAACTTTATTATAGTTAAAAATTTTGGCTCCGTTTTTTCTTTTTCATTAGTTCTAGAATATGATTCTTTATATTAACTTAAAATATGTCACTATCTTAAAATAGATTGAGAATGAGATTTTTTATATTTACTTAAAATACGACACCATTTTCTATTCAATAGTAAAACTAACAAAAGTCGTTAAATATGTATTTTTATAAGGTTCAACATAAATAGACGACCACAAATGAGAATTCATATCTAATCAATTATCAATTAATTACATTAGATACTAATGTGTACATCAAAATTACATTTAAAATTTTAAACTAATAGTAAAAAAGTTTATTATTTATTATGATAAAAAATCTGTAAATCAAAAAATATACATGCTATTTAATCGCATACAAGTTTTATGTATGACTTATTCACAACACATTAAACCATATATAACCATATTAAACTACATAATTATCCCACTGCGCAGCGTGCGTGCATTTTGTCACTTGTAATCCTTTTATTCATTATGACACATGTCATTTTATGGTAAGTTTAGACTAAATTATATTCATGTGTCATTTTGTGGTTGTTTTTTCCATTTTATTAAATTTCATATAATAATTAAATGTAATGATAAATATATATGCAACTCATTAATGTCATTTTCCTTATAATTTTTAATTTTCTAAATTAAATCCAATTGTTTTAGTTGTTTAAGCATTTCAATTTTAATAATTAAATATTTTATTTTGATCTTATAAATTTAAAATTTCTAAATTATTAGATTTTCATGTTTGTTTATTTCCATTATCATAGACGTAAGGATAATATCGTTAAATTTTTTAATTATTATAGTAATTTTAAGTTATGAAAAATGATTATAAATATTAAAAATATTATAAAAAAAATTTGGACAAATATGATATTTTAAAGGTTTATGAAGGATAAATATGATATTAAAAAATTAAGTTGTAAAAATACTATATCTTGAGGTTTAAGAGGGTCCCTTAACCGGTAACCATGAAGCCACAAAAGCTTCTAGAAGCTTTGTCTGCGGGGCTCCACAGAGATGCCGGTAGGCGGTATGCATACATACATCTTGGTCAGTGTTTCTATCTTTGTTGCCGTCAAGTATCAATCGTCTTGAATGTCCAAACACCAATCACACCGTTCGTCGTTGGCCCAAACTCGATTAAAGCCTCACTCATCACTCTTTTCACTCCCAAATTCTTACATCAAATTGGGTGACCTAAATTTTCGGACTTGGGTCCAAATTTGATCATCAGATCCCCGGAGTGGTGTTATTTTTTTTTGTCCCCCTCTCGACCATCTTGATATTCCGATCAAGGTTCACATGGGTTTCTTCTGAAGGTGCGTTCTCTTATAATTTTGTCAAGCTTTGATCTTTTTCGAGATTTGGGTGTGGGTTTGTAACTATTTTCAGTTCGCATGACTGTATTGTTGTTTGTAGATCGTTTTCGTTGTCAAGATTCTAGTGCTAGTTGTATTCTAGAGGTGTAATTAGCGTGACTGTAGTCATGCTGGGTGTGGTTAAAATCGCTATTATATTGATCCTAAATGAGCTGAAAATTATAATCATAATCAGTTTTAACCAAATTGAGGTCTCAGTGATTGGTTTGAGTTTGCAAAAAATTGAAGTAAAAGAAGGTACATTTCATATCAAAGGATTCTTACGGATGAATGCACAAGACTTGTTATTTGTTGTAATGCCATGTGAAACCTTTTCTTGATAAATGTTACTTCTTTCAAATTTTGGAGTGGTAGTACATTGGGCATACCACTACAGATACACAATTCATATATGATATATGTATTTTATTTCAATTAGAAACATCTTGTTTATCAATACGCCACACTTAAAACAAAAACAAAAACGGGTGTTTGTATGTGCAGTGCTGAAGTGAATAGTGATTGTTGCTACTTGAAGAATTAGAATCTAATAATAACACATGTGTCTTAATAATTAGCTTTCTTACGACTTGTTATTCGCTTTTTGAATCTAATTATTTTTGATAGATGAACTACAAAAATGTCAGTGGCACAAATTGAAAATATGGGCACATTAAGCAGTGATCTCTTCTATGACATACTAAGACGCCTCGATGGTGCGACCCTAGCAAGTGCATCATGTGCATGTGCAGCATTTAGTTCCATGTCAAAAGAAGAAAGGTTATGGGAAGATGTATGTTCTTCAATGTGGCCTTCAACAAAAAGAGATGATGTCAAAAACCTGATATTATCAATTGGAGGGTTTAAAAAATTCTATGGAGATTGTTTCCCTCTTATTGTAAACAAGGAGGTTCCCGAGTTTAGATGGAGTGATTATCCCGAGTATACCGAAGAACTAACTGAAGCCGAATATTATGGGGATTTTGATGAGTTTGAAAATGTTTCGCCTTCTGATTTTGTTTCGATGGTGGATATTAAATATAAAGATAAAATAATCTGCTCGAAGGTTATTTGGGGCATACCGAATGCAAATGGTTTTGATGGTTGGTTTTCTAATTGTCCGTTCCGGATCGATTTGTTTGACTTCATGGGTCAAGGCGATGACCACACGGGTATGCTTGCCTTTTTCTCATTATCGAAACCAACATACTTACATTTCTTTCTTTACCGATAACGCTTATCTACTATATTTCTCACCTATAATTGCAATTTACTTGCATTTTGCTACCAATATAGGCGTTGTTATGAGTAACAAGTTGTAACTACATTGCTATTATAATGCTGTGAAATTTTTTATATACAAAACTAAAAAACAAACATACTAAGAGCTCGTTACAACCACCCAAATAAGTTTATCATAAAAAAACATCTTCTAGTTATTTTTTGAAAAATAAAATTATGATTGAGTAAAATAATATTGTGAAATTATGAAAGAATAAGTGTGTTTTGTTGAGAGGTTACATAAGTAAATTTCACCGAGTTAATCCGTGATGAATAATAGTATAAACTTGAAATGAATGAATCAGGTGGAGTTACTCTTTCTGTTACGGATGGTTTGCCTGTGGTGACCTCAATGGAAAGAGAGAGAAAAGACGGGAAACTTTGGAAACAACTTTGCGATGGAATCAGGCTGAGTTGGATAGTGGTCAACACAAAAGTCAAACAAGCAGCCAATTTATCAAGCTGGAGTCCGTTGACCGGTCAAAGACACTGGCCCACAGACAAAGATTTCATGCTAAGATTCGGGTCAATCCTCCCAGCCAAAGACATTCTTCCATGTCAGATGGTGGAATGCATCCTCGCCATGAAGTTTCAGGTGACCGGTGGGGCCCACACGACCCTGAAACTGACCGAACTTTGTATGCAGTTAGAAGACATGGAAGGTGCGCATGTTAATGGGAGGAACAGTTTGCTTGTGCTTAAACAAGGGTTGAGGTGTGATAGAAGCAAGAATTATAGCTTGGCGCTTGAGTCTTGTTATTTGTATTCCAAAGCGCAGAGTGAGATTAAAGAAGAAAAGCTGCGATATGAAAGTTGGTTGGATCGATTGTGGATTTTTGGTGGCATCACCACGTTTTTCGCCTTCTTATGTTGCTATTTCATGTGAACTCCGAGGTTTGTTGATTGGGATTTCTTTTTGTTGTAAATTTCTAAATTTTATTCTTTTCATAGGATTTATCCCGCTTTTTAATAACTTCTTGGGGTTTATTGGTATTGTAAGAAAGATGATATATACCTTCATTAAAAGGGATAATGTCACTTATATAGGACCGACTATTTTGTATGTATCCAAAAAATTATTCCTTTTTGCATGTTCAATTTTTTGTTATGAATTTGGTCTGTGACTTTTGCAAATTTGTTTTTGTTTAATGTTTATACAACTTCTTTCTGAAAATTGGCAGTGTAAATATAACTTCCTTTTTTTACAAATTCATTTTTTAAATAAATGTTTTTTTTTTTATAACTTTTTATCTTTTCTTATAACCATCTTTAGAACTAAAAAAAACGTTTCTACAAACTTGTTTTATGAATTCGTTTGTAAAAGAATTTAGAAAAAATATGAATTTTTAAAAAATTATAAAAACGAATTTGAAAAAATGAAGTTATTAAAATGGTTATAAAACATGACTTTTTGGATAAATACAAAATTCTAAGTTGTTTAGCATGGTTATAAAAGGTGACTTTTTTACATGAATACAAAATTCTTAACTATCATAACATGTTTTATGTTTACTTAAACTAGCAACCTACTTTAATTTCTTCAAATGCTATAAACGGATAAGCCTATAACAATCACTGACTTTTGAAACCTGTTATCTTTCTTATTTATGGTTATATGTCACTCACGTCATTTAATATTTAAATTTTATTGATTCTGACTGGACGCCGTCCATTGGCGACTTATGATGTGGCACATGTTTTAACACGTAAGCATAGTAACCGAGAGAAAATATCATTAATGCCTTAATGGTGATGATCGTGAAAAAGGTGAAATTATGTTAAACAAACTTTAAAATCTGTTAAAAATAGGGACTCAGAAAGTTTGTTAAAGGAAAGGAAGGTGGTTATTTTATTTTATTTTTTCTATAAAATTATACATGCGCATCCCCCGTTGATTTTGTGGTTGAGAAAACATAGGAAGCAAAACATAATGATTGGTATGTAATGTTGTTAAAATATAAATTTATAAATTATAATAGGCCAGGCCAGCAAGTACAATTTTCTTAATGGTTTGTACACGTTGTTGTGTTAATGTGTTATAGTATATTTTCTGGCATCCTAAAATGAATATATATATATATATATATATATATATATATATATATATATATATATATATATATATATATATATATATATATACTACTTATAAAAGAAATCTAACTATTTCTATAAATAGATTGAATATAATAATATTATTTTTTTAAAACGTCCAAACTATTAAGCTTGAAGTACAACCCATTTATAATATAATAATATTAAAACTTTAACCCTATCCTTTATCCCTTAAAAATCTCGTATCAAATTAATAGAAGAATTCATTTGCAAATTGAACCCGTCAATCTCAACATTTCAGTCATTTGAAGCGGTCAATGTCAACAATTTATAGAGGATCTCTTCTCTCACATTGGTAACAAGCCATCTCATAATATCTATCTTCGTAATCCCTTCAAAGTAAGAAATATACGCACACTCTCTCGAAGAACCCTAACCAGTAACCAAGACAGTATAACCACCACCACCACGGCCGCTCTGCCTCCTTCCGCCTTCAACCAACCACTATCACGACTACCGCCCTTCCTCTCACCCACGACATGAACTTTCTTTTGGAACATAACATTTTTCTTTAAAAAAATATCGTTGAAAGAAGCTATTTGTCCCCGCCGCTGTGCGCGGGTAACGACTAGTATATATATATATATATATATATATATATATATATATATATATATATATATATATATATATATATATATATATATATATAGATTCGGCCAGTTGGGCAAGTTTAGAGGTAAGACGAACGAGACACAACAACAATAACAAATAACCTCTTTCCCTGTAAAAAAAATGAGATAAAGGGTAGATAAGATGGTAGGCACTCGAAATCAATGTTTTAAAAATCGGTTGGAACCTGTCGGTCGAACCGGAGAAGGGATTGGTTCAACTAGCATCGGTTTTATATCTATTTCTGAATTATAACGAACTGACCAATAAACTATAGTTTTTTTTTAATAAAAACTCATGATAAATATTATAAATTTTTTTGATGCATTTTTTGTTTCCTTATTATACTTTATTTTATTTTTGATGTACGTAAATTGATGTAAACTTACGGTTATATGTTTTTAATGTATTAGGATTGATTTTCGACTTATATTTAAGAGTATTTTTAATGTTTAAACTTATAGATATCTATGTATGTGTAGGAAAATAGAAAAAACAGATGAAAATTATAAAAACCGATTGAACAGACAGTCGAACTGGTTAAACCGAAAACCGATCACCATACTGGTTCAACTAAAAAACCAATTTTTAAAACATTGAATAAGACATGTGACAAACAAAAAGGAAAAAGATGAACTGGGAAAAGGCAAAATGTTTGTTTGTAGAAAAAGATATCATGTATATTAAACATCAGACCATCATCAAGCAAGACAAACAAGATAGATTAATTGTTTAACATGTTAGAGGGTATGGAGCGGAAAAGGAGTGAGGGAACATTTCCCTCACCTTAGAACACCATACCAAGGGTGAGGAAAGATGGGTGCAGGAAAAGAGTGATGAGTGATGGGAACATATCCCTCACTCTCTCTCCTCGTGTAATTGGTTGGTTTTTTTTCTAGTTTTTTTTAATATTTATTAAATATTAAATTATATATTTATTAAAAAATTATAAAAAATATATCAAAAATCACGGTTTTTAATTACCTACAAATTGAGTGAAATATTTATATAAAATATTTTTTTAGAAAGATAAAAAAAGAATAAAAGGTAGTGAAAAATGACAATTTCTTGTCTTTTGACGAGGGAAATGAAAGTGAGAGAAAATTGGCATGACACTCAAAAAACGAAAGATTTTGCCCATACATACCATGTGGTCTCATCATATAAATAGAAATCAAGATGTTAGTAAAGTTTTCTTTAATTTTTTTAACCCGATAAGAAATACTATGATGTGTTCACAAAATTCATATACTTTCACGCTTCGTTAACTCGTAATTTAATTGTGAAATCAAATATATTTAATGTGATCCCATGTTGAATTTGATAGTCGCCAGTTTCATTCCCTCTACAATAAAAAAACATTCATTTTCATTTATCATGTCCTTACACTTCCCAACAAAATGGAAAGTGTGAATGGATGATCCACACAATAAATAACATCATTAGTAGTCTTACGTAGGGATGTTATTCGGTCTAGAACCGGCCCGAACCATATCAGAACCTAATAAACCGAAAAACCGAATAAGCCTCAACCTAAAAACCGAATACCACTATTCAGTTCCATTCAGTTTCGATTTCGGTTTTGTTCGGTTCTATTAAGAATTGTGTTATCTAACAAGGTGTTCAGAACTATCGGACCAGAACCGAAAAAACGAAAATTGAATACTACTATTCTGTTCCAGTCGAATCTAGTTCCGGTTTAGTTTTTATGTTGAAAAACTCCGCCCTAGTCTTATTTTTCAAGCTCATCTTCCCACCTTATGTGGCGGAAGCTTTACATGTGGCATCCCACTTACTCAGTCCCACTCCGTCCACGTCCGTTCAAAACCAAATCACGTTCTCTAATTTATTCAATAAACCAACATCTTTTTCCCATCTTCATATGTTTGGATGCTTTTGTTACTTAATTTCACATTCCCACACATCATAAAACCATCCACCGCTTTATACCTTGTGTTTTCCTTGGTTACCCATCATATCATCACAATTTAGGTGTTCAGATATTTCCAGTCGCAAAACTTATCGTCTCTCGAGAAGTCATTGTTTGATAAAACCACGTTCTGCTTCCATTCCATGACACCCATATAGCCTCCATTATATGCCAACGTTGAACAAGCCCACTTGGTAAAGGCTTTGCCTCTTAGATTGGAGGTCACAGGTTCTAATCCAGACGTTGACGATTTCAACTAACTTGGTATACTAACTTCTAACCACTAATCGACCGTTAAAGAAAAATGGCATTGTTAACACCCTGTTGCGCGCGTATTAAACAAGTAAATTATCACTTTTGGTTGCACTAAAAATATAGCACAGGGAAGCAGGGTCGAATCCTCGGGGACACAGCCTAAAAGTCAACGCATTTCTGCATCAGGCACATCTAGTCAAGAAACAGAATATAAAAGGGGGTTTTAATTATAAACAAAAAACTAAAAATGCAGTGATATTAAATTAAACAAAATCAATATAAAATATGATTTCAGTTATGCCGCGACTTTCCTAATCATGTAACTGATCCAGATCTTATTATTTGAGATGCGTTCTATCTTAAGTTGATATTGAGAAAAACTAACAAGCTCTAGTGTAGCACCTGGTTCTTGGTATGAAAAATTTATCTAAGTATTTTGCATTTTTAGCCTTGGACTCGGCGAGTTGTAGGCCCGACTCGCCGAGTAGAGCCGGGATATGAGCACGTTTAAGTTGGCAACTCGGCCAGTCCATATTTTGGACTCGGCGAGTCCCCACTGTCTGATGAAACCCTAATTTCAAGGGTTTGCACCCTATTTAAACCATCATATGCGCCCCCAAGCTCGCCCCCTTCACCCTCAGAGCTCCCTATATCGTCCTAACCTCGTTCCTTGTGAGATTGAAGTGTTTTGGTGTGATTTCTTGAAGATTTTGAGAGAAAAAGGAGAGTATATCAAGAGGAGAAGAAGGAGGCCAAGCATCTTGGTGTTATTTCAGAGATTCCTTGAGGTATAACTCAGTTTCCTTATGTTTTCATGCTAAGAGTCCCTTAGAGCTCCATTAAAGTCCTTCTTGAGCCATTTCCAAGCTTGATTATGAATTAGGGTTTGTGATAAGTCGATTAACCTTTAGATCTAGGCATGATTGAGCTCCAGGAGTTCGGATCTACTGCCTTTATGGAGCCATATTGCATGAAAGCCCTAGATCTACTCTTTTAGTGCATTTTGAGCCCTAAAACCTTCATTGGTGTTTATTTACACGTAAAGTTGGAAACTTTACGTGTTAATCAAGCCCTAAGAACTCAGATCTATGTATGACATGAGTTGGATTCAAGCAAAATCGAGTATATAGTAATTGCATGTGAAAGACTTGGCGAGTCGTTCATCGGACTCGGCGAGTCGAGTCGCGAGTCCCCGAGTTTTCCCCTTTTCGTGTTTGCTGAGTGGGGTCGTGAGTCATGGGGGGGTGACTCAGTGAGTCGGAAGCCAGACTCACTCATGGAGGAACTCGGCGAGTCAATGCCCTGACTCAACGAGTCTAAGGCAATCTTCTTTCCTCAAGAACAGACTCGGCGAGTTGTTCATACAACTCGGCGAGTCTCAGCATAGAGTGTTCTTCGGATGAAGATGAACTCGACGAGTTGTTCATACAACTCGGCGAGTAGGATGAAGGACTATTGGACATCAGTTTAGAAGGAAAACTCATCGATTCAATGCCTAACTCGACGAGTAGAGACGGGATCAACATGCTAGAATATGACTAAGGATCTAGGAGTGATGCCTTATGTGTCTGCTTTATGTGCTTCAGTGTATGAAAACTACATGCTAGAATTGAGTAGACATCAGTAGGATAGCCTGTTTAGGTTATGCCTGATAGTATGAGTTTAGCATTGTATGCTAGTTCAGTTTCTCCCTACGAGGACGTAATTGCTTGAGATTGTTCCCTTTTGTCTGAATGTTGTTTACTTTGTGCTTCGTGGGACCCTGAGTGATGGGAGTTAAACATTAGGTGAATACGTCACGTCACATGTGACCAGGGTTGAATAATCTTAGAGTGTTGGATTTGGCCCTATTGCGTTGTTCTTGTCTGAGTCTAACCGTCGTAGAGCCGAGTCTGTTACTCGAAGGATTATCTGAGCCTTACCACATGTGATGGTATTCAGGTAATGGATAATTGGCATTACAAGGATGCCTTCAGCAGTTGAGGACTAAGTAGGGTGGAGTTAGAGATTTCCCTAGGGCAAGCCTAGGATGAGTATAGCAGTGATCAACAATAGTGAAAAGGATCTGGTGGAGTCAAGGCAGTCCTTAAAGAAGGTACGGATAGATGTGGAAGGTAGTATGGGCCCGTACTACTGAAAGCAGATGATCCGTATCCAAACCGAGGAGGGCCAAGATAAGACCAGGGAACTTGTAGTAGGTGTGATCCCTCCATAGGTATCAATATTGCTAATGATTATTATTTACGTATTTCAGAATGGTGGTACTACGCTCGAGGCCAGCAGTTGGCAGTTTAGGAGAGGGATTGGGTTCGGGATCAGGTTTCGAGCAGGTGGATGAGGGGCTACGCGAGTTCATCGCGCCAGAGATCACCAGAGGCATCCTTGAGTCGACCTCCATTATCTTCAGGTCGACCAAGGAAGGGATAGTTGAGTTGATGGAGGATCGCCTCCGGGCATTCAGGAGCGACATGGCATCTGGCCAGTCGGGATCTCGCACACTGTCCTTTAAGCACTTCAGGGGCAGTGGGGCGCCAGATTTTCACGGGGCGAAGGACCCCATAGCTGCCAGGCGATGGATTGCAGACATTGAGTCTGCACAGTTGACTAGCTTCTGCCCTGAGGGGTCGAAGGTGAGATTTGCAGCATGATATCTGAGAGATCGAGCTAGGGATTGGTGGGAGTCCGTTGGTGACTCGTTAGGAGCCTCGGCTGTCGAGGCTATGACCTGGTCGGACTTCGTGACCAGGTTCAGGGCAGAGTTTGTGCCGGCTGTCGAGCTTCAGCAGCTGGCCAGGGAGTTCCTAGATATGAGACAGACAACAGAGATTGTGGCAGAGATCACTGCCAAGTTCTGGGAGAGGGCGTTGCTGGTGCCCAAGTACGCAGGTGACGAGGATATGAGGATGACCCGCTATCATGACATGCTACGAGCTGATATTCGGGAGCATGTCAGTTTTTCAGCTTGCCCTACCTTGGACTCTATGATTGCCAGAGCAAGGGAGAGGGAGATAGATCTGGAACACATCCGGAAGAGGAAGGCGAAAGAGGGGCATGTTACGGGGGCTTCGGGGAAGAAGCCCAAGGGACCAGATGCGGGGCCGAAAGGCCAACAGGGGCGGGGCCACTGCAGGAAATGCGACAAGACGCACGAGGGAGCGTGCAAGTTGGGATTGTCAGGCTGCTACAAGTGCGGCAAGTTAGGGCACTTCAGCAGGGATTATACCTCCCCTGCACCTGTGATACAGACGTCTGAGTTGCAGTGTTTCCACTGCAACCAGAGGGGCCACAAGAAGGCCAATTGCCCCCAGTTGTCAGCATCAGCGCCAGCAAAGGCGCCAGCTCCAACTACCCTGCGGATTACTGATGGCCGGCAGGTCAAGGCAGAGGCTCCAGTGGTGAGGAGCCGGACATTTCAGCTGACTACCGAGGAGGCACGCGCCGCACTCAATGTGGTGACGGATATAATTCTTTCCCTCTATTTTATTTTTATGATGTTATGATATTGATATGTGCTCTATGTATATGCGTTAGGATCGTTCCATGTGAACGGTATCCCTGTTCATGTGTTGTTTGACTCGGGTGCCACCCGATCGTTTGTTTCTCTTGCGCTTAGCAAGAAGTTTACTGGGTCCTCAGGCATGTTGGATTGCCCTTTAGAAGTCGAGATTGCCGATGATCGATCGGTGCGGGCCTCATCGGTGTTCAGAGATTGTGTCCTAAGGTTATTTGAGGAGCGCTACTTGGTGGATTTGGTTCCCATTCTGTTGAGTGGGAACAAAGTGATTATAGGCATTGATTGGTTGAGCCCTAATGGAGCGATGATAGACTGCACACAACAGCTAATGCGGATCAGGACCCTGAGTGGGGGAGAGTTGGTGATCCACAGCGAGAGGCCACAACATGGACCCACAGTATGTTCAGCAGCAAGGGCTAGGCGCTATCTTCAGCAGGGTTGCGCGGGATATGTCGCGTACGTTATGGACACCCGGGAGGCGGGTAAGGCGACGGTGAGCGAGGTTCCAGTGGTGCGAGACTACGTTGATGTGTTCTCGGAGGAGCTTCCTGGAATACCTCCGGAGCGTCAGGTAGAGTTCAGGATCGACCTAGTTCCTGGTGTGGCTCCGATAGCCAAGGCACCCTATAGGTTGGCTCCTCCCGAGATGCAAGAGTTGTCTACGCAGCTGCAGGAGCTGCTGGACAAGGGATTTATTCGACTGAGCAGTTCACCCTGGGGAGCCCCGATCCTGTTTGTAAAGAAAAAGGACGGGTCGCATCGGATGTGTATAGATTACCGGGAGCTGAATAAGGTAACGGTGAAGAACCGTTACCTACTCCCGAGGATTGATAACCTCTTTGATTAGTTGCAGGGAGCATCTTGGTTCTCCAAGATCGACTTGCGTTCAGGTTATCATCAGATGAGGGTCAGAGAGGAGGATGTGCAGAAGACCGCGTTTCGGACACGTTATGGCCATTATGAGTTCATGGTGATGCCGTTTGGGCTCACCAATGCTCCTTCCATGTTCATGGACCTTATGAACTGCGTGTGTAGACCGATGCTGGATCGGTCTGTGATAGTTTTCAATGATGACATCTTGGTTTATTCCAAGACGCGGGAGGAGCGCGAGGAGCACCTGAGAGAGGTTTTGGAGACCTTGAGGAGGGAGAGCTTGTACGCCAAGTTCTCCAAATGTGAGTTTTGGTTGCGCGAGGTGCAGTTTCTTGGGCACCTCGTCAACCAGAACGGGATTTCAGTAGACGCGGCCAAGGTGGAGGCCGTGATGAGATGGAAAGTTCCGAAGTCTCCATCCGAGATTCGGAGTTTCCTAGGATTAGCAGGCTACTATCGGAGATTCATTCAGGATTTCTCCAAGATAGCCGTACCCCTGACCCGGCTGAATAAGAAAGTCGTGGTCTTTCGATGGGGGCCTGAGCAGCAGGCAACGTTCGAGATTCTGAGGCGGAGATTGTGCGAGGCGCCAATCTTAGCCCTGCCCGAGGGCGTAGAGGATTTTATGGTATACTGTGATGCGTCTATCTCAGGCTTAGGCGCAGTATTGATGCAGAGGGGGCATGTCATTGCTTTATGCCTCAAGGCAGCTGAAGCCTCACGAGGAGAACTACCCGACGCATGATTTAGAGTTGGGGGTGGTGGTCTTCGCCCTCAAGATTTGATGGCATTACCTCTACGGGGTTCGATGTACCATTTACACTGACCACAAGAGTTTGAGGTACCTCATGGATCAGCCGAATCTGAACATGAGGCAGCGTCGATGGTTGGACGTGGTGAAGGATTATGATTACGAGATCCTTTATCACCCGGGGAAGGCCAATGTGGTGGCTGATGCGCTTAGCCGTAAGGCGGCACCGATTAGGGATGTGTGTATGAGGATGACGGTGGTGACTCCACTGTTAGAGCAGATTCGGGAAGCTCGGTAGGAGGCTATGAAGGAGGAACATTAGAAGAGCGAGCGAATAGTGGGTCAAGTCACCTCCTTTGATTATGATAGCCGAGGATTATTGACACTACACCGTAGGGTGTGGGTGCCGTATCACGGAGGCGTGCGCCAGATCTTGATGGAGGAGGCGCACAAATCCCGATTCTCTATTCATCCAGGGGCGACGAAGATGTATAGGGATCTTCGTCTAGACTATTGGTGGACCTGCATGAAGCGGGATGTGGCTTGGTACGTCGAGCGATGTTTGACCTGCAGGAAGGTCAAGGCCGAGCATCAGAGACCGCACGACAAGATGCAGCCGTTGGATATCCCGTTGTGGAAATGGGAAGATATTACGAAAGATTTTATCACAAAGCTTCCCAGGACTGCGCATGGAGTAGATTCGATTTGGGTCATCGTGGATCGATTGACCAAGAGCGCCCATTTTATTCTAATCCAGGAGAGTATCTCGGCCGAAAAGTTGGCCGATATCTATATCAGGGAGATAGTAGCGCGGCACGGGGTGGCGGTGTCAGTGATTTCAGATAGGGATGTGCATTTCACTTCCAAGTTTTGGAGGAAGTTTCATGACGAGTTGGGCACTCGTCTGCATTTTAGCACCGCCTTTCACCCGCAGACGGATGGTCAGAGCGAGCGGACCATCCATACTTTGGAGGATATGCTGTGGGCGTGCGTGCTAGACTTCAGTGGTAGATGGGATACCTATCTTCCCTTGGCTGAGTTCTCGTACAACAACAGCTATCACGCGAGTATTGACCGTCCTCCATTCGAAATATTGTACGGACAGAGGTGCAGGACCCCGATATGTTGGGGTGAAGTTGGCCAGAGGGTCATGGGGAGCTTAGAGGTGGTGCTCAAGATGACCGAGAGAATCCAGCAGGTTCGAAGCAGGCTTCAGACTGCACAGAATCGGCAGAAAAGTTACGTCGGCAAGCGCCGATCAGACCTGGAGTTCCAGGTCGGGGATATGGTTCTCCTGAAAGTGTCGCCTTGGAAGGGTGTTATTCGATTCAGGAAGCGGGGCTAGTTGGGTCCGAGATGCATTGGTCCGTTTAGGGTTGTAGCCCGGGTGGGCAAGGTGGCATATAGGCTGGATCTGCCAGCCGAACTCAGTCAGATCCACAGCACCTTCCATGTCTCCCAGCTGCAGAAGTGCCTAGTGGATGATTCAGCGGTGGTGCCATTAGAGGATATTCAGGTTGATGACAGCCTGAATTACATTGAGCGCCCAGTCGCACTCCTTGACCGGAAGTCGAAGGATCTGAGGAATAAGAGGGTGGAATTAGTGAAGGTGCAATGGCAGCACCGGAAGGGTTCGTAGTGGACTTGGGAACCGGTGGAAGAAATGATGGAGCATTACCCCGAGCTGTTTCAGGATCGAGCAACAAACTTCGAGGACGAAGTCTAAAATAAGTGGGGGAGATTTGTAGCACCTGGTTTCTGGTATGAAAAATTTATCTAAGTATTTTGCATTTTTAGCCTTGGACTCGGCGAGTTGTAGGCCCGACTCACCGAGTAGAACCGGGATATGAGCACGTTTAAGTTGGCGACTCGGCGAGTCCCCACTGTCTGATGAAACCCTAATTTCAAGGGTTTTCACCCTATTTAAACCATCATATGCGCCCCCAAGATCGCCCCCTTCACCCTCAGAGCTCCCTATATCGTCCTAACCTCGTTCTTTGTGAGATTGAAGTGTTTTGGTGTGATTTCTTGAAGATTTTGAGAGAAAAAGGAGAGTAGATCAAGAGGAGAAGAAGGAGGCCAAGCATCTTGGTGTTATTTCAGAGATTCCTTGAGGTATAACTCAATTTCCTTCTGTTTTCATGCTAAGAGTCCCTTAGAGCTCCATTAAAGTCCTTTTTGAGCCATTTCCAAGCTTGATTATGAATTAGGGTTTGTGATAAGTCGATTAACCTTTAGATCTAGGCATGATTGAGCTCCAGGAGGTCGGATCTACTGCCTTTATGGAGCCATATTGCATGAAAGCCCTAGATCTACTCTTTTAGTGCATTTTGAGCCCTAAAACCTTCATTAGTGTTTATTTACACGTAAAGTTGGAAACTTTACGTGTTAATCAAGCCCTAAGAACTTAGATCTATGTATGGCATGAGCTGGATTCAAGCAAAATCGAGTTATAGTAATTGCATGTGAAAGAGTCGGCGAGTCGTTCATCGGACTCGGCGAGTCGAGTCACGAGTCCCAGAGTTTTCCCCTTTTCGTGTTTGCTGAGTGGGGTCGTGATTCATGGGGGGTGACTCAGTGAGTCGGAAGCCAGACTCACTCATGGAGGAACTCGGCGAGTCAATGCCCTGACTCGGCGAGTCCAAGGCAATCTTCTTGCCTCAAGAACAGACTCGGCGAGTTGTTCATACAACTCGGCGAATCTCAGCATAGAATGTTCTTCGGATGAAGATGAACTTGAAGAGTTGTTCATACAACTCGGCGAGTATGATGAAGGACTATTGGACATCAGTTTAGAAGGAAAACTCATCGAGTCAATGCCTAACTCGACGAGTTGGCGAGCCAACTCGGCGAGTCGGGTCAACTGGAAGTTGACTTTGACTTTGACTCTTGGATTGGTTAGGGGTAGATGGTCATTTTACCCTAAGTTTGGTTAGCAGTATTTGACTAAGTGTTTTGTGGGAATTATAGCCGGAGGATTTCTGGGGCAGCAGCAGCAGAAGGCAGTCAGTTCCCATGCAGATCAGCAGCTATTTTGAGGTGAGTTACCTTCCAGTAGCGGTGGGTCAACGGCCACAATGTCGGCCCACCAGTAGAGGTTGTATGATAGATGATTGTCTCTGTGATATTCATCTAGGTTTGCTACTACCTGTGATGTGTTTATGTGCTAGTATGATTTGATGCTATGTGCTAGTGACAGTAGGGGGAGATAGTCCCCAGATTACCGGTCGATTGGGCCGAAGGGGCGGTCATGCCCAACCATGCTAGATAGATTATGTGATATGTGTTATGAGGTAGTAGCAGGGGGTGAAATAGTCCCCAACATCCGGTCGAGAGGACCGAAGGGGAGACCAGCACCCAAATATGCTAGTCAGCATCCGGTCGAGAGGACCGAAGGGGAGGCCAGCACCCAGATATGCTAGTCAGTATCCGATCAAGAGGACCGAAGGGGTAGGTCGGGCACCCAGTTATGTCTGATAATATATGTATGTTATGTGGTTATATGGTATGTGGTACAGTGGGGGAACTCACTAAGCTTCGTGCTTACGGTTTACAGTTTTGGTTTCAGGTACCTCTTCTTCGAAGGGGAAGGAGCTGGCGCGGTAGCGGCACATCACATACATGCTTTGTATTCCGCACTATGAGATCTTCCTGGGGATTTGTACTCTGACATTATTATGTTTTATAAAATGGTTTCCAGACGCGCGACATCTTTTATGAAATGATATGATCGATGAATGTTTGATTTCTAATGTTTTGCAAAGTATATGTTTTAAAAATGAAATTTTTGGCTCGTATTTTTGGGATGTTACATCTAGTAATTTCTCTTTTACCTAAATTAGTTAATCAAAACAGGCTCTTTGAATTAACCTTAACATTTTACCATTCAATTAAACAAGCTCTTAATTAAATCAAAAAATTTACATTAAGTTCTTTGTAAAATTCTCAGCAATATCCAATACTTCTCACAAGCTCGGAAGCGTAAATATATGATTTTTTACAGTTTATAATAGAGTCAAATCGCAAACATGGAACCGATTTATTACTTGTTACTTTTACCAATTGACAAGAACAATTATGGATTCTATTAACTGATTAACTGGAATGATTAAACTCTAATTAGGTGATCACACTAACAAGAATCAAAATCAAACATTCA
The DNA here is from genome assembly GCF_051521515.1 of Lactuca serriola. NCBI lineage: Eukaryota > Viridiplantae > Streptophyta > Magnoliopsida > Asterales > Asteraceae > Lactuca > Lactuca serriola. Next base: position 7,897,141 of record NC_136416.1, read on the forward strand.
TTAAGAACAAAATTGAAGAATCTAGATAGAAGCACAAATCAAAAACCTGATCTAATGATCAATCACATGAAAAGTACTTGTCTTTGCTGAACTGGAGACTAAGGCTTTAGCCAAACATGGCTAAAATCTGATAAAAACAAATGAAAAGAGACATCAAACAACTAATGTAACATCCCAAAATTCAAGACTAAAAATTTATTTTAATAAAACATTACTTAAAGCAAAATCATCAATCCAAAACATAATCAGAGTATTAATTTCCAAAAACACATGTTCGTTATCAGAGTAAAACATTCCCAGGCTGTCTAATCTATGGTGTGTGCCATGCGATCACCCCGAGCTCTTCCCTCCGCTACCGGAAGTACCTGAAACCAAAACTGAAAACCGTAAGCACGAAGCTTAGTGAGTTCCCCACCCTACCACATACCATACATAACCACATACTGCATATACTAGGCCACGTTCGCTATTCTGGGCCTCGCCCCTACCTCGGGCCTCGCCCGTTACAACGGCCCCGCCGCTCCAGGCCTCGCCTAGCTTCGAGCCCCGCTCGGATACAGATTTGTTTCACTTAGGCCTCGCCTGTCACTGGGCCTCGCCCGCCAACATATAATAGCACATAAATATATCACATCACATAAGCTAAACATATACTAACGGATCATGTCCTAAAGCCTCGCCTATTCTAGGCCTCGCCCTTGTCCTGCTACTGATGAGTCATGGAACCCCGTCCATGCTCCTACTGATAGTGAGATATGGGCCCAACCCACACTCACTCTTTCCCTAACTTGGGCCTCGCCCCTGACCTGCTGCTAATGAGATGTGGAACACCATCCACACTCTGCTATTGGCGAGATACGGGACCTCGCCCACACTCACCTTCCTACCAGGCACATACGAGTATCACACAGACAACAAGTATAAACTACCATATAAACCATTCCTTGGGCACCCGCCCGCTATCATTGGACCTCGTCCTGACTATCATACTAGCATACTGTGCCTAGGGCTAACCCCCGGGTCTTCTACTCATAACTACATGGGTCGGCATTGTGGCCTTAGACCCATTCACACAAAGGGAAAACTCGCCTGCACTTGCTGAACTTGTTGATAGCCCCTCTAGCTGCTGCCCGGCAACTCTCTGAACTCCTGATCCACTAGCTCCCCGAGCTACCAATATCAAAGCAACACTTAGTCTAACTGTCCCCTGAAAGTCAACTAAGTCAACTCTAGTCAAAGTCAAAGTCCTGGTCAAATTCAACCTTCCAGGTCAACCCTACTCGCCGAGTCTGCCTACTGACTCGCCGAGTTCATTAGCTCAGAATCCTTTCATCCGCGACTCGACTCGCCGAGTCTACCGATTTCTGAGTCCTGACTTGTCCAACTTACTGAGTCCCACTCAACGCACTAATCCGAGTCTTAACTCGAAGGGTTTGAGGTTTCGCGACTTGACTCGCCGAGTCTAAGGCAATCTTCAACAGACTCGCCGAGTTGTTCTTCCAACTCGCCGAGTTCCTGCCCAACTTCATCCAACTCGCCGAGTCCACCCATGTGACTCACCGAGTCGCTCCAGTTCTTAATCCATACAATGTCTTTTAGAGCCATGCAGGGGCTCCAAATCATAGATCCATACTTCCAAAGCTCAATCCTCATGTAAAGTTGCAAACTTTACGTATAACTAAAGAGATCTAGGCTCAAAACACTCTAGGGCTAGGTTTAAGGACAAAAGGGCTTCATCAACTACTCATCTTCTGATGCTTTAGGACATATTGGACCATCTCAACACTAGATCTGAAGTGGCAACAACATATCTAAGCCCCAAACTCGAATTGGGTCTCAAACAACCATAAAACCCCCAAATCTCATAACAAAAATAGATCTAGATGAAAAGGAGGGAAAATAGCAGCTTATTACCTCCAAGATGAACACAAACTGAAGTAGATCTCGGATCTACACCTCTCCTTTGAAGCAACCTTCTTGATCTTCATGTTCCTTTCCAAAGTTTCCTTCCTCCAAGCTATTTTTCTCAAATGATGGAAGCTCACACGAAATCAAGGGTTTACAGGTTCTCTAGGATGATATGGAGGCTGAGGGAGGGACATAACACCCTTTATATAGGATACAACTCCCGGGATTAGGGTTTTCCTCGTTCAGACCAGACTCGCCGAGTCCCCTTAGCTGACTCGCCGAGTCGGTCACTTACTCCTTGACCCGGATCCCGCTCGGACTCGCCGAGTTCCTCCTTGGACTCGACGAGTTGGCCCTTTGACTTAGGGTTTCCTTTCCTTTCTTGACCTTCCTGATTTTGGGTGTTACAACTAATCTTACTAATCTACTTGAAAGAGATGACCCACAGTCTTCAGATCTTCAGAAATTGTTGAAATCGGAAACGCCTCCAAAATCGTATTATCGTCGTCTGGTACCTCTGGAATCACCAACTTAGGTTACCGGAAGGTTACGAGGGTCTATTTATACGTCCAACAGCAAAAACGACGCGCATGCGATCGCATGTTTCAAAGTTGTGATCGTAGGTTTTGAAGAAAACGCGTCTCGGGCCTTTTCAGTGAAGTAGGATTCTATTTTGGCACTTTTTTGGGATACCTGCGATCACATAGAAGGAAGCTACGATTGCATGTTTTCATTTTTTACTTCTAGATGAGTTTTTGACACAAAAAAACCTCGAATCCAAGTTGCGACCAAAGATGCAATCGCATGGACTAGAGTTGGAATCGTATGTTTTACCTAAGACGTCCGAACTTTTCAGATCATTTTGAATCGCGTCAATCAGAGTTACGGTCCATGAGATATGGTAAAAATACTGACAGGGAGTCAAAGCTACAACAACATTCTTTAACTTTAGATTGCATATTGTATCTTCGTGTGATCAATTCAATCGAATGTTTCTTGACCAAAACATCTTCCTAGCATTCCTCAACATCTTTTATATGTTCCAAGCTCCATTTTAAGCTCCAAAAACGCATCTAACTGCTCCCAAAGCACTGCTCCACTCGAACTATCTGAAATTGACATAAAAACATGAGCAGTATGGGAATTCTAATGAAATACATGAGCTGAACATTATTTAAATAAATGACATGCGAATTTACAAAATATGATGCTAAATGGTAATAAAAACTACCATATAAGATGCAAAAAATGGCATCTAATAGACATCTATTATATTTTTTCCTTAACTACTTCATAGACTCGCACCCATATCACTTAGTTCTTGAACTTTATGCATCTACCCATCGACACTATCATACTGCCACATCCATGACCACCCACGACCCGACCACCATTGACCATTCGGTCGACCATATCACCTCCATCCCATCATCGAACTTTTCACCACAGGACTACCCTTATTGATCTTTTGGCTGTAACGTCCCAAAAATTACAAAGAGATTTTTCATTTTTAAAGTAGATTAACCAATTAAAACCTTTTACATAAAGTCAATAAGTTTCTGTAACATCCTATTTTCATATCGTCTGTGATTTAGGGTTCGTGGGCTGCAACCCATGCATGAGGAAGCCTTGAGGCTGCGACGAGTTACTAGAAGCGTAGGGCTTCTTTCCACTTTTATGTGGATATGAGGTTCGTTGGAAACAAACTTATAACGAAGAAGCTATGAAGTTTTAGCAAGTTTAGTCCTTATTGAGAAATGGGTGGCAAATAAGTACGCATGGCGTAAGTATGTGTACGCTCAACGTACTTATGTGCGTAGCATGGACGTGGAGACCACCTAGTACGTTGGGCGTACTAGGCAGAGAATATAAACCCTAATATTTTGAGGTGACCCTATTTAAGGAGCATGATGGCCTCCTTTTCAGCCACCATTTTCAGCCTCCAACTCCTCATAAAACCCTAATCTTGTTTCCATGGCTTGTGTGAGTGTGGTGGTTCATTTGAGTGTTTTTGGTGAAGCTCTTAGTGAAGATGGAGTCTTAAAAGATGATAGCTTGTGCTTCTAGCTTGTGGATCTGAGTTCTACCCCTGTTGGTGCATCTTCCAGAGGTATAAAGTTTGAAACTTGCTCATTGTTGTGCTAGTTCTTGTTTTGGGTCCATTTTTAGGGTATTATGTCCCAAGATTGGAACTTTGTGAGTTTGGTGAACTCCAGAGCAAATCTCATGTCCTTTTAAGTGTATTGGGTTGCCTTAATTCATAAAAATGAGAACTTGGTCGTCTAGACTTCTTCATGCATGTGTTAAGAGGATTTAAGAGAGTCTTAATGGTTATTTTGGAAGTTGGATCCCATTAAGACATGCAAACTGATAAAGTCACCAACTGTATTAGTTAGGAGCTTGTATCAAAGCTTCACTGAGGCTTGGATGCTTTGGGCTGAAGTGGTTAAGTCGAAATTGGAGTTTCTGGACCTGAGCATTACGCCCCGCATAAGTCCGAGTATGCCCCACATACTGGTCTAGTTTCCCCGATCAAGATTTGTGTGTACGCTGAGCGTACCAAGGGAGGTATGCCCCGCGTAATCTCGTTGTGGGATTTTTGGGCTAAATCTCGTATTGGGCCTTAAGTGTTGGGCCTATATTTTGTGCTTTCTATATTAGAGATTATGGATCAGAGGGTTTGGTCTTAGATCCTAATTAGGTTAATTGTGGGTTTGGCTCAGTGTTAGAGGTCGGTGTGCAGCTGCAACATTTATAGGTGTTGTTCATCGTCCGAGGTGAGTCTTCTCACTATACTTACCTGAGTGGTAATATTGTGTGACCGGAGGGTCTTATTTGAGTTATCGACCGGAGGGTCCTATGTGCTTATACTGAATTATGTGAGATTATGCATTTTGTCTTTGTGATATATGCTATATTATTATGTACCTTACTAAGTTAGGACCGGAGGGTCCAAACCGAGTTGTGAGACCGGAAGGTCTTCACTGAGATACATGGATGGAGGGTCCAACCCGAGCTGTGAGACCGAAGGGTCTTCACTGAGACACATGACCAGAGGGTCCACACCGAGCTGTGAGACCGGAGGGTCCTCACCGAGACACATGAACGGAGGGTCCATGCCGAGCTATAGCCACATGAGGCTTATTATTTGTGTATGTGGTATTTTGGGGAACTCACTAAGCTTCATGCTTACTGTGTTGTGTGATATGTGTTTCAGGTACTTTTCAGGATCGCGGAAAGGCGTCGGGTTGATTGTACACACCAGTTAGAGATCATGATTGAGAAATGTGATATTGAGTTTATGTGATTTTAAAAATGAAAATTTTATTTGAAATTTTACAGTGTTACAATTTCATTCATTCATTTGAAATCATAAAGAGTATAGAGTTGGATTGCAAAACAACAAAAACAATTATCTTCGATGCATGTGTACAGTCCCGCATAAGTCCGAGTATGCCCCATGTACTAGTCTAGTTTCCCTGATCAATATTTGTGTGTACGCTGAGCGTATCAAAGGAGGTATGCCCCACGTAATCTCGCTGTGGGCTTTTTGGGCTAAATCTCGTTTTGGGCCTTAGGTGTTGGGCCTGGATTTTATGCTTGCTATATTGGAGATTATAAATCAGAGGAATATATATGTATTAGTCCCTTGTGTTGGGCTTGCCATTTGGACTTAAGTTTAAGGGTTGGGCCTTGGGAGGGCCCATTTAGTATTGGGACTTGGTGGTCCCAATGGGCTTGGGTTATTTATGGGCTGGTTAGTGGACTATCTTTAGACCTAATGAGTGAGGGTTTGGTGTTAGATCCTAGTTTCCCCGATCAAGATTTGTGTGTACGCTGAGCGTACCAAGGGAGGTATGCCCCGCGTAATCTCGTTGTGGGCTTTTTGGGCTAAATCTCGTATTGGGCCTTAAGTGTTGGGCCTGGATTTTGTGCTTGCTATATTGGAGATTATGGATCAGAGGAATATATATGTCTTGGTCCCTTGTGTTGGGCTTGCCATTTGGACTTAAGTTTAAGGGTTGGGCCTTGGGAGGTCCCATTTAGTATTGGGACTTGGTGGTCCCAATGGGCTTGGGTTATTTATGGGTCGGTTAGTGGACTATCTTTAGACCTAATGAGTGAGGGTTTGGTCTTAGATCCTAATTGGGTTAATTGTGGGTTTGGCTCAGTGTTAGAGGTCGGTGTGCAGCTGCAACATTTATAGGAGTTGTTCATCGTCCGAGGTGAGTCTTCTCACTATACTTACCTGAGTGGTAATACTGTGTGACCGGAGGGTCTTATTTGAGTTATCGACCGGAGGGTCCTATGTGCTTATACTGAGTTATGTGATATTATGCATTTTTTCTTTGTGATATATGCATTATTATTATGTACCTTGCTAAGTTAGGACCGGAGGGTCCAAACCGAGTTGTGAGACCAGAAGGTCTTCACTGAGATACATGGCTGGATGGTCCAACCCGAGTTGTGAGACCGAAGGGTCTTCACTGAGACACATGACCAGAGGGTCCACACCGAGCTGTGAGACCAGAGGGACCTCACCGAGACACATGTACGGAGGGTCCATGCCAAGCTATAGCCACGTGAGGTTTATTATTTGTGTATGTGGTATTTTGGGGAACTCACTAAGCTTCGTGCTTACTGTGTTGTGTGATATGTGTTTCAGGTACTTTTCAGGATCCCGGAAAGGCGTCGGGTTGATTGTACACACCAGTTAGAGATCATGATTTTGAGAAATGTGATATTGAGTTTATGTGATTTTAAAAATTAAAAATTTATTTGAAATTTTACAGTGTTATATTTTCATTCATTCATTTGAAATCATAAAGAGTATAGAGTTAGATTGCAAAACAACAAAAACAATAATCTTCGATGCGTGTGTACAGTCCCGCCGAGCTTTTCTCACGAATCGCATGCAAAAGATTTTATCCACAACTATAAGTATAAAGATTAGTGATTTCCCTAACGTACCACATATTCCAACATACATACAATGCATCCACATAAGCAAAGTCCCCGACCCTAGCGTCAAACAATCAAACCTCTTAACCATATACATATATCATACATAACGGGCCCAACCAAACCATACATAACGGGCCCAACCCAACCATGCATAATGGGCCTAGCTTGCACTCTATACAGAGGTTGCGTGGGACTGCTGGGTGTGTTTTGGATCAACAATCGGTTGGATGTCCGTTGTTTCGAGAGATTGTCTGAGCTTCGGTCAGATATAAGTGTACTGCAGGGAAATTCGGTATGTGACTCTATTTTCTAGTGGGAACTTCAGGTTATCAGAAGTTTCATATCTGGTTGGGGAGATAAGTGTAATGAATTCGACAAAGATTCGGTGCGGTCGGTCTATCAGGGAGACAGACCCTCTCGAGACTTCAGAAGTCGGACGGAGTGGATGTGATCTTGTTGCAGGAAATTCGTTCATCTACGTGTTCTAGAATCTTGCGAAGGTTGGTCGCGGTCACCCTGGGAAGGCTAGGGTGTGCCCAGGATTGTGATCATGTCGCCCAAGTTGTCGGGCGTGTAAGGGATGGTAAGGAATGATTTCAAGGACGAAATCTAATTTAAGTTGGGGAGAGTTGTAACATGCTGTTTATTTAATAAATAAATAGATAAAAAATTGATGAATGAATAGTCACCCTAAATCTATATTATTTAGTGGATTGTTGGTTTTGGAGAGCCGAATGTTATAAATTGAATTATTCGGGGATTAAAGTGTAATTTTGGGACTTGTTTCACAAAGGATTTTAGTAGTCAGGGGGTGTTTGGGATTATTGGGACATATTATGTAAGGATTTTAGTAGGCAAGGGCTGAATGGTAACATTTTGGACTTGAATTGTAAAGGGTTTCAGGAGGCAGGGTTAAAAGGGTAAGTTGTGGCCTTGTTTTGAAAGGAATAATATAAGGAGGGACCATAGTTGTCATTATGGGATTGATTTTGGAGGGTGACGGGAATATAAGCTAATGAAACCCTAACCCTAACTAAAACCTCAACAGTCGTCACCCACCCTTATGCCTCCCTCACCGGCCGCCACCCTACCCCCTTGTTTCTTCAACCACTGCAACCCGTTGATGCTGGCGAGACAGTGCGCTGTTGCTACTTCTTTACTGATCAATGACAACATCATTCGTAGCTCGTGAGGTGGGGGATGGATCTATCAAGTAGGATTTGTGAAGAACCACCATGGCGGCCGGCTATGGTGGTTGTCGTCGTCAACACCACCGCAGACACTGCTGTTGCCGCTAGTGTTGTGGTTTCCATCGCCACCTTTCGCCTCCTCTTCAATCCCTTCATCAACAATTACCTGCTATCGCTCCTATCGCCGCTGCGCCGCTCGTGTGCCTGCTGCCGTCGCCAAACGCCACCAGGTGGGTGGTTGGGTCTATTTCGCAATTCAAAGGGGTGTGTGTGTGTGTTTTACTTGGTTTTGTTTGACTGGAACTCTCAAGAACAGCCACCACCACCACCGTAAGGTGGTGGCTTCCACCATGTGCCACTGCCGGCCTCCACAAGGGTGTGTGTGTATGTGTGATTATTATGAGTGTGTGTTTATTTTTGGTTATTTCATTGTAAAATGTAATTAGGAATTGGAATATTGAAAAGAAACCCTAACCACCACCATGAGGTGGTGGCTGCCACCACCAGCCGTCGTGTTGGGTGGCGGTGTGCTTGTTGTGTTTGATTCGTTGGGATGTTTGGACAAAGATACTAAAACCCTAATGGGCCTAATGTGACATCCCTAATTTCACGGTCAGAAAAGACCGATTTAATTTATGCTTTTAAAATAATTTCAGAGTAATCATTTGATTAAAAGTGTTGCGGAATTTGTTCCCGGAAAAACATGATAAAAATGTTATCAAATCATTTCCGAAGAAATGTATTTTATTCACTAAAACCATTGGGATGTCATTGTCAATACAAAAACATAAGCATAAACAAAACTTACATTCATTTACACTAGTGATCTACTTCTCTTTTAATCTCTCAGTGTAAAGCAACTTCGTATCGATACCTGTGATACAGTTTAAACTGAGTAGGTCAGGCTTGGGAGCCTGGTGAGCATATAGGGTTTTCAACCCACAATAAATAATAAACTTATTAAGTTCTCAATCAACAATAAATTTATTAATTCCATCAACCAAAATAACCCTAATTACCCATTCCCATTATCCTCACTTTATGTCCCTAAAACAACTATCATAAGGGACCTAGCCTAAGGATTATCACTAGGGGTGACAATATTGCTTTGGGGATTCCTCAGCAAGTTATGTCAAATAAAACAAACATCGGGGTGACAACATTGCTTTCCCTCCGCAATTTATGTCAAACAAGACATCCTAACATAAAATAACCAACAAGGTGACAACATTGCTTTCCTTCAACAATTTATGTCAAATAGGCACGAATTCACATCATCGCCATGTGCTAGTCCATAGCTCTTATTCATCAACGGTATTTCACACGGGAGTTCTTGTTGGATTAGTGTCTAAGTCCATAACTATTTTGGTATGTACTTGACCCGATGGTGCATGGTCCTTTTGGGTTGCCTTCACCAAAGCAACTTGATAGGATGAATTATGGAGAGAAATGATTAAATATGATTTATTAATATATTATGGGAATAATATATTAAAGGAGAAATTATATTGTTTAATTAATATTATTCAATAATTAATTGGTAATTAGTTTTGTGACTAAAAGAGATTAATTAAATTTAAGGGACTGGAATTGTAATTATAAGATAATTGCAATTTGGGCCATGGATTGTCTTAAATTAAGGAGTGGACGAATTCTATGGGGAAACCCATAAGGAAATCGTCCAAGGCCCTAATTAAAGGAGTCCATGGGTTGCTTAGGAATTAAGCATCCAAATTAGGGTTTCCTTGTTAGATAACCCTAATTGCCTAACTATATATAAGACCCTTATGACCCAAAAACGTGTTGAACATTTATTCTAGGGTTAGAACACGTTTTGGGCAACCTCCATCCTCTGTCCTCTTCATCCTCTTGCTTATGGTGTTTGTGAACCATTAGAGGAGTGACATTTGTGACTCTAAGCTTTCTAAAGTCAATACAAGGAGATTTGGGATTGTTATTGCTACATAACAATCAAGGTAACATCTTAAACCTATTATCATGTTAATATGATTACTTGAATGCTAGAATTAGGGTTTATAGTCTTGGATAAATTGCGTGTACAATAGAGAAACCTAGATCCAAGCATTAGGGTTTGTATGAGCACATAGGATGTCTTATGACCAAAACCCATCAGTGGTATCAGAGCCTAGACTGGTTTCTATTGTATTGATGCATTGTATGATTGAAAAATTCATTTTTTGTGTTTCTGGAGGCTGGACTCGCCGAGTCCATGCTGACTCGACGAGTCCATGCCTGACTCGGCGAGTCGGCTCGTCAAATAGAGGGAAAACCCGGGATTTCTTGCTGTTTTTGCTTAAGGATAGTTGCCTTATCATATTAGATCAATATAAATCCGATTTTATGATATATTTGACTATATTCTTGATCTAATTGAAGATATTTATCAATTAATAAAATATTTGTTTCCTTATGTGATAATTGATTAATTATCTTGATTAAATTGGTAAATTGTTTTGCAAGAAATCATTAAATAAATCAAATATGGATAATTATGTGATTAAATGTTAATTTAGATTATTTGTTATTTGATACTTGTGCTATGAAAAGTTTCATATTTTCCCCTTTAGGTTTTATAGTTTAAATTTGAACCCAAAAATTTTGTTGTTTTGAAATTTAAATAGTTAAAACCCTAATGTTTTGAAAAAGGTTTCAAAACTTGCACTCAAGTTTTGAAATTTAAATTTTGATTAATAGTTTAATTTTGATGTATATTTAAATTCTAAACCCTAATGTTTTGAAATGTTTCAAAACTTGCCCTCAAGTTTTGGAATTTAAAAGTTGATTAAAAGTTTAATTAGGAATGTTAAATTCTAAAACCCTAGTATTGTTTTGAAAAAGTTCAAATCACACCCTTATGATTTTATTAATTAATTAAGGTGTATAATTAAAAGAGGTTTAATAAATCCATAAAAGTTTAGGTTTACAATTTAATTGAATTAAAAGTATAATTGTTAAATTAGACCACCTAGTATATTAAAAGTGTAAAATACACCCTATACTATATATAACATTAAAAGTCTAACATTATATATATGTATGAGTAAAGTCAGTTTTACCGTTAGTAGGCCTCATTCACGAAGCTGGTCTATAAGGGGTGTTTAAGGAGATTGCCTATAAAATGGCGATTGAATGGGTATCCACTCTTACCCAACGCACTCTTGACTAGTAGAGGGTCGTTAGCCGAACGGGTAGGATGGGAAAAAACCTTCCATTATAAGTATAATGAAGTATAAAAGTAACTAAATGTTTTCATAAAATTCCCAATCTTAGTTACTTAGGCAAAAGTGAATTGATGCAATTCCATGAAATTACACTTTGTACCCTTGCGAAGACGTTAGTGGAGCGTGTGTGGTTTACCGGCACACTAAATGGTTCTAAGCAAAGGTAGCAAAGGGTGACTCAATGTTTGTCGTAGTTCGGTGGAGCGTGTGTGGTTTACCGGCATATCGAATAGGTGATTGTAACAAGTGAGGGCACCATGTAAGTTTGCATGGTTATTCACACCCACTTTGTGATCCTCGGCCTCCCAGTCACAAACAAGAGGGGCAAATCGAGATTTAAACATGCCATTAAAATGTTCAATGAATCTCAAAGGATCTAGGAGTTTTCATAGGTTTAAAACTTAAATTTCTTTTTCGTTTTTCATGGTGGAAATTAGTGAATCGTCATTCACTTACCTTCAAATGTTCTGCAATTTGGGTTACGACATCCCTCTCCCGAGTTGTAGAATATTGTGTTGGGTCCTAGCCTTAGTATCTCATTTGGGTGATTTACTAAGGACTCAATCAATCAACTAACTTGAATTCGTTTTCTCCCGTTTTGTAGATGTCAAAGTTCGACAACTATGGTCTTCCCAAATCCCGTGGAACAAGCTTTCCACATGAAGATGATATTCCACGATTCAATCGAGGAACAAGAAATCATGCTTCACTTCCTCCACCTCCTCCAATTATTCTCCCTAACCCACAAGTTCAAAGGCTTGAAAAGTTCAAGATCACTCAAGCCCCTTTGGCAAGTAAACATAAAGAAGGAAAGTCGGTGTGTGCACACGTCCTAGGGATGAAGTCACACATTGATAGGTTAAGAATGTTGGGATCCGTTCTCTGTGAGGAAATGGTTGTTTATTGGGTTCTTCAGTCACTTCCTAACTCATATAGTGAGTTCGTAAGAGAGTACTATATGATGAACCGCGACGTGACCGTTATAGATCTCACCAATATACTTATTGCTGCTGAATCAGTAATGGTTTGGCGCAATAGAAAAGCAAAGTTGATTGGTGAATCTGCCTTCAACACCTCTATGGATATAGACAATGGCAACGAAAGACATGTTATGATCGAAAAGTTTGATCATAAGAGAAAGGCAATGTCTGAAGTAGTTCCATGTCATGTTCCAAAAGAGTAAATTTGCTTTTATTGCCAAGAGAAAGGGCATTGGAGACGAAGCTGCCCCATTTACCTAAGAGATCTAAGAGATGGGAGAGTCAAAACATATGGATCTACTCTAGGTAAAATCCATTGACTAACTCTTTCTATTCTAGCTTCTTAATACATAATGTGATAAGATTACATTTGATGTTTTGTAGAATCGAAGAAAAGAGAGGAAGCTTAAGGGAAGAAGTGAGCAGAATCTAACCATGAAGAAATGGATTTCGATCGCATTACTTGAAGATTAGATTCTTGAGCTACTACTTAGAGTTAGAATTAGATTGCTAAGAAAGATGTATTAGCATAGTTTTTCAATGAATTGCATTCTAAGGACGAATTTTTCCGCAATAAAATAAATTTTGATTTTATATTATTTATTTATCCTTGCAATGGCGTGTATGAAAAATTGATGTTAGAATGTTTCTATTGTTAGCAATAATGGATTTAGTTCTTATTATGTTATTTGTGGAAATGTTGAAGAATTTACCGAATAAGGAAAGCTTCTCATCGCCCAAGTTTCAATTGGACAGAAACTTGGAATCACGCAACTTGGTTGCACGATGAATGAGAAATTTCATATTTGGAAATTAGAACAATTCGTTGACAAAGTGTCAAGTGAAGGACTAGGAGATTGAGTACACAAAGTTGTGTGTTGATCAAGTCCACCACAAGAGTAACAAAGACATTCGTCATGATTTACTAAAGGTTTAGTAAATATGATTATACTTATAAGAATAAGTGTAATTCTAAATTGATTGAAAAAGGTTTAAATCAATAGTAGAACGAATAAGAAGAATCAAGTAGGCAGAAAGATAAAAGTTTCTCCATTCTAAGAAGAAGAGAGAGTACCTTTTATGCTTTATGATAGGACTTAATGATTGAGAACCATATCTCAATTGATCCTCTAAGTGAGTCTTAGTACAATTGTATGTTTAAGAAGAGGAATCAAGGATTGAAGAAATGGTTAAATCAAGAAGTCTATCATACTTCGTTCCAATAACAAGTCTTAAAGTTAAGATTGTGACAATGAGTGAAAAGTATTACAGGTTTATAACATTCATCAAATGTGGAAAGTTGTGATGTCTTGAATAAGACAAAGACCAAATAGGACCAATTTATGAAGTGTTTTGATAAAAACTACACTAACTCTTGAATATTTGTTTGTCAAGAAATGTCCATTGACAAGAGAATCTTATATGTCAAGGAGTCAGTGGGAGTCTTAATGGTCTTGAAAAGTTTCAAGAACAAATCAAATAAACCTTATCGATCATCACTAGCACACGAGTTGAGGTTTTCAACCTATCGTGTTGACATTATTTTGTTTCTGTGCCGTTCCAATTAAGTTAATTATGCATGTGAATTCTATGAGTTCTCATTTGAATGCATAAAAGGCTAGGACCTTGATCAATGAAAAGTACATTGATAGGAAAAGGTGAGCTGCTTAACTACTTGGAAGACATGGTGGGCAGCTGTGCTACCATAAGGCAAGAAATCGAGATTAAGAAAGTTCGATCCATATGAGTTTGAATTTGTCGTAAACTTTCGTTTTGACAAATTCACATGGATAGGAACAAATACACCGTTTAAATCTAAGTGTCATAAGATTTCCTCCTTCATGAAAATGATTGTGAGGAAATGCTTTCACTAAGAAAGATTTTAAGAAGATAGTGATTGTAAAATTGCATTCTCGAATTCGATTATGGTTACGGTATCCTTCTCCATGATTTGAATTGTGAGGTTTGGAAATTAGTCTTAATTGTTTAGACACACATATGAACTATCTAAGGCAAAGGTGTATAAGTTCAAGAAGCATTGATAAAAGATTATCAAAGCACTAAGTATTAGAAACATGAACTTAAGAAATTCAATAAGTATTGTTTGTCTGAAAGTTAAGCTGTTTCTGAATACATGTCGAAGCTAGTGGGAGCATAAGTGTTATGTTTTATAATAATCATCATGATATTGGGAGCATGAAAGTTATGATTGTATGATTATTATGGAAAGTATTGCAAGTTGGCAATATTAATTATAGAAAACAAGAGTTATACCTTGCAAAGTCGTAAGGGTTGTAAAGTTGTTTTGCTATAATTAAGGGAGAGAATATTATGCTTCATTTCAAATCTAAAGGATTAGGTTGAGAAATGTTAATAAATTTAGTCAAAGGTACATAGTGTGTTCTTAAAATTTTGATTATGATTACGACATTCCTCTTCACAATTCGAATTTTGAGAACATAGCAAATAAAACATTATGCGTCGTGTCCCATACGCTTCGGGTATAGGATCGATTGCAAATGCATTAATGTTTGACCATTCTAAAATTTTTTCAAATGTCTAGCACATTTAGAGGGAAAAGGGACTAGAATCGGTTTTGACTAAAATAATTAAACAACTATCAAAGGACAATCCAAAGTTCGACGAGGATTGGTTGCTTGTGAGTAGTTGGAAGCATGGTATTGAATGGACCATATCGACCTTATTAAGAATGAGTTGTCATATGGAAAATATGGAAATGTTTCCATATTGGATGGACCATATCGACATCATTACGAATAGATAAGATTCTATTAAGAATGAGTTGTCATATGGAAAATATGGAAGCGTGTCCATATTGGGAATTGAATATTGAAAATCTATGACTAGATTAGAAACTTTTATGCAAAAGGATGTTCAAAGGAATGTACTTTGAGTGAGAGACATCATATCTAAGGAATTGTCTTGTAACAATCTTCGATAGAGGACTTTGTAATATCATTGATAATAGTCTTTGTGACTTTGGTGCAGTGACATTGCGAAAGGATCATTGCATAAAGTGTTAGAATCTAGCATATTCTATAAGTAGCAAGAATTTTATATTCTTTCACTTATGAAAAAAGGGATTGGGAGTTGTAAAATGAGAGTGATTGGAAATGTGTTCAATTTGATCTATTTCACAAAGTAAGAACCATAGGTAAACATTGTGTGCATGCTAGGAGCATGGGACAAGTGTAATAATTCAAGTAAGAAGTTGATTACCAGAAACGAAAAATAATGAGTAATCGATATGGTGATAAATAAAAGGTGTTTTATTTATACTCAAAGGTTTGAGGCCATATGGGATTAGTATTATTCTTGTGTTTCACTTTGCATGTTTTGACTTCCAGAATAATTGAGTTTATTAAGAATAATCGAATTATTCGAACGGGCCACAGTCGTTCATATGTTGGAAGTAGATATGAATGAAGACTATCGTGAATTGGTGTGTGGATTGTCTAAAAGAGTATTAGACATAAGCAAATGTTTGCTGCAACGTTCATGAGTGCTTATGAATATGATTTAAGCATTGGATTAAACCCACGCTCACTTGGATCACTCCATGGATTGTATCACGAGTGATTGGTGAAACGATAACATCTTATATTCTTGAAACCGAGATGTGTGAGTTGTATCTTGCAAATCGGTTGCACATTGATAATATGTAAACGCACTAGTAACTTGGTGTTATAAAACATATTGTTGTGTGTGATTCGGTGAGTAAGTGCAAGCAAGCATTGTATCAAAGTTTATCCGTTCCTTTTATCCAAAGTAGGATAAAAGCGATATCTTTGGGCCCCTCGATGATTTTGTGATGACAAACGTAAATGCTCGGCCGAGCTAGGGCTAATTTGATTTGTTCAATTAGTCAGTCGTCATAAATCGGGAATCGAGATATAGTACAAAGAGAATGATTTGAAATCTTGTCTCATACGATATCTAGAATGGAGGAATATATGATCCCTTATCTAAAGGACACGCGTATCTGATAGGATCAGAGTTGGCAGCGGCTTTGGAAAGCTACGATTGCAGATCAGGATCTGAAGTCATACGCATAATAGTTATTAGACTTATCCAAGTGGGAGACTATTGGATTAGTGTCTAAGTCCATAACTATTTTGGTATGTACTTGACCCGATGGTGCATGGTCCTTTTGGGTTGCCTTCACCAAAGCAACTTGATAGGATGAATTATGGAGAGAAAGGATTAAATATGATTTATTAATATATTATGGGAACAATATATTAAAGGAGAAATCATATTGTTTAATTAATATTATTCAATAATTAATTGGTAATTAGTTTTGTGACTAAAAGAGATTAATTAAATTTAAGGGACTGGAATTGTAATTATAAGATAATTGCAATTTGGGCCATGGATTGTATTAAATTAAGGAGTGGACGAATTCTATGGGGAAACCCATAAGGAAATCGTCCAAGGCCCTAATTAAAGGAGTTCATGGGTTGCTTAGGAATTAAGCATCCAAATTAGGGTTTCCTTGTTAGATAATCCTAATTGCCTAACTATATATAAGACCCTTATGACCCAAAAACGTGGTGAACATTTATTCTAGGGTTAGAACACGTTTTGGGCAACCTCCATCCTCTCTCCTCTTCATCCTCTTGCTTATGGTGTTTGTGAACCATTAGAGGAGTGACATTTGTGACTCTAAGCTTTCTAAAGTCAATACAAGGAGATTTGGGATTGTTCTTGCTACATAACAATCAAGGTAACATCTTAAACCTATTCTCATGTTAATATGATTACTTGAATGCTAGAATTAGGGTTTATAGTCTTGGATAACTTGCATGTACAATAGAGAAACCTAGATCCAAGCATTAGGGTTTGTATGAGCAGATAGGATGTCTTATGACCAAAACCCATCAGTTCCACCCACCCCCTGCAATACATGTCAATGGGTTTTCCATACAGCTGATGAACATACTTAAGGGGTTTCCCCATCCTTACATGCCCTAAAGGCACTCATGAGGGGAATAGAGTACATCGAATGAACACTTAAGTCCATTAACACCTACAGGTAACGAGCCTACTAGTGTTCCACAGACTATCAAAACATTCCATGGTTGTCATCCATACTCTGCTGAATGACGGGGGTCTTAGAGTACAACGAATGAACACTCAAGTCCATTAACACCTACAGGTTGCGAGCCTGCTATTGTTTCGCAGACCATCTAGAACAATCCATGGTTGTCATCCCTACTTTGCTGAATGACGGGGGTCAACGTTAGGTAAGGGCTTTTCTCATATTGCACCACTCATGCTAGCATTTGGGTAAAAGCTTTTCCCATATTTCACCACTCACTCTCGACTCATGATCTATATCACTGATCATCTCATCTATCCAACTCACCTTTCATCACACACCCACTATTTAAATCATGATCTATATCACTAACTCATGAAGCTAGTCCGATCACTTCATAAAAGAAAAAAGACTCCAAAGCTCTTCCAAATAAAAGTATAGGGGAAAATACTGATAAAGTACTCCCGTACGCTCCCGTACCCCGACACGTAATAGTGTAAAAAAGAAGAACTAATGGATGAACACATAGTTTAAAAACACCTAATGAACATATAGGTCAAGAACACTTTATGAAAATATAGTTCAAACATACGTACCGATTACAAGTCTACTAACGTTCCCCTGGACTATCTAAAATAGTCTGTGGCCGTTGTCTATACTCTGCTAGATGACTAGATCGTCTTAAACATCGATACCTCTCATCACTTTTATTTCATCACACATCATCTAATTCATCTACCCATGTTTTACCCAACATATTTGTAGATAAAAATATATATATAGTTTAAAACTTGTATAAAATATCAATTCAACAGTTACCTTAAATAAACAATTAATATATTTACACATAGCATATATTTTAAGGTAAATACTTCATATCTATGTGTAAGGTGAAAGTGACTATACACTCACCTGATTTAATGAAAATCGGACAGCAATCTGTTTCCTAAAACGATCGTTTCTAATAAAACTGGGAGTTTTATTGAGAAACTGGGCTCTGCGAAAGGTCGGGCTTCAAAACCAAAAAGATAATTTTTTCGGGCCTTCGGGCACTCCGGGATGTGTTCCGGGGGTTGGAAATGATCTCGGGGCATCGGGGGAGGTCAAAATAACCAAAACATTGAAAAAGGGGTAAAAATGGGCAATTTCCCAAAATTACCCGGGAAGTCTCGCAAGTCCACTATTTATAGGGGAGAGCTGCGAGGGTTCGGCCGAGAAGGAGGAGTCAGCGAAGGCAGGTGGCATCCGCGGAGCGAGGACATGTGGCGGGTGCGAGCTTCGGACACGCGGCGCCTTCGGATTGGGCCAGCGAGGCTCGGATGATGAGTCAGAAGCGAGGCGTCGGAAGATCAGTGGACCGCACCCTCGGTCAAATCAGCAAGCGACATGCGTGTTGCGCACAGGCTATGCATGCGAGGATCACGTGGCCAGCATCATTCCTTGCGAATTTTCTCGAAAATTGTGCCCATTCTTGTAAAATCCATAACTTTCTCATGCGGGCTCCATTTTTGACGATCATTATATGCACATGTAGGTAAATTACGCTCTACAACTTTCGTTTAGATTTCGTCGGCTAATTTTGTAACACCCGTTTATTTATTAGTTAAATAAATTAATTAATGAACGAATGGTAGCCTAAAATCAATAATTATATATGCAGGATGTTGTGTTCGAGGAGTTAATTGCCACATTTTAGAAGTCGGGGGTTAAAAGTGTAAGTTCTGGGCTCAGTTTATAATTATTTACGAAGTCAGGGGCTCCATGGTAATTATTTGGATTTAATTCAAGAGGAAGTGAGGTGGAAGGGCTGATTATGTCATAATTAATATATTGGGGTCCATTTTAGTGAAATCTGGACTTAATTTGTAAAGGAATTGAAGGGGAAAGGTTTAAATGGTATATCATAGACTTGTTTTGAAGGGATTCTATGGAGGAGGGGGCTGAACTGTCATTATGGCAAAGATATGATGAGGGACCGGGTATATAGCCTCCTTACCCGTCAAAACCTAACCCTAAGCCCCTTATGTTGCAGCCGTCACTCACCCCCCCCCCCCTTATGCCTCCCAACCGCCGGCCGCCACCCATTCTCTCTTGCTCCTCCAACCACCGAGCCTCCATTGTGTCTCTCCGGTGCTGCTGAAGACGGAGACCATTGCGTAATGTTGCCATTCAGTCGGTAACAGAGGGAAGCGGGTTGCAGTCGCCACCTCCAGCCGTTAGATCCCGCCATTTCCGCCTTGCTGATGCCTTTCCGGCGGGTGGTGAGGCCGAGAATCATCGTCGGACATTAAGCATGACAGTGCCACCGCCACCGTCCCTCTGTATCTTCTTATTCTTCTCCTCCTGCCTTCTGCCATTGTGAAGGACTCGATGTTCCGCCATCGGGTGGGTGTTGTTGTTGTGGTGGTCGTAAACCACCGCTATCGTCGTTGATAGTGTTGTTGACGAGGCCAAGAGTGCAGTAGACGACGCCATGGCAGTATGCTGCCACCCTCGGACGTGCTTCTTCTTCCCTTTTGCCAAGCCGTCGTCACCGCTACAACTGTTTCATTGGGGTTTCGTTGCGCCGCCGGTTGCTACCACCATCCACCGTGGGAGGTGGTTGTGTGTGTGTTTTACTTCGTGATTAGGTGTGTGTGGTTGTATTTCCATTAGTAATATGTGTGTTTGGGTGTTGTGTTTAGCCGGAGTTCACGGAAAAGTCACCACCACCACCGTGAGGTGGTGGCTGCCACCGCCGGCCACCACAAGGGTGGTTGCGTGTGTGTGTGTTTATTTATTATAGTGTGTGGGTTTATGTTGTGATTTCATTGTAAATTGTGAAATTTGGAATGATGAAATGGAACTTAAACCACCACCGTAAGGTGGTGGCTGCCGCCACCGACCGCCGTGTCGGGTGGCAGTGTGCTTGTCTTGTGAGTTGACTCGATTGGGGATGCTTGAAACCCTAATGGGCCTTGTAAGCCCTAATGGGCCCAATAAAGCCCTAATTGACATTGAAGCCCAAACATGTGTCTAATGGGCTTAGTGAACCCTAATGGATCTAATGACTTAGCTATTGGGCTTAATGGACTAATGTGGGTTGGAAACCTTAATTAGGGTTTGGAAAAACCTAATGCAGTGAAACCCTAATTTTGAGAATTAATCGGGACACACACACGGGAATTATTAATAACTTGAAATATTAAATAATAAGCATTGGCAAGATTAATCTAAGCGATATTGGACTTAATGGATTAAGTCCTTAATGGGTTAAGTAGGAAAATTAACCCTAATCATCATTTTATGTGAAACCCTAATTTCACTTGGGTTTATTGTTGGGCCTTTCTATTGGGCCTTGATGATTGGGTTATTAAATGGGCTATCCAAGATCAAGCAAATGGTCTAGAGTAATTTAATGGGCCTAGGGTTTTGGGCCTTAATGATTATATGATGTTGGGCCTTAGAATGAGACCATGTATAGGCCTAGGCCTAATTTGGAAAATTGGGCCTTATGTTGGGCTTTGATTCCTAATTGACTTTGGGCCTATGGATTGGGCCTTGGGCTTAAATAAGCCAAGCTAGGGGTAATGTAGTAATTACCCAAAGAATGTACTTATGGTTATGTATTGGGACCCAATTATTAATTGGGTGTTATTTTGGTGTTGACAGTTCGGGAATCTGTCAGCCAGCAGCTGGGGTTGAGTCTGCAGGACTTCAACAATGTGGGATTGTGTCTACGGGACTTCAGCAGTGTGAGGTGAATTTCCTTCCAGTAGGAACGAGTCTAAGGCACCAAGGCCAACCCGTATAGATGATACGTTAGTATTGGAGTGTGGGCAGAGCCCGTATCTCATAGTTGAGTTTGATTATGATATATGATTGTATGATAGAATTGTTTATACTCGTTGTCTGTGTGATACTTGTATGTTATGGTTTAGTAGCTAAGTGTGGGCGAGGCCCGTATCTCAGAGATAGTGGAGTGTGGGCGAGGCCCATATCTCCCAACTAGCGGAGTGTGGGCGAGGCCCGTATCTCCATGAGTGTAGGCGAGGACCGTATCTCCTAGCTATTCATTATATGATTGTATATACTTGTATGTTATGGTTTAGTAGCTAAGTGTGGGCGAGGCCCGTATCTCAAAGATAGTGGAGTGTGGGCGAGGCCCGTATCTCCCAGCTAGCGGAGTGTGGGCGAGGCCTGTATCTCCATGAGTGTGGGCGAGGCCCGTATCTCCTAGCTGTTCATTATATGATTGTATGGTATGTGGTATGATGGAAGAACTCACTAAGCTTCGTGCTTGCGGTTACAGTTTTGGTTTCAGGTACTCGTTTTCAAAGGAAAGGAGTCGGCTGGATCGCAGCGTATCACACTATGTTTTCCGCACATGAGATCTTTGGGATTACACTCTGATATGGTTTTATGATAAAATGCTTTGATTATTGACACTTTGGATTTGACATGAGATATGAATATGAATGTTTTATTACTGATGGTTTTATATTATAAGTTAATCAAAACAAAATTTTTGGCCTTGAATTTTGGGATGTTACAAATTTTGACTTTAATTTTTATATTATTATTTTTAACAGACCGGGATAGGAAATCCGTTAAAAATTCATAATTTCTTCATCCGACGTCCGTTTTCGTCAGACTTTTTACCATTGTGCTATAAATGACGAGACCTTCGATTCTCGTTTAGGTTGTGTCGGCTAAAAATTACTCGATCTAAAATTCGAGTTTTTAGCTGCCTACTGCTAATCTGAAACTTTGAAAGATCATAACTTCCTCATACGAAGTCATATTTGGGCGTTCTTTTTATACCTACTCTCGGTTTAACGAACAATATGAGTTTAATTTAGATCACTAATGCCAAAAAGTAGTTTATCAAAAACTCACTTTTTACGACATTCGGCACCGTGCCGGTTTGTTGCGAAACTTCGACATGTCATAACTTCTTCGTTATAACTCGACTTTCGGCATTCTTTATATATCTGTAATCCTTGTCACGCCCACTACAAGTTTCTTAATAGATATTGGCTTTATCTAAAATTTAATTTTTGACGCTCATTTTTATTCTTAATTAATTAAACCCTAATAATTAAGCATAAAACACATAATTCACATAATATTCACATAATTCCTTTTCATTTCTTCTAAATGAGTTACAAAGGTTAACCTAGACCATTATGTCAATATTAATGCCTAGTCTAGAAAAAACGGGCGTTACACCTAATGAACCCTAATTGATGAAAAGACCTAGCTATTGGGCCTATTGGGCTATGATTGGGTTGGAAACCCTAATTAGGATTTGGAAAACCCTAATTTTGGGAATTTTGGTGTGGACTTATCGGGATTCACATTTTGGACCATTGGAGTGAAGTAATGACTCAAGCCCGATTTTATTGTATGTTTGGACTTAATGGATTAAGTCCTTGATGGGTTAAATAGGAGCACTTAACCCTAATCGTCATTTTATGTGAAAAACCCTAATTGGGTTTGGATGCTTGTTGGGCCATTTATTGGACTAAGCTACTATGGGCCTTTGTGGGCCAATTAGGAACATATTTATGGACCAAGGGAAATTATTGGGCTTCAAGATAATACCCATTGGAGAGGCTTGGGCCTAATTTGTAAAGTGGGCTATAAGTGGGCCATAATTGGGCCTTGAGGATTATTATCTATTGGGCCATCAGAATGCCAATTGTTTGGACTCGAATAATTGATTGGGCCTTAAGATAAGCCCATATAGAGGTTAGGGCCCAATTTGGAAAATTGGACCATATGTTGGCCTTTGGCCCATTACTTGACTTTTGGGCCTTTGGAGTGTGAGTTGGACCTTGGGCTTGGAACCCAATTATTAATTGGGTATTGTTTGATGTTGACAGTTCGGTAAGCTGTCAACCAGCGCTGGAGTTTTATTTGCGGGACTTCAACAGTGCCAGGTGAGTCTCCTCACCATACCAATGGGTCTAAGGCACCAAGGCCGGCCCATTTTATGATTTGTGACATGCTAGATGATTATGTGTTATGTTAGTATGACATTTGTATGGAAGACCTCGAGGGTTCCCGAGGTAGTAGACTAAGACCATGTGGGGGTTCCCATGGCAATTAGTTATATGTGTTATATGGTATGCTAACTATTATGTGATATGTGGTATGCTAGATAGTTCAGTGTTGCTTGCATGGAAGACCTCGGGGGGGGGGGGGGGGGGGGAAGGTTCCTGGGATAGTTAGATATCAGATCATGTGGGGGTTACCATGGCATTCTAGGATAAGACCATGTGGGGGTTCCAATGGCATTTGGTGTAAGACCCTGGAGTGTTTCCAGGGCATCCTTGGGATAAGACCTCGGGGGGGTTCTCGAGGCACCCGGTGTAAGACCCTAGAGGGTTTCCAAGGCATCCGTATGTGTTTGCATGTTTAGCTTATATGTTAGTATGTATGGTTTGATTGGTAGGCAGTGAAGACTATGTGGGGGTTCCCATGGCAGTGGGCTAAGACCCTGGAGGGTTTCCAGGGTACCCGGTGTAAGACCTTGGAGGGTTTCCAGGGCTTCCTTATATGTTTATATGCATGGCTAGTGTAGTTGATATGATTTACATGAGTATGTGAATAAGACCTTGGAGGGTTTCCATAGCATCTTTATATGTGTATATGCATGCTTATGTGATTTTTACGGTTTATGTAGTTGTTATAGATGATATGGATTATGTGGATTGTGTGGGGTATGCTCTGGGGAACTCATTAAGCTTCGTTCTTACAGTTTTGTTTATGGTTTCAGGAATCATCGATTTGGAAAAGAAGGGCTCGGATTGATTGCAGTGCACACACCTATGATTTCCGCAATGAATGATTTTGGGATAAACTTTGATAAATATTTTACTTAATGATGATTTGAAATGTTTGAAATAAATGGTATCAATGATTTAGCTATATTTAAAAATGAAAAGTTTACCCTTGATTTTTGGGTTGTTACACTTTTGCCAAGTGTCACTCTAATACAACTCTTTATTAATATTATGTCATGTGTCATGTTGATATATTAGGCAATTCATTTCAAAATTCAAATTTACATTTTCTAATTATATGTTAAATTTGAAGTTATAATAACTTTAAAATTTTGATATATCTTTTAATTAATAGTTTATTTAAAATGACTTATTTAAAAAAAATTATTAATAATTATATTTTTTTATTATAAAAGTTTAATTAATTTTTATAATCGTGGTTCCCACGATTTATAAACTAGTCTTGATAATAATAGTCATAAACAAACTAATATTGAAATCTAATAAATGAAAATCATTTTTTGCTAAATGTCATATTCTCATTGCATTTAACACATGGCATTTTCTAAGACTTTTTGATTTTTGTTGTTTTTTCACTTGTCAATTTATGGTTTTTTTCCATTTTATTAAATTCCACATAATATTTAAATGTATTAATTGTAATAAATGCAATAAATTCATATCAATGAGGTGCCATTTTTTCCATTTTGTTACACTTTCCATTGCGGCCAGGAAGGCCACATCAAAGCTTGTTGTCTATTTCTCATTTTAAATGAGGTGCTGGATCCTACACCCTTAGCTTGGCAGTTACCCAACGGTCGTCATGGGATGACCTGAGTCCCGAGGACTGAGATTTGATTTGGCAGTTCTTCTATTTAGTAATTGTGGTGGTATTAGTATTCATATGTAATTTCTGTTTGTGTTTCAAAGTTTAGTTGTAATCTTGGGTGATCAGTTAAATGGAATTATCTTATTTAGCTTTGTTTAAATTGATTGTTATGAATGGATTAATCATCTTTGTCATCGGTTGTATGTGCATTGAAATTTATGAATGTTGTGAGGATTCAGATTCTCCTATGTGTCTGGGATTAAGTGCTTAATGAGGGAGTGGGATCAGGCTATGTATGTTGGGTGTACGTTCAGTACGTTAGGCGTACTCAACTGCCTTGGACTTTGACTTTTGTTGACTTCAGTTAACCGTTGACTTTTGACCAAGTTTAACCTTGGGTCAAACTTGAGGATTTTGGGCTATTGATTAAGATTTTATCTGGTTCTAGTGGTAGTGGATTCGCGGGAGAGAGCAGTGCAGAAGGGAGTATATCGCAGTGTTTCAAGGTTCTTCAGTTCAGGTGAGTTTTGCCTTATTGTACCAGTGGGTCGAAGGCACCAATTTCGACCCACTAGTTTTGGTTATCTTTTAGTAGAGGGATGCCATAATGACTGTATATAGTCATGTAGGATAGACTGAGGACTCTTGATCTAGGATTTATTGCGTGTTCCTTGTTTGGTTGTGGCTCTAGAGTAGGATCACCTGTCTGGGTGTCTATCTCACTTCTGAGTATATACGGTTATGTATTCCTTGGGTTGTTGGTATTTAGCATGTTACTATGATGTAG
Source organism: Lactuca serriola (assembly GCF_051521515.1). Lineage (NCBI taxonomy): Eukaryota > Viridiplantae > Streptophyta > Magnoliopsida > Asterales > Asteraceae > Lactuca > Lactuca serriola. Next base: position 7,922,874 of record NC_136416.1, read on the forward strand.
TGATCTGTTAGATCTCTATCCTGGTATTTAGTATGTTGTTATGTTGTAGTGATTTGTTAGATTTGTATCCTGATATACAGGATGTTGTTATGCTATAGTGATCCGTTAGATCTGTATCCTGGTATATAGGATGTTGCTATGTAGTAGTGATCTATAGATCTGTATGTTTACATGTACTTGTTGGTTATCTTCTAGTGGAGTGCCCTATAGACTATATATGGTCATATAAGAGAGCCTGAGAACTCTTTATCTAGGCTTTCTTGCATGTTCCTTGTTTGGTTATGACTCTAGAGTAGGATCATTTGTTTGGATGGCTATCTCACCTCTGGTTACGCATTTCATGGAGGATAACTAGTAGCGGTACAGTGTGCGGTGTGAGGCCTAGTAGGTGGTGGTGAGTTGTATGATTGTTGTTAGTTTGTATTATGTACCTTACTTGATCCTCTATTGTTTATATGTCGACATATGGTTGTAGTGGGTTGAGGCGATCCTGCTTTGTGTTGTAGGCCAAGATACCTGGTGCGAGCCAGAAGTAAGCCGAAGGCACGAAGGCTCGGGAGGATTGGTTGGGTTGAGGCGGTAGGCCAACAAACCCTAGGTATTCCAGCCCGATGGCTGAGTGGACCCGACGCTTGCTTGTATGTTTATCGTATGAGGTATTTTGGGGGAAACTCACTAAGGGGTTGTTTGTTTTTTTTGTGAAGATTTACGCAACCACTTTTGTATGCGCCGTGCAGACAACGCTCAGACATATGCTCTCGCGGAGTGTTAGTTTTTTGGAAGTGCACAAATCAAAAAACTTATGCGTGCGGTCTTCCTGGCGCGGACATGGACCACTATTTTCAAAGGTCTTCAGACCCCATTCTAACCTAAAAAAAATATGGGTCACCGTGTAGTTTTTTTTTTTGAAAATACATTTTTAATGTTTATGATATGAAATTAAGTTTGAAAAATCAATTTATTTCAACAACTGTAGACGTTAAAAACAAACAGTCTTCTTATTGCAGACTATAGACATTTGACCCACCTCTTCTGTCGCAGAGGCTTACAGATGTGGTCCGCAGGGTGCAGACTTCAGGCATTTTGGCTTCAAAAAAACAAACAACACCTAAACTTTGTGCTTACTCAGTTGTTTAATGTTTCAGGTATCATCGGTTGTCATGGGAAGACGAAGGCGTGACTGTACACATTCATCAGCAACAATGAAGATTTCGTGTTTTAATATTACTTTAATTTTAATAAATGTATTTGGAATAAACGGTTTTCCTCTAAATGTATTTATAAATGGGAAGCTCTACTTAAATGAAAATGAAAATTTTTGGTTGTGGATATGAGACGTTACATAATTTCAAAGTTTTCTAAATTTAATCCAATTATTTCATTTGCTTGTGTATTTAAATTATTTGTTTAAATTTTAAAAGAAATGAAAAAAAAAATCAAAATAACAAACTGAACATTACATTTTAATAATTCAACATTTTTCTTTTTTTTCTTTATAAATTCAAACTTCTTAAATTTGTCGATCTTCATTTTTTATAATAAATTTATATAGTACATGGGTATGACAAGTAGTTAATAATGAACAAACTAATATTAAAAATGATAACGAACAAACTAATAGTGAAAATGATAACGAACAACTTAATATTGAAAATTATAAAGAACAAACTAATATTGAGTATAGTAAATATCAACCCCCAATAAATGAAGAGAGTTTATAACATTAAGTATAGTAAAGACCAAATAGCCTTAAATTTTTGGTTCGTTTAGAGCCTTCAAATTAATTGAACCGTCCATTTCCTTTTTGATTAGTTTGTTATTGTTTTTAATTTGGTTTTTGATTAAATTAATAATAACCAGGCTTAAATATGCTAGTGTTATCTGTATTGTATTATTTTTATAGGTTGGTTAGAATTATAACGATTCTATGATTTTTTTATTATTTTGAAATGCGATTTGAGTTTCGTATGTCAACAAGAATATCGAATTTCATTGACATTTCAAGATACATTATAATATTATTTCTCATTTTCATTAGCCACCGAATTAAATGAATTACGTCGGTGTTAGTTTCTTTTTTATTTCCGTGTTCGATAAAAAATAAATAAAAAATTAATCATTGACAGAGTCAAAGTTAACGATTATAGATAGTAGATGGTTCAAAAATGAGACTTGTAAATTCGAGCCGAACAAAGGCTTCCATCAAATATAATCGTAATGCATGAACAATGATTTTAACTAATAATTATTTTCATTAGTTCATGTCTATAACTATTTTATGTACTAAAGGCTAGGGGTGAGCAGCAAAATCAGTTACCTGTCTTTGGAACTGAAACCGCATAAATAGTTCTAGTTCCGATTCCCAAAATGTGGAACCGATTGGAACCAGTAATGGTTCCGGTTCTCATATTTACGGGAACCGTTACCCGCTAGATATTCGTTGTAAACGGCTTCATATATGCATTTTTATATATAACTTCCAATACTATTTCGTTTTAACTTAAAACTATGCACTTTAAAATAATCGTATATTTTCAATATAACTATTTTCCTACTTTAATTCTTAATCACATTGATTTCCGTCGTTTCCTCCATTTATATCTTTAATAAAATCACTTTTCTATTTTAGTCATTTTAAATTTGCCGTTATAACATAATCGTTAGTCAATTTCTATCATAATAGACAATTTGACACGAGTATTTTTAGTCCTCATAATTCAAGTATATCAACAACCGATCGATATCACAATGAAAAAAAAACACATATAAATCTCTGTTTCGATAAATGCTTTCTTTTTATTGTCATTTTATTTTTGAATGATTAGCAACTATGTTTTTTTCATTTAAGACAACTTTTCTGTCATTTGTAATGAAACCGCAACATAAATGAGTTTCGGGAGCTTCTTGTTGAACATGTAAAAACCGTATCAAACAATTTAATTGGTTAACCCACCTTTCCCATCGCAAATGGGTCCAAAGCAAATCATTCAATATGTTTGCACATTTATATATAAAATAAATATTTTTGATTGTTGTATAAAACGTTATTTTGAATGACCTATTCAAAGAGGAAACATTTTGCACGAAAATTGTGAAACAAAGGTTATAACATGTTATGAGTAAAATAATTTATTACTTATTATATTTTAAAGAAAAATAAGAAATTTGATGATAATATTATGTAATTGAATAAATATAAGTTTTACACAACAAAGAATTTAAATTAAGGATGAATGATAAAACTTATAGTACATGACAGATTAAGTAAATCTAATTAATCATCTTTCAAAAAATAAACAAAATTGAGAAAATATCAAAACTAAGAATAAATTTTTGAGAGAGTATGTGAAAACTGGATATAACATTAAATCATCAAATCATTTTGTTCCAAAAATAGGTCACAACTTATAAGGAAATAGTTGCCGATTATATCTTTCTGTCAATGTTGTAAAAATTAAAATCCAACATAAGATTGTTTTTAAGTTTGTAAGATCGAGATTCTAAGACCCACAAAAGTTGACATAAAAAGGTAATTAATCGCATATATATATATATATATATATATATATATATATATATATATATATATATATATATATATATATATATAGAGAGAGAGAGAGAGAGAGAGAGAGAGAGTTAGGTTCAAATGTTTTCACTATCTATTGTGTGCCCGTATGATTGATTCTGGACCAATCATTTTAGTAATTTTAAGAAAGTAATTAATACATATTAAATGCTGAAGATGTAATTAATACCTATTATATCTTCAACATCTAATATGCATTAATTACTTTCTTAAAATAACTAAAATGATTGGTTCAGAATCAATCATACGGGCACACAATAGATAGTGAAAACAAAATAACCTAACCCTATATATATATATATATATATATATATATATATATATATATATATATATAGAGAGAGAGAGAGAGAGAGAGAGAGAGAGCAAGGATCATTTGAGAACTCAAAGTTTTTCGAGAACCCGAGAACCGATTGTGAGCCGTTAGATCAAAATAATAGAAGGCTAGGATGCTCGATGGCGATTTTGTAAATAGTTTGAAAAAAGACATGGGGGCATCATAATTATTATGAATAAGGGGCATTTTTTTGAATAAATAATTCAGACCCGTTTCTCTCTCTATCTCTCTCTTTCTTCATCTCGCCTCAATGACATTCCTCACAGATGGTGATATTATCTTCGACAAAATCGGTGGAGTTCTCGATGATGCCCGTCTCCGGTTCAAAGCATCTGTCACAGCTCTTCGGCTATGATCGCTCCTGGAAAAATAAATATCAAATTTGGAGCTGTCAATTGTTCTCGTAGTGCTCAAGAATAACCAAACCCTAACACAAGCACGTCACCAAATGTGACAACCCGAAATTTCCATTTGTGCGAACATTATCTATTCAATAGAAGCTAGTCCAGTTTCAGTGATTTTCATACTTTTCTGAACAAGTTTGTGTACATTAGGGTTTACGCTTAAGGAGATATCAGGAGAGTGGATGCTCCTGGTTTTGTGAAATTTGAGCATTCCAAGTTTCATAATGCTGCAGTCCAATATCCAGAATAAAAATATTTTCTGCCAAAATATTTCAGGACTATAAATAGATTTCTGAATTTAATTAATTCATTATTCACAATTCCAATTAGAGAAAAGCCATTTTCTCTCTGACAGATCTTCGGGTTTTCATCCTAGATTGTGAGTCTACTTTCCTAGATGTGTTTCATTACTTGTTATATGCTTTATAACATCAATTACATGTCTAAACTGCAAGATCCGGGAGTTTACCGCCCAAGAACGTTCTTGGGGAGTAAACTCCAAAAAAGGAGCTTTAAGGCTACCTAGTCCCATTTCCTTGATAGACAACTAGTTAGGGACTTAATGTATGATCTTTAGAGACTAGAAAGCAATCAAGAACCACAAGATATAGGAGTTTACGGCCAAGGACATTTCTTGGGCCGTAAACCCCTTTTTAAGGGCTAATTGTGCCCTAAACCACCCCTAAGGCTTAAAGACAATTACCCTTGAATACATAGGACTTGAATGGGGATTAAACTACAACAAAACCATCACTTAAAGGGAGTTTACGGCCAAGGAACATTACTTGGGCCGTAAACTCCAAGTGAAGGCACAAATGTGTGTCTCTTGTCCCCTTTAGCCTTAGATAAAAACATGGAAGCTATCCTACATGTGCAAGTGCCTCAAATAAATTAAAACCAACACCCCATAGGATTTTACGGTCGTAAACTCTAGGGGATATGGTCTTTAGGCCGTAAACTCCCCTATGGAGCATTCTAGGGCCTTAAACTACTTCAAGGATTATTCCAACCAAGCTAGGTTAATTCTAGGATCAAGATAACACCTTAGAACACCCAAAACCACCAAGTGAGGAGTTCACGGCCATAAACCCATGAGTTTACGGCCGTAAACTCCAAAGGTGGGGTTTGTTGGGTGGTGAACTCTTATACAAAGTCATTTGATGCTTCAAACCCTTTTGCCTTGTCCCGTAGCAACTTAGATGCAACCATTAGGACCTTTAACACTTATGCAAAGTGTTTTACATGTTCCTAAGTGTCTTAACTTATTTGTTAAGTTATTATTTGGCTAATTAGTTATATATATGCTTATTATATGATAACTAGGCTCGTGCGTGTAAACAAGTCTCCGTTTGCCACCTAGCACGGTATCCGACACTGCAATTCAAACAGCTCACCACAAGTGAGTTCATATCCCTTTAATCAACCTTTGAAATGATTTTAAATGTTTTAAATACTTTATGGGGGGAATACAAGTCAAACACTTATAGTTATTGCTTCAATCACATGTGATTGCATTTAATCACATGTGATTAATAACTAGGACTCAATGATTTTTACCACTGTTCAAACTGTTTATCAAACTGCTTTACTATGAAATGTTTTACAAACTCTTTTACTTTCCAAACTTATTTACAAACTGTGATTCAAACATATGTCCTTATACTTAAACTGTTTTTCAACTTATGCCTTCAAATTGTTTCATAGATTGACACCAAGTCGATCTTTTCTTGAAATTATATTTATGTTTCAAATGTCTTATGAAAACTTATTTATGCCTTTATATTATCAATTGCATGCCCATATATGTATAGATGTATAAATAATGTTTAAAGGGCTTAGGAAGGCCATCCGCCCTATTTCCTTTTTCTCGATTTAGATGTGGTCTGGTGGGATTTCGGGTGACCATCCGAAGGTCGTTTCAATATTAGTTATATATCATATATACATATATAGACATAAAAGTACTTCCATATTCACACTTATCAGTACATCATTAGTTAGTTACCATCGGGGTAACACAGGATCGTACATATACAGCTATACTAGAAACATGAACATATACAACTATACTATGAGTACATATACAACTATACTAGAAACATGAACATATACAACTATACTATGAGTACATATACAACTATACTAGAAACATGTACATATATAGCTATACTAGAAACATGAACATATACATCTATACTAGAAACATGAACATATACATCTAGACTAGAAACATGAACATATACATCTATACTAGAAGGAGAACATATACAATTATACTAGAACGAGAAACATTTCATATACATGAATACGTTAACAATTGTGATCCACTGTGTCGGAGCATGCCTTAAATGTCATGGCCCGAGTTGTAGCCAGAATTCTCTTGGAGGGAGAGCGTGAGTTTGCGTATAGATCTATACTGGATTGACTATCCTACACCTTGCTGCTAGCTACAGCCGGACCTGCAGTTCTGCGGGTGCCAAACGTCATTTCTTTATTACGACCATTCATTATGTCGTTGTTACCAGTCGATAGCATGGTGCAATTTATCACATTATACCTTAATATAAATCCGGTTTAAGGTAGTTAGTACAGCAGTAGTTCCTATTATACAAAACTACAGTACTACAATGATTTACCCATTACATATTTTAGTGATAACCTCACTTAAGCATAAATGTACAAACTATATTTTATTAAATGATAGTTACACTTGGGAAATTACACACTTTTACAGCAAACGAGTATACAAAACAGTTAAGCCTTGGTAGAAGGTTACTTTAATAGAAAATATAGGTTTTTCTGAGAGATTCAAACTTTTACAAACACTTTCAAACACTTACTTACATTTTTACAAACTTATACATTGAGACAGGTTCAAACGTTTTTGACAACAAACATTGACACTAAAATACGTATGAACTCACCAGCTTAATGCTGATAAACTCTTTCAAAATAACTTGTATTCTCAGGTCAACAGTAGACAGGTACCGAGGCCAGCTTTTGAGAAGATGGAGCGTATTCAAGACTCATCTTATTATTTTGACTTACATTATTTTGGTGTCTATAACTGTACAAAACACGCTTGTATTAAAATTATATATTTAATGCAATGGATGATGTTGTTTGCTTATTTACATTTACTGTGTTGTGATACTATACATGACGTCCTCCCCCCCAGAACGTTTCCGCCGTTCTTGGTTTTGGGGTGTGACACCAAATCTTCTCTCCTACCGGTTATCCATCGTGATTTTGTGTAACACCGTGAAATTTCAAAACAATTTTTCATTTTAAATTAATAAAAATACTCCAATCACAAATCTCAAAAACATGTATCAATTGTTTTTACATAACATAAGTGCAATCAAAATCCCTAGAATCTCAAATCATCTCCGCCATAAGTGTGTACTGATCATGCCAACGCCTTCCCGCAATCATCACTGGTACCTGAAACACATAACACGCAAACAGTAAGCAATAATGCTTAGTGAGTTCCCCAAAATACCACGTATAACACATACGCTTTTCTGGGCCATAACTCTATGGGATCTTCCGATCCAAGTGTCTTAGGGGATTTCCATCCCATAACTCTGTTGACCTTCCGGTCCATATCATCATACTCATATCATAACATATTACATATACAACATACATCACATTTTCATCATACACATAAGACCTTTCGGTCACACATAATCACCCCATCGAGTAAGGCATAGTGAGAAGACTCACCTCGAAGATGTTGGATGATCACTCGCGCTCAATCTTCTGACCTAGCTTCCTCCTATTGCATAAATACATCTCTAATTAATACCTCCCCGACTTAGTTTGACTAATAGCCTTAAGCCAACACAAGTCAACTCTGGTCAACGTTGGTCAATGGCCACCCCTTTGACCCAACTCGTCGAGTCAGGCATTGACTCGGCGAGTTCAGACGTGAACTCCAGTCCCCTCAATCCCAACTGACTCACCGAGTCATTCCCCCAACTCAGCGAGTCACCAACTGTGTGAGTCACGGGACAACCCGGTCCGACTCGTCGAGTCTGTTCATGGACTCGGCGAGTTCATTCCATGCTCGAACTCAAATGGCCTCCTGAGGTCAGATCTGTTCCTCTAATCCATAGATCTGACCTTCCCAAGCTCAATAAACACGTAAATGTTCAAACTTGATACTCATGCATCGACCAAATAACTCTACTTGAAGCATTTGCCCCAAATACAACATCCTAAGTCCATTTCTTCCATAACTCATCACAAAGCAAGATGGATAAAGCTCTCTGGACCACTATGGGTCCAGATCCGAAGTCTAAACATGATAAGGGACCATATTTCCATCAACCATCCCAATAAAGGGTATAGAGAACCCTAGATCGATGGATTCTTCAACAAAACAGAAAAAAATCGATATGCTACCTCAAGGATGATGTTCTTTGCTCGAGATCCACAGATATGCAACCTTCTTGGCCTCCTCCAAGCTGGAACCACCTTCTTCTTGCAATACCAACCCAGAAAGATCAAATAAGGGCTTCTTTCCTCTCACAAACGCTCAAGCACTCTTAGGGTTTCTCTCAAGGGTCTGGTAGCCGCAAATGGTGGCTATAAGGGTCCTTAAATAGGTCCCAAACCCGAGAAATTAGGGTTTCTTTTGCCAGCTCTGACTCGGCGAGTGCATTCCCCTGATTCGTCGAGTCTAATCATTTTCCACATCACCAATTCGCGACCTGACTCAACGAGTCTAAGCACCAACTCGTCGAGTCACCTCAACACAATACAAATTATGACGAATGATAAAAACATCAGCAAGGCTTCGGAGGAACATACAGGAAGGTATTATCGAATTACTCTTCACATGAGTACTTCGGGTTTTAGAATACGAGGTAGACGATTCCGAAGTCTGGGTCAGACTGTCGTTACGAGTGACGAAGGTTTCATGAATTTGACGGTCAAGGCGATGGAAACATATGAACTTAGTATGGTGAGGACCACTCCAATTCATGACAAATGATAGCAACGGACTCTTTACTTAGTATGGTGAGGACCACTCCAGTTCATGACGAATGATAGCAACAGACTCTTTACTGAACAAAAGTTTGGCTGAATTGAAAGAAATGTTGTTATACGATGATGTATCCATAGTGTGCTCGACAATATACTCTGTGTATACTTTCTAGTGCTTTATGTTTTCTCCTTGATGTTAACACTTCTATGTATCGTACCGCAATGAGCGAGTACATACAATGCAAGTGTTTTGATAACTGGTGTCGGTACTTTATACTACGATCCTCCTCGGTTCCACTATGATCGCCTGGCATATACAAGTTATGAATAATTAAGATGAATAAGACGGTCGACTGAGTAACTCTGCCCCAGATCCACAACCAAACAAGGAACATGAATTAAGGCGGAATCACTCAGTCTAAGTTTGCAAAATCTTAGCTATGCATAACCCTGATGTACATACTAAGCCATCATAGCTTCTCTGAACGAATCTTTTAGTTCTCTTGAATACTGTGACTTGTTCGTATAAGCGAGTTATTATAATTACTTTTAAATGCTTTCCCCAAGTTTTAATCTTATATAAATATAAATTAATTATTAAAGTAATTATTTTATTTCTAAAACGTACCACTGCTCGCTGACGACTCCGGGGTAGATTCTCCTGCGGTGATCATCAGAATTCGTCCATCCGCTCCTGAGTTCTTTGTTATCGGGCAGTCCCTCTAGTAGTGTCGAATCTCGTCACAGCCATAGCAGGCCTGGTTTTCTTTAACACCGGGGACTTGGGAAATCGGTTGAGCCGGTGCCCTGCAGAAACGGACTGTGTGTCCCTTTCTGTGGCAGTTCAGGCACTGCATTTCCCGACATACTCCACTGTGGGGATAGTTGCACTTTCCACATTTCGGGAGAGTTCCAGCATATTGACTGGCAGATGTTGGAGTAGCAGGTGTTATGGCGGCGTATATAGTACTCGTTTGTTGCTCATTCGGGGTTTGCGATGTTGTTCGCTTCTTCTTCCTCTTGTTCCCAGATTTCCATTTATAGTCCTCTCCCCCTGAAGGATCGGGAACCGGGGACTACCATGCCATGGCGGACTCCATGGTCAATGAGTCGTTGGGCCAGGCATTTGGCACTATCGAATGTGGTTGGGTTAGAAGACAGTACATCTCCTTGAATCAGGGCAGATAAACCCCAGATGTATCTTTCTATCTTCTTGCTCTCCAGGGTAACCATCACGGGGCATAGTGTTGCCAAGTCGCTAAACCTGTCAGTGTAGGCCACTATGTCTGAGCCGACCATAGTGTGCTCCCATAGTTCTTGTTCTAGCTTTTGAACTTCGCCAATCGGGCAATATTCTTCCAACATCATGTCTTTCAGGTTCTCCCAACCTATTGAATTAGTCACCGATAAAGTCAGTAACTTAACATGGCTATTCCACCATCTCAAGCCTCTGTCGAAGAAGGTGCAGGTAGCAAACATAACTTTTCTCCCTTATGGGCACGAACAAATTGCGAAGACCGAATTTGTTTTCTCGAACCATCGCATCAAAGCAATGAATCCCCCATTTCCATTAAAGGATTTGGGTTTGCAGCTCATGAAGTCCTTGTACGAACACTCCCTTGGGTGTCCGTGAGTAACTTCGGGGTTTGTTAAGTGGGTACCGCTACTAATTCCGTAGGTACCACTTTCGCTGATGTGAGATAGAGCAGCTGCCACTGCGCCTGATATCGCTGCTTGGAGAGCAGCAAGATTGAACTGCGTGGATTTTGAGTTGGAGTTATCGGAGTAGTGCGTCTGTTTGATATGCGAGGAGGCATCTTTGCGAAAAAGAATACAAAGATGAGATGGAAATAAGTTTATAGCAGTGGATATAAGCCGAAAGCTGGATGACAAGGTTATCCTAGTTCTGAGTGTATCAGGTCCTGACTTTCACAGGGTTCTGGAAACAATTCATAAAAGAGTCTATACCAAATAAACTTTATGAATTAGAAATGGCTATCCTCGAATGAATATATGTGACTTGAATAATTGTTACCAGTTGCACGAAAAGAAAATAATCCTAACACATAGTGTGAGCAGTGTCTCCACTAACTCATTAAGTTAAACAAGATTATTATTTATTAGTGTGACGCATAAGACGTTTTGGTTACTTCGGCTGATCCTTCTTTGAAAACTTCTCATGAACCTGCTCTTGTTCCTCCTTGACTCTTCCGTTAACTGCTATGAGGAAGTGGTTGCATCTATCTAGGTTTGTCGTGCGAGAATGGAAGTGTCTAAAGAATCTATGAGATTTAAGTGAAACATTATGGGGTGATCCTTACAGAGTCCTCCTATAATTGCACAATGTATACAAGTTGTATATAATTTAAGATTAAATAGACCTTCGAATAAGTGATCCTACTCCAAAACCACAACCAAACAAGGAACAGGTAGTGAAGCATATATCACAAACTCTAAGTCTATAAAATCTCAATTATATAAAACCTTGGAAGTATACACTCCAAAATTATAGATCTATCCGTAAGGGTCTTTTAAGTTATCACATAAGTTATTTATAGTGCCTAAAATACTCCTATAGTATTTTAATGTAATGAAATTGATATGTTTTAAACTTGTTATCGTGTTATAATATCATAAAATACTCCCATAGTATTCTAACTTTTTGTTCTGATCTAGAAATCAGTTAAATAGTGTTAGGTAAGTTTTAAGACTGTTGCAACACCACATCACTCCCAAACACATATCGGTCACATCTCGAATGAATATAGTTGATCAGGCTATATTGATCCTAGATATGATTACATAATTGTCCAGGTTTGACCGTAGTGTCCAACCTTTAAATACTTCTGTTCTATTCTTCTTTTGATACTTGTTCTAGTATGTATGTATGTATAAGCATGTCTGTATACTTTTATAAGGTATCGTTATATATTTTAAAAATATATTATTATCCAGAGAACTTCGGCCCCATTGTATTTATAGTTGTATATCTTTTATAGGTTGATATACTTAGTTCACTATAAACAATGCTCTGATATCAATCTGTCACACCCCAAAACCGGAACGGCGGAAACATTCGGGGGTGGAGGACATCATGTTTAGTATCACAAGACATGCATCATAGAAATAAAGGAAATAAACAGCCATTTCATTAGAAAGAAAGTGTTTACAAAGTATGTGGTTCACAAAACATAGACTACATATGTAAATAACAAAACAATACATGAAGCTATTATGGTCCATCTTCTGAATCCCAGTGCACGTACCTGTCTACTGGTCTCCTGAGAATACAAGTTATTTTGAAAGAGTAGATCTATTTTGAAAGAGTAGATCAGCATTTAATCTGGTGAGCTCATAAGATTTTAGTGATGTAAGTAAGTTGTAAGTTCTATTTAGAAAAGTTCGCATGTTCCTCCAGAAAATCCTATATTTCCTGATTTGATGAAAGATAAGTAAATATGACTCTACAATCCTTTCTATGAGTACTAAATGGATACAAGTTATATAAAACCCAAAGTAAACAAAAAATTGATTGTGTGTATCTGCCCTAAGCCCACAACTAAACAAGGAACAGGTAATGAGGCGCAAGGCATACATCCCATTGTTTGTTAGATCATCGTTGTATATAACCATGTCGTATTCACTTGGTACTCACGGAGTTAACTACAATATTTCCTTTATATTTGATGAAAACATTCTTTAAGAAAACCCTTATTTCTTTTAGTAAAAATGGTAACCATACTATACGCTCTCCCTGCAAGAGATTCTGGTTACGAAACGCGACTTCATCAAACAAATTGCTAAGCCGTGAAGTAGTCTCACATTAAGGTTATCTTGTATACCACATTTATTATCACCTTTTGTTTAGAACAATGAGTTAGTGATCATTGGTATAATGCTGTTAATCATGATTTATTCTTCTGTTATAGTATTTAGTATGTTCTTTCTGTTATCGTGTATTGTATCTTCTTTTGGATAAGGTGTCTAAGTCCATAACTATTTCTGGTATGAACTTGACCCGGTTTGGCATGGATCGTTTGGGTTGCATGGCATCATGCATTTGGATAGACTAAATGAGAGAAATAACACTTGTGGTTTATTAATATATTATAAGTTCTAATATATTAATAGTATTATTTAATTAGTATTGATCAAGAATTAATTTGGAATTAATCAAGTGATCAAAAGAAGACTAATTAAATATATGGGTTGATTATGTAAATCATCCATGATTTGTATAGTGGGCTAAAGGCTTCATGGATTATCAAGATGGGCTAAGACCCATAGGATGCTCCATGGAGATTTAAACCCACGGGTCATGGAAATGAAGATCCATGTTACATTAGGGTTTACATGGTGTAACCCTAAGTGTAACACACTATATAAAGAACATGACATCCACCAAAATCGGGTACACATGAAGTTGCAAGAGGGCTAGGCCGATTTTTCAAGTGTTCTCCATATCTCTCAAAGTCATTCCAAAGCACTTGGTGTTGTGTGAAACATTTGAGGCATCACACTTGGGGTGCTAGGCTCTCAAGGTTGTCAAGGAATCAAATCAACTATAAGGTATGTAATTCTAGCCATCTTTTATGTTAAAAGTTCCCTATGTATGCTAGATAGGATTATGAACCTTGGAAATCAAATTTTGCAAGTATTTTAGACAAACATAGATCCAAGGTTTTCTAGGGTTGCATGTACACTTATGAGTGTCAGAATGCTCAAAACCCATCATCTTCCTCCCCGTTTCTCTTTATAGTATGTTCTCTATGTTATCGTGTATTGTATCTACCTCCCTGTTTCTCTTTATAGCATGCTCTCTATGTTCTAGTGTGAACTGAACCCCTAAACTATACCTATTATAGTTTACTAGTGTGTTTACTTGAACTATACTTGAACTGATACTTACTTGAAGAAAAGACTCATTTTATCTACTAAGTTATGATTGTACTTTAAAAACGGAGTTTTGTAAACTATAAAGTAACATAACTTTAAAAGAGTTTTTGAAATGTTTTGATCACTTATAAATACATAAGCAATCCTTTAAAAGATGTTTATAACAAAACATTTACACAATTATCATTGTGTCCAACTTGTATCCCCCCTAAAAGCATTAAAACAGTTTAAAAGATTTATTATAGGGGTATGAACTCACCTTATGTGGGTGATTCAATCGAATATGCACGTAAGGATGAGAAGTTCCACGAATGAAGTCCCGAGACTCAAACGAGTCCTAATGACATATAATGGCATATATTGGCATGAATTTAGTGTTTAAAGCAACTAACATGCAAGGAAGCACCCTTAGGGACTACGAAACACTTGGACTAAGTGTTAGAATCACATGTGATTCATCAAAGGGGTGTATACGACCACAATTGGTGTGTACAGACATGGGTGTATGGACATGGAGTATACGGCCATACACTCATGGTAAAATATGCACAAAAAGGTGATTCAACAATGGGGAAACTAGTGGGTCTCATGCTCAACAAGAATATGAACTAAGTTGGCATTTTGGAAGCCCTTTTGGGGTGTTTTGAGGGGTGTACGGCCATGCGAGGGTGTACGGATGTACACTCCTTTTGTTCTTGTAAAATGACCATTTCTAGGGTGTTAAATAAGAGATCCTAACATATTCTAAGCATAAGGAAAGGATACTTACAATTTGGAGGCTCAAAAGGGTGTTCACGGCCACCAAGAACAAGTGTGTGTTCTTGGTGGTCTTGGTAAAAGATGAAGATCTTAAAGATCTACCCAAAAAGATGATTTCCATGGATGAAATAAAAGGGTGATACATGATTAAGAAGGATAACAACTCAAAGATGGAATAAACACTTACGTTTTTGAAGATCTGGGATGAAGAACTCGATGATACTTGAGAGAGAATCGATTTTATGGACTTGGAAATGTGAGAAATGACTAGAAATGAAAGGATATCACACTTATGGAGGTGGGTGTACGGTCATGATGGGTGTACGGGCCGTACACCCATGTGTACGGCCGTACACTCCCTTGGATGGAGTTTTCGACTCGATTTCAACGTGAAGAACTTTAACTGATACTTCCCTAGTCCCATAGCTTGATTGTAATGAGCTTTGAACCCTTAAATGGACTCTAAACAATGCTAAATTCTATCAGAAACAAGTCTGACACATGATTGAATTGAATGGCTGGACTTACAAGGAAAAAAATTTCGGGTTGTCACAACTCGTAATTGATTCTGTTTGATTCATGTCTGTGGCTACCATTGTTTCGGTAATGAATAAGAAGATGATTGTTATTCCGAACCTAGTGGTCATATCAAATTGAGTCCTAGTAAGATGAGTATGTTACGTGGTTCAGAGAACCAAGATCGATGTAACATTTGATTTATGTCAGACAATTGAAGTGAAAGATAATCAAAGCGATCAATAGAAGTATCACGATCGTTGTTAAAGTAAAAGCTTGTACCTAGAAATGCTACATGTTAGAATGTGATTATATCACATTAAAACGCGAAGGAAGGTATATTCCATTCTGGAATTTGACTCTAAAAGACTTGAGTCAAAGCATTGCATCATATGACGAGAGGTCATTAGAACATGACCCGTCGATTGTTATGGTAATTGAAGTAAAAAACTTATCTTAAGTTAATTCTATTTAAGAAGGAGAATGATTCTCTAATAAGGATTGATTTTGTAACTCGAAGGTTACGATTTAAAGTCGAACGCGAGATAGAGAGCGGGTGCAAGATTGAGCATCACCTGCAGTCAAAAAGTCCAAGAGTTAGATACTTATTCGAAGGAACATAGGATTTACGGTTATTACCTAGGATGAAAAGATAACGTATCGAGTCATTATACAATCCTTGTTTTTTTGATGATTTTGGGACGTAATCATATTAAGGGGGAGATAATTGTAACGCCTGCAGATTCGGACAAGTCAATTTAGGACAATAAGCATCAAAAATGAATTTTTGATGGAAGATTATTTAGAATGAATAATCTTAACCAAGTTATAGTATATATCACAAGGTTTTTGTACATATAAAGAACGCTGAAATCCGAGTTATAATGAAAAAGTTATGGTCTGTCGAAGTTTTACAGCAAAACCGGCACGACACAGGGAATCGTAAAAAGTGATTTTTTGATAAAATACTTTTTAGCCTTAGCAATATAAATGAAAGTTGCATTATATGTTAAACCGAGAGTGTGCATAAAAAGAACGTCCAAATCTGACTTCATATGAGGAAGTTATGATTTTTCTAAGATTTAGCATAACAGTGCACAACCTGGAATTCAAATTTTAGATCGACCGATTTGTAGTCGACACAATCTAAACAAGAATTGAAGATATCGTTAACAAGAACTCAAACAATATAAAGACAGAAGAAAATGGACGTCGGATGACAAAGTTAGGAATTTTTAATGGACTTTACCTGTCCACGCTTGTTAAAATATAAATTTAAAATTAATTCAAAATTAGCCAACAAAGTCTAAATGAAAGTTGTAGAGTATGTCACCACCTACGCGTGGATATAAAGAACATCAAAAATGGAGTTTGTATGAGAAATTTACGGAATTTAGAAATCGAGAATGAGCTGTTGTGAGGAGGGTGATGTGGCCAAATCTCGACCTTTGCTTGCTCCCTACGGACTTCGCTTTGGATCACAACACATGCCCACTCATACATGTAGCGTAACCCTCGTACGTGCAGTGTACCGGGAACGCACAACGTACCTCCAAGGAACGCCCATCGTACAGAGGATCAGGCTGCCTATAAATAGCATGCAAAGTTCACCACTTTTCCTCACACCTTAACCTTCATCTCCCTCTCTCTCTCTAACTTCTCCCTAAACCTCTCCCGACCTCTAGTGCTTCCTAAGTGCTAATAGGTGAGTCTCGGAGCGCCAGAAGGCTCCTAGAAGAAGAGCTTTTCGGCTCGGAAGTTCTGCCCCCGTAGAGCCCGGTTCCTAGCCAAACCTCCTAGTAAGTGGGTTATGCTTACCCTACTTTAAGTATAACTTATGTTTAAGTTCAATATCATTTTTATGAACTTATAAAAAATATATATTATAAAATATAATATACAAAGTGTTATTATAATATCTTTTAACTACTCGCGGTACGGGGAATCTGGTTTGAAGGGCCACATAGGGTTGTTGGATTTCAGAACAACTATAATGCCAAAATGGTCCTGCCCTCCGGTGTTTCATGTTTGGCCCTTGTCTGTACATAGTGTTTGAAAAGTATTGTTTAACACTTATAAAATATCACTCGTAAATAGTCGCTATAAATATTAGTCTAAAATCTAGTGGTAATGATACTAAGTTCCGTCGAAGGAAAATATAATTGTTAGAAGCGAAGCGCTTCCCGAGTTTGGAATCATCACTTTAACAAGTGAGAGCATAGTTACTTTCATCTTACACATAAATATGAAGTATTTAATATAAATTAGGTGCTATGTATGCATATAATTTGTATTCTTGATGTCTATTCTGGATGAATAAAATATACATGTTTCATTCGATCTAAACTGTATACGTATTTTATACCTATAATTATGATGGGTAAAGATGAGTAGATTAAAGATGAGATGAGATGAGAGATGAAAGATAAGGTGAATGGTGAGAGATGAAAGATGATATAGATGATGAGAGGTGATGACCTAGTCATCTAGCAGAGTATAGATGACTCAGTCATCTAGCAGAGTATAGATGACAACCACATACTATTCTAGACAGTCCAGTGGAACACCATCAGGATCGCAACCTTTAGGTGTTGTGAACAATATGTTCATCAGATGTACTCTAAAAACCCATTGACATGTATTATGGATGGAATCCCTAAAATAATATTGTCAATAAAAAAGATAACTCTGGCAGCTCTAGACTTAGTGTCTAACAGATAACATCGGCAACTATGGACTTAGTGTTTGTTATTTAAACCCTGAAAATGATGCACTTTGTTCCTATTCCTTAGGAAAATCCTTAGGAATGAATGATTGAGTGATAGATGATTCTTAGGGTAGATCCTTAAGAAATAAAGAAGATAATGGCGATGGGTAATTGGGTTAATTGTTTGATGATGAAACATAATAACTTTATTATTGTGGGTTGAAAACCCTATGTACTCACCAAGTTTCCCAATCCGAACCACTCAGTTTATTTGTATCATAGGTATCGATATGAAGCCACATTACACTGAGAGATTAAAGGAGATGTAAATCACTAGTGTAAATGAATGTAAGGTCTGTTTATGCTTATGTTTTTGTATTGATGATGACATCCCAAAGTTTTAATATAAGCAAAATACATTTCTTCGGAAATGCTTTGATCATATTATCATCATGTTTTTCTGGGAACAAATTTCGCAATACTTCTTTTCAAAAGGGATACTCTGATTTTTAAATACGCATAAATAAAAATTTTAAAATGACCGTGAATTTTAGGATGTCATAGATCACTACTCACGTCAAGACCTCTCTATGGTCACGTCGTGAGCCTTGGTTTTACCCAAAAACCATTCCTTTGACTCCTCGAAGCCCTAAATCGATTTGATCTGGAAACCGGGTGCTACAGACGTGCTGGGTAATTGTTTTGAAGAGTTGACGGTAGATGATCCTGATTTTGTTTATTTTTCAACAAAAGATAGGGAATTATTGCAAAACATGTGTCCGACATAAACCTTCAAAAGATCAAGTCATGACTTTAAAATGTGAAGACCATACCGCCGCATAGGTCACTTATGAATTTTCTGAGGATGATCTTGTATTGAAATTTTGTACTGTCTGTAAGTGGTATCGGGAGTACATTGGTTTTTGTAAATTTGTAAAGCACCTTCATTTGGTAGGTACATAACATTTTATGGTAACTGTGAATGTAAACACAATACTTTTTTGGTTTTTTGTTAATTTGAATGTAAATAGATAGTAATGTGTAAATTAAAATATCTTATTGTAGTAAAAATGCATGCGTTTTAATTTTTCGATGTTATTTATATACTTATTTAACGACAAAACTGTAAATTTAGTCCTTGTGGTTTGCAAAAAACTTTGGATAGGGTCCAAAAACTTTTCGACTTGCATGGAATGTCCAAAATCAAAGTTTTTCTGTGTTTTTAGTCCAAAAAAACTTGAAATGACGGTTATACCCTTTCACTTTCTTTTTTATTATTTTTTTCATTTTTTAAATACTATTTTAATTTAAAAAAGAAAATAAAATAATTCTCTCTCTCTCTCTCTCTCTGTGTGTGTGTGTGTGTGTGTGTGTTTCTCCTTCCACCTCCTAGCCAAAAGGTTAACTCCGAATTCTCCTTAAAGATTTAGTGTGTGGGTCTGAAAATCAAACAAAATCTAGCCACAAATTGGAAATACATTAACCAAATCGAATCACCATAGGAAATACATTAAACAAATTGTATCAAATGGAGACGAAATCAAACAAATATGAACACAGTTTTAGAGGACGATGGTGGTGAGTCCGATGAACTTTATCGTCCCCTCTAGATCCATAAATCCAGAATTTGAATATGGTTCTAGAAATTGTTCATCTTTTTTAGGGGGTCACGAGACAAAGATACATATACATGGATGGAACAAGATTAAAGCATATAGAATCCAATCTCGTTCAAAGCATTATCAAAACAAATCAGGAGCCAAGCATCACAAAAATCGAAGTAGTATAAAATCAGAATTTCTGTTATTACCACCCACTGCTAATGTCTTGGTGGTGGTGATTTTCGATTAGTGGTGGCCGGTGGCGGCAACCACCATCTCTGTGGCTCGATTTTTGGTGGTCTCTCTTTCTTCGTCAAATGTTGTTAGGGTTTGCAGCACCGTCTTTCTTCGTCAAATGTTGCTAGGGTTTGCAGCACCGTCTTCGATGATCCTTCTTCTCTGGTGTCACTGATATGACATCGAATCCTGCCACGGTCATCAACCTTTGTATATAGATCTTTGGTTGAAATTTTCTTAGCAACTTTAAACCTAAACGCCCTTTCCTCTCGTTGCAATCAACAGAAAAATAGATACTTGGAAAATGAGGATAGTTCAATCGAGCACTGGAGGATTTCTTATTTGATCTGGATGTAAAAATCGTGATTTTTTTTTGTGTGTGCTTTCGATCATCAGATCAAGGGGAATATTGGTTATTTATTAATTGGGTTTGTGTTTGTTGTGTGTGTGTGTGTGAGAGAGAGAGAGAGAGAGAGTTATTTTATTTTCTTTTTTAAATTAAAATAGTATTTAAAAAATGAAAAAAATAATAAAAAAGAAAATGAAAGGGTATAACCGTCATTTCAAGTTTTTTTGGACTAAAAACACAGAAAAACTTTGATTTTGGACCTTCTATGCAAGTCGAAAAAATTTTGGACCCTATCCAAAGTTTTTTGCAAACCACAAGGACTAAATTTGCAGTTTTGTCCTTATTTAACATTTAACAAATCATAAGTTAAAGGTGATTAGTTAAAACAACCATTGGGAAATGAATTCTCACAATTATAATGGCGGATTTATTATTTGACTTCAAGCTAGGGTGTTTGGTGTTTCCTTTAAAAACAATTTATTGACTTATGGCTCTTTCAAAAGTTAATAAGTTAAAAAAGGTGTTTGTCAATATGAAAAATACTTTTAAAATAACATTCAATTAACCTTTGAAAAATAGGATTTCAATAAGTTAATTAGGATTTCTAACTTATCAAAACTCCTTATAACTTTTTGGGTTGTAAAAGAGAAATACCCCTTAAAACATGTATAAAGGTAAAACAAACACTTTATCAAAAACAAGTTATTGACTTATTGGACTTGAATAGTTTGAACCGGTTTACTAGACTTGGATAGTTGGATTTCACTTAGCCCATTAAGGTACATGTCAAATAAAAAACCGATTATAATAGATGACATTTGGCTACCATTTTCGGCCGTTTCACAACTTTTCGCAGGCTGTTTCATGTTAGAAACTTCAATATAAGATTTAATCACTTAAAATGAAACTTCAACACCACATGTATCGCTGAATAACCCATACAAGGTAAAGACACATATAAAATAATAAAACCCATTAATAAAGAGGACATTTGCCCACCGTTTTAGGCCGTTACACAAATTGTCACTTTTCTTATTATGTAAACCGTCGTGAATGTGTGAAGTCTGATGTGCAATGTTGACTCGTTTTCAGTAAACTATCATGGAAACAATCATGATAATTAGTTTATGACCTTTAGTGACGAGAAATATAAAAACCGAGAAGACCCAGTTTTTAAAAACCGACGTCATAGCGCAATTCTGTACTAGTGAAAGAAGAAATCAGTAAAAATTTCAACTTTTGAAGTTCAATTAAGAACTGTAATTTTTCAAGCTCTCAAAGTAGATGGCTTGAGGAGTAAAAGAAAAGAAATTAGAAAAAGGTCCACCTCTATTATTGAGTTTAACGATTTAAGGAAGAAATCAATAACAATTTGAAGCTAACTCTCATATTCTACTATCAATAAGGGTAAAGCATAAAAGGGGACAAATAATTCTTGAGTTGTTGGTCATTTATGGTTCATAAAACAATACAATAATGGAGTTATTTTCGATTGACATTCGAGTAAGGAGACCAGGTCAACCACTAAATGCGTAAAGATAATAAAAATTGAATTAAAATTTGACATTCGAGTAAGGAGATCAGATCCCGATCCTACAATATCGTATGCGATCTTATAACAACCCAAATTTCCAATAAAAATTTTCATTTTAAATAACCAAAACATTTTCAAAAGATATAAGATTCCAAACACATTTGTTTTCAAAATCCATAACCTCCGATAGATTATTCATAAAATCAGAGTGTTCCAAATGAAATGCAAGAGAGTGCATGTCACGCCATCACACCGGGCTCTTGCCCTTAGATCCTAAAGTACCTGAAACAACCAACAAACTGTAAGCTAATGCTTAGTGAGTTCCCCATAGCATACCCCACACCATCCACATAATCACATAAACCATATTAGTTATATCAGCCACATATACCACATAAGCCATGCATACAAACATACTATGATGCCATGGAAACCCTCCAAGGTCTTACATCAGGTGCTATTGGAACCCCACGTGGTCTTAACCCACTGCCATGGGAACCCCCACATGGTCTTAACTACCATCCATGGGAACCCCCACATGGTCTTCACTAACTGTCATGGGAACCCCCACATGGTCTTAGCTAACCAAAGAAATATCTTGCAAGCTAAACATACAAACATACTAGGATGCCATGGAAACCCTCCAAGGTCTTACACCAAATGCCATGGGAACCCCCACATGGTCTTAATCTACTGTCACGGGAACCCCATGGATCTTACATGCAATTGTCATACCAACATAACACATAACCAACTAACAATCCACATATCCCATAATGGGTCACCTTTGGTGCCTTCGTCCCATTGGTATGGTGAGAAGACTCACCTCTCAAGAATGCGGAGCCGGTAAAAATCAAATCCCCACTCATAGCTCCGAACTCAACTGCCTACAACCACCATGTGACTAACTTCATCAAAATCCCGAAATACCAAAGATACCCTTAAAGTCAAACTTGGTTAACCATGGTCAAAATCACGGTCAACAATCAAGGTCAATAGTCCATGTTGACCCAACTCGTCGAGTACACTTGTTGATTCGTCGAGTTCCTTCAGTTCTCAGAAAACTGGGAAAAGGCCCTAGTCAATTCGCCGAGTTCTCCCAGTAACTCGTCGAGTTCAAACAGTGTCCAGAAGATCGGGGAAACCACGGGCCAACTCGCCGAGTTGGAAAGGCAACTCGTCGAGTTTGCCCAGTTTTAACTCATTCAACCACTTTCTAAGCTAGTCCAACGCTCCAAACCATAGACCTAATGAAACATCCCAAAAACACGACCCAAAATTTTTTGTTTTTACATATAATAAAAGTCACAACACTGGATGTTATATAATAAAAACCATACGTCGGGTATCCCAAAAGACATAATAAAAATGTCGTATCAAAAACTGTATCAAATCATGTCTAAGTATCTGAACAAAACTCCCACGAATAAAGCTGAAGTTGTGGTGTGTGCGATGCCATCATCCCGAGCTCTTCCCTTTACTTGCGGAAGTACCTGAAACCAAAACTGAACTGTAAGCACAAAGCTTAGTGAGCTCCCCCAAACTACTACATACCATACAAACATATAAACAACTACTGGGCCCCCGCCCACTGCATCGGACCGAAGCCCGTAAACTGCATCGGACCGAAGTCCGAAACTAACCAGGGCCCTGCCCTCTGCATCGGACTGAAGTCCAGAACTAACTGCCTCGGACCGAAGTCCGGAACTAACTGCATCGGACTGAAGTCCGGAACTAACTGCATCGGGCCTAAGCCCGTAACTGACTACATCGGACCGAAGTCCGGAACTACTAAACATAGCATAGCATACACATATCAACTAGCATAACAACATAGACTGCATACTGAG
This sequence comes from Lactuca serriola, assembly GCF_051521515.1. Classification (NCBI taxonomy): domain Eukaryota; kingdom Viridiplantae; phylum Streptophyta; class Magnoliopsida; order Asterales; family Asteraceae; genus Lactuca; species Lactuca serriola. The sequence continues at coordinate 7,946,648 of NC_136416.1, forward strand.
TCGGGCCATACCCGAAATACATAACACGCAAAACCTGTCTGAGCCATGAAGGCATCAAACATTCTAACTACTGCATCAGACCGAAGTCCAGAAACTACTACTAATTAAACGGGCCGGCATTGTGGCCTTAGACCCGTTCCTACTGGAAGGAAACTCACCTTGTAGCCTAGCTGCTGAAAGAACTGCTTCGGAATCTGTCTGCTGTGGCTCCGGCTTCACCCCGGATACAATTTCCATAAGTACCCTCAATCAAATACTGATAATAATACTGATGGTAAAATGACTATCTTACCCTTGGTCAAAGTCAACCTATTGGTCAAAGTCAATATTCAGTTGACATGACTCGTCGAATTGGGTCACCAACTCGTCAAGTCCTTACTCTCACTTTCTGGCTTTTGCTCGTTACTACTCGTCGAGTTTGGCATAGACTCAACGAGTTCCTCTTCGAAACTAACACTCAGTCAATCTGCATCCGACTCGCCGAGTTGTATGAACAAATCGTCGAGTCCTCCTTCAACCTATGAACACTCTGACTGTGACTCGTCGAGTTATATGAACAACTCGTCGAGTCTGTTCTTGAGGCATGAAGATTTCCTTGGACTCGCCGAGTCAGGGGATTGACTCGCTGAGTTCTTCCATGAATGAGTCTAACCTCCAGCTCACTGAGTCCATCTCTCACTCACTGGTTCCACTCGGCATAACTCGAAAAGGGGAAAACAGGGGACTCGCGACTCGACTCGCCGAGTCGTATACATGCAATCACTATATACTCGATTATGCTTGAAACCAGTTCATTCCATTCATAGATCTGGGTTCTTAGGGCTTGATTAACACGTAAAGTTTCCAACTTTACGTGTAAATAACATCCAGACTGGCGGACTCGTCGAGTCCAGAATATGGACTCGCCGAGTAGCCAACTTAAACGTGCTCAAAATCCCGACTCTACTCGACGAGTCTGGCTACTGACTCGTCGAGTTCCTCTTGAAAACTTGAAAAAATAATTATTTAAATAACATACCAGAATTTGGGGTGTTACACCTAATCCCCTAGGACTGAGATACCACGTAAAGGTTCTGAATTTACGTCCATGCATGGAATTAAAGGGACTAAAACACTCAATCCTAGCTTATTAAGGGATTTAGGGCATGAAGGAGGGCCAAGACTAGACAAAGATGGCAACTTTAAGTCAAAATAGGCCATGGGATGTCCATATCTGAAGTCATAGCTTCATGACATGCTCAAATCCAAGAATGACCCCAAGATAAGCTAAAAATGACAATATACTTTCATAGGAGAAGATCTAAGCAATAAAATGCCAAGGTATTGACTTCATACCTTAAAATGGTTGCCACAACAAAGTAAACACCGGATCTACAGCCTCTCCCTTCAGCTATACACCAACTACTTCAAGCTTCTTCATATAAACACCAAAAAGGCACTCCTTAAGCTCTCACACACTCAAAATGGTAGTAAAAGCACGAACTAGGGTTTCTTTGGACAAAGGATGCGATAAGGGAGGCTAACAATGAGGCTTATGACCTTTAAATAGGGTGCAAACCCTGAAAATTAAGGTTTTCCTTTCCAGCGTCTACTCGTCGAGTTGGGGCTCCCAACTCGTCGAGTCGAGTCCTTAAACCCGCGTCCAAATGAATCTCTACACGACGAGTTGGAGCTCCCCAACTCGTTGAGTTCCAGCCAAAAACCCTAAAATATTGAGAAATAAATAATACCTGGACCAAGTGTTACAGATCTTACATACAAAATGATCCTATTGCAATTCGAAAAGGTTTTCATAGGTAGAATACTAAGATCTTATGATCTTACGATCAAGATCTCGATCTTGACAACCTTGCTTCCAATTATCTTAAGGGTGGACAGAGTCAGCCTCGGGCTAGGAAAGGTTGCCGACATTACTGTTAATACCACCGTGGGAACGAAACTAGCGAGAGATAAATACCTTGCTCTTTTGTACTCAACGTTATCCCCTCTCTCTCTTTTAACTTCTTTTTGACCATTGACCAATCAAAGTTGATTTTTTTTACCAATATAAATAACTATCAACCTTTAAACAAACTACATCCAATTCCATTCTATCTCCGATTCCATTCCATGTCTCTCAAATTCCATTCCTATATAACCCAATTCCACTTTATGGATTCTCATGACAAATCCAAATAAGGCGGTTATAGCCAAAGACACAACCGGAAAAACGAAATGGTTGGGATATTTTGAAAAACCATGAAAAAGCTTGTGATTTTTTGAAAACCATGCAAAATGGTTGTGCTCTCTGTCTCTTTCATTAAAACGAACCAAAACATCTTCATCCAACGCCTATATAACATCTTCAAATGCACAGCAAAAGGGAAGTGTTTAACGTTGTTGACTCACTGCCTCAGAGACAACAAAAAGGAAAGGAAACGACATTGACATCCTCAAAACCAAATTCCTCAAAACCGAATGAAAAGCTGTGTATTATACAAGAAAGACGAAAGTTCAACTATTGGAGCGGGAGATATAAACCCAAGATATGTAGTTTTTTTTTAATCCGCATGTTCTTTAATTAGAGGTGTTCGACGAACGGTGATTGAAAAGAAACGAAAAATTGCTACAAAATATGATTGAGAGTTTTAGAATTTCTACTAGGAATTTTAACTATCGTGTTTTTTTTTTAATTATCATATATTTTTTAAAAGTTATAGTAGTTTATTTTTAACTAAAAAAATATGATCTGTTATTTTATTTTTAATTTTCTAGTTTTAAATTAATAATATAAGTTTAATTTAAAAGAAATGAAAATCAAACAGATTTTGAAAGATGAAAATTATAAGTTTTGATATGTTGTGTGATGTATATGAAAGAGACGGAGAAAAAAAAATGATATAACAATGATATGAATTTGAAGAGATGAAACTAGGGATGAAAGTGGGTCTAAAAACGGACCAGATTGACCCGGAACCGATTAACGGAATTTTATAGAACCGAAAAGGTATATAGGAACCGGTTCCTATTCGGTTCCGGGTACGATACCGGGTAAAGTGGGTCTAGAACCGAAAACCCCGAAAACATCAAAGTGGGTAGGTTGGAACAGGATAAAGTGGGTTTAGAACCAGAAAACCCAAAAAAAAAAAAAAAACGGAACTTTTGGCACTTACTTACTACTTAGTGGGTTGAACTTTGAAAATTTTCATATTGATATCTCAACTTCGGGAGACTATAAGTCATTGAATATGAAACCAAAATTGACAAAATTATAGTCTAAAATCATGTACAAACTCTAAAATACACTCTGGAAAAAAGCACATGTGAATCCGACTTTAAACGAATGAGATATGCATGTGTTAACGTTTTCAAATAATACAACGTACAAAAACAAACAGCTGAAAAATTCAAAATTTTTAGCTTTGATATCCCGACTTCGAAGGATTGTAAGTCATTGAATATTAAACTAAAAATGAGAAAATTATAGTCTAAAATCATGCACAAACTCTAAACTACAAGTTGGAAAAAACCGTATGTCAATCCAACTTCAAACGAAATAGATATGCATGTTTTAAAACTTTCACAGAATACAAAAAAGCTGAAAAACTGAAAAACTTCCAGCTTTGATATCTCGACTTTGATGGACTGTAAATCAATGAATATAAAACTAAAAATGACAAATTTATAGTCTAAAATCATGTACAAACTCTAAACTACACGTTGGAAAAAACCATATGTAAATCCGAGTTAAAACAAATGAGATATGCATGTTTTAAACGTTTCATAGAAACCGGTTCCGGCCCCTAAAAGTGGTTCCGGTTCCTAACATCGGTTCCGGTTCTTAGACCTGATACCCGGACCCGATGGACCCAAACCTGGATTACCAGGAACCCGGATAAAGCCAATTTTTAAACCCGGAGCCAGAACCGGTTCTATATATTCCGGTTCTAACGGTTCCGGTTCCGGTTTTAAATCTCATCCCTATATGAAACCCTCCACTCTAAAGTCTAGGTAATGTTTCAAGAGACTCTTCAATGATTCTTCAAGCTTCCTGAATTCACTTCCAATCTTCAAAAATTCGCCACTCTTTCTCTCTTGACTATCAAAATTCGTTCATATAAAAAGAAAGAGGGAATTAGGGTCATGTTTATATCTTTTCATTAATGACCCCTTGGTCCTTCAAGTTTTAAGTTTCTCAATATTACTCTCAACTAACTTCATTTAACCCAATAACTTATAATTCTTACAAGGAACTTAGGAAAGTAAATTTCTTAACATCCTTAGTAACAACTAAGTCAAAACAATGTTAAACCTAATTTTTATGAAATTGGTAACTTTTGCCCATCTAATTAAATTTTATCTTTAACCTTATGTCTCATCTTTTAATCATCTTAAGCATTTTAACCTTATGTTTGATCTTCTTCTCCACCTAAGCATTTTAACCGCTCACATGATCTTCTTTAACCTTATGTCTCATCTTAAGCATTTTAACCGCTCACATGCTCCAATAATGTGATCACAAACAAAACCTAGTTCAAACTTTCAATTTTGAAACAAAACTAAAAGCAACTATCTGTTGATTTTTTAAATTGTGTTACCTAGAAAAAAAAATATATGTAACATGTTTCCCTTCAGATTTTTTAATCAAACTACATTAGCTAGAATCAAAAGTAAACGCATTCATACTTATCACAAAAAAAAAACCTATTTCGAACTTTGATCAGGACAACTCCAAGAATCTTTAGTATTAAAATTGATAGATTCTATTGTTCAGCATACATGGAAACTCAAATGAGAACCAGCTGAAAACATAATGAAAATTAAAGGATGCAAAACAATAATTTGTTGAGGGTAATATGTATATTAAGCAAAACGATTAAATAATTCTTCAACTAATCCACAAATAATGAAAATACTTCATTAAATGAGAACACATGTGAGGTAGCTTAATAGGAGAAAGTTCTCTAAGCTTTTGGTACTTCGTTTCCATATGTCGTAGAGTGACGGTGGTGAACGAAACCATTGTATTGGATAAGGTCGGTTCGATTAACCAATGTTAATTGTATTTAATTGGTTGACAATATTCAAATATCAAATGAATAATTGGATCTAGGGAGGAGTGTAGATGGATACACACCTCATTTGTCGAGAACCAGAACCGGTCTAGGCAGTTCTTAACATTTTGGAACCAGTCCTGGAACTGGAGACTACGGACAAAACGGACCAATATATTCTATATCAATCTAAATAACACACACATATATTCATACTATACACACAAAAAAAAAAAAAACCGGTTTCGACGGGTAGCGGTTCCGAAAAAAATGAGAACCAGAACCGGAACCACTTAAGGCGGTTCCATTACTTTAGGAACCGGAACCATAACCGCTTAAGTCAGTTACAGTTTCGAAACCGACAATTTCGGTTCCAAAAGCGAGTACTGATGCTCATCCATTGTATAGAAAACATGAGAATATCCATTATCCAAATGTGAACACCTTGATCAAGGATCAAAACCGTAAATTTTAAAAACCACAAAGATACGACCTGTGATTATTTCGAAAGTTTGAATGAAATTTTTTTTTAACCATTCAAAATTTTCATTAATCATATAATTTAATTGTCATCATACAATGAGTGAGATGGCAAACGGGCAACAAGTTGTACCGCTAAGCCTTTTTGAATGGTAAAACTAATTCTTTTAAAGACTACATCCGAAGATCTAGGAGATATAATATTTTACTATGCATGACTCGTTGTATCCTTTTTGAATGAAAATGAAAATTTGAAAAAACCTTAGACCATTTCTGTAATTTACTTGCAATCTTTAATGGTATTTTGACAAATACCCTAGATTTCAGTTTGATATTATGCCACAGGACAATTGTCGACATTTATGATTAAGCACCAATTGCGCGGAGACTCTTCAAAATTCTTCCCACTATTCCCTCTCCCCACTAAACCCCACGAAATCCACCTCCGACAACATCTCTCTCCACTTTCCCAAGTCAAAAAATTGCTTTCTTTGAACATTTTCCATTTTTCTTGATTCTTTATATGTTTGCAATAATTCACATGATTACAAGTTACAGGTTCATCACTAATCATCAAGAGGATTGATTGTATATTATAAAGAAAAAAAATGAAGAAAACACACACTAGTGTGTGAAAACCATGAATGTTTGTCTCTCCTCCATTGGCCCCACCCATCTAATCTCCTAATTCTGTCCTTTCTTTTCTCCGTTCTCTTTCTCTCTCCTCCCAAAACAAAAGCCCCACCTCTCTCTTCGTTCCATTGCAAATTCCCTTTGATAACTGTTAACCAGTGTGTGTTGCTGGTCTTTATTTCGCTCTTATAAGAAACCCCCTTTTGAGTTTTGCCAATCCCAAACCCAAATAGATATATACCCTTCTTTTCAAACTCAGTTTTTGGTTCTAGAATCCGAAAAAGGATCCGAATAAAATGACCCAATTGGAATTGTTGAAGAAATTCAAGAAATTGAAGCCTTCTGAACTTGGCTGTTTCTGCATCAGTCTTTGCTTCATCGTGTGCCTCTTTTTCTTGGATTATCGGTCCTTGAGCAAAGGCTTCAGGGTTCGTGGGCACCATGGGTTGGGTCTGTGGTCTGGGTTAAGTGCGTCTAGTTCTTCGAGACGAGATCTTTCTGGGTTTCTTGAAATGGGTCATGGTGAAAACTGTAACATATTTGATGGTAATTGGGTGTGGGACGAGAGTTATCCACTTTATGATTCTAAAGATTGTCTGTTATTAGATGATGGTTTTAGGTGTTCTGAAAACGGAAGAGTTGATAGTTTCTACACCAAGTGGCGATGGCAACCCAAAGATTGTAACTTACCCAGGTTCTAATTTCTATCTATCTATCTCTGACTCTACTGTGTCTTTTTGTGTGAAAAAATCAATCGGGTATTATTCAATTTTGAGTTATAATTAGCTGGTAAGATTTAGCTGATGGTTCTAAGTTCATTTTTGCAAATTTTAGGTTTTTTCATCACATATGTTAATCGGGTGTGTTTTTATATGCAATTTCTTTAACCATCTATTGCTAAGGGGAAGAATTAGATTAAAATAATCGATTGCTTATTGTTTAAGCCTTAAATTGATGATGAGATACTGAATAAATAGTTATAATAATCAATTGAATTGAATTAGCCTTTATAAACGTGGTACATGAGATAATGGTTGGACATGTTTTTGAGGTTGAAGTTGTGTTATAACCGGGGGTATATAAGTAATTGTACTAGACTTTTTTGTAATCATTTTCATTGCCGCTACAATCCACCCTAAAATAATCAAATCAAATAATCATAAGCATCACAACATCCAAACACCAGATTATTGCGACCCTGAATAACGAAGTTGATGGGTATGCTAAAGATCGGTTATTTATGCCATTTGTTGATGGAGATTTTGTGTTTTTGGGTGATGATTTTGAATTTTCCAAAGATGATTCTCGTGTATGAAAGCTTATGAATTTTTGGTTTTGATCATATGTGCATGAATACAGATTCGATGCAAAAACTATGTTGGAAAGGCTAAGAAACCGTAGGCTAGCATTCGTTGGTGATTCGATTGGGAGAAATCAATGGGAATCCCTTCTGTGCTTGTTATCTTCTGCTGTTACAAACGCATCTTCAATATATGAAGTCAACGGGAGACCAATCACGAAACACATGGGGTTTTTGGTGTTCAAATTTTTGGATTTCAATTGCACAATCGAGTATTACAGAGCTCCATATCTGGTGTTACAGAGCAGACCACCTCCTGGATCACCAAAACAGGTGAGAACCACTTTGAAGCTTGATAAAATGGATTGGAGTGCTGCAAAATGGAAAAACGCGGATGTGATTGTCTTCAACAGTGGCCATTGGTGGAATATTGAGAAAACTACACGCGAGTAAGACCCTGTTTCTTGTTTAAGTGTTGTCATGATGTTTAAAAATTACGTATTTGGGAAAATAACATGACAAATTTGAAATTTGTAGGGGGTGCTACTATCAAGAATCCGGAGATGTGAAAATGAATATGACCATAGAAACCGCATACAAAAAATCGATTGAAACGGTTTTGAACTTTATAAGTAAAGAAGTAGACACGAACAAGACACAAGTCATCTTCCGGGGGTTTTCTCCGGTGCATTTCAGGTTCATTTTCATTTTCCTTGAAAATCTTTATTATAAGATTTTTGGTTAATGCTTACTTACTTACTTAATGGGGCGGTGTTTTAGGGGCGGTGATTGGAAATCCGGTGGTAGCTGCCACCTCGAGACACTGCCGGACTTGAGTTCATCCCCGGCTTCATCGGGCACCATGTTTTTCACAAATATTTTCGGTTCGGTGTTATCGGAACACAAACACGGGAATGAGTCATTAGAGTTATTGAATGTGACATACATGTCATCAAAGCGAAAAGATGGTCATGCATCTCTATATTATTTGGGCCCAAAATATGGTGGGCCCGCACCTTTACGTAAGCAAGACTGCAGCCATTGGTGCTTACCTGGAGTCCCGGATTCTTGGAACGAGCTTCTCTATGCAGTCTTTCTCAAACGAGAATACTCCCTTGCTGGGAATTTCACTGCCGCCACCACCCCGTCTTTGATATGATCAATGGTGGGGAGACCAATGTTGCCTCTTATGAATTTAAAAATGGAAGCTTTGAGGTGATAGTGAAATGGGCTTGCGGAGGCAGTGGACATGGCGGTTTCTGATTGCCGGTGGCGGCAGGTGGTGGCACGATTCTATGATGAAGATTGTGGTGGTGATTGAATGGGCTGAGACGGGGGTTTGAAGGCGGAATTGTTTTTGGGATTCAGTGCAAATTGCATTGATGAGAAGATTGATGTGTAAAGAACTAAAGATTGAGGGGGAGATTTTTGAATATACATAGTGGGGGGGCGGGTAAATACCGAAATTGAATTGAATAACAAAATATATAATATACATAGTTGGGGGGCAATATTTGGGTGCTTTGTAAATGTGGGGGACTCGTTTGCAATTTAATGTTTTTTTTTACTGTAAAGGTTATGACTGTTCGTTATTGGGATAAAACCAAATTGTCCAATTTGACAAATCGGATTGGACTATTTGGTTCGGATATTCGGATTTTTGGATTGTTTTCAACAAAACAGAATTACTATTTTGGATTTCGGATTGATTTTGGTTTATAAAATATAAACCGAATAATCCAAAAAAATCGAATAACAATTTATTATTTATTTATTTTTAATATAACTATAACTATTTATTAATTTTATAGTTTATTTTTTCAAAGTTCAAAAAGTTTCATCTAATAAAAAACATAAATACATATTTTTTCTTAGAAGTTCTTTATCTATTAAATATTAAATTATAATATACATTCTTAGTAGTTTAAAATTTTTAAATCACAGTTAAATATTTTTTTTGCTTCTTCTATAAAAATTGGATAATATTATAATTATATGTAATTTTAAAATGTTTTAGTTTTTCAAATCCAAATTATAAAAAACCGATCCAACCGAATTATAATCGGATTGGATCGGATTTGCATTTATTTTGAGTATACGGATCCATATTTTGAAAACCAAAATCAACTTGGATTTAACTAATTAGATCGGATCGATCCGATCCATCCAAACGAACACCCCTTATTAAAGGTACAACTTATATTTACGAGCCTAAAGTTATAAAATTAAGTTCACGTGACATGTAAACTTTTTTGGAGGATGGTTAGGCCGTTTCGATTGGGCCAAAACATGTTTTAACTTTTTAGGGAAATTTTTTGGGAAAAAAAAAACAAGAAGTTCGATAGTCGATAATGACTAGTGAGGTGCTAGAACATTTTGTCCTTTTCTGTAAACGGCTAGTTCAAATCAAAGTTTTTTATTTTATTTTTATTTATTTATTTTTGCGTTTTTAGTGGAAAAGTTGATTTTACTATTTTTATTTTTTTTATTTTCTTTATTTATTTGGTATTTAAATAATTAAAAATAAAAAAAATAAAATCTCTCTCTCTCTATATATATATATATATATATATATATATATATATATATATATATATATATATATATATATATATATATATATATGATGCCATGAGTAAGGTGCATCCGTGAGAAAAAGATGAAAGAACAAATTCTAACTCCAAACACAATTACTAAATCAATATTAAAATCAAAAATCCAAACCAAATTGTGATCTAGTCCTAATTGAAGCTGGAAAAAATCAAAATCTTCGAAGAAAAAAATCAAAGATGGAGGCTGAGGATGACCATGAATACAAAAAGTAGTTGGAACAAATCTATACAAAGCTTTGTCCAAAAAAAATTAAAATGTAGGCCGTCTTCGTATTCTCAAACCAATCAGTTAATGAAATTTCAAGACATAACAAAAAACTCAAAATAATTAAATCCAACTTTGAACTTATATAAGCTTTGATTGTGTGTTCATCGATGCTTTCAAGAGCCTCAAAACCTAGAAAAAACATAATTGAAGCTTTCAAGCACCTCCAAATCATTATACATGTGAGAAAGATGGCAAAGAGTCTCCGGTTCAGGTGCAAATTGGCCAGAGGCCAAGTCAAAATCGTTTTAACAAAGCGAACATTCAGGGAGTCTTTCAATTCTTAAATCAATGGGTTTCCCTTGATCAATTTTGAAATTAAAGGGGTTTTCTGAGTTGATGAACCTGATGAAGAACCTTGTTGCAGGAAACCTCGTCTTGATTTGGAAGAGAAACGGGTTGTTAACACAATCGAAGTTGGTGACGATCGTCTTCATCAACATCAACACCAACCACCACCATACCTTCTGTGAATCAGATTTCAAGATCAGGTCATCTATTCTTCAAGAATTGGTGTATGATGTACCTTCTTTCTCTTGGTTGTTGGGATTACACAAAGAAACGATGGGGCTTCAGATACGTTTATGAGAGCTAAAGAGATGAGGTAGATGACAACAAGGGAAGAAGAAAAACGAGGGTGGGGTGTAGGTTAGGGATGAGCATGGGACTGAACCGGTACCGAACCGTACCGTTCCCGATTTTCCGAAAATCGAATTTTATCGAAAGTAAATCCCGAGTATCGAACCAAATTAACTTCACCGATACCGATACCGGAAATAGTACCGATTTTAGGTACTAGTACTGGTACCGGTGGTACCGAATCCCTAATTTCATATATTTGGAGTATCGAGTACCGTCCTATATTTTCAAATTTGGTACGGTTCGGTACTGGTTCCAGTACGGTACCGGTATGAGATCGAGATTTGGGACAAACTGTTCATCCCTAGTGTAGGTGTTTTTTCTCTAGTGGGGGGAGAGAGAGGATTGGGTGACATTATATATATATATATATATATATATATATATATATATATATATATATATATATATATATATATATATATATATTCCTCTTCGATCAAACAAATTGAACTAAGTAGTACAACACAACCATGAATACACTAGTGGCGTTATCCCACTTATATAATTGTAGTATATATGTGTCGTGTATGAATACAACTATGTGGCTAAAGTAATCCCACGGTTGGAGGAAGTAATGCCATAGTAACCACATTCTTTTCAATGTCACATCACATTTTACCATAAAGATATGCTTCATTGTCACACTCACAAAGTGGTACCAGACTTTTTTTTAACAATTTAATTTAAATAAAAACTTTAATTTTAATAAAAAAAAAACCATAACATATCATTACTTCAAAATATTAAAAAAAACATTACTCATATTATATATACAATTAAATCACAAAAACCCTTATGAACAATATATTTTCTATTCTTTAAAGTTTTGCCACAAAATTTTCAAACATTTTGCAGTTTACTCTTCAATCTTTTTAAAGTTTTGCCATAAAAGTTTTAATACTTTGTTATTTTTAGTCTCTCTTCAACTTTTTACCATATTAGTATGTGAAGTTGACACTTTTGGTCCTTCAACTTCGATATTTTCTACTGCTAGCTACAAAGGTTTTAATAGTTTGCCACTTTTGGTCCCTGGTATTTACCAAATGTAACACCTCAATGTTTTGCTACATTAGTTTGTGGAATTTGTGTTTTTTGTCTCCCACCTTCGATATTCTACTATATGATCCTACTTTCCTCAAAACATTACACACACAAATTAGAAACAACAAACGAGAAAAAGAACCAAAGAAACACCGAAATATGTAAATACGAAAAAAAAAATCGGACCGCTACGAAGCGCGGATTACCTTCTAGTTAACATAAAACCATACATCATAGTTTTATGAGTAAATTACACAAATCGTCTCTCGTGCAAGTGTCAAAATGCACGTTTAGTCCCTATTTTCAAAAATTAACTCGGACAGTTCATACTTTACAACATGCACGATTCATCCCTGACCGACTGGAATTGACTGTAATGCCCTTATCTATTTTTTTTCCATTTATTTTTTCAGGTGTTTACTGATTTTTAGTTTTTTTTTATTAAAAAGGAAATTTAAGTGGGACCCACATTTTTATACCTTACCCTTTTCAATTTTCCACCGTCAACCCACTAGTTGTCTATTGTTCCCTTCTTCCATCTCCATTTCATAAGCTCCATTAATGCAATGTGAGCTTCTTGACGTGAAATAAGCCTTGTTATAAGTTTTACTACATTTTTCTCTTGTTCAGACCTTAACATTTGAAAGGTGGCAAGTAATTCCCAGCTGTGTCACAGATCAAATGGAATGGATCAAGGATAAAAGCAGTTGTTTCCCAAACAGGGCAGTAGTTTCTCTTAAACATTTTATCAATCAAACACCTTGTGTGCGTGATTCTCATTGACATGAAACTTAGCACACCAGTCCTTGGTTTTCAGTCGAAGCTCCTCCCAGAGTGGTAAACATTGACCGATTATTGCTTTTTCTTTCTCAGCCTCTTGATCCATCCCTTTGATTAACCAAACCAACGAATGAAGTGCCCCTAATTCGTTCCAGAAATAAGACCTCATTGTTTCTTTAATCTCCTTCCCGATTTGATTAATCAGAGCACACCCGTTGTCCCTTCTTCCTCCTTGCTCTCTTCTTACAGCACCCTCCATCGAGTTCTCCCTTTTTCCATCTTCTGAATCGCACACAAATACTTCCTCTGTTTTCCCTCTGATCGAACATAACTCTCAAAATACCCAAACCTTTTTTGCGTCAGTGTTTAATTCAACAAGAAATGAGATTAGGTCCCCCACACCCTCTGAATCCATTTCGGAATTAATATGATGGTATAAGGTGGCTTAATAGAGGTGTGGTGGAGAAGACTATGAATAAAGCACGGGGTTGCAGATGAGGGAAGAAGTCTGCAATTTTCGCTTTCCCCTCTTCTCTCTTTTCTCATCGAAAAAGGAATCAGTGTAAAATAGGAGAATCAGTGAGAAAGAAAGCTCCACATGAGCACATCCCTCTTCATTATTATTGACAAATTTATTATTATCTAGATATCTATATACTAAATTAAAAGAAAATGAAACAAAAAAAATAGAAAGCAAGATAGAAGGGAGAGAAAAGAGTTAAATTGAGAAAAGGAAATTAAATACATACATTTGTCGGAAATAGAAGTTAAAGGAATTGGTTTTAATATATAAAAAGAATTAGATTTCCAAAGAAAAATAAAGGGGGAAAGAAATAAAAAAATAGAGAAAAAAAGAAGAAGGTATGACCAAAATTTGCCACATTGCGGTCAAGTTCGCACCCAAACCGCAGAAGGCCATCAATGTGGTAAACTTAACCATGTTATAGATGAATTTCAATATATAGATGAATTTCAACTTTTTTACGGTAGAGGGAATATACCATTGCCGCGGCGGCAATGGTATATTCCCTCTACCGTAAAAAAGTTGAAATTCATCTATATATTGAAATTCATCTATAACATGGTTAAGTTTAAAAAAAAACTAGAATCCGATCAGAAGGCCATCAAACTGATGGATCACTCGGGTGTTTAGATTGCTTATTTGATTGTTTGAATTGCATGAATTAAAACGTGTTTAGTAACTTACTACTAAGTTAAGTTATTTGAAAGTGTTTATTTAAGTTAAAAGGAATTTGTTATTTCATCATTTTTAATCCAAAATTTTATTTTTGATATTTTACATATATAAACATGGTTTACTAAACAATCAAAAGGATCCTTTTGAATATATATTCAATATACAAAATGATATAGAAAAAAAAATTAGATACAAATTAGAAAGTTACTTTCCCGGCTTCGCGGAAAAGTCTACTTATATGAATCATTATTATAGACAAAACACACACTTGCCCTGTTGTTGATGCAAGCACCTCTGTTAAGGTGTTGTTTGTTTTTTCTGAGACAAAATGTCTACAGTCTGCGGACAACATCTGCGGATCTCTACAATAAAAGAGGTGGACCAAACGTTTGCAGTTTGAAAGAACAAAATTGTTTGTTTTTTAACATCTGCAGACTGCTAGAATAAGCTACAATTAAATTAAACTGATTATTTGAAAAAAAAAATAAAAAGTTTCAATAATTTTATAACTTTATTATAGATAATTAACAAATATAGATCAACTTTTATGTATTATTGTAAAAAAAAAAATAAAAATAAAATGGTACGAATTAACATATATCTTTGATAAAAACCAACAAACTTTGGTTGCAAAGTTATACCTAAACATTGTAATTATGGATAAAAAAAATTGAACACATAAAATGGATGAAAATAAACATTGATTCTAAATGAAAATTTCAAAATTTTCATTTTACTTTTTCAAAATCAATTAAAAACTAGCCATAAATAGTTTTCCCTTAAAATAAATGATACCGCATTAAATAATGTTTTAAAAAAATTTGGCATAAAAAATATAAGACAATATTAAGATTTTTTTCATATCTTATATTTACAGCTCCAACGACCATTATTGTAATTAAATCTTTATTTATAAATTTGTCACAAAGGTCATGATTGTGTCATCGAACCTTTTTTCCTTAAGTAGTGTACCTTTTTTTTCCAAATTGTTTATCATTGATAAAATTGGAATAAATCTAAGTTTAAAAAAACAAATAAATATATGTTTTTTAGGCTAGAAGACGCCTAAAGAGGTTTGAAGACTCAGATCAAGAAGAGGATGTGCAGACCTTGTTAGGTCTGTAGTCTTCTAAAAAACAAACAGTCTGCGAAACATAATGTCTGTGTGTGGTCTGTACGATGCAGGCAAAAGAGACTAAGAAAATCTACAGACAAAAAACAAACAACACCTAAGTTTAATGATCTGAAATTAATCTCTTAATCTATCATTGGCTGACAACGATGGTGAGGAGGTGTTGAGGAGTGAGGTGAGCCATCGATTGAGCATAACATCGGTCGACCCATTCGTGTCGTAACATCATAGAAGGGTGCGAAGCCATAATCGGCGACGATAGCCCTAACCTAACCAGCGACGGTCGACATAACTTCTCCGTTATAAGCTCGTTTCCGACGATCCTTTTATCCACGGAAAGGTAATGAGAAGACCTACACTTCTATCAACTCATACCATCCTTAAGACCTTTCGAACAAAAAGCTAATTTCCACAAAATCCCGAATTGACACTTTACCGAAATACCCCTAGGCTCCAAAACATGAACCAAACACCTATATCACTTTAAATACATCACTCGCATCCAAATGGGCCAAGATCCCACCTTTTCAAAGGCCCTAATCCTTATGATAACTGATGATCGAGCCACGACCCCGAATGATGAAGCGATTAGAAACCGTGTGTTACACAGTATTTAGCAAAGTGGTTTCCGAGACCACATTTGTGACAAATAACCTTAGGTTTGATTGAGTTCGGAACGTCTTGAGGTTCTGAAGAACGATTTAGAATGTTGGGTCGGTATACTTGTGGATTTTCAATAGTTTTAGGGTAAGGTTGAGGATTTCTTTGGCGAGGAGCTTGAAATTTGTTTTAGGAAGGTTTTTTATCAGGATTACAAGGACGTTTGTACTTCATAGATAGAAGTGCAAACTCTTGTTGAAAACGAAGTTCAGAATCAACGACTTCTGGATCAATGTCTTCTTCGTGCGGGTAGTTCGGAATTGAAGGAACAGGTGTGACAGGTGGAATGGTTCGTGTAGGTTAAACAAGTGGGATGACTCCAAAATGATCTGAAACAGACGGGTTCGGAATCAGTGGATTGACTGAGCTAACTAAAGCGAGAGGACCTCCTGAAAGTTCTCTCAACATTTGAGCAACATTGGATTCATGACCTTGTAGTTCATCAAATTACTGATAGAGCTTTAGTTTCTTCAGAGACCCATTAATCTGAAAACATACCTTAACGTTTCCCCATCCTTTTCCTAAGTTGTTGATGAACTTGAGATTGTACTCGAGTGGATTTCAGACTACTCCATGTTCCGTCATTTTACTTCACCATGATCCTATACCAATTTGAGGCAGAGGCTATAGATTCACCAGGAGTTATAGTGAAGGGGTCGAAGTCTTTTACAACAGATGTCAAACGCTTATACTTTATGTTCTCTGAAGCTTCAAACAGATCTTGTAGTGTATCCCAAATCTCCTTTGCAGATTTGCATAACCTAATGTGCTCAAAGAGAAATGGAGGTATACCAAAAGCCATTTCAGAGAAGGCGACTTGATCTGCGTGAGGCTTCTCGATGTCTGATGCATTCAATGGTGCTTGTTGAGCCTCCTATTGGGCCATGAATGTGGAAAAAGAATCTCTAACCACTTGTCTTACTGGAACACGATGACCTTCTTTCACTAATCTCCATATTTCTTCACCTTTTTCTTTACCAATTAAACATCTCTCCATTCTAACTTTCCAGTGATCATACTCTTCAACAACTAGCAATGGGCAAGCAATGGGCAACCCATGTTATTTGTTATTTGCATTGATTACATTTGTTGAGATTGATTAGAAGCAGCCATTGAAGTTAAGATATTAGAGCTGAAGTGGTATATAGAAGAACTTTTATCCTGAACACAGAAACAATTGAGATACCAAGGTAATCTTCAACCAACTATAATATGTTCTTATAGATTCAAAGGACAACCACCTAGGCTCTGATACCAATTGTGAAAACAAGGATCTACTCGGACAAGGTTTGAAAACTCAAACCTTGAATTAACTTAAGATCAATGTCTATTAATAATAAATATCCAGTCAAGTCTGATAAACCAGTCTTGTCTCGAAATTAAGAAGTTCAACAAAGCGATCAAAGTGAATAAATAATAAGTATGAATAGTGTAAAGAGATTCAAGAACATTAAGAATGTTAGAGATAATGATTGCCCGGATGATTCTTGATATTAATGAGAAATGTGGAACGACCATTCATTGGTCTTGTACATGCCGCTTACCAAAGCATTTTGTTGATCTTTATGAAACTTCTCTAAAATCTAAAGAAAAATAATATATCAAAACAAATTTTATTCAAAGTGATATTCATGAAGATCAACCTGAAATGACAGATTTGGATGTTGTCGATTTTCTTGTCTACCCAGAAGGGACAAGTGGTGATATGGATGGTGATTGAAGAATATTGTGTAGTTTTGTTTCATGACATTTATTATGTTTTTATGTCATATGTCGAATGTTTCTTATGTTTTATTTACTTATTGAAAAGAAATATGAATATTCGCAAAAGAAATAAGGAAGATATATTTCTTGCAGACAATGCAATAACATTCTGCTTACTTATCAATTAGAGAAGCAAATGTTAATATAATAACAGGTAATACAAAAATGATTAAAGGCTCCGGAAGAGCAAATATAGTATTACCATAAGTGACAATAATTACAATTGGTGATGCATTATTTTTATTAAAATCACCAAGAAAATTATTAAGTTTTAAGGATATTTGGTCTAATGGATATCCTATTGAAACAACTAATGATGGTAATAAAAATTATCTCAACATTACAAAAATGATATCGGATAAGAAAAGTTTTTTGGAAAAATTACATGTATTGTCCTCCGGATTATACTATACAAATATTACAATGATTCATGCTATCGAAAATATTACAATGATTCATGTTATTGAAAATAAAAACGGTATGATATTACCTTCATAGTTTGGCATGACCGGTTGGGCCATCCCAGATCTATTATGGTATATAGAATAAATGAAACTTCAAGTGGTCATTCCTTGAAAAACCAGAAGATTTTTCAAGATAATGAATTGTGTTGCATGCTCTTAAGGAAAATTAATTTCCAGTCCATCATTGAACAAAGTTGGGTATGAAAGTCTTAGTTTCTTACAAAGAATTCAAGAGGATATTTATGGACTAATTCATCTAACACTATGTGGACCATTTAGATATTTTATGGTTTTAATTGATGAGTCAACTAGATGGTCACATGTGTGCTTGTTGTCTAGCTGTAATTTGGTTTTTGCAATATTACTTGCATAAATAATCAGCCCAAGGGCACATTTCCACGATTACCCAATTAAGATAATTCGACTTGACAATGTTGCAAAATTTTCATTGCATGCTATTAACGATTATTGCATGTCGATTGGATTGAACATCCTGTTACACATGTTCGTATGCAAAATGGTCTAATTGATTAATTAATCAAACACCTTTAATTAATTGCAAGACCATTACTAATGCATTATAAACTTTCTAATCAACATAAGGGCATGCAATTTTACATGCAACATCACTTATATGCATAATGCCAATTAGTTATCATGAGTTCTCCCCTATTCAACTGGTTTGCGGTCAGGTACCAAATATTTACCATCCAAGGATGTTTGGATGTACAATTTATGTACCTATTTCTCCACCTCACTTCACAAAAATGGGTCCTCGAGAAGAATGAGAATTTATGTTGGTTATGAATCTCCATCTATAGTAAAATATTTAAAATCGTCAACTAAAGATTTATTTACAGCTATATTTGATGATTAATATTTTGATGAATCATATTTTCCAACATTAGGGTGAGAAATAAAGAAGCTGGAAAATAAAATTTCTTGAAAGGAATTATCACTTTCAGTTTTAGATCCTCGTTCAAGTCAATGTGAACTTGAAATAAAAAAGATAATTCCTTTACAAAATGTAGCAAATCAATTGCCAGAAGCATTTACTGACCCTAAGTGAGTAACAAAGTCTCATGTACCAGTTATACATACTCCAGTTAGAATTTATATCCTACAGGAAAAAAAAATACAACTACAAATGAATCTTAGGCACGCCTGAAGCGTGGAAGATCAGCCGGTTCCAAAGATAAAAATCCTCGAAAATGAAATGGAGCAAATACAATTGATGGTCCAAAAGAGAAAACAAAATCTCTTGAAAAGATTAATGAAGCTCTAGAAGAGCCCAATGACATAACAAAAGAATATAAGGTACCTGAAAAAAATGAAAATGATGAGATCTCAATAAATTATGTCATCACAGAAATAAGATGGAACCAACATAAGACAGAAGTCGACGATAATTTTTCATATTATGTTCTGCGCTCGATTATAAAGAAAATGAGGATCTTGAACCTAAATCTATTGAGAAATGTATGAATAGAAAATATTGGCCAAAATGGAAAGATGAAATAAATAAAGAGCTTAATTGTCTTACCTAATGAAAAGTTTTTGGACCTGTAGTCTATACACCAAACAGAGTAAGAACAGTGGGACACGAATGGGTATTTGTGCGCAAAAGAAACGAGAAAAAATGAAGTTGTGAGATATAAAGCAATACTTGTTGCACAAGGTTTTACCCAAAGGCCCGAAATTGATTATGAAGAAACGTATTCTCTTGTAGTTGATGCAATTACATTAAGTTATTTTATAAGTTTAACAACATATGCAAAACTTGTATGGTAATAAATGTACAATCTTAACAGATCATAAGAGTCTATAGCATATCTTTGAACAAAAAGAACTCAACATGAGGCAACACAGGTGGTTCGAACTGCTAAATGATTACGACTGTGAGATTCGTTATCACCCTGGCAAGGCTAATGTAGTGGCAGATGCTCTGAGTCGGAAAGAGCATGAGAAACCTAGACGTGCGTGTGCACTAATCATGACCGTTCATTCCAATCTAGGTACACGGATACGGCAAGCCCAACTCGAAGCTGTAAAAGAAGAGAATATTGCAGAAGAAGCCCTGCAATGAATGGAACAACAATTCGAGCTTAGGGATGACGGGACACGATATTTCATGGACCGAATCTGGACGCCCAAATTCGGAGGAATCACGGTTCTAGTCTTGGATGAGGCTCACAAAACAAGATATTATGTCCATCCCGGCTCCGACAAGATGTACCAAGACCTAAAGAGGTTGTACTGGTGGCCGAACATGGAATGCTTGACATCTTTTTATTTGTATTATGTAGGATGGATAGTGATGACTCTAATTCATTCAATGATACTGAAGAATGTTGGGGGGAAGAGGATAGAGAATTTGAAATGTTATGTGGATTAGCTTTGAAAGGGGTAATACTAGCTCGTAACGTACGTATGCAATGTCACACTTCAGACCGTACAGGGCACATGTTTATTAATGAAGCACTAAATGGCCATCCTAAATGGTGTTATGAGATGTTTAGACTGCACGTACCGGTTTTTGGACAATTATGCATAGATCTTGCTACAAATTACGGACTACAACAAACTCGAAATATATCTATTGAGGAGTTTGTAGGAATATTCTTGATGACTTTGGATCATGGGTGTAGCTCTGAGTCGGAAACTATAATGATGATGTTCCCGAATATATATTAAATAACCCTCAGTATCATCCAATGTTCAAGGTATTATCCAATGTTCATTTTCTTGGTAGTCAAACTTTAACAAATTATTTATTTATGATATATTTTTGTATTTGAAGGATTGCATTGATGCTATAGATGGGACACAGTTAGGGCATCAGTTCCACAAAAAGAGGAAGCGAAATACATTGGTCAAAAGGGATATGCAACACAAAATATAATGGTTGTTTGTGATTTTAACATGTATGGACCAGTTGGGAGGGGACTGCGCATGACACAATAATTTTTAATGAAGCCTTATAGAGACCAGATCTTAATTTTCCATATCCAACGGGCGGTTAGTATATTTTTTTTGGAACACAAGTTTTATGTTTTTACTACTTGTTCGAAACAAATAATAAATGTTTGTTTTATTTACAGATAAATATTACGATTCCAGATATCCAAATACCAGAGGGTATCTTGCTCCATACAAAGACACAAATATTCGTTATCATTTACCAGATTATCGACGTGGACACACGGCTGCCATTCGTGAACCTCGTGGACCGAAAGAGAAATTTAACTATCTCCACTCATCATTGCGAAATATCATTGAACGAACTTTTGGAGTGTGGAAAGCTAGGTGGACGTTATTAAGAGACATGCATGTTAATTATAAGTACAAGAACCAAGTGAGAATTGTGATAGCATTTATGACGATCCATAACTACATTAGAAATGTTGGTAAGATTGATGAAGCGTTTAATAGGGCACAACAAGAATCCTACAATCACATACGAGGTGGTACTAGTAGT
This sequence comes from Lactuca serriola, assembly GCF_051521515.1. Taxonomy (NCBI): domain Eukaryota; kingdom Viridiplantae; phylum Streptophyta; class Magnoliopsida; order Asterales; family Asteraceae; genus Lactuca; species Lactuca serriola. The sequence continues at coordinate 7,968,130 of NC_136416.1, forward strand.
GAAGTTTACGAAGAAGATCCAAATACACGTCACACGAGTGATGATGATTTGTATATGACGTCGATACGAGATATTATTGCACAAGATATAATCACATTGCGAAGATGAATGTAATATTATCTATGATATTTTTTATGAATTATTTACAATTTGTATGAACGTAGTTTTAATATTATCATGGTCTAATAAAAAAATTAGAAATTTTTTAAAAGAAATTTATATTTTATATTTTCTAATAAAATATTTACAAAATTATAATATGTGTTTTAAAAAATATTAAGTATAAATAGTATATGTAAAGTAGTAAATCGTTGTAAACATGTAAACATCTTATTTTTAATCATTTTACATGTAAAAGTTAAACCAAATATTTTTTAAAAACCACTTTTGATTTTTGCCTCAAAAACTAATCCAAACACATTTTAAAAAAATTAAAAAATTAATTTGTATAGAATTCATTTTTTTAACTCCTTTCTAAGAGGTATTTCTACAAAAAGTATTTTTTTAAAAAAATTAAAAAGTAATCCCAATCACCTCTAACTAAGCTTTGAAATTTTAAATCCATAAATTTTGATTTTAAAAATCATACCTACTCAATTACTGCATATCTGCAATTGAACTTGAAGAGCGAAATGTACCGATTCCGGCAGCTGGAATTCCTCTCCCGCCCTCCCGGACATAGTTATATTTTTCCTTCTTTTGAATTACGAAAGTTTTATGGTTGAATTGCAGATTTATGAACGAAAAATGCAAATAGAGAGGGTGTTTGAGATTGCTTTTAAACATCAAAAGTGCTTTTTATAAAAGGAATTTTTGTAAAATGACTTTTTGCAAAAGAAGCTCTTTAAAAAATATTTAGATTAGCAAAATGACTTTTGTCTTAACTTTTACACACAAGGTCACAAAAAGTCATGTTTTTGTGACTTTTTAAAACCCTTCGTTTTACTATATGTAAAAAGTCATTTTAAAAAGAACTTTTCTATTACTCAAACATCTTTTGACTTTTAAAAAAAGTTAAAAGTCAAAATTCATTCTAAAATACTTTTTGAAAAAGTCAAAAATCAAAAGTCATATAAAAGGAAACCTAAACACCCCAGATTACCACGTTGTTATGGATGCGAATCGACGATTCGTCAATGGAAAGGTCGGTACTACAAATTGCTTAAAGTTTCTTAAAGTTTTGGAATCTTAAGACTAAGCGAAGTGGCACTCGTCAAGCCACTCGTTTTACTCGCCAAAAATGTAGAACACCACTCGCCAAATAAAACACGCCAAGCATAAAGCGAGAAGAAAGAGAGAGCACTGTGAGGTTTTGATTGGCTGAAATGAATTGTTTAGGGTTGCATGTTGAAACTTCAGCGTATTTAATTCTTGATTCCATCCAAATTAATTTATGCATTAATATCTCAACAACAATTTATCCATCCAAATTAATATCTCAACAATTTATGATTTAATTACAAAAAAAATGTTTATATATATATATATATATATATATATATATATATATATATTCAACTACCATTTAACTAATATTTTATATAATATTAGATAAAAAAATTATTTGTTTATTAAAATATAGTAATTAAATTAAATAGAAAATAAAAAATAAAAAATGGAGTGCTAGGAGTGTTACCACTCCTTACAAAATGTTAAGTTTAGATGTTAAAAGAAGAAAAATGGAGTGACATTTAAAATGCTAATGTGGCAAGGTATTAGTAATAATTTTTTCAAACAAAAACCTGATGCTAGAGGAAGAATGGGTTTTAGTAGTATACAAAAATATGCGGCAGCTCTTAGGTATTTGGGATACGGTATAGCATTCAATGCATCTGACGAATACTTGAAAGTGTAGATTGGTTTTCTGCATGTGTTTATGAGGTTTTTCACAAAGAATATTTGCGCAAACCTACTCAACGTGATATTGAGAGATTATATTCGGCTCATGAAGAGAGGCATGAATTTTCGGGTATGCTTGGCAGTCTAGAGTGTACGCATGTTGCTTGGGAAAAATGTCCAACTGCATGGCGTGGTCAGTTCACTCGAGGAGATATAGGTGAACCAACTATCATCTTAGAAGTTGTTGCATCTCAAGATTTGTGGATATGACATGCCTTTTTTGGAGTAGCGGGGTCTAACAACGATCTTAATGTTCTTGGTCAGTCTCCACTTTTAAACGATATTTGGACCGGCAAAGCACCTGATATGACGTTCACGGTGAACGGGCACGCGCACAAATACGGTTACTACCTTGGTGATGGGATATACCCGTATTATTCTACATTGATGAAGGCGTACTCGGTTCCTTGAAGTGAAAAGACAAAGTTTTTTACAAAAAAACAGGAATCGACGAGAAAGGATATCGAGAGGGCATTTGGAGTCTTTAAGCAGACATGGCATGTAGTAAAATATGATACACGACTCTGGGATAAAGAAAGAATTAAACGAATGGTCCTAGCATGTATTATAATGCATAATATGATTATCGAAGATGAAGGTCGAGCGATTTGCATGTATGATTCGAACGACGGTGTCATTCCAATTAAGGAGTTCGTACCGGGAACGAATGCGTTTTTAGAGCGAGTTGTTGAAATTCATAACAGTGAAACGTGTTTCAATCTTCGAGAAGATGTGAAACGACCCAAAAATACGACCCAAATTTTTTTTTTTTGTTTTTAATATAATCAAAACTGTAATCAGAGCATCATATAATAAAACCATGCGTGATGTACTCCAAAACATAATAAAATACTGTGCGGAAAACTGTATCATACTACATCAAATCAAACAACTAAATCAATCCCAGGCTAAAGCTGAGGCGGTGGTGTGTGCGATGCCGTCATCCCGAGCTCTTCCCTTTGCTTGCGGAAGTACCTGAAACCAAAACTGAAACTGTAAGCACGAAGCTTAGTGAGCTCCCCCAAAATACCACATACCATACAATAGCAATATCATATAAACACATATCGGGCCTTGCCCACTGCATCGGGACGAAGCCCGGAAACTGCATCGGACCGAAGTCCGGAACTGACTGGGACCTTGTCCCCTGCATCGGACCAAGGTCCGGAACTAACTGCATCGGACCGAAGTCCGGAACTGACTGGGACCTTGTCCCCTGCATCGGACCAAAGTCCGGAACTAACTGCATCGGACCGAAGTCCGGAACTGACTGCATCGAACCGAAGTCCGGGACTGAACATAGCATAGCATATCATAACAACTAGCATGAACACATATACTACATACTACATCGGGCCGTAGCCCGGAACACATAATACATAACACACAAAATATAGCTCACAAATCCTGTCTGAGCCACGAAGGCATCAAACATACTAACTTCTGCATCGGATCAAGTCCGGAAACTACTGCTAACTGGACGGGCCGGCATTGTGGCCTTAGACCCGTCCCTACTGGAAGGAAACTCACCTCGTAAGCTGGCTGCTGAGTGTGTGTCTCTGAAAGCTACCGGCTGCTGCTCCTGAATCCCCTCGGCTACAAGCCCATGAACACACTCAATCAAATACTAAACACTGCACTTGGGGTAAAATGACTCTTTTACCCTTGGTCAAAGTCAACTTACTTTGGGCTGACTCGCCGAGTTGGGCCACCCAACTCGCCGAGTCCTACTCTCACTTCTCAGTTCTACACGCTGCTACTCGTCGAGTGTGGCATCGACTCGACGAGTACCCTCTTGATCCAAGAACTCAGACAATCTTCATCCGACTCGCCGAGCCGTATGAACAAACTCGACGAGTTGTTCATGATCCTAAGAAGATTGCCTTGGACTCGCCGAGTTGTATGAATAACTCGCCGAGTCCCTCCATCACTGAGTCTACCCTCAACTCGCTGAGTCCACTCTCTAACTCACTGGATTCACTCGACACTGATCAAAATGAAGGACTGGGGAACTCGCGACCCAACTCGCCGAGTCGTTCTTCCCGACTCGCCGAGTTGCTGCCATGCAACTGATTTTTACTCGATTTTGTTTGAATCCAACACATACAATTGATAGATCTGAGTCCAATAAGCTGATTTACCACGTAAAGTTTCCAACTTTACGTGCACAACCTCATGAATAAGGGAAATAAGGCTAAAAGATGCATAAAATGGGTAGATCTATGATTAATATGCAAAGTAACTCCAAAAAGACAGTAGATCTGGGCTCTACAACACCCCAACATCCAGATCCAAAGGTATTTCGACTTATTAAGACATTCATGCAAACATAAGGCTTGGAACAAACATCAAATAGCTCTTAGAAGAGCTCTAATGGAAGTTTAAAGCATATAACAAGAAGGGAACTCCGAAAATACCTCAATAAACTCAGATTTGCCCTTGGATCTTTGCACTACAACTCGTTTCCTTGCTTCTTTCTTCTTCTCCTTCTTCACACCTTCACAAAATGGCACCAAATCACTTATAAGCTCTCAAGGGAGGATTAGGGTTTTCTCACTGTGTTCTCAGGGTGAGGGAGGCGAGAATGGGGCTATAAGGTGGTCTAAATAGTGGGCAACCTGGGGATTTAGGGTTTCACCCAGACGGATGGACTCGCCGAGTCCAGGATATGGACTCGCCGAGTCCCCGGCTCACGCGAGCTCGCAGCCGCGACCCTACTCGGCGAGTCAGGCTATGAACTCGCCGAGTTCCTCTTGCAAAACTTACAACAATTACCAAGGAATTAACATACCGGAAACGGGTCGTTACAATTCAACCCCACTTGTCTCAGACTTCGTCCTCGAAGTCTGCTACGGCTGGATCTGCAAATAACTCTGGGTAGTGCTCTCTCATTTCCTCCTCAGCCTCCCACGTCCACTCGGACCCCTTCCGGTGCTGCCACTGCACCTTTACTAACTGAATTTCCTTGTTCCTCAAGGCCTTGGTCTTCCGGTCCAGAATTACGACCGGTCTCTCAATATAATTCAGGCTGCTATCAACCTGAATATCCTCTAGGGGAACGACTGCTGACTCATCCACCAGACACTTTCTCAACTGAGACACATGGAAAGTGCTGTGGATCTGACTAAGCTCCTCAGGAAGATCTAACCGATAAGCAACCCGACCCACCCGGGCCAAAACCCTGAAAGGACCAATAAATCTGGGGCCCAACTTGCCCCTCTTCCGGAACCTGATGACACCCTTCCAAGGTGAGACTTTCAGAAGGACCATATCTCCCACCTGGAACTCCAAATCCGAACGCCTCCTATCGGCGTAGCTCTTCTGCCGACTCTGAGCAGTTTGCAGTCTACTACGGACCTGCTGGATCAACTCAGTCGTCTTGAGCACCACCTCTGTGCTCCCAATGACTCGCTGACCGACCTCGCCCTAACAAATCGGGGTCCTACACTTCCTCCCATACAACATCTCAAAGGGAGGTCGATCAATGCTCGCATGATAACTGTTGTTATACGAGAATTCCGCTAACGGAAGATACGTATCCCAACTGCCACCGAAATCTAGGACACATGCCCTAAGCATGTCCTCGAGAGTCTGAATCGTCCTCTCGCTCTGCCCATCTGTCTGAGGGTGGAAAGCGGTGCTGAAATGGAGACGAGTACCCATCTCGTCGTGGAACCGCTTCCAAAATCTGGATGTGAAACGGACATCTCGGTCAGACACCACTGATACCGGCACTCCATGACGTGCCACGATCTCACGCACATAGATATCGGCTAACTTCTCCGCCGATATACTCTCCTGGATCGGGATAAAATGGGCACTCTTCGTCAACCGATCCACTACTACCCATATCGAGTCCACTCCACGTGCGGTCCGGGGAAGCTTGGTGACAAAATCCATGGTAATGTCCTCCCATTTCCACACGGGAATGTCTAACGGCTGCATCCTGCCGTGAGGTCTCTGGTGCTCCGCCTTGACCTTCCGGCAGGTCAGGCATCTCTCGACGTACCAGGCGACGTCCCGCTTCATGCAGGGCCACCAATAATCGGGTCGAAGATCTCGGTACATCTTTGTCGCTCCTGGGTGGATAGAAAATCGAGACTTATGAGCCTCCTCCATCAATACCTGCCGTACCCCACCCCAGTACGGTACCCATACCCTACCATGAAGTGTCAACAAACCCCGACTGTCGTAATCAAATGAAGCTACTCGGCCTACTATCCTCTCACACTTCTGCCTCTCCTCCTTGAGGCCCTCCATCTGAGCCTCCTTGATCCGCTCCAACAGTGGAGTGATCACTGTCATCCTCATACACAGATCCCTGATAGGGGCCGCCGACACCTTGCGGCTTAGGGCGTCGGCCACCACATTGGCCTTCCCTGGATGATAAAGGATCTCACAGTCATAGTCCTTCAGCACGTCCAACCACCTCCTCTGCCTCATGTTCAAACTCGGCTGATCCATAAGATATCTCAAACTCTTGTGATCCGTGTATATAGTACAACGGACCCCATAAAGGTAGTGCCTCCAAATCTTGAGGGCAAACACAACTGCCCCCAGCTCCAAATCATGGGTAGGATAATTTGCCTCGTGAGGCTTCAACTGTCTCGAGGCATAAGCTATCACATGGCCTCGGTGCATCAGAACTGCTCCCAAACCTGTGATCGAGGCATCACAATAGACTACAAGGTCCTCTACTCCCTCTGGCAAGGTAAGGATCGGAGCCTCGCACAATCTCTGCCTGAGGGTCTCGAATGCTGTCTGCTGCTCCGGACCCCAACGAAATACCACCGACTTCTTGGTCAGTCGGGTGAGCGGCACTGCTATCTTGGAGAAATCCTGAATAAATCTCCGATAATACCCTGCCAACCCTAGGAAGCTCCGAATCTCAGATGGAGACTTCGGGACCTCCCACTGCATGACGGCCTCTATCTTGGCCGGATCTACCAGAATACCCTTCTGGTTGACGAGGTGACCAAGGAACTGCACCTCGCGCAACCAAAACTCACATTTGGAGAACTTTGCGAAAAGTCTCTCCCTCCTCAAAACCTCCAGCACCTCCCGCAGGTGTTCCTCGTGCTGCTCCTGCGTCTTGGAATATACCAAGATGTCATCTATGAACACTATCACTGACCGATCCAGCATCGGTCTACACACGCGGTTCATGAGATCCATGAACGCGACTGGAGCATTGGTGAGCCCAAATGGCATCACCACAAACTCGTAATGACCATACCTGGTCCTGAAAGCAGTCTTCTGAACATCCTCATCTCTAACCCGCATCTGATGATATCCGGAGCGTAGATCAATCTTGGAGAACCAAGACGCTCCCTGAAGCTGATCAAACAAATCATCTATCCTCGGGAGTGGGTAACGGTTCTTCACCGTTACCTTATTCAACTCCCGATAATCAATACACATACGATGCGACCCATCCTTCTTTCTCACAAACAGGATCGGCGCTCCCCAAGGCGAGCTGCTCGGCCGAATGAAACCCTTGTCTAACAGCTCCTGCAGCTGTGTAGACAACTCCTGCATCTCAGGGGGAGCTAGTCGATACGGTGCCTTGGCTATCGGAGCCGCACCAGGGACGAGGTCGATCCTGAACTCAACCTGTCTCTCAGGAGGTATCCCCGGCAAATCCTCAGGAAACACGTCCGGGTAGTCTCGAACAATAGGAACATCATCCACTGTCGACTTGCCCTTCTCCCGGGCATCCAAAACGTAGGCTACAAAACCGGCGCAACCCTGCTGAACATAGCGCCTCGCCCTTGCGGCGGAACAAAAGGTCGGTCCTCGCTGTGGCCTCTCGCCATGAATCACCAACTCTCCCCCACTGGGAGTGCGAACCCTCACTAGCTGAAGCTCGCAATCAATCACCGCCCCATTGGGGCTTAGCCAATCCATACCCATAATAACCTTATTCCCTCGCAGGGGAATAGGTACCAGATCTACTGAAAACTGCTCAGCAAATAACTGAAGAGAACACCCTCTGTGCACTCTGCCGACCCTCACGGTCCTATCATCCGCTATCTCAACCTCTAATGGACAATCCAGCTCCCCTGGAGCTCTACTGAACCTCTTGCTAAGCGCAAGAGATACGAATGATCGGGTAGCCCCCGAATCGAATAATACCAAAGCAAAAATGCCGTTCACAGAGAACGACCCCGTCACCACATCAGGAGTCGCTCGCGCCTCCTCTGCTGTCATCTGAAACGCCCTACTCTTCGCCACTGGCGTATCAGCTCGGCCCTGCCGGCCATCTGTAATCCTCAAGGTAGCAGGGGCCGTACAATCCCTACTCAAATGCCCAATCCGACCGCACTTGTAGCAGTCGGAACTCCCTGCCTTGCACGCTCCCTCGTGCAATCTCCCACACTTGCCACATCGACCGTGGCTCTGCTGACTCCTAGATCTGTGATCCGAAACCTTGGGCTTTTTTCCCGAACCGCCTGAACCCGAAACCGCCTCCGGTTTCCTCTTCTTCTCCATCTCAAGATCAATCTCCCTCTCCCGAGCTCTAGCAATCATATCTTCCAGCGTTTTACAGCTGGACCGGCTCACAAACTGGCGGATATCGCTCCGCAACATCTCATGATAACGGGCCTTCTTCATTTCCTCATCAGCTACATACTGAGGAACGAGAAGAGCCCTCTCCCTGAACTTGGCGGTGATCTCCGCCACTGTCTCTGTAGTCTGGGTGAGGTCCTGAAACTCCCTAGCTAGTTGTTGCACCTCAATGACCGGTGCAAACTCCGCCCTGAACCTGGTAGAGAAGTCAGCCCAGGTCATGGCGTCCAATGCTGCATCATCCCCAATGGCATGCCCGACCTCCTCCCACCAATCTCGTGCCCTGTCCTTCAGAAGACAGGACGCCAATCTGACCTTGTCCCCCTCGGGACATCTGCTAGTGCGGAAGGCGTTGGCCACATCCGCCAACCATCTGCTGCTCGCTATGGGGTCTCGCGCCCCATGATAGTCCGGAGCTCCACATGCCCTGAACTCCCTGAAAGTAAGGGTGCGCGACCCCATCATGGCCGCCACCTCGGCACGGAAGGTGCCCAATCTCTCATCCATCAGCTCTAGAATCCCCTCCTTGATCGAACCGAAGATCACAGGAGTCTGCTCTATAATGATGCGCGTAATCTCCGAAGAAAGGAACTCTCGGGTCTGCTCATCCATGCGCTCATCCCCCGATCCTGAACCTGATCCCTCCCCGGCACCTCCGCTGCCGGCTGCTGGTCTCGAACGCAGAACCACCATTCTGAAACACATCACAACTACATTAGAAAACAAAAATATCTTGAGGGATCATTGATACTACAACTAGCTTCCTGGTCTTGTCTCAGCCTTTCTTGATTCGAGTACGGATCCTCTGCTTCCAGTAGTACGGGCCCATACTACCTTCCACATCTATCCATACTTTCTTCAAGAACTGCCCTGACTCCACCAAGTCACTTCTACTACTACTGATCTCTGCTACTCTCATCCTAGGCTTGCCCCAGGGAAACCTCAGACTCAACTCAACTAGTCCTCAGCTGCTGCAGGTCTCCTTATAATGCTAATTAATCATCACCTGAACACCATCACATGTGACGAAGATCAGATAATCCTTCAAGTAAAAGACCCGTCCCTATAACGGTTGGACTCAAACAAGAGCTGCGCAATAGGGCCAGTTCCAGCACTCTGGGATTATTTAACCCTGATCACATATGGTGTAACGTGTTCACTTAATGGTTAACTTCCATCACTCAGAACTCCCACAAAGCACGAAGCAAGCAGCATTCGGAATAAGGGAACATACTTAGGCAAAACTATTCTCAAAACGAGAAACTGATCTAGCATAAGATGCTAAGCTCCTGCTATCAGGCATAACCTAATCAGGCTATCCTATTGCTGTCTACTCAGTACTAGCATGCAATACTCATAAAGCTGTAACACATAAGCAGGCACATAAGGCATTCTCCTAAATCCTTAGTCCTATACCAGCATGCTGTTCTACTAAAACTGAAATTGAACAAATAACTTGTATGGGTAATTTGGGAGTACTTACTTGAGCTCGGCTGACCGCATGCACACACCTCTATCTTGTTTAAAAAAATTCTTCCTTTCTAAGTACTTTCAAAATTCTTTTTATAAAACGTTTTTATAAAATCTTTCATTTCCCTTAGTTTGAGTTCAGATACACCCGGAAGTGTATCCGAATCCCTCAAACCAGGGCTCTGATACCAACTTGAAACGACCCAAAAATACGACCCAATTTTTTTTTTTGTTTTTAATATAATCAAAACTGTAATCAGAGCATCATATAATAAAACCATGCGTGATGTACTCCAAAACATAATAAAATACTGTGCGGAAAACTGTATCATACTACATCAAATCAAACAACTAAATCAATCCCAGGCTAAAGCTGAGGCGGTGGTGTGTGCGATGCCGTCATCCCGAGCTCTTCCCTTTGCTTGCGGAAGTACCTGAAACCAAAACTGAAACTGTAAGCACGAAGCTTAGTGAGATCCCTCAAAATACCACATACCATACAATAGCAATATCATATAAACACATATCGGGCCTTGCCCACTGCATCGGGACGAAGCCCGGAAACTGCATCGGACCGAAGTCCGGAACTGACTGGGACCTTGTCCCCTGCATCGGACCAAGGTCCGGAACTAACTGCATCGGACCGAAGTCCGGAACTGACTGGGACCTTGTCCCCTGCATCGGACCAAAGTCCGGAACTAACTGCATCGGACCGAAGTCCGGAACTGACTGCATCGAACCGAAGTCCGGGACTGAACATACCATAGCATATCATAACAACTAGCATGAACACATATACTACATACTACATCGGGCCGTAGCTCGGAACACATAATACATAACACACAAAATATAGCTCACAAATCCTGTCTGAGCCACGAAGGCATCAAACATACTAACTTCTGCATCGGATCAAGTCCGGAAACTACTGCTAACTGGACGGGCCGGCATTGTGGCCTTAGACCCGTCCCTACTGGAAGGAAACTCACCTCGTAAGCTGGCTGCTGAGTGTGTGTCTCTGAAAGCTACCGGCTGCTGCTCCTGAATCCCCTCGGCTACAAGCCCATGAACACACTCAATCAAATACTAAACACTGCACTTGGGGTAAAATGACTCTTTTACCCTTGGTCAAAGTCAACTTACTTTGGGCTGACTCGCCGAGTTGGGCCACCCAACTCGCCGAGTCCTACTCTCACTTCTCAGTTCTACACGCTGCTACTCGTCGAGTGTGGCATCGACTCGACGAGTACCCTCTTGATCCAAGAACTCAGACAATCTTCATCCGACTCGCCGAGCCGTATGAACAAACTCGACGAGTTGTTCATGATCCTAAGAAGATTGCCTTGGACTCGCCGAGTTGTATGAATAACTCGCCGAGTCCCTCCATCATTGAGTCTACCCTCAACTCGTTGAGTCCACTCTCTAACTCACTGGATTCACTCGACACTGATCAAAATGAAGGACTGGGGAACTCGCGACCCAACTCGCCGAGTCGTTCTTCCCGACTCGCCGAGTTGCTGCCATGCAACTGATTTTTACTCGATTTTGTTTGAATCCAACACATACAATTGATAGATCTGAGTCCAATAAGCTGATTTACCACGTAAAGTTTCCAACTTTACGTGCACAACCTCATGAATAAGGGAAATAAGGCTAAAAGATGCATAAAATGGGTAGATCTATGATTAATATGCAAAGTAACTCCAAAAAGACAGTAGATCTGGGCTCTACAACACCCCAACATCCAGATCCAAAGGTATTTCGACTTATTAAGACATTCATGCAAACATAAGGCTTGGAACAAACATCAAATAGCTCTTAGAAGAGCTCTAATGGAAGTTTAAAGCATATAACAAGAAGGGAACTCCGAAAATACCTCAATAAACTCAGATTTGCCCTTGGATCTTTGCACTACAACTCGTTTCCTTGCTTCTTTCTTCTTCTCCTTCTTCACACCTTCACAAAATGGCACCAAATCACTTATAAGCTCTCAAGGGAGGATTAGGGTTTTCTCACTGTGTTCTCAGGGTGAGGGAGGCGAGAATGGGGCTATAAGGTGGTTTAAATAGTGGGCAACCCGGGGATTTAGGGTTTCACCCAGACGGATGGACTCGCCGAGTCCAGGATATGGACTCGCCGAGTCCCCGGCTCACGCGAGCTCGCAGCCGCGACCCTACTCGGCGAGTCAGGCTATGAACTCGCCGAGTTCCTCTTGCAAAACTTACAACAATTACCAAGGAATTAACATACCGGAAACGGGTCGTTACAAGATGTCGCAGAACATTTGTACCAACATAGCATGAACGACGATTAGGTTTTTTATATGTATGTTTCTTTGTTTTTTTCATTAATGTAATTTTTTTTCTAAATTAACTAAGTAATGTAGTTTGAAGTTGTAATTTTATTTTTATAATTAATGAAACACTAGTTTAAAAAAATAAATGTTTTTTAATTATAAAATATGCAACTTTATTGTATTTTTGAATTAAAAATAAATAAAAATAATGATGTAGAGTGGTGTGTGAGTGGTAGATATCTCATGTTAGTGGAAGAAGATTGTGGTGTTGATGTGACAACACTAGGATGCGGTGGGTCCGGATGACCTAATAATGTTTTGACGTTCGTTTTCCTGATTTATAAAGGGCGAGGCGTCATTATTACACAAACGAAAAGTAAAATTACTAGTCCAATCAAACAGCTCAGGAGAATTCGGTGGAAATCCATGAATTTGATAAAATTACACCGAACATAGTTACAGGTTACTATGGATGCGAATCGGTTAATCTATAATTAAGGGGATATTGCTCATACCGGATACACGATCACTGAGCTCCGATCTGATTATTAATTCAAGTACAGTCTTTATAAGCTATTTTGTTTGAAAACCAGCAACCTTTCCAAGTGCTTCGACTTCTTTAGCTAGGAGTTCCACTTTATCGACCATCTCCATTACCAGAAACAAGAAATTTGCTATCGCAAGATCTTCAACGTTTTCAATTGCTCCTAGCTTTGAAGTAGAAAGCAGGATCAAGTCTAGTTTAATGGATTGCAATTCTGGCATTATGAAGACCTCTAAATTGCTCCTTTTCTTGTTCATGATGTTTTCCCCTAGCTCTCGCATGGTAAGTCCAAGCAACAGCCCAACATTTTTGCATGGCTCTTTGATTACTTCTAGCAGCATTGATGAGGGCTGTGTAGAGAAATGAGTGATTTTAATACCTTTTTGTGCTCTGATTTTATCTTTATTTGTTGCATTGGTCATAATTCATAAAGCAGATCCTGGTAGATAATACTGTGGACCTGTAATGCAGATTTAAGACACCCTTGAAGTGACAGAATGTTAGAAGCAAGCTCCCTCAGCAATTCTGTTATCTGTTGATGTTTCTCCCAAGGATTACAAAACCAAAATCTTCCATGTGTAGGTTCCCACCTTGCAAAATTCACCTGAAACTTATATGGAATTTCAATACCGGGTCTTGGATTTTGGTTAGTTTATGAATTTTACAAGAGAGTTTAAGACTTGTCGTAACAACTTAATTAAAAACTTGATATTTGGTGCATGGTATTTAAGTTTGATATGGATAAGAGATATCACCAGTGATTCATCACTTGAGTTCGAGTGCAAAACTGAGTTGCAACTGCTGACATGAATGATTGGGCGACTTTCCTTTTCATCAACTACCAAGAATGCTTCCATGCATTCTAGAATTCATCAATGATAAGTAAAAGAGTGTTATGTATGGGGTATAACATCAACATGCAAGTACCTTCAATGCAGGAAGCTAGTTGTTTAAATTTGGAGGAGGTGAGTTGATGAAGTTCATCAGTAGCCCACATGGGAAATACAAGTAAACCGATGAATATACAGACAGCAAAACCCATGGCAACTGCTGAAAGACGATGGTGGGCTAATTCCATGACTTGATCATCACCATGCAAGCTTGATGCTGCTACAAGGTTAAAGGTAAGGATAAAGATTGTAACCCCATAATCATATCTCTTGTTTATGCTTGGAATAAGTCGACAGTATGTTGCCATGGCACCTATAATCCATTCATTATACAATATCTTTCATTCATTAACATACTTCATGACATAGATCAGACAAATATCGGAAGTAGATGAATATTTATTCAACAAGTTTTGGAAAATACTTGCCAAAAACAAATATTAAAGTGCCAACAACTATAGTGTATTCTATCTTTCCCAGATCACTTGCCAAAGTTGATGCCAAACACCCAAGTCCACCACCAAGTAGAGTTCCAATTCCACGAAGTAACCCTTTGCTTAATGTGGCACCTGGGATTATATGTATTGATCAAACTAAATTCTAAAATTAATATATAGTTGTAGAATAATTCCATTATAACAAACCTGCAAAGAAGTCAAAGATAACTTCAATAGTCATGATAGCCCACATTGCATTTTCCCCAACTTGCTCAAATAGTGGATCAAGGATATACAGAAGTGAAACCAAGACCAAGGCAAATCCAACCTTGAAGCTGTGAATGAGTTTTTTTATGTCATGTTCACATATTGTGGGTAGTATAGGAGAAAACAGAGTTGAAAAGAAACAAGCTTTCTTTTGCTTTGTGTGGCTAGGAGTAGGAGAAGTTTCATTTCTGATGGAAATGTCTATTTTGGTGCTCATAACTCTTTTACTCCCTTTCTCTTGGTTGGGTTTCATTTCTTTTGATATATATATATATATATATATATATATATATATATATATATATATATATATATATATATATATATATATATATATATATATATATATATATATATATATATATATATATAGAAGGCCATTTCTTGAGAGATATGGAATGGAACATAGGTAAGTGCAAAAGTCTACATTCCTTTTAGGGTTTGACACAACATTAATTTGCACCACAAACCCTTACTTGAATAAATATTCAACTAGGGATAAGATAGTCCCATGAGTGCACTTGGCACACCCATCATGGTTGAAATGTCATAAGCCAATAAGCACCACAAACTAAGTAGTCACAATGGCTGATTCATACCATTATATCTAGACTAGCCTAGCCATGCTGGAGCTGGACTTATAATCACCCCATTTCTTAAATTACCATTACACATGGAAAAAATAAAACATGACTTGTAATCATCCCAAAACAACGTAAACAAGTGCAAAAATCTGAACATGTGTAAAGTAGTGAACTGATACAACAGATTTACAGTTTACCTAATTACCTCTCTCATTCAGCCAACTTTTTTTTTTTTATAATTTCATTTTGCCAAATCCATTTTTACATGTTTTTCCTTAAATCAGATTTTACATATTTTTTCATAAGTTGCTTTTACGACTTTATGTTTATAAGTTTTTTTTTTTTTTACCTTGTTTTAATAAACCGTTTTCGGCTTTACAGGGTTTTTTTACAAGTTTGTTAATGCTTCTGGAAACCCTATGGCTCCATAGAAGGCATGTAGAACACATTAACTCGACCTAGAAGAGTAGTTTGTGTAGGAATTGGGATGAGGCTTACACACACAGAGAGACAAGAACATTTATATTTATGGTTTGTGAAGAGTGTATGGTTTCTCACCCATCCCAATGAAGCTAGATTTTTAATATTAATCTACTACTGATTATAATGTACAGTAACTTAATAGGTAATTGACATGTCTTATCTATCAATCGGACTTGCATTTTATGTTGTTGGAGTCATGGCTTAGATTATGAAGACATGAGAGGAAGAAAAGCATAAATGATAATGATGATAAGAGGATATAGATATATCGTGCACCAAAGAATTTTCCCATGCACAGGATAAATAAGATGGGACTTATTGAATACGATGGAACAGAATTACCCTAAATCATAACGAGCGCACTTCACTTCACTTGTATCCAAAGTCCCAGACTCACATTGCCCTTCTCAATTGGGCACGTGTATATAAGAATGTTTAAGGTTGAATATGTAAAAATCAACTTTTAAAAAAAAGTTAGGGACTAAATTCATAATTAAAAAAAAAAAATTGTAAAAAAAGGTCATGTAACATGTGAAAATGCTATAGCAAGTCACCAGGGTATCATGATTCATGGATACAGTTTTTTAAAGTTACCAACAACATATGGGGGAGCAATATCAAGAAAGGTTAAATGGTCTAGGATTAGGAATGATACTGTAAAAAATTTCATAATGTTTAGTGTCCATATTTTAGTTTAGAATTTAAGTTGAAATGAAGCCTTAATAAATGGAAGCACTAGGGACCAAGAAGAGTGGATCTTAAGATGATGATTTTGAAAGAGTATAGTATAAATCATAAATTAGAAGCGAGTGTATATTTTTCCTTGCAATTTGGTTTATTAGGAATCTTGAAAAAACTTAATGTGAGGTGAGTTGAGTTGTGTTGAAGAAATTGTAGATAGTAATACTAGATAAAGCAAAAAATGTAAGAGAAGTCCATCCATATCCATAATAATAATAATAATAATAATAATAATAATAATAATAAATTAGCAACAAAGACAGAAAATGAGACTTTGAAAAGCGGATGGCAATAAAGGGGGCAAAACTTTATTGTTTTTGCAGTTAGTTACAGTCAGAGTCAGAACATGATCCCTTCAGTAGCATTCATCTTTTCCAAGTCTTGTTGTGAGAGGAGTGTTTTCTTTCCACTACCACCCGTTTTATCATAAGGCTGTGCCATTTTCCTCAAAAACTGCATTTAAAATACAACTTTAATGGAGTACACCCACCATAACTTCAAAGGAGGAGGGGAGGGCATTCGTGTGTGTGTGTGTGTCTTTTTGGGCGAGACAAACAATTGCATTTTTTGTCTCACTGATATCAATCCAAGTCCAATGCAAGTACTGTTATGTTATGTTCTGTGTAACAAATAAATCAACTGCAACTACAAGATGTGTGTGTGTGTGTGTACCTCTCTTGCTATATGGACAGCCATATCTGTACTCAAGTTGAGGTGGGCATCACGCAGATGAGACAGAATCCACCCAGGCAATTTTGACCGCTTGTCATGTCGGGTATATCTACATTTTTTTACATACATATATATATATATATATATATATATATATATATATATATATATGAAATCAAAAAACATGGAAGAAATAAATATAAATAACTAACTATAAAAAACAAGGGAGGGAACCACCTCTTGTCAGCAAATATCATCATTCCATAATCTGCCTTTGAACGGATAACTCGTCCCACACATTGAGCAGCTTGTCTCTGTTTAGATTTAGAATGAATATATATATATATATATATATATATATATATATATATTCCTTACAAACAATTCAAGATTCATCAAAAAAAAAAAAAAAGGTACCAATGCATCGAAAGTCAAAAAGTCCCCTTCTTTTATCTGAAAAGTCTCTCGCAGGTACTCCAACCGAGCAAGTAATATCCTGCAACCAAATAATATGATATATATATATATATATATATATATATATATATATATATATATATATATATATATATATATATATATATCAATCAGAATCCCCCACCTTTTATTTACAAACACACTTTCATTTATTATAGCATATCCTACTTTCATTTGTTTCTATTATTAGAGCATATTTCTTTTCTAGATTGAATAAACCGTTTAAATGATCATTTTACCTTTGATAAAATGCAACAAACAAATTTTCACAAGATTCATTGACTTGAATGTTGGGAAAGGGTTGGTGTCGTGTCTTAATAGGTTTCTTGGCTTATTAAGTCAAAAAGATACATGATACAGCCATGTATATGTATATGTATTCTATAGGGTATAACTATAGCATAGCCCCTCAGTTAATCTTGATTACTCACTCACCTGCTTAATGTGTACTGGAAAGGAATGCCAAACATGATTACAAGTCTCCCATAATGTCGGTCAAAGTCTATACCTTCTGCAACTTTTCCCCTGCAACACAACATTGTCGATACAAATAATCATACATGGATTCAAACTGCAATGCTATAACTATTAACTAGGTAGATTGAACAAACTTAAGTATGATGTATGATTCCTCCTTAATAGTACTAGTTAATAATAATGTAATGTAGGTAGAATGCTGTTGTTGATAAGCCCCAACTTTACTGGTTTATATAGCATAGGGGTATTTCTGTCTTTTATCTATTTATTTTCCTATTAGTGAGTCTACACTAGAGCCAATCATAGGTGGAAAACAACGTTAGTGGGGATATCACCTCGCTAAGCTGTTATGTTGTTCCCTTTTGTCCTTTTCTTTAGTAGTAGTTAGAAGGTAGAATGAGGGAGCTAAGAAATTATATTGTTAAGAACTTTGTTCTTCATGGAGAGTCCATTCCTCTCGAATGAATGGGAGGGAAAACCCTCCCTGATCTATCTTATTCTTATCAGTTCATAGTTTGATTATCAATGGGAATTCTATCCTGATTTTTTTATAGTGTTATTGAGTGTTTTGTTGCTGTGAATCTGTTAGTATACGATAGATTCAACAAGGGTCTATCAGTTACCTAGCAACAGAGAAAAACACAGCACCTCTCCCGCAATCACAGGCTTTACGATAATTGTCCAGTGCTAAAGTAGTTTCAACCACATCTTGTGTCTCAATGAACACCAGTTTACGTTGCATTATTTCCTGGACCATAACAAAATTAATTTCAAATTTCAAATAATACCAATAACTGAAGGAGAAGAGGGTTTTGTTTTGTACCTTCAAGATCCCTGTTTCATTCCAACTGTTGACAATGGCATCCATATACGAGTAACTCACAAAGAAACAAACAATTCCATCAGGAACCACTGACACCATCTCCAATAAAAGCCTTCCGTAATTTCTTTCCACTCCAGGGTCACTTCTCAAATCAAATTTTGTGCTAACTGGAAGCTGATCGCTGTCGTTCACAAGTCAACAAAAGTAATAAACAACTGAGATCTCAATCAAAATAAATACAATACACACATTTGTCAATCAGTTTACCTTCCACGTGTGAGAACCATGGGGCATATGCAATCCCTTGTCAAAGACATGGTAAAACTCCTACTAACCACTGGATTGAAATTAAGAAGCCGAGGATACAGATCAATGGGGCTTAGTGTTCCAGATGTGATCACAACCGATTGAAATCTCTCAAACACCGGCTTTATTGCAAGAGAAGCATCATGGCAGCTAAGCTGAAAAAATTAAAAACTATGATGTAACAGATTTGATTTCCTGATGTTGGAAACTTGTATAAATACCTGCAAAACTGGATCAGGAATATGGGGCATTCTCTCATCATAAGGTTCAATTATGATTGAAAACCCTCTGGTGTATGTCCCCACAAGTGTTGCAAAGTCGCAAATTGTTTGAATGTGCAGAAACTCATCCGTATCAGTTATTTCCAAAGTCAGCATAAGCGAATGCAGACGATCGTAGCAAAACTTGAGCATTTTTTGGTCAATCCCAACATGTGAATTCACAGCATTAACAAATGTAAGTGGGCCCTCCTTTTCAACATTGTCAGTATCCAAACGCCCTTTCAAATACTGCACTAATCTGCGCAAAACAGACAAGAAATGCTCTGCTCTCCTTATATTTCCAGGCACTGCCTCCTTCAGGATATCATCAGGCAATGCAGGATTTGCAAGCCACGTGTCACCAACTGTAAAGCTCAAGATTTTTTTATGTAAAAAATATATATATATATATATATATATATATATATATATATATATATATATATATATATATATATATATATATAATGAAAAAAAGTTGGTGTTTACATACGGGGTAAGTTCCCTCTTTGTGCTAAACCATCAACAAGTCGGTTGTATTCAGCACGCAGCCTACCAGCATCAGTGGCCTTAAACCTTCCTACCAAGTTGAACAAAGTTAAAATAAAGATTATCAAACAAAACAATTATCAATGAGAGCTGCCTAAATGATTTGAAAGTAATAAAAGGATTACCTTTCGATCTCTTGAGACATTTTATTAAGGTTTCTAGTCGCCCCTTCAAGTGTTTGTTTGCGTACACTCACACTTAGGGCTTCAATGCAGACATTATCAATATTGTGAGCCTCATCAAACACGACTACAGACTCTCTTTGCATCTCCTTTGATATGAAGCCAGCTACTTTCGGATCAAGCAAGTATTGGTAGCTATAAACCACCACATTTGCAAATTGGATCATGTGGCGGGCTAGAAAGTATGGGCACCACCCTTTCTCCTTCCCAAACATCCTCAGATCCTGCCACCAGTTTAAATCATCATCATAACATCCTCAAATCACACCAAGGTTAAGATATCGTCATTGCAGTGCATTCATGTGTTAAAGGTAATTCAATGTTTAATCTTAGCAAATTACTAGCTTAGTTATTCCAATTTCAGTACATAAGTGACACACAGGACTATGAAAATGCCTGTATCTCTTATGAAAAAAAACTACAAACCTGTAACGTATACACTCCAGGAGGCAAAACAGCATCAGAGCCAGCCTTCTCGTAGGTCTCAAAGAACGAACAAGTTGGAATATTAGGGTTTTCAATAGCAAGCGCCCTAACCCAACTAGCAGTAAGTTTCCGACATCCCGCATCAACGGAATCCCGATTCTCCGCAGAAACCACATCGGGATTTATACACAAATTCTTTCTCGACGAAAGCCCAAGGGCAAGCATCCGAGCAGAAGGACCGATATTCTCGAGCTGGTACTTGTGAAGGAGCTTGAGCTCGGCTAGGGTTTTTTCCATTTCGTGCACCGTGCGAGTACAGTAGAGTAGTTTAACGGGATTAGATGGTTTAGAAAGAGTGTAGCTGGTGATCAATGAGAGAAGGGCGATGGTTTTTCCGGTACCGGTGGGCATTTCAAGGAGGCAATGGCCTTTGGCGTCTAGGGCTCGTTTGAGCTCGATCATGTAGGAGTACTGTTCGGGATATATGTGATCGTAGGGGAAGTAGACTGTTACATCTTCGATTTGGAACTTCATCTTCCCCGTATATTCACACTAGCGTTCTTTGATATGATAATGATTCTATTGTGACTGTTTGAGAGTGCGATCTGCGAGAGAAAACGAAGATTGCCGGAAATGGCGACGGACTGAGAATGTCTGACGGCGCCAGGGGATAATGAAAGAGAAGCCGCAAGCGTAAATTTTTATAGTTTGAGCGCATGGTGTTCTTTTTGGGAAAAAAAGGTTGCGAATTTTTACATCTTTTGTGAAAATATTGTGGAAAAATAATAGTATTATTTTTAGAGGAAAAATCAAGAAATTCACTTTATATATATATATATATATATATATATATATATAGAGAGAGAGAGAGAGAGTTAGGTTCCAATGTTTTCATTATCTATTATGTACATGTATGATTGATTCTGAACCAATCATTTTAGTTATTTTAAGAAAATAATTAATGCATATTAAATGCTAAAGATGTAATTAATACTTATTATATTTTCAAAATTTAATATGCATTAATTATTTTCTTAAAATAACTAAAATAATTGGTCCAGAATCAATCTTACATACACACAATAAATAGTGAAAACAAAAGAACCTAACCTTTTATATATATATATATATATATATATATATATATATATATATATATATATATATTCTTTTAGAAATTAGATACGACACTAGATGCAAATAAATTGGTTGAAATTATGTTTTCTAATTTTTGTACACTTAATATTTATTTTTTAGACTATGTTTATTAGTTGTTTCATAGACATTAATAGTTGGATGAGACTAAACAAATCTTTTAAGGCATTTTAAAATAGGAGGATGAGAAAGTCAGTTCAAATAAAATGTTGTATTTTGTCACATTAATATCGATTCGGTCTATTTTATATAAAATACAATATAAATGTATGTAATGTATTACTTAGCAAACAAAGCTTTAGATTGTGTTTGGGAAGGGTGTGGTATCAAAAAATTATTTTCTTACAAATATGATAGTCAAATACTAGTATAATGAAATATTATTTACATTTTTTGAACTAATTAATCCCTATATTCTCATCTTCTAACAAGATTATTATTTTTATCTATGATTTTCATGCATAGCCAGAATTTGTTAAGCATTCACATAATTGTCTATCAAATGGTAAATAAAATTATCATTCACATATTTTTAACCTAATTTGAGAGGGGTTTACACTAATTTTAGGGAAAATGACTCTTGAGGGTAATTAACTTTTGCGTTTGTACTCATTTGGTCCCTTTTTTTTGTATTCAATATACCATCAAATTTGTTGTTGGTGTTTACCATAGCCCTTTTGACCGGCTTTTGACCTGTGATAGCCGGTCAAAGGGTTATGGTAAACACAAACAACAAGTTCGCTGGTATATTGAGTACAAAAAAAAGGGACCAAATGAGAACAAACGCAACAATTGGTTACCCTCCTGATTCATTTTCCCTTTACTCATTTACAACAAATCTTACATCATCTCCTACTGATATTAATGATTTTATGAGATTCATTCTTGCTTATCTTCAAAACATAACCTACGAAAGGACATTATTCATACATGTACAACTTTGTAATGCACTTGAATATTTATTAGGGGAATCTTGACTAAGCAGACGCATTTCATGACTACATTTACATTTGCAATCAAATGATTTATCGTATCATGGATTCTAGACAAGTCTACAAACGAGTGAAATCACAAGTGCTGTGATTTTTGAGTTTACTTAACTTTAAGATCGAACTCATGGGATAAGATACAACATCAATATGTAGAATATTATGGTGATGTGTCTACAAAAGCAGCATTATATTGTACATATTGATGTTGTATCTTAAAGTTAAGTAAACTCAAAAATCACAGCACTTGTGATTCCACTCGTTTGTAGACTTGTCTAGAATCCATGATACAATAAATCATTTGATTGCAAATGTAAATGTAGTCATGAAATGCGTCTGCTTAGTCAAGATTCCCCTAATAAATATTCAAGTGCATTACAAAGTTGTACATGCATGAATAATGTTCTTTCGTGAGTTATGTTTTGAAGAGAAGCAATAATGAATCTCATAGTCATTAGTTTCAGTAGGAGATGACGTGGGATTTGCTGTAAATGAGTAAAGAGAAAATGAATCAGGAGAGTAACCAACTGTTGCGTTTGTTCTCATTTGGTCCCTTTCCTTTTTTTTGTACTCAATATACCATCGAACTTGTTGTTTGTGCTCATCATAACCCTTTGACCAGCTATCACAGGTCAAATGTCGGTCAAAAGGGTTATAGTAAACACCAACAACAAGTTCGATGGTATATTGAATACAAAAAAAAAAAAAAAAAAAAAAAAAAAAAAAAAGACCAAATGAGTACAAACGCAAAAGTTAATTACCCTCAAGAGTCATTTTCCCCTAATTTTACGAGGAAACCTCATTTTTTTATCACAACAATGTCATTTTTGGTAATTTTATATGTTATTTTCTTAAACAAAAATTTATTTAACACTCAAACAGCTTATTATTACAACTTTGAACAATAAACATGTCCAAATACTATCTTTTTAATTGACATGGTGAGGTAATTGGTTCATGAGAATGTCTCTTTATACAAACCAATAAAAGAAAGATCTTTTTCTTTTTCTCAAATAACAAAGTACTTTTATTTTTTACCCATAATAACAACCTAGTTACATTTCACTACCAATAAGTGTGCAATATACTTTATTTGGTACATAATGCTCTTATCAGTAAGTACATTAGTATTATCATAGTAAAGAACTAATTCACATATTGCTATTATGGTAAAAAGTAAAGTACATTGTTTGTATAGGTAAAATGATTAAAGTAAATTGTGATTTCCTGCTATTTTCCCTTTTTTAAAGACATATCCATGTTTAATAAACAAACATCATTTTGATCCACAAACACAACACTATAACTTCCCTAGTATTGGTTGGATTAATACAACTTACAAAATTAATCAAACATGACATCCATTAAAGAGGGAATATAAGGAAAATAAATAAATGAATTTTGCAAACCAATTACGCCATCAATTTATGCATATCCATGCATTGTTTTAACCATGAAATAAGTCTACACTTTGAAAGATATAAGCAAAGATGCCAAATGGTTATGGAGATCATATCATGCTACAATTTACTGATTTAGACATATGATGAATACTAAACCTGTTGTTCTTCAGTTCAGCTTCAGAACAACCCCAACAACAGTGGTTTTGAAGTTGAATGAATTGATTGCTTTTGTTAGTTCCATGTCATGTTTCTTGAAGTAAGTTTGCTTTTGTTTAGAATGTGGGCAACATCAACCTCTGTCATATCATAAATCATAATGTTCATTCTTCTGGTGATGTCTTGCAAACCAAACCCTTGATAACATGCCGACATTGAAACCTACAATAAAAAGTAAAAACATTTTTTTTTCATTTGACCTCCCAAAAATGAAGACAATTATAATCAACTAATAAATTTCAATTTGAAAGGAGTATTACCAGATGTAATCATTTGAAGTAGAAGACATCATATTATTAGAGTCTGCAGGTTGAGGGTCAGAACTTAGAGCAGGAATCTCATGATCTTGGTTTCTACACTTGATTCTTAATCTCATAGGCACTATCTGCAAATGAAGAGCAATATTTTATACTTGTAGGTGTAGTCAGCAAAGATCTCACAGACAGGCAGAGGGGTATAAAATATGCTTCTTTATGAAATATTACCTTTTTATTGTATCTAAAGTCACGTTTGGGTAGAAAATGCAGAGGCGCATTGAAAGAAGAATGAGCTTTGATCAACAGGAACAACTTGGAAGGGCCTAAAAATGGCAAAGCTTCAACTCTCACCATTTCCAAGAAACTCAAAAGTTTTTTTTTTTTGTTTGTTTATGACAAAAGCTGATCAAAAAATACCTCCATAAGAAGCAGATCCAGCACCTCTGGATACAAGTGTCCTGATGGCCTGTTGCATAGGTGAAATATTACTATATTAGCCCCTAGAATGCTGGGAATATATATAATATTATATGGAGCTGAGATAACAAACCTTTCTAGAAATCCCTTCTGCTGCTTTAGTTTTGGTAAAATCACAAGCATCAGAGAGGGTATCCTGTCCATGTGAAAAGCAGAGCTCATATACATGTTGAGGTCGAGCAGGACTACCTCCAAGAACCAGAATGACAGCCTCAACATGTGGGATCTCACTGAAGACCAGTTTGAGGGCAGTTTGGGCATTACTGATATTGTTCATCAGCTTTTGGAGCCTTTTTATGCCATGTTTCACTTCTCTCTTTCTTCCATTTTGAACTCTTCGTTGAGACGCTTTCATATCTGTCTCTGCAAGAACTACCTCCTGAAAAGGAATTCTTAAATGAAATCATTATCTTTAAGAAAATTGTGCAAGCTTAGCATACCAGATCTTTATACTCCGTATGCAGTGCATCAAACTCAAGATTGACATCTTGTAAGATCCTGCAAAGAAAAAAGGTATAAAGGTTGACCATTTCTAGCATACAAAAGAGCACCATTACAAGTTTAATAGGAACTGAAGATTCAATTTATAGTAACTAACAGATTAAAACAAGTGCAGTTGTAACAAGAATCATCCTGATTTTCCTTCATACAGCTTCAAGCAAACAAAAGAACGTTTTTTCATGCTTCAAAAGTCCTATTTGATGTGAGTGGAGAAAGAGAGAATTAACTTTTTAACTTTTCTTTTTAATCTAATATAAACAGGAAGCTTATACTTGAGAAACTATCAGCTTTCTTTGTCTTTTTTCACAGGTCCTAGGAACGAGCTGATACCTAAAACATATCACTTTCTTTCTTCCAGCTTGAGAGAGAACAATTTAAACAAGATTATTATTGTCATCTTTTGCTTTCTATATCTCTATTTTTTTTCCCAATTGGGGGATGAAATCACACAAAATTAACAAACTTTATGATAAACATAAAGTTGCAAAATAGAGATGGAACTGGAACCAGAAATATTCACATTGTTGCAGCTCCATACGACCAATTACAAAATTCGGGACAAATTACTCTCATAACAGATAATCTTCCTTAAATTATCCAAATAAGAGTTGCGATACATTATCCTTTCACACATAGATCTAATTTTCGACTTCCTGAGGCATACGTCTAACATATAATCTCAATATTTAGGTTATTCAAGCACGGATGTTCAGCAACTCAATCAAATGTCAGAAATAATGAAACAAAGTCTGATTTGTGATAAGGAAAGTAGAATTGATATGGAACTTACGAAGGGATCTGTTGGTGCATGTAAAGAACAAACCCTAGGATGTCCATAACGAGATGAAACATCACAGAGGCGTCGATAGAGTCCGCCGCAACTTCGAGGTCGGCGAACTCCATCTCCGAGCTACCTCCTCCTTCCATCGGTTCTCTATCATTTGGCATTCTGAAAATCGACACTTGCGTGTTCAGTGCTCTGCTCCTAATTTTGAAAAAGCCAAGAGGCGGGTAAACATTCGTGAATCAAGATGCCAACTTTGATTTTCAACATAATATAATTATAGTTTTTGTAACGACATTTTTCGAATAAGGTTATATTCCGCATTCTAACTTTTTTTTTTTAATATATCATTGAAACGAGTTTATAAATTTTATAAAGTTCTTTAAAAAGAAATAATATATCGTTTATTAATTATAAAAAATCATTACCTATCTTAATTGATGATAATTTAAACTATTTGAATATGAAATAATTAAAACATTAAATAACAATTGTAATCATTTTCATGATTGTTCCTAAAAATCTAAATATCTTCTATATTCTAAAATTCATAAAATATAATTATATTATTTATTGAAGTTTATATAAATAAAAGAATAATCATTATATATAAAATATATAAAGATAGTATTTTTTATAAGCGTGTCTAACATGCGATACTTCAAGGCTAACGACATCTCTAATTAGTGACATTATTGATCCAGATTAACTGACATGTCTAATTAGTGAATTCATAAGCTATCATATTTTCATAAAATTGTATAATATATGATGCTTCAAATGACTTATTTAATTTGATTATGTGTTTGCATATTTTGAATTAATTATAAAAATTCCCTCATGCGTATTACATATTTCTCTTATAATAATGAATCATTTTTTTTTCTGAATTTTGAATTTTTGTTTATATCATTTTCCATTCAACAAATAAATTATCAGCTGGTTTTTAGTTACATAACACCATTTTTATCAACTATTATTAGGTAGCAACTATTTTCTTAATCGATCTGTAAAATATAATCTTGCCATTTTTGCTAACTATATCATTATCTTATAATAATTACTAAATGATAAATGTAATTTTGAATCAAAACTATCCAAAATGAAAAATATATATTATGAGATAACAAAGTACTTGTTATACTTTTAAGATTTAAAAAAATGTTAAAAGAGACATTTTATTTATCATATCTTGTAAAAAGATATATTTTTTTAGGTTGTTTTAAAGAATATAATGTTTTCTTCTTTTGGTAATGACATAAGAAATAGTTTATAAGATAATTTTTGTTTTTTTTAACAATTAGACAAACATTTCTTTTTTTGAAACGACAAATCTAACATACTCTTAAACTACACCTTAAATCTGACATGATTTTTTTAAATATATCATTTATTTATTAATTATAAAAACCTACGACGTCGATGATCATTTAAACTATTTGAATAGAAAAATAAGTAAACATTGTTATAACAAATGTAATCATTTTTATGACCAAAAATCTAAGTATATTTTTATATTCTAAAAATCATCAAATGTCTTGATATTGTTGATTAAGTTGAAATAAATAAAATAATAATCATTATATGTAAAGATAATAGTTAGGTCCTATCAAAATACATGTTAATGACGTCATTAATCCGGATGATGGTTAACAACATCTCTACTCAGTGAATTCATAACCTTGTCGAATTTTTATAAAATTGTCACATACCGCGTTTAGTTTTTTCGAATGACCTATTTAATTTGATTACATGTTTGCACATTTTGTTTTTTATTATAAGAATCTCCAGCATTATTATGTATTTCCTTTATGATATTGAAATATTTGTCCTAAATAAAAACAAACATTGATGTAGATCCAAAATGGTCATACATACCTATGACAAGAATTTCATTTATACACAAGAAAATCATATAATCAAAACTTTCCCCAAAACATTTAAAAAAATAATAATAATATTGATGACCCGACGAGGCTCTGGGACAACAAAACATATACCACCATATAATATAACCAGAGAGTATGTTTGCCCCCACAAATGGTTCATATCCCAGAAGTGAAACTTTGTTTTTTTTTTTTATTGTCTGCTCAGAGGGGAGCCCTTTGTTGCAACACATCATCATCCATCATGCAATAAGGCAATAAGTCGATAAGACAATATGCATGCTGCTTCCCTTTTTGTGTGTTTAGATTGGTAGAATATGGATCAATCTATGTGTGTATCATACACCGTATCGCTTTAAGGCTTTGGTTAAACTTGGCATGACATTGTAGGCTTCATAAGATCTTTTTAGTTCGATGATTGAACCCACCTGCACCAAGTCACAAACAACATGTCATGTCTATTCATTGTCTTGTCTTCCATTTTGCACAAACAAGATGTGGAATTAAGAGCTAAAAATTGAAAGTGGTATATAATAAAGACTTACGATGATTAGAACAGATGTAAACCCTATCGAAAATCCTTCGTTTGTTTTTCGCAGATAATGATCAAGAATTGTTGATGATGTCGCCAATATACTCAACAGCAAACCACCTGAAAAAACAAACAAAAAAAAGTTTCAGTTAATTAATCATGCTATGCAACAAAACACATAACATAATTTTAGCTGGAAAGGTTTGTTTGTGTTGTGGAGAGAGAAGAGATAGAATACCCCAGAAACGGGTTGAAGCTTGAATCTTGGTCAAATATTCAACAGTCGCCTTTCCAGGCTTTATATTTGGTATCCTTGCCCCCATTTTATTCAAGTACTCTGCAATTTCCTTTGGCATGTTGGCCTGACAATAACACAATTAGTCAATTAGTCAATTATGTTTAAACACCCTTGTATCTATCATACTCATTGCTAAAATATGAGTACTTACAATATCAAATATGTTGAAAAGGAAAACAAAGAATGCATAGATTGTATAGTACACCCATGGTGCTGCTCCAAGAGATGATTCAGGATTTAGAATCTCTCTCACATTTCTCCAAAATCTTGAACTAAAAAAGCTGCCAACAACAGGGGTATGTATGTATCAATATCTTCCAACTGATGGAGATGGATCAAATTTTAAATTAAAATCACCACCAAAACAAAACAAACCAAACATCAAACACATCCAATAACAATCAAGATGTTATAATCATATATAAATATGATCAAACCTGGCAACAATTGCAGGAAAGCCTAATAGGTAGCTGGTAGTGAGGACAGGTTGCATTCCAGATGGATTAATATTGAATGGAATATATTGCTCCACCTCTGTAACTGGGGAATCTTCTCTGTCCACAACATAAATATTTCACAAATTACTAATCTTCATTCTTTACTTGTACTACTACTCAAATCAAAGTATTAAAAAAAAAACAATATGACCTTGTGGAAGATGCAAGTTTGAAGCCATAGTATTGCAGCTTGATTTTTCTGCAACCCTGAGTTACAACAACCGCCCACATAGTCACAACAACAAACACACCCGACACTCCAAATATATATTGCCACCATCCACTGCCACCTACACCACAAAACTTATTTAATATTATACCAAGTTTTCATGCATTTCAATTACAAACAAGATGTTACTCACCTGAGAGCTGAGACAACATTTTATGTAATGTCTCTATGTAGCCATTCAAGATATTCACACATATCAGCAAAGATGATCCATGACCTACATCATGACATACATGCTATATCAAACACCTGAAAATTGAGAACCCAACACACACAATAAATTCACATACCAAAACCAGAGTCTGATATTTTGTCACAGATCCATGTTGTAGTCATTGCACCAGAAACCAACAAAATTGTTGTCAACATGATGTGCTTCAATCTGCAAGTAAAATATTAATAATAAGCAACTTCCACGGTGTGTAAATCAATACTAGAAATTACCTTTGACTTGCATTTGCTGCATAAATCGAATACGAAAGTGAAAAATAAGAAATGATCAGTGCCTCTACTATTGCAAACCCAAGCGACATCCACCATCTGGACTCAAGTAAGAAAAACATGGGATTATTAACCTTTTATAATAGTATAAAACCATTTTTAAGAGAATGTGAGTAAACATACATATAACCCTTTATTTTCTCATTAGCATCCAACCCTTCTTTCCTTAGCTTGATCAATGAAGGAAGAACATAGCAAAGTACCTGATCCCATAATCACTCTATAATTAGCTTAAATATATATATGAAATCAAATTCAATTTCAATCACAATCAACCTGCATAACAATAGATGCTGCAATTTGGGGACTGATTCCAAGTTGGAATAGGGAAAGCTTAAGTTCTGGTGCCAGCTCACCAAGCTCCTCTGCCATTTCAGACAATGAAATTATAATAAGAAATGAAAAGAAAAGATAATGATGATTAAAATGTCATTAACATACCAACTGAACCCGAGACAAAACTAAGGTAATTCTCTGGTACTAATCTTCTATCAAAACCAGGAAGAGGAATAAAATATCCTACACGACTAATCACAAGTAATGCAGCAGTAACAAATAATCTCCTTCTTATCTCACTCTTGAAAAATGATTCAGCAGCATTATTGATGACTGAACCAACACGTGCAAAAATAAGGAATCTGTTTTCATATTTGGGTTTTGGTTGTGATTTTTCAGGATTATATGAACTAACTTCAAACTCGTGTTCAGAAGTTTGCTCAATAGGTTCGTGGCTTAGAGACTCTGCAGATGCTGAATGGATTCTCATATGGCTTCTTTTGGGCTGATTGTATATGGACATTGGTGAATTGTGGCATTCACTTGAATGAAAAGGTTTTGCTAAATTTACAAAATGTAGTTTGTAAAGTTCTGAATTCGTGGTCTTGAGGGAAAATCTTTTTCTATCATATGGTACATGCCATAACTGGAGGCTACGTGCATGTCTGCCTGTTCATCAGAGAAAAGGAATTACATATTACACCCATAAGAATAAGATAACAATTTGATTTAAACTCGGTAGTTAGATAATTTTAGAATTATTTTAATAATCAGTTTATTTTGATCGCAAAAATCAGCAAATCCTAATCATATTCAGTTTTCCCAATCACTAGAAAGCTGAGAACTTATGCATCATTTTATAAATCCCCATGAGTAATCTTCAACATTTTTTAATGATGAAAATGCTCGGACAATTATCCTAAGTTCTTACGATTCTAAAAATTTGATCTTTGTCACATAATCAGAGCCTCTACTCAGGATAAGTCTTCTATTCATACCACTTACCCAACACAATTCATATAAATTCAAGAACATGATTATATGAAAAAAGTCGATTAAGAAATAGGAATTATCAAAATTACCTGATACGCGTAATCCACGTTGTAGAGAAAAGTAATTAGCGGATAGTGAATTAACGTCGCTAAAACATGGGTTGATGCTCTGCATTTGCAAATTCTTTGAAAGGTAAACCCTAGTCCTTATAAACAGTCGAGTAATAGCTATATCTCGTCAATTAACTATTGACGGCTTAGACCGGCGGCGATAAAGATTACGGCATCCGGCTCGGGTCACAATGAAGTGGACGGACTGTGGACGTTGGTCGTACCTGGGACTTGGGGTTTTGCTTCGACAGTATTGGGGTTTTAAGATGATTGTGATATTTATATTGTTGGTCCAGTACTTATATTTTTCATAGTTTTGCCACAGAACGTTTATCAAAGTTCAATAGAATTACCAAACTCCGGTCCCAATACAAAATAACTAACATACAAGGTCTATGTCATAATGATTTGGTTTGTTTTTGTTTTAACAGTAAAACGTTGCTCAATTAGGTAAGTTTAGTTTATAATGTTCCAAACCAAATCATGGATTTTACTGGACTAGTTTGGCTTGGTAGAAAAAAAATATATACGTACTTGAAAACTCAACATCCAACTTAGGTTTAGGCCATATTTGGAAAATAATAAGCTATTTTATTGTAATTTAGCGTTTGGTAAAATTATAAAAATAATTATTACAGTTTATAAAGCATATTATAAAATAAGTTATTGATAAACTAGTTTAAAATAGTTTATTGATAACTTAGCTTATAAGTTGGTTTTTCAACATGAGTACATGACCTTAACTGAAAATCTCAATCCCAAGTTGATGACCGAAGAAAAAAAATACAAAAACTATGGGATCCCAAATCCACACTCATTTATACTTTACAATATTAAATATTATAAGTTTATGGTTATAACAATAGAAACACAAGTTTTTGCTTGTTTTTTTTTCTTTGTGCTTGTTTTTTTTTCTTTGTGCTTGTTTTGACCCACAATCACCCCTCGATTTGTATGATTTTGTTGATTTCCCTTGTCAAGTATAAAAGATCAAAAGTCTAATCAGGTTTGCCTTGTTGCCCATTTACCTTCAATCTTTTGTACGTAAAAAAGAAAATTGAATAAGTTTGTTTGCATATTTAGGTAAAAATAAGTTCATAAGTTGATAATCCCTTTATGTCGATGATCATGTCGGTTAAAGTGGTTTCTTTAATATTTGTTATTTGCGTATGGTTTCAAGCGATTGAACATTTTGGTTTAGATCAATCGTAAAGCCTTCTCCAGTAAGTCTTTTGATCATGTCGAATGGGGAAAAATCCTGTTGACAATTGGTGGGATTGTTAAATTATATTTAGTACTTAACTATTTACTAGTAATATTAATATATTATTAACAAAAAGCAAATTATATGTGTTTGCGTTTATCATGTGGCTCCCAACACATAAACACTGCAACATAAGTATCGCATCTACTCAATTGCATACACATTTGGACTGGATCACCTACCATTTCTTCATATGCTTAGAGCAACTCTGAAAATAAAACCTATTTTATTCTACCAAACACGCTTCCAAACTTTACTAAGGCCTCGTTTGTTTTTCTACAAAAGTACTTTTTGAGCACTTTTCCCTTCTGGCGGGTACACGTTTTGCAAGTGCACGTCTTCTTCCGCAAACTTGGAAAAAGACAAAAAACATTTAACCACTTCCAAAACAAACAGCACCTAAGTCTCACAGTAAGTTTTACTCCTACTCACAAAAAATATATATTACACGTAAATCTGCTGTCAATACAGAAAACTCACATAATAAACACCATATAAATTCCAAAAAGTAGTCCCTCAGTAACTCAATGCATACACATTTGGAGCACAAACATATCCTTTCTTTCAAAGGATTAAAGCAACTACATGAAAATAATCTAAGCAATACAAATTAGTAACTTGACTGGAAAAAAAAAGGCCAATTTGCAAGACCTTTTTTTCTACTAAAGATGCGTTGAAACTTCACTTACACACATTTTACTTGTCACCTTTATAAGTTGATATGTTTCATCATTCAATTCCACTTTATCTTTCTTCATCCTCTCGCCTACAATTAATGGCATTTTTCCAGCTTTCACATACGTCTTAAGAACCAAATTATATATCTCTGTGCTCACATAGCCAGCATCACGAAGAGTCACCAACACTTGCTCAGCACCCTCAACATTACCATATTCTTCAAGCATTCCATACACTTTTCTAACAATCTTTTCATCCGGGTCCCACTTTTTCACTGACCCTATAGCTTTCTTGAAACATTCCAAAACTTTATCCATTTCCTTTTCATGTACATAACCATATGTAAGAAGCTCCCATGATGTGTAACTAGGTACAATTCCTTTTTCAACCATCCTTTTTTCAAAAAAGTTTTCAGCCATTTTCATTTCATTTTTGTTGATGTAAGCTGCAAGGATCAAATTTGGAACCCTAGAATCGCCAGTTATAGATACAGACTCCCATTCTGTATATATATTCTCTGCTTCTTTAAGCTCATTAAGTTTTATCATAGAAGATATCATGCAATTATATTCTGCATCATTTAGCTTGCGAAAGGTTGATTTCATCTTCCTCCATATGCGATCAACATCTTCTTTTTTCCCAAGACTTGTATAAAGACTGATAATTGAAGAATAAGCAACACGGACCTTTTTAGAAACCCTTTTCTCCATTTCCTTAACACTCAAAGAGGCGTCTTCATGTCGTGAATTTTTAAGATACAAACTGGTTAAAAGACTAAATGTTACCCAATCTGGATCCACCTTTCTCTTCTTGAGCTCAAGAATAATCTTTTCAGCAGTAATGATGTCATTCTGGGAGTTACATGCTGTTAACCATAGATTGTAAGTTACTATATCTGGTGAGGTATTCTTTTTCAGCTCCTGAAGAATTCCAGGAAGCTTCTGTAATTGGCCATTGGAGATGTAGAGTGACATCATATGGTTAAAAGGAAGAGGGTATTTCAAGAAACCACATTCTGACATTTTTGCCATTAAAGCTTCGGCTTTGGAAGAATCTTTATGCTGGACGTAAGTATGGAGAAGAGATGTACAGGTTGGCTGCCCTTTCATTTGATCCGGCAGATCTTCAAAAAACTTCTCTGCGCTGTTTACACCACGAATTTTTGCAATTAAGTCCAAGTGAACAGCGTAATCTCCTTCTACTAACTTGATATCTTGTTGTAAAGTCATCCATTCACAAACCTTCAGAATATTCAAATTAATGTTAAAAGAAAAACTTAATACAAATAATTTTCAAAACCAGCACATCGACAGTAGAATTAAAGCTATTATTCTTTACAAAAAGTCAGATATACTTCTATCTGAAGCTGATAACCATTTAATCAATCATAATGTAAAGACATACAAGATAATTCTTACTAAATTGACAGTGAAAACTTCAAATAGATTTATTCGAACTGATGCAAAAATTTCGTAATGTAGACGAGAGATATGAGTACCTCGAGGGCGTGTTTGTAACGCTTTAGCTTCCGGAGCTCTCGTACTATGCGATTAAGCTCGTACTTACGAACTACGTGCCCTTCCTCCTTCCATTTCTTTATGGTGATAACGGCGCAGCGTTTCGTGTAAACCAGGCTAAGAAGCCTTCGACCTAAGGTGTCCTTTCCGGCACCGGTGTTTTTCCTAGGGGCGATGGTGATGGCACCAGGAGCAGGGGATGGAACTGGAACTTTCGAAGCCTCCGCAACCGCTGTGGCCGAGAAATATCGGACAGCGGCGAGTGATCGTCGACCAAGACGGAGCATGGCTTACACCGTCAACAGACCCAGGCAGAGTGGTGCGGCTGCAGCCTTCTGGATTCCATGACCAAGACCAAGAAACGGTGAATCAGGGGTAAATTTTGGGCCCCCGTTTCAATTGAATATGGGCTTCGAAAGAAAAAGTTGGTTTTCTTTAGTTTGTTAAAAAATAAAATAAAATAAGTAGTACACCAATATTATTATTATTATTATTATTAATATTATTGTTATTATATCATCCAGTATGATATGATTTACTACTCAACCATAATACATGAAATATTAAATCATAACAAATATTATGATTAAATATTTTTATTATGTTATGTAGGTTAATCATAAATTTTGATATGATTCAAAATTATAAATTTAGAATTTATATCGTCTCTATTTGACTATTTGTATAGAAAGTTAAAATACAAATTTTGATGTATTTAGTTATCTTAATAAAAATAATATTGTATAACTAAATAAAATTTGCTAAAAAACCGTGCAACCAACCACTAATTATGCATAATAATTAACTGAGTTACGATCTGATATTTATTAAATTAGTGGTCGAGATTAATCATCGGGTTCCAAAAAAAATGGATAATTAGGATATGTCCAATGCACATTTGACTATTTTTAGCATTGACTTGGTGGAACATATTAACGAGGTTTAACACATTGACCTCAATTTTGTAATGTCCCATTTTCACAACCAAATTTTTTTATTTTATTAAAATAAAACTTATCAATTATAAATCCATTATTAAGAAAACCGTTTATTCTAAAATACATTTATTGAAAATCATAGTAATATTAAAGCGCAAAATATTCATTGTTGCTAATGAATGTTTACATTCACGCATTCGTCCTCCCATGATAACCGATAATATCTGAAACAATAAACAATTAGGTAAACACAAAGTTTAGTGAGTTTCCTCCAAAGTATTCATACGATAAACATACAGGCATGCACAACAGTCCTCAATCATCGGATTGGAATGCCCAGTCCCCATAAGTCATCGGACTTGAATGCGAACATGCAACGGGTCCAATTAGTCATCGGACTAGAATACCCAAGGTTTGTTGGCTTACCGCCTCAAGCCAACTGCTCGTCCCGAGCCTCCGTACCTACGGCTTACAGCTGGCCCGTACCGGGTATGTTGGCCTATAACACAAAGCAAGACCCCGCATCGAGTATATTTTTAGTTATTTTAATCGTTTGATGAGTGTTTTTTAATGTCATGGTATATTTTTTTATAGGTAATGCAATGTAATGTTTTTTAAGTAATGAAATGAAGTTTTTATTGTTTAAAATTTAGTTTTTTTTTAAATAGATTCTTAAAAAATGAGTGTGACACCACTACTTGGGTGTGGTATCAAACCATATTTTTGTGGTAAATACTGGGGTGGCGCCTACATGGCAGTGTGATAACATGAAGGAGTGTGACACAACTCCTTCCACCCTAAGGAGCTTTTGATAAGAAGGGTAATAAACTTTTTTTGTAAAATGATTTGCTAGAAGTCTCAAACACCTATAAACTTTTTTTTTTTAAAAATGATACCAAACATTCTTTTTAACTTATATAGGCTATATAGATATGAAACCGGTAATAAGTTAAAAATATATATATTTTTTAAGCTTAGCCAAACCCTCTCTAAACCACCACGACTCATTTTAAAATCTTGAACAAAGAAAAAGAAAAGAAGTGTGCTTTTATAGTCTTGGTGGAGTAAAAAAAAAATATAGTCTTGGTAATAACTTATATAAGCTGTATAATATTAATTATAATGTTATATACGTTGGAGTAAAAAAAATATATTAATAATGTAGAGTGTTGATCATTTCCAAAAGTTTGTGGTGTTATAATAAGGATTAGTGAAAATGATGTGCAGACGAGGCGTCACTTTTTCAATAAACATGTAGTGATCCTACCTCTTAGCTTGACCGTGACCACAAACGGTAAGTCAGAGGTAGATTTTGGCCCCCCATTTCAGTTGAATATGGAATTCAAAGGAAAAGTTTGTTTTCGTTTATATAAGGTTATACTATAATAATATGGGTAGATTTGTCGAAACGAAAACTAACAAATAACAAATAAGGCATTGAGTAGTTTAAAACCTTCTTTTCCAACAAAACTTATTTGATTATAAGCAAGATTTTATTTTTATTAAAATAGTAACACACCAATATATTTTTTTGTTGTTGTTGTAATTTGAATTATATCATCTCATAGGATACAATAACTATTGTTATGATTTGACAAACATGATAAAATATTTTTGCTATAATTTGTCATTTAATCATAATTTTCATTACGATTAAAAATTAAAAATTATAAATTTGTAATGTAAATATGTTTTCTATTTGTATAACGAATTCTGATGTATAACTAAATAAAATTTGCTAAAAAAACAATCAAATAACAACTAATTAATACATAAATAGTTAATTGAGTTACCAAAAAACACAGTCAAAAGATTTGACATTTATTAAATTAGTTATCGAGGCAAATGGTGGGTTTCCAATGAAAAAAATGAATAATGATTATAACCAATGTTGAAAAATGGATAATCAAGGTAGTCCAATGTTTGGAACTTATGGCTCACACATTTAATTGTTTTCGAGTTCATTTTAGGAGGGGAATAAAAAGGAAAAAAATCAAACATGTTATTGGTTTATTTTTAAGGATAGAATGGAAGGGAAATGAAGGACAAAGGGAAAATGACTTATGAAGGTAACTAATTATTTCGATTGTCCACATATAGGTAATGTTCTTTTTTTGTTCTCATTAATGAAACCAACTTGTTATTTATGTTCATATTTAGGTAATATGATCGGCTATTACATGTTTTTGCTTATGTGGCAGCCATCTGGCACGTGACTTGAATACGTTGCACCTACGTGGCATTGTGCATAAATTCTCTCCGTTTACAATATAAGAAGTCATTCAATTACACCCCTGATTTTGAACCCTAGATCAACGATGGCTTCTTCTTCCTCATCTTATTCTTCAAACGACAAGATGAATTTCAAGCTGATCATCCATGTGATTGCAACTTACCATCTCGTGTGAAAAGTTTAAGAACCCCTGACAACCCTGGAAGAAAATTTAGAGTTTGTCAAAACTCAATGGTAATCAGTATTGTTGAATACGTTGCAACTTTCTTCTTCATCGTCTTGTTGAATACCCTTTCTTCTTCTTCATCCTTTAATTTAACATTTTTTAATTTTTCTTCAAGAATGGAAAAAGTCCAAGCTATAAATTCTGGCAATGGCTGGATGAGGATGAAGGGAGGACAGATGGAAGAAAGCCTTACTGGAGGAAACCAGAAGAAAGCTTTAATTTAATCTTGAAAATTTGCACTTTGGAGAATGAAATCAGCATATGTAGGATGAAGATCGAACAAGAAAACAACACCAATTTGGTTAATAGATAGGAATTGTACAAAGTCAAGTGGAAGTTGTTTACTCACAAATTGTGTAACATCCCGAGTTCAGGAGTGCAAGTTCTGGGTTCAAAGTGAAAATGTGAAAGGGCAACTCGGCGAGTCCATGGGTGGACTCGGCGAGTAGGGTCGCGATTCTGGTCGCGTGTTAAGTGGCCAACTCGGCGAGTCGGCGGTTGGACTCGGCGAGTTGGTGCTGTGTGGAGAAAACCATAATTTTGGAGGATGAGCCCTATATAAAGGACATTATACCCTCTCCCCAGCCTCTTTACCCTCTCTTGAAGTCCATAAAACCCTAATGCGCGTTTGTGAGTGTTTTGAGAGCATTTGAACCTTGGAGAAGAGATTTTGGAAGAGATCTTGGAGAGTTAAGAGGCTTGGAGCAAGGGGCTTTGCTAGGACTCGGATTCTCTTCTGTTGGAGCTTCCTTTTGAGGTATTATTTCGTTGCTTGGGCTGTTATTACATCTAGATTCTTCATTTTGGGGTGTTTGGAAAGAATAGCTTGTGATATTTTGAGTTTGGAGGTTAGATCTGAGGTTGCTACCTCAGATCTAGAATGGAGAAGGTCTAGAGTGCATTAAAGTCCCTGTTCTTGAGTGATTGGTGAAGCCATCTTGTCCCAAACCCAAACCCTAGAGTGTAAAACGCTTAGATCTACTTGGATTCACGTAAAGTTTGCCACTTTACGTGATGGATGGCTTGTAGAAGGGTAGATATATGGTTTGAATCATCTGCATGGCCTGGAAAGCTTCTGTATGGATTAAGATCTAGGGGTACTCGGCGATTCACAAAGGTATACTCGGCGAGTTGCTTGAAGATGGGCAGGAACTCGATGAGTTGGAAGAACAACTCGGCGAGTTGATTGAAGATAGCCTTGGACTCGGCGAGTCTGTTCTTGGACTCAGCGAGTCTGGTCGTGAGGTCCTAACCTTCTTCTGGTTGAACCGTGAATCGGTGAGTCAAGGGATGACTCGGTGAGTTGAGTGAGAAAGGACTTAGAGTTGTGGGGCTCGGCGAGTCTCGAGGTGACTCGGCGAGTTGAGTCGCGGATTGGGGAAGTTCTGAGCATGGGGACTCGACGAGTCATCGGGTTGAATTGACGAGTAGAGTCAGTCAGGAGGTTGACTTTGACTTTTGTAACAACCCGAAGTTGTCCATCACTGAAACCCATTTCGTCCGTAAAACCCGTCTTTAGCGATTCGTTCCGATTTCGTTTTTGGGCTAAATTATTTAAATTTATATGTTTATTTTAATCTCATGAGTGTCCAAACCCCTTAGGAACTCATGAAAATTGGCCCCAAAATGTTTATTTGAAAATTTTAGAAACGTCCCCGTCGGGTTACGACAACTTAATCGGGTGTGACCAAAAGCCTCGTTTAACGTCGGTATTGTGTAGAATTCCACCGTGTCCAACACTTAGAACATATTTAAAACTCAAAAGACTTCATTTTGAAGTTTTACACTCTCTCTCTAACCTCTCTCCTCAAATCCAAGTCTAGGTCCAAAAATCATCCAAAACAAGCTTCAAATCATCAAGGTAACTATCTTAGCTCCTAGTATAACACCTTTGGCCTTCAAATTTGTGAAAAATATGAGGATTAGGACCATAAACATGTGTTTACGGCCCTGGAACATCCCTAGGCCGTGAACACATGTAAATGGGGTTTTTGAGCCATAAAACCCTTCCAAACTTCATTTGGAGCTTAGATATGACTTAGGGAATTACCAAATTGGACTTGGAACACCTTGAACATCATTTTTGAGGAGTAAACATGAGTTTCCTGCCCAAGAACATGCTTGGGCCGTAAACTCATATTCTTGGAGAGTAAACTCATTTCAATGTGTTAAGATGCCACTTAAACACACCATAAGCCTTGGGATAAAATCTAGAAGTAACCACAATCAAGTTAAGGGCCTTAAACATGCTAGAACAACCCCCATAGGAGCTTACGGCCGTGAACACCCCCAA
Organism: Lactuca serriola; assembly: GCF_051521515.1. NCBI lineage: Eukaryota > Viridiplantae > Streptophyta > Magnoliopsida > Asterales > Asteraceae > Lactuca > Lactuca serriola. Next base: position 8,008,736 of record NC_136416.1, read on the forward strand.
TAATGGGTTCTTAGGCCGTAAACCACCAAAACATCAAAGGAATGTGTGTGGGGGAGTTTACGGCCGTAAACTCCTAGTTTACTGCCGTAAACTCCAATAAATGGTCCATATGTGAGTTAAATCCATTCCAATGCCCTAGATGTGATCCTATCTAATTTTCCCAAGTGATATAAGGCCATTTAGCACCTTAAAACCCATCAACCATGAGTTCACGGCCGTGAACTCATGTGGTCATAGTCTTAGGGCCGTAAACTCCCTAAGGAGTTTACTCTTGAAGAGCAAACTCATTATCCAAACCTTATACGTCCTTAGATGTCACCCGGGTCACTCCAAACACTTATTTTAAAGTGTTTTCGCGTCCTGGAGTGTATAACCTTATCTAATTAGTGATTCAAAGTCTAATTAGATACAATTGTGTATTATTTCATATTACATAGGAACCTCGTGCGTTTGCAAACCCAGAACTGACGTTTAGGATCCAAACCGACGCGTTCCTCAACCGGTGAGTTCATACCCCTACCCTTTTTCAATGGTTTTTTCAATGTTTTCAGGGGGGGAATACAAGCAAAATAAAAATGTTTTCAAAACCTAAAATTGATGTATTTCAATAAATATCTGGCAAACTTATAGATATCTTTACCCCTTATGTATTATGCTGAGCATAAGGGATGTTTTATCAACTATAACTATATGGATTTTAGTAAAGGAAACAATCAAACCAATCAAATTATTATGGGAATAATTTGGGATCTTTAGTTCTTATTTAACGCGTACTGATGTATGTAAAGTTATGTATGTAAAGTTATTAGATAAACTATGTCTGATTCAGTTTATCTCTGTTTAATTTAGAATATATTGCCAGATAATTTCATTGTATATAATTGTATTCACTGTATTATGTTTCATAACGTTTATTATGTTTGATATAGTCTGAGAACACCGTGAATAATTTAATACTAGCTTGTGAGATTCGTCATTACCCTTTGGGTTATCAGTAAATCTTCCCCGGAAGTGTAACCAGAGTCTCCTGGAGGGAGAGCGTGGAATTTGTGAATAGATCTATTCGGGACTGACAATCCCACACCTTAACTGCTAGCTACAGTTAGGCGGGCACGCCTGGGGTGACAAATTCTGGAAATCGTCCGACGTCTGATAAACGTCAAGGAGGTCTCGGTGTCGCATTAGCATGGTTACCCGACTCACAATACGTATTAATATAAGTTTGTTCACGGTATTGGATTTGATTTTATATCTATCTTCTATCTATAGTTCTTGTATCTAGTTCGGGATGATAACCCCATGATTTTCAATCTATAATCTAGTAGGGATGATAATCCCATGGTTTTCAGTCTATATCTAGTACGGGATAATAATCCCATGGTTTTCAGTCTATATCTAGTACGGGATGATAATCCCATGGTTTTCAATCTATATCTAGTACGGGATGATAATCCCATGGTTTTCAATCTATATCTAGTACGGGATGAAAATCTCATGGTTTTCAATCTATATCTAGTACGGGATGATAATCCCATGATTTTCAATCTATATATAGTACGGGATGATAATCTCATGATTTTCAATCTATATCTATCTATAGTTTTGTGTATATCAAACTATCTTATATCTAGTAAGGGATGGTATTTCTATAGCATTTATACCTAGTACGGGACGGTAAATCCCATGATTTTCAAACTATAGTCTTTGTGTATCGGAGTTATCTTATATCTAGTACGGGATAGTAATCCCATGATTTTTCAATATATAGTTTTATGTATCAAACTATACACTGTGATATTCAACTAAACTTTACTTTTAGAAAAATAAGGGTTTTTCCTGGGATAATTGAACTGTATATAATCGAAACGTATGATAAACAGAAAACTAAACTATACTTATAAGAAAATATGGGATTTTCTTGGATAACAAACCTTTTCAGAAATCTAAAGGAAACTTGTACATTTTTCAGAAAACAAACATCTTATGAACTCACCAGCTTTATGCTGATTTTCAAACTGCTTGTATTCTCAGGTCCGCATTAGACAGGTACCCGATGATCCCTTTTGGCGAAGACGGAGTGCGTTGAAGACACGTCTTTCTTTTGTTTATATATACTATGTAACACACTTGTACAACTTACTTTTGAACAAATGTAAACTTTTATATGTAATGTAATGGTTGTTTACTTTGCTTACTATGTGCATTGGATTTGATACTCAACGTGGAGTCCGCCCCGGAAATGTTTCCGCCTTCGGTTTTCGGGGTGTGACAACTTTGACCAAGGGTTGACTAGTTGACTTCCAGGGGCATTTTGGTAATTGTTGGCAATTGTTTTGAGTTCAGTGTTGGTGTTGGCTAGTAGTGGAGATTGTGTCAGTGGTCGGAGCATCTTGGTCTTATCTTTTCAGTCGGCAGTTGCGAGGTGAGTTATCCTCACTATATCGACAGGGTCTACGGCACCAAGGCCAACCCTTTATCGGATTGAGATCCGGGTATCGTTGCTATGTTATTGCTTTGCTATGTTTGCATCCTGGTAGTTAGGATGGTATATGTTAGAGACCTGGTTAAGGTCGGTATCCTGGTTAGGATGACGTTATGCTATGTGATCTGCTAGATCGATTTGATTGGATGAGAATTGTTATATGATTGAATGTTTATGTGCACATGGTTTTGTGCTGTAGGCCAACATACCCAGGGCGGACCGGTTATCCCGAAGGCCCAGCGAGCGGTCCGGATAGGCTATAGGCCCCAAGAGGGCGGACTAGACGTGTCGAGGCTCGGAGAGTGGACCAGGCTAACTGAAGGTTCAGTGCGGGCGGACCAGTCATACTGTAGACTCAGAGAGTGGACCAAGTGGATTGAAGGCCCGGTGCGGGCGGACCAATCACACTGTAGACTCGATGTATATGGCTAGACTCGGAGGGTGGACCAGGTGGACTGAAGGCCCGGTACGGCGGACCAGTCACACAGTAGACCCGAAGTGCATGGTTGTTCTGTGTTCTGTTATGTTATGGCATGTTGTGCATGTATGGTATATGTGGTTGGTATTTTGGGGGTATCTCACTAAGCTTTTGGGCTTACAGTTGTGGTTTAATGTTTTTCAGGTTCTTCAGGAGACCGTGGCAAGGCAAAGGCGTGATCGTACCGCTCCTCATGATAATGTTTTATGATGTGGTTCTGGGAAGACTCTGATAATAATTGTATTGAAAACCTTTTTGTAATAACTTTATGAAACTGGGTTGTTTTTGAAAAGTTTAAATTGTTTGAAATTTCTAGAGCGTTACAAATTGGCACTGATTTTGTTATTTGTATTGTATGTGAAAATGTTGATTTGATTGTAGTTCATGATGTATTAGGGTTGAATGATGTATTTCATGATTGAAACTTGATTGGTAATCAATGGATGTAGTCCACCTGTTATTGTGTATGCTTATGTATGTAATGAATGGATGGAACTTTTATTACATGTTTTTGCTTTTGATGTTTTTGTTACATGTTTAGAATGAAAAATAATTAAACACTGGAATGGTATACATTGAAACATTGGGATGTAATATAATCTAACATGGGAATGTAACATTGGATTCCCAGGAAACATTGTTTACAAAACATTGGAATTTAACACAGTTACACGTGCATTACTGCCAAAGGTACACACAAGATTCCAAAAGTAACATATATGACTAGACACAAGTCCAAAAGTTACACATATTACTAGACAAAAGATTCCCAGTCAATGATGCCAAAAAACAACCAATTGTCAAATTCTATTCCAATTCCATTGGATTTTCACCACTACTCCCTTGTTTTCCCATCCCACTTCTTTCTTATTTGAATTTTTGTGATTCTTTTTGAAGGTTTCCTTCTTCTCTTTCCCTGTAGAACTTGAAATGTTGGTAGTTCCATCATATGCTCCTCTTCCACTGGATCTTCAACTGCAATCTGTCCTTGGTCATCTTGTCCAACTAGATCTTGAAGTACTTCAAGTTCTTCACCTTCTTGACCATCACCTTGTCCTTCAGCTTTAACTTCTACTTGATCTAGAACTGCGGCCTGGTATTCACCTTCTTCAACTTCAACTTCAACAAGTGCTTCAACCTGTTCTTCAACCCCTCCAACTTCAACTTGTTCTTCAGCTTCAACCTCAGGTTGGTCTACATCTTCATATGTATGATTACCCTCTTCAAAATCAACTTCATAAGACTCCACCTCACTGTCAGGCTCCATTTGAACTTCACTGTCACTATCACTTTCCACATCAACTTCTTGATTCCATTCAACCTTCACTTTACTTGTTATGAAATAATTCAAATGTTAGAATTAGAAGCTGTTATATTGTAATCAAAAGGTAAAGGAGGAGAAATACCTTTTTGTTGGCTTTTTTTATTTTTTGACTTTGGCTTTGGATTAGATGATTCCCCAAATAGTTTTTGAGGACATTTTGCTTTGTTATGCCCTGATTCTCTACATATGTTGCATCTCATAACAATTCCCCTTTTTGAGACTGTATACTTATTGCCCTTTAGTTCACTCTCAATCTGATCCCTTTTCCTTTTTGTTGATGGTCTTCCTGGCATCCTTCTCTTATTGGGAGGCAATGGCTTGATGTAATCCACATCAGGCCACATATCACTACCATTTAATTGCTTAATTGTGTACATGTAGGCATTACAAAACATTGTTGTGGTCAGCCATGGTGATACATAGTCCTCTAGATCCTTATTGAGGTTTGAAATTGCAGCATATGCATGTACACAAGGGTAACCAGTTAATTGTCAGCCTCTACATCCACATGTTTTCTTACCAAGGTCTACAACATATGCATCTTGTAAAAGTCTCACTTCAAATTGTTGATAATCAGATGGTACAACTCTCCAAAATCTGTCTACACACACTTAAATGTAAGTATACATAATTGAATGTCAGACATATATATAAAAGGTATTCAACCACTAACCTTTGAAGTTCCTTAATCTTGGACAATTTCAGTCTAATGGCAGGACATATGTTTAAGTCTCCCCAAGAACTTCCCTTACTTTTTTGTCTACAAAGTCTCTCCATCACAAATTCTAATTTCCTCTAACATAGTGATTAGAGGTCTCTTCCTGGCAGCTCCAATGATTGAGTTAAAACTCTCAGAAACACCACAAATCATACCCATTCTTCACTGCATAATTGGTTAGACATAGCTTCAATTGTATTGGGTTTGCAAACTTCATACCTAGAATTGGCACCATCTTATCCCATTCTTGATTCTCATCATGGACATGGAATACAACCTTATCATCTTTTCCATCATTAGGTTGCTCATCATCACTAAGTTTACCTGAAAGTTTGTTTAAAAAATCGTCACCAACAATTTTGTTGGACTTCTTCCTCAACTTCATGCTCATATGCCATAATATCATCCAAGTTATCATCTTCATCATTGTCATCCTCTTCTTCCTTGTGATCCTCTTCTTCATTGTCATCCTCTTCTTTGTTGTCATCCAAGTCATACCAATTACCATCTGATAACACCTCATTTTCAGCCCAATCAAGGATTGGATCATTTTGGTGGTCAATGTAGACATCCAACTGAGCTTCAGGAGTATAAGTAGCTTTAACAAACTCCCAATAATCAGCATCACTGTCGATTCTTATAATACCCTCACCCAAGGTTTCCTTTCTACTACAGTAGTACACATTATCACAACTTCCATTGGTTAAATTCCTAAGCCACAAAAGAAACTCTTTGTACGTAAATCCTCCAAAATCGACATCACGCACTGTTATCTTTTTGAGGTCTAAGTATTTCAACGGATTTCGGGCAAATACTCCATTGTAATGAACATCTACAGTTAAATACTTACCTGTAGATGATTGGGACGCCATCTTACAGTCGATTTCAACACGTAACTTCAACTCAAAACTCTAATCTTAAATTTGGTGAATCGAATCTAAAATCGGGAGGTGGTTATGGTGAAATTGAACGTATCGAACCCTAATTAAATGAGAAAGGGGAGTAATGGCCACGTAAGAATCCACGTAATTAGCTTTAATTGAGTAAAATTGATGCAACCGGTTAAAACGAGCAAAAAGAGGTAATAGCCGGTCATATTACCTAAATATGAACATAAATAACAAGTTGGTTTCATTAATAAGAACAAAAAAAAGAACATTACCTATATGTGGACAATCGAAATAGTTAGTTACCTTCATAAGTCATTTTTCCAAGGACAAAATAGCATTGAAATCTATCCTTCAAGTTTTGGGCGAATTAGAAGGGGAAGATAGAGGAATGTTCATAAGTTACATTTTTACCCATGCAACAAATCTCTTTTCTCTCAAATGAAGGGCAAAACTATAAGAATGTTGATTTCCTTCTCTTTACAAATCTCTTTTCTCTCAAATGAAGGGCAAAACTATAAGAATGTTGATTTCCTTCTCTTTTCTAGCAGCTTAAGAGCACAAATTTTCTTCTATTTTTCCTTCAACTCAAGAACACAATTAGTTACTTCTATTTCCCTTCCAATTCCTTTCTTCCCTTCCAATTCTTTTCTTCCCTTCCCCTCCCTTACCTTTATTAAAAAACTTAATAACATGGCAATAAGGATAATGTTTATATTTATATATGTGTAAATTATATAAGCATGTCAAACTCGTTTGGCTTGAAAAGTTAAGGTCGAGAACATGGCGATCATGTTTATATTTCAATATGTATAACTATATAAGTGTTATGATCTCACATCGGCCGAAAGTACTATAAGTTGGTGGCTTATAAGTCTAAGTGTCCCCTCCTCCCACAAGCTGACTTTTGGGAGTGAGTTCTACACTTGGGCTTATGGCATGATACGGGCCTAGTATGGGATGAGTTCGTATCAATTGGTATCAGAGCCGTCCCCATCTTTCGGGGTGCCAACACTTGGAGTGGTGGCCTACGGAGTGGTGGCTTGGACCTGAAAAGAGGGGTGCCAACCGTGACCAACGTAGCCGTGACCAACAATGACTCGGAGTGGTGGCTTGGACCAAAAGGGGGTGCCAACCGTGACCAACGAGGACGTTGGCTCTTTAAAGCGTGGGGTATTGTTATGATCCCACATCGGCCGAAAGTACTATAAGTTGGTGGCTTATAAGTCTAAGTGTCCCCTCCTCCCACAAGCTGGCTTTTGGGAGTGAGTTCTACACTTGAGTTTATGGCATGATACGAGCCTAGTATGGGATGAGTTCGTATCAATAAGCTTGTCAAGAAAACGTGAAACGAGCTTTCAATCCATCTCAACTCAAGCTCTTATCGAGCTTCTCAAACTCTATATATCTATATATCTCAGATTACTCTCGACTAACACAAATTACCATTAAAATTAATCAAATTTATTAGCTATACCAAAGCTTGTTCAATTGCATCTCACAACACACGCCTCAAATGCAAACTTATAAAGATTCAAGACTAGCATTGCCTATGATATCATAATGGCATATGGAGGTTTTGGACATCAATCTGTAACCCTTTGATTCTTTCCTCCATTTTTGTCAATTCTTGTTGAATCATCACAAGTTCATCTAATCTAGTTTGTGCTGAATCCTGATATGGTTTACCAACAAGCTTAACATAGCTTTCAAGACTCTCACTTGTCTCCAACAAATCTCTCTCCATTGCTTCTTCAATTTTACGTGCCAAGTTATCCGCAGTCCTCTTCACTTTTTCCACCACTTTTTGCCTTCGAAACGGAAAATTCGCAATCGCTATGTAACTATCACATGACCCAAGAAAAAAATAAAAAATTTATTATTATTTTGGTCAGGTGATTTTACATTGGGCAAAATGCAAGAAATAGCAATCTACTTATATTTATTTACATCAACAAGTAGCAAAGTAGGATGCTAATAAGCAAATGAATGAAAGTATGTTGCTATTATTGAAAAATATAATACCCGCCAGCAGAGCAAAGACCAAGAGCAAGAAGATCTTCCAAAGTGGTTGGTAGGACAGATGTCAGAAGTGAAGCTAATAAACTGGCTGTTCCTATTCCACCAAATGTCCCTAAGAACTTTATTAACACAAAAAATAAAAAAGACTAATTAGCACTTGCAAAATTTAACAATAGTTTTTTTTTTCAAGTGTTTACAAATAAATTCCTAAATTGCTTTATTCATTATAACCGGATATTTATTTAAATAATTATAAAAGGAAGCTGACCACTTCACGGATTTCTTGCTCAAATAGTTTGGAAGCAGCAGCAGCACTGAAGTCATCTAATTGTTGGATACTGAATTCATTTTTACTCTCAACCAATTTTCGAGTCTCAAACAAATATCGATTGCCTGACTTCATAAATGATGCCCATCTTTTCTCAAAACTTTCCTCATAAAATTTTACTTCACGTGCATTATTTGATCGGAGCCATTCACCATATTCCCCTAGTAATTTCTGCAAAAAAAACATAAAATCAAGAAATCTGAATAAAATGCCAATTTCTAAAACCTTATTCTTTTCGTTCAAACTCATCTAAAACTGGATTCAAAAAACAAGAGCCAGCATTTTTAGATCATGATGTGTCAATATATTGAGTAAAGCTGATTTTTGCAATCTTGGTCCTTATTTTGATGTTTCTTAATGATTTCGGACCTTGTTCCATGCAAAGTGACTATTTTCACCCTTTATGAAGAGAAAAAAAAAAAAAAAGGAAGTGCATACCTGTGATTCCAATAGTGCTGGACCAATGATGTCATTTCTAATGGTTGTAGCAGCAGGCATTGGGGCAGTATTACCTCCTCTAAAAACATACGACACCACAATATCAAGATTTGATAACCGCAGAGTTGACATAATAAGCTGCACAACGCGTGCTTGCGTTTTATCTATCTGCATTTATTTCAACACATCAAACAGATTCCAAAACATAAACTTCATTCATTTCAAAGAAAATAAAAATAATAAGTATACCAGCGATGAAGATTGTTTCTTCCAAGATATGCTTTCGGTTTCCATCTTGGATGCATAGTCTTTTACACTGCTTATTAACTCATTAATTGAAACCAAGTCTTTTTTCGCCTGTAAGCATTCTCTTTCCACAAGCTTTTGTGATGCTGAAAGAAGTTGTTCTGCAATTGCAATTGGTGTTTCCAGTTTCAGTTTGATTCTTTCGGTTCCTGTGCTTGTTGACACATCTAAGAAGCTGTATAAAAACTTTTCAAGCTCATAGAAACTAGTTGTTTCCCAATAAGAATCCTTATCTTCAGATATGGTTGACAGTTTTCGTTTAAGGGCAGATCGGGCAGATACAGGAAACAATGTTACTTCGGTGCTTAACAGCTTTTGTGTGTTCTCTTTAATGAATCCAATTGCTTCCTCAAGCTGTACATGTTTCAGAATGATTTAAAATTGCAAGTGGAAGAAACAGAATGTGAATGATTAGTTTTTTAGTATAATAGTATCAAAATTAGAAATACCCTTCAAAATGAGATTGAAGGGATGTATCATGTATGATGATACCTCGATGGGAGTTTGGTATATATCGGATTTGTTGAGTACAAACACGACCTTTTTCTTCCATTGTTGTGTGTAACGCAGAAAAGAAACCTTAAACATAACGAGAATATCTCAAGTAAGATAATTAAAAAAAAGAAAGATATTTTCTAGTTAGTTTCAGAAAACAAAAATCTAGAAGATACCTCGCTTTCAGTCAAAGGACGATCAGCAGAAATAAGGAAAAGAAGCAAATCTGCCCGGGGCACAAATTCTTCGGTCAGGCGCTGCTGTCTTTGAAGAATCACATTGGTCCCTGGCGTATCAACAATCATCATCTGTTTCACCAAAATTAAATTAAATATTTTCTCAATTAAAATATATAATCAAATATATAATTAGTGTCTCACATGCTCAAGTATTGGTGCAGGTAAATAACATATGTATTGCCCATCTGGGTGCCTTTCACAACGCTGCTGTTCGTTAGAATCAAGCTCTGAATATCGTAAAAAGGTTATCTCATTTGTTGTAGGGACAACTCCGTCTTTTAAGTACTTTCTCCCAAGAAGAGCATTTATGAAAGTTGATTTTCCAGAATTGAATTCACCCTATCAAATCATGACAAGATGAAAGAAATCTCAATGAAAATCATACCAAACTGTTAATACTACTTACTTAAGTCTACATACATCATAATACAACTCTGAGGTTAAACTTAAACAACAGAAAAATCTTAGAAATTGACTACGTTGCAAATTCCCCGGTTTTAAATGAGTATTTAAAAGTGACTTTTGTAACAAAAAAAAAAAATCATTTGAAATTCAGAGCTAATACCAATTTATACCCGCGGAATCAGAAGTTGTTGAAGTTCAGCACACAATTACCACTATAACCAGTAAGAATGGCTCACTGAGGTGTGAAACAGCATCCCTGAGAAGCGAAACTTCCTCCATCTGACATTTATTAAAAACCAATGAAATGAAAAAGTATTATATATAACTCAAAAACTATCACCAAAATCAATTTGGCCACCAAATTATAAGATTAAAACATCACCAGAGGCGAAGCTCTCTGAATAAGATCAATGGCTTCAAGCAGCATCGATCTCTCGCTTTCTATCAACTCTACTTCTCTATCCTCCAAATTCACAAACCCTGTGAACCCCTTTTCACCCAAAACACCATTTTCTGATTCCATCATCAAACCATTACGTAAAGCTTCTGTTCTTTTATCGGATGCCTGCATGCTATAGATCTTGTTCAAAGCATCGTTGCCTAGCAACTTTAGTCCTTCTAATGAAACAACTAATCCACTTGCTCCAGATTGTAACAAATATGACATCTCGTTGGATAGTTTATCCTTGTTATCCAGGTTGACAGTGAAAAATGTTGGAATTTTTGTCTGACTGATAATGGAAACCGATGGTTCTTCAATGCTTTCGTCTCCATTGTTATCGTATATTAGAAAATCCGCACCTTCAAAGCTAGAGGCATTCATGGCAGCATCTAAACTTTGCACTTTTCTTCCAATCAGAGGAAGAAATACCGAATCTGATTTTGAATCCATAATTGTATTCCTTGCAACAATGGCAGGTAAACCTGTTTTTGAATTGCAACATACATAAATTATTTCAGTTGTCTAAAGCTACACATAGATAGGCATCATTTCAAAATTAGGGTAAAATCAGTTGACTAAATGCATCGAAACTTTCTAACCTTGATCAGAAACCACAACACCACTGGCATTTACAGCAGTAGCAATATCAACCCTCTCTGCAATCAAAAAGTAAGCACGATCCCTAATCACCGATTTCAACAAACAAGCAGCATCATACAAATTCCTCCCACTTCCATCACCACAATTCAACACCACAACCCCAACAAGCCCCGAAACCGCCTGATCAACAGCATCAAGAACAAGCTTTCCGTCATCCAGCACGTCTTCGGGATTCAATTGAAGCACAACATTGGGGATTTTTATTTCCGGGCGCTTGTACCCACCGGGGAACAACGTTCTTTGGGGCTGTTGGTCATTGTTGCTTGAGATAAAGGAGCCGTTCTTCTCGATGCAGGTTATGAGAGAAGTGGCGGGGTGACGATGGTGGAGATTCAAAAGAGAGGGGGTACGGTGGTGGTGGTGGTGGTTGAAGTGGGTAAAGAGAGGGAGGTGAGATGGGGTGTGGAATGAAATTGAAACTGAACGGTGGAGGAGGGATACCATTAGGGTTTTGGATCAAAAGGTTGAAGAAGATGTGCATACACAGAGATAAAGTGTGTGTTATCTTGAGATTTATGTGGAGGTGGTCTGAGATCTCTGTTTTTCTTATCTTTCTGTAGATTTGTCGTTAGTAGAAACCCTCCATTCCCGCCACTAATTTCACGTGTTTTTTTTAGTAATAAAATATAAACTCATAGATCTAATTAGCTGTGAGTTCAATTTGGTTTCTTAATCAAACCAAACCCCAATTAAATGGGTTTTTGATATTAAATGTCTAGTGTCTTTTCATTTATCATGTAACTAAATTTAGGATAATTTTCAGAAATATTATTACATGAAAAGCCACCATTTTACTAAAAAAAAATTAAATCATTCATATTTACAAAAGTTTTCTTAAAAATCATTTATATTACAAAAATGTTTTAGAAAAGCACATTTTTTACCGGATGAAATTGGTTAGCAACTTTTTACAAGTTTACATGAACAAACATCATTAAAGTGGCATCTTCATCTATCTAGCAAATATATGTCCTACTTATGCAAAAACTTGTATGCTAATTAAGTTTCTTTTTTTTTTCAATCGGTCAATATTCTTGATGACTTCTTTATCAATTCAAATATATGATTTAGGAACCAAGGTTGTTAGGTCTCTATTTTTTCCGAACAGATGATCGTTGCAGTTTTTACTTAAGCAAAACATAAACTACAACAATAACTCTTAAATTCAATCAATTTCAATTGCTTACCTAATAATTATGAAATTTATAAAACTTTATACCTTGATTTATTTCTCATAGGTTTATTTTTTGTAAAACATGTATATGATATTGAAGTCTACAACTATATAGAGGTGTAGTTGAGTTAACATAACTCATGGGATACAAAAGATCAAGTCAAAAAATTCTCGTAATCTTTTGGTGTGTTTGGCAAAACTAGCTGGTAGCTTTTACTTTTGTAGCGTTTTATTGAAAGCTACTCCATGTAGCTTTTGATTTTGGAGCATTTTGTGTAAGCTAAACGCTCCCGTCACCGAACGAGACTTTTTTTTACTTGCGTTTTTTTTTAAAACTATATAGAGGTGTAGTTGAGTTAACATAACTCATGGGACACAAAAGATCGAGTCAAAAAATTATCGTAATCTTTGGGCGTGTTCGGCAAAACTAGCTGGTAGCTAGTAACTTTTGATCTTGGAGCATTTTATTGAAAGCTACTCCATGTAGCTTTTGATTTTGGAGCATTTTGTGTAAGCTAAAAGCTAAACACTCCCGTCACTGAACGAGAATTTTTTTAAGTAGCGTTTTTTTTAAAAAAAAAAAACTAAAAGCCAGAAGCTCCCAAAAGTTGTGTGTCGAACACTCTCTTTATGTTTGAAATTGATGATGGTCTCATGTGTAAATCCACAATTTAGGTTAAACGTTTTACCCTTTAAATGTAATTTTTTAGCAAATAAAATAGATTTTTTAGTAAATAATATTGAAAGTTTTAAAGATATGACTTTTCGAGAATGGATCATTTGGATGAAAAATTATTTGAGGTGATATTTTAGAATTTATGAAAACTAGAAGTATCTTAATATTTTATGAGCTTTGGTTATTTAAGTTGAAAACTGTGTTAATATATGTGAGATTAATTAATATAAACTGATTTAAAGGATTAAAATATTTTGATAAGTGATGATTTTGTTATTCATCTTAAGTTTGGGCTTACTTTGTGGTTTGCGCCAATCTTATGAAGGTTTGCGACAATCTTATGAATTGGTCTTATCTTGGATTTTGGCCATTAAATTACTTAGGGGTTGTTTGATGCATCTTCTAACTGGGTCCAATGCTTGGACCCGGTCATAAATATTCAATCCGCGTGTTTGTTTGCCTGTTGAAGCCTTGGACTCAACCGGTGTTTGGATAAATAGTTTTTAGCTTGTTAGCTCATTGCTTATTTGCTTATTGTGGTGGGAATAAACACTTTTTTTAAAATGTGTTTGGATTAGCTTATTGCGGTGGGAATAAGTAATAAGCAATAAGCATTTTAAGTGTTTGACAAACAAAACAGCTTATATGAGTAAAATGACCAATAAGCAATAAGCATTCCCCCTTGCTTATTAAAATCAGCTTATTTAGCTTATTCCTACCGCAATAAGCTGATTTTTAAAGACTCATATCCAAACACTTAAATTTGCTTATTGCAGTAAGATTAAGCAATAAGCAATAAACAGTCTATTTTTTCCCTATCCAAACACCCCCCTCAGTCTACAATCCTGATTCGGTCTCTATTTTTGTGCTGATTCGGTCCAAAGGAAAAACATGGCTAACTGGGTGGGATGAAGAAAAAGACACGTTTTTCCCTCTACCAGCAACGACTCCTTCACTTCTCCTTCGACGACACATATTCTTCCTTTCTTCATTCCTATCCTGCGATAAATGAAGGATACCAATTTTACCCTTCATAATTTTGTTTTATAACCATCAAAATCAAAACCTATCTCTCAGAAAACTACAATCGATCCTATTGATTTCTCAAATCGATTTCATCGTCTCCGAGCCAAGGTATGCTATATTAAGATTTTGATCCATGTAATTAGCTTTTTTTGTAAATTGTCTTCAATTGTATCAGTGCTATTGCGATTCAGTTGTATCACTGATTGTTTATTTGAAGTTTTTACAAATAATATTTGCAATTGATTGAATTTAATGATGAGTAGTTGGATGTACACACACTGATGTTTCAATTGGTGCTGATATGGTTACATACAAGTTTTTGGTTTTACGTATTGATTTTGCAATTGGTGGTATTATGTTGTAGAATTTACAGCAAAATATGAACAAAATTGCGGAAACAATGTACCCCCCCCCCCCCCCCCCGTGATGTTGTTCTTGTGGTTGCCCTTGGTGTGGTTTACTTTTTTTTTTTTACCCCTGATGTTGATTTGTAGCTTGTTTTGTGACTTCCTTTGGTTAGTTTTTTTATATTTATGTCAACCCGACTTGTATTAAACCTTATAACATGAACATAAAGAAGTAATTTCTCACTTGGTTATCGTTACTAATATTGTTTTTCCCTTTTGTCTTTATATGTTGTTTATACTCTTGTAACTGTTGAAGATTTGAAACGTATATCCAAATGTTGCTGGATTGATAATTTACCCTTCAAATTATATATATAAAACAAAATTCCATTAAAAAGATTGTTATATTAGCCTCTTTGCTTTTGCCTCTTATTATTTTGGATAAGACTTTTTTGGTCCTTATTATGTGTTAGGTAAAAAAGATAATGTTATAAATTAAATGGTAAATTATAATGAAATTATTATGAAAAAATGTTATTTGAGGGTAATATTGATGGGTTTTAGCCATAAGAACTTTCCTATGTGTGCATGCAAAACCCTAATGCTTGGATCTAGGCTTTCTAATTAAACATGCTTTGAACCAAGACTTCTAATGACTATTTAGGAATAAGAACAATGATAAAACAGATCTAGAATCATACCTTTGAATTCCTTGTTGATCTTGTTGTCTTGGAGCTTCTAGAGTCACAATTGTCACTCCTCTAATGGCTTACAAACACCAAATAGCAAGGAGGATGATTTGGGAGAGAGGAGAGGGGAGGAAATCGGCCAGGGTTTCTATGCTTTTGATGAAGTGCCGATTTCCCTTAGCCATAGGGTCTATTTATACTTGTAGACTCCTTAAGGGTTACAACCTAAACCCTAATTGGATAATCTTCTCTTAAGGCTATCCAAATCCATTCCTTAGATAACTCTTGGACGATTTGAGCTATCCTTTAGCTTCTAGAATCCGCCCAATCCATATCTATATGGATTTACAGTCTAAAGTTCAACTATCAAACAATTGATAGTTTATACCCTCTTATTTAATTAATCTCTTTAAGTCACCAAATTAATTCCAATTAATTCTATGACTTATATTAATCAAATAACAATATTATTATTCTTTATATTATTCTCATAATATACTAATAATATTTACTCTCTCTTAATAAATCATCCTATCAAGTTGCTATGGTGAAGGCAACCCAAAAGGACCATGCACAACCGGGTCAAATACTTACCTAATATAGTTGCAGCCTTAGACACTATTCCAACAGTCTCCCACTTGGATAAGTCTAGTAACTATATGCACAAGTACAATTCGGTTTGCAATCGTAGCTCTCAAAGACGCTGTCAAACTCTGATCTAATCAATCTTGTCCTTTAGATAAGGGATCGTATAGTCCTCTGTTAGATATCATGCTGACAATCCTATGGAATGGTTAGTCAAGCATTTAGGTTTCTCGATCTCTGATTCATTCGACATAGAACTTAATCAAACACATCAATTCAGTTCTGACCGGGCCCGACACATAAGTCAAATCAAATCATCGAGCGGCCGAGATATCGCTTTTACCTTCTTAGATAAAAGTTACAGATAAACTTTGACTTATATGCATTTACTTATTCATTAACCAACTATACACAACAATCCGTTTTATAACACTGAGTTACTGATGCGTTTTCGCATTATCAATGTACAATCAATTAACAAATAACAAACCATATATCTAGGTTTTAAGACTATATGATATTATCGTCTTGCGATCACCCTTTTATATCATATTCCATAAGGTGATTCCAGCAAGCGCGGGTTTGTTCCAATGCTCAAAACTAGTTCATAAGCACTCATGAACATTGCAGCAACCCTTTGCTATGTCTAACACCATTTAGACAATCTACACACCAATTCATGACAATCTTCATTCATATCTACTTCCAACATATGAACGATTGTGGACAATTCGAATAATTCAATTATTCCTAATAAACTCAATTATTCTGGAAGTCAAAACATGCAAAGTGAAACAATAGTTAAACAATTAACATAAGACAATAACATTACTCATAAATAAAACTCCTTTATTTAATCATCAAATGTTAATTACATTTATCTATTACACGTTTCTAACACTATCTAATCTATGCTAATATCATCCTTCAGCCCAATACTCCTAGCATGCTGCAAGTGCTTAACCCTACTCAGTCCCTTCGTAAGCGGATCTGTTGGGTTATCTTCTGATGATATCCTCTTCACTACGAGTTGTCCTTCTTCTACACGATGTCTAATGAAGTGATATTTTCCGTCGATATGTCCTGATCTACCATGATCCCTCGGTTCCTTGGTCAAGGCAACCGCTCCTTCGTTATCACAGAAAATCTCCATGGGCTCCTTTATGGCAGGTACAACTCCAAGATCACCGATGAAGTTCTTTAGCCATATTGCCTCCTTCGACACTTCGCTCGCTGCAATGTACTCTGATTCGCACGTTGAATCAGCTACGGTTTCCTGCTTGGAACTCTTCCATGTCACTGCTTCTCCATTCAGGGTAAAGATCCAGCCCGACTGTGAACGGTAGTTGTCCCTGTCGGTCTGAAAACTGGCGTCACTGTACCCTCGCACCTTCAAGTCATCACTCCCTCCGAGGACTAAGAACCATTCCTTCGTCCTCCGAAGGTACTTAAGGATATTCTTCACCGCAATCCAATGTGCTCTGCCAGGATTCCCTTGATATCTGTTAACCATGCTCAAAGCGAAGGCTACATCAGGGCGAGTACAAGTCATAGCATACATGATTGAGCCAACTGCGGAAGCATATGGTACTCGGCTCATTTCTGCTATCTCAGCTTCGGTACTCGGACTTTGAGTCTTACTCAACTTGGCATTACTTTGTATCGGTAATTCTCCCTTCTTTGAGTTTTCCATACTAAAACGTTTTAGTACCTTCTCTAAGTAAGTATTCTGACTAAGTCCAATTAGTCTCTTACTTCTTTCTCTTACTATCCTTATTCCCAAAATGTAAGAAGCCTCTCCGAGGTCCTTCATAGCGAAGCACTTCCCGAGCCAGGACTTAACCTCCTTCAGAGTCGGGATGTCGTTTCCTATGAGTAATATGTCATCGACATATAGAACGAGGAAGCTTACTATACTCCCACTGGCTTTGACATATACACATGATTCGTCTTCGCTTCGTACAAATCCAAAATCTTTGACTTTCTCATCGAAGCAAAGATTCCATCTGCGAGACGCTTGCTTAAGTCCATAAATGGACTTCTCAAGCTTACACACTCTATTTGGATGCTTCGGGTCCACAAACCCCTCTGGCTGAGCCATGTAAACATCCTCAGCCAACTTTCCGTTAAGGAAAGCGGTCTTGACATCCATTTGCCAAATCTCATAATCATGAAATGCGGCAATCGCTAGCATCACTCTAATAGATTTTATCTTCGCAGCTGGTGAGAAGGTCTCATCATAGTCAACTCCGGGAGTTTGAGTAAAGCCCTTCGCAACCAATCGCGCTTTATATGTGTGTACGTTTCCATCCACGTCGATCTTTTTCTTGAAGATCCATTTGCACCCAACGGTCTTACATCCGGGCACATAATCAACAAAATTCCAAACTTGGTTATCATACATGGATTGGATCTCGCTATCCATTGCCTCTTTCCATTTTGCAGACTCCGGGCCTGCCATGGCTTCCTTATAGCTATTAGGTTCATCAAGATTTATTAGTGTACCATCACTAATATACGTGTCCCCTTCGGTAGTAATATGAAAACCATAAAACTGGGGATGAACTCTAACTCTATCGGAACGTCTAAGAGGTAAGGACTCGTCAATCGGTTCAACCGGAGTTTCCTCCTCGGGTTGAGTGCCAGCGGTAGAGGTTCCTTCATCTATCGACTCTTGAAACTCTTCAAGCTCGATTTGCCTCCCACTCTCTCCTTGGCCTATGAGTTATCGCTCTCGGAAAACTCCTCTCCTCGCAACGAAGACAACATTGTCCTTCGGTCTATAGAAGATATATCCAAAGGATTTCTGCGGGTAGCCGATGAAAATACATCGCTCACTTCGAGGTTCGAGCTTGTCGTGAGTATCTCGTCTTACGAAAGCCTCGCAACCCCAAACCTTGATATGTGCCAACGAGGGAGCTTTCCCTGTCCACATCTCGTGAGGTGTTTTGGCAACCTTTTTAGTAGGGACTCGGTTAAGGATATGGGCGGCAGTCTCTAAGGCATACCCCCAAAAAGAGATAGGTAGTGAAGCACGACTCATCATAGAGCGAACCATATCCAATAAGGTTCGATTACGCCTTTCTGCCACACCATTCAATTGCGGTGTCCTAGGAGGCGTCAATTGCGAACTATTCCATACTCCTTGAGATAATCGTGGAATTCAAGACTTAGGTACTCTCCTCCTCGATCGGATCGAAGCATCTTGATTTTCCTGCCCAATTGATTCTCCACTTCATTCTTGAACTCTTTGAACTTTTCAAAGGTTTCTGACTTTTGCTTGATTAAATAGATATACCCATATCTACTATAATCATCGGTAAAAGTCACGTAGAAGCGGTTCCCATCCTTCGTGGTTGATCTAAACGGTCCACATACATCGGTATGTATTAAGTCCAATAGACCTTCACCCCTTTCACATGTACTCGTAAAGGGTGATTTAGTCATCTTTCCAAGTAAACAAGACTCGCATGTGTCATCTTCCCTAAGGTCGAATGACTCCAACACTCCATCCTTTTGGAGTTGGGCTATGCGTTTCTTGTTGACATGCCCAAGACGACAATGCCACAAGGATGCTTTATCCATACTAGTGGAAGAATCTATGTTCAAAACATCATTTCCTAAGTTATCAACAATCATAACAGTTTCATAAATTCCATTACATGGTATAGCTTCAAAGTAAAAGACACCATTTAGATAAGCTAAAATAGAACCATTCTCATTATTAAAAGAAAATCTAAAACCTTGTCTATATAAACCATGAAATGAAATGATGTTTCTAGCCATTTCTGGCGAATAGCAACAATTGTTCAAATCTAAACACAAATTATTCCTAAGCACTAAAGAATACACTCCAATCTTGGTCACAGGCGACGATCTTATGTTCCCCATGATTAGATTGATCCTTCCTTGCTCCACATCCTTACTTCTTCTTAGTCCCCGCACATTAGAACAAATGTGATAACCACAACCGGTATCAAGAACCCAAGAAATAGCATGATTAGAATCGTTAGATTTAGTTGTGTATATACCTGCGAAAGATGGCTTGATCTTTCCTTCCTTTATGGCTTGCAGGTACTCTGGGCAGCTTCTCTTCCAATGTCCTATCTTGTGGCAGTGGTGGCACTCTGCCTCCTTCGGGTTAAGGCAGGGCTTAGCAGGATCAACTTTGGTCCCACTAGAAGAGGCACCATCTCGGGCTTTAACCTTGCGATAGTTCTTAGATGAAGCCTTCCTCTTCTTTCCCTTTCCTTGACCAATAGCCAAGACAGGAGCAGCAGGTGGATTGGGAGTTGGTGCAACAGACTTGTCTTTGAAGTTGCTCTCAGCGACCCTCAAGAGACCTTGGAGTTTACTTAGGGTGACCTCCTCTTTGTTCATGTGGTAGGTCATCCTAAATTGATTGTACATCGGAGGCAAAGAGTGAAGCACCATGTCGATCGCCAAGTCTTCCCCAAAGTCAACATTTAACTTGCGAAGGCGGTCGACATACCTCTGCATCTTTTGCAGGTGCACGGTAAGAGATTCTCCATGACCCATCTTAGTGGAAATCATGTTAGTGAAAATCTCATAACGCTCTTGTCTCGCGTTCTGGTGGTATCTCTCCAATAAGTCCTGATGCATCTCGTACGGGTACATGTCCTCGTAGGACTTTTGGAATTCGGAGTTCATGGTGGCTATCATGATGCAATGTACCTTCGTTGCATCTCGCTCATGAGTTTCAAAAGCGGTAATTTCAGCCGAAGTAGCGATTTCAGGGTTGATTTTCTCGAGCTTCTCATTGAGGACATACTCCTTATCCTCATAGCGAGCAATGGTGCGAATGTATCTTATCCATTCGCTAAAGTTCGTTCCATCGAAGGTGACCTTTTGGTAAAGGCTCATCAACGTGAAAGAACTAGCAGCAGCGTTGTTAGCGTTCGGCATCTACAAATAGAAAAGACAAAGATAGATTAGAATAAGAATCCCTAATTATCACCCAATAAGAAAAATTAGGGCTAGGATCCAACAATAACATTTACATACTAGAAAAGGGATGTCGTAATCTAACATGCAAATAAATTGAAGGTAAGTGAATGACGATTCACTAATTCTCCACCATAAAAACCTAACTATTAGACCTAAATGTATTGAGAATTCCTAGGTTCGGATGAGATTCATTGAAACTATTCAATGGCATGTTTAAATCTCGATATGCCCCTCTTGTTTGTGACTGGGATACCGAGGATCACAAAGCGGGTGTGAATTACCATGCAAATTCACATGGTGCCTTCATTGTAACGATCATCTATTCGATGTGCCGGTAAACCACACACGCTCCATCGAACTATGATAAACAATGAATCACCCTTTGCCACCTTTGCTTAGAACCAATTAGTGTGTCGGTAAACCACACACGCTCCACTAACTTCTTAGCAAGGGTGCAAAGTGTAATTTCATGGGATTGCATCAATTCACTTTTCCTAAAGTAACTAAGATTGGGAATTTTTTTTTAAAAAAATGTGTAGTTACTTTGTATTACTTATTATACTTTTAATGAGAGGATGAGGTTGCCCTATCCTACCCGTTCGGCTAACGACCCTCCACCAATCAAGCAAGCGGTGGGTGTGAGTGTACACCCATTAAGCGCCATTTTATAGGCCGCAACCTTATACCCACCTTATAGATTGGCTTCGTGAATGAGGCCTACTAACGGTAAGACTAGCATTTAGTTATACATATATATATTATTCTTGTAATATTATATTAGTATAGGGTTGTATTTTAAACATTTTAAAATCTAGGGTTTGAAATTTAAATTGTCTAAATTAAAACTTTTAATCACAAAATATAAATTTCAAAACTCGAGGACAAGTTTTAAACATTTAAAACATGGAGGATCAAATAACAACTAATTTCAATTAACAATTAATTTCCTAATTATCTATATTTGATTTATTCAAGATTTCTTTCAAGATAATTACCAAAATAATCAAAATAATTAATTAATTATCATATAAGGAAATTAAATATTTTATTAGTTGATAAATATCTTTAATTAGATCAAGATTATAGTCATATATATCAAAAAATCGGATTAGGGTTGATCTAATATGATTAAGGTAAGTTTCCATAAGATAATCATGAAGAAATCCCGAATCTGGCCATTCCTGACGCTTGGACTCGCCGAGTGCACAAAGGGACTCGCCAAGTCCATGACTCAGAAACACAAAAATCGAATTTTGTAGTTTAGTTTCAGACAATTAAGCAACAATTTAATGAAAACCAAGCTAGGCTCTGATACCACTGATGGGTTTTAGCCATAAGAACTTTCCTATGTGTGCATGCAAAACCCTAATGCTTGGATCTAGGCTTTCTAATTAAACATGCTTTGAATCCAAGACTTCTAATGACTATTTAGGAATAAGAACAATGATAAAACAGATCTAGAATCATACATTTGAATTCCTTGTTGATCTTGTTGTCTTGGAGCTTCTAGAGTCACAATTGTCACTCCTCTAATGGCTTACAAACACCAAATAGCAAGGAGGATGATTTGGGAGAGAGGAGAGGGGAGGAAATCGGCCAGGGTTTCTATGCTTTTGATGAAGTGTCGATTTCTCTAATTGGATAATCTTCTCTTAAGGCTATCCAAATCCATTCCTTAGATAACTCTTGGACGATTTGAGCTATCCTTTAGCTTCTAGAATCCACCCAATCCATATCTATATGGATTTACAGTCTAAAGTTCAACTATCAAACAATTGACAGTTTATACCCTCTTATTTAATTAATCTCTTTAAGTCACCAAATTAATTCCAATTAATTCTATGACTTATATTAATCAAATAACAATATTATTATTCTTTATATTATTCTCATAATATACTAATAATATTTACTCTCTCTTAATAAATCATCCTATCAAGTTGCTATGGTGAAGGCAACCCAAAAGGACCATGCACAACCGGGTCAAATACTTGTCTAATATAGTTGCAACCTTAGACACTATTCCAACAAATATAGTCATTTTACATGGTCAGTCAGATGTAAAATCAAACAATTAATTTCAGCCAGAAGTTAATCCAGTCAGAACTTTCAACCCAGTCGATTCTACCCCATTCAACGACTATCAAACGACCCCTTAGCTTAAATATTTTGAATAGTCTTTGGTAATTGGTTTAGCTTGCATCATTGATCGAGTTTACTCTAATGTTAAGTTTATTCCCTTGTGTTGGATTCGTCTAGCTATTTATATCGGGCTTATTATTGGGTTAATTCTAGGCTTATCTCCTTTAAATGTTGGACCCATATGCCTTTAGCATTCAAACTTACGGACTAAACGAAAATTAACCTATTCAATTAGGTACCACTAATGTTAAATATGTCCATCTAGGGTATATTTTACATAATATAGCATGAGTAGAGGGACTAGTCTTTTCCAAGGGATAGCTGTGGATAATTACGAGTTGGACTTGTTTTTCTTCTCCATTTGACGATCTAGAGAATATAGAGAGGAATAGGATTCAATTCATGAGGAGAATTCAAAACTAAAGTATGATTAATGTTTTCTTTCAAGTTTCAACATCAATTTCATGAAAAAAACAATTGAGGTATATCATTATCCATTATAAGTTGTGTGTTGTATATCATGAAAAGAAACAATGGGGAATCGCCCAAATTATTCATGTATTATAAAAAAAGTTGGAGTAATCACTAATTTCATATCGTTTGAATGTGGATTTGATTGCTCCATATCCATTCGATTGAAGTAAAATTCATTCAAATGGTGAATCATGAAGTTACGAAACGTTGAATTACAAACTGAGTTCTAGCAATGGTGGATTATCTTTTGATCGGTTGATCTATTTGAAAAATATTATAAAATGAAGGTTTTGATATATGATTTGAATATATTAAAGTGTTATATGTTCAAATCATTGAAGGAAATCCAATATAAAGGTCATTAACAATATGTTAAAGCTTAAATTGAAGTCGAGGATGATGTCCTTCTTCATTGTTGAATAGATCACATTAATAGTGTTGATTAGGATGAATTTTGATGCTTGAAAAATGTTTTGAACTCTACTAGAAAAATGTTTTGAACTCTACTAATCCATTTTAAGCCATTACAAATCGATTTCGAAGTGTTAGAATTGAGTTGGATGAGTTTGGTTGTTGTTTTTGGAGGTTAAGGGTTGTTTGCACGTTGCACGGTCATGTGATCGGCCTATTATAACCATAACATGATCGTTTTAACCTTCTGTCCCCCAAACATTAGTTCTTCTATTTGGTTGTGATCGATGTTTCCTTTTGAGCACAGTAAGAATGTGTATGAGATATACGAATGCATCTACAACCCTTCATATTCATCTACAATCATAGCATTACTTTCTTATAATGTTTTCAATATGTGCATATTTATGTACTAAATATGTTGCATTCACTACATTCTTTTTAGGTTGATCACTTCCACAATGACCATGAATCAATTATTTTCAAAAACAGAGATTTTAGGTCGGAAATGATTTTTATATAATTTATCCAAAACTAAATAATTAAATTCGGACCAAAACTAGTTATGTTCCGTTTTGAAGTTTATTTTGCATTTGTATTCTTGAAGAAAAAAAATCATTGTGGAACTAAAAAAATTATTTTGAAAAATAACTGATTTGAACCGGAATAGGTTATTTTAAATTGATCAAACTTACATATAGTAAATGCACCAGCTGGTTAAAATAACATATGAATGATTGATTCATTGATCATTTGAGCAAAAGCACTTTTTTCGTTTATAACAAGAAAACCATTTTTGGTCAACAATCCCATTCTATCTTTCGTCCTCGTCATAATGGTCGGAGATCCCATATCTCCCTGCTTCCGGTTATTCTGAGGCATCATCTCCGGCGAGATCCTCCTCAAGCTCTGAGAAGTCCAAACACACACCCTTAATCACCTTTTCGTAGTCCTCCTCCTCCTCCTCCTCCACCTCCTCTTCATCCTGTCGCGAAGTAAGTTGATGATACTCCACAAGCTGTCGGAGACATTGGTTTTCTCTCGTTAGGTTTGCGTTATCATTAGCCAGTCTCGATTTTTCACCCAACAATGCCTCTAATTGAAGCCTCACCTGGACAATTGACAAATTTATTTTATTTCTTCCACAAAATTTTCACCCAATAATGCGCGCATAGAAATTAATTAGAACGTACCAAATCATCTTCCTCCGGTGGAACTCCCTTCACAAATCCGTCACGAAGCCGCCGGTTTTCTTCTTCAAGAATGCTGCATCGTTCTTGCATAAAACAAAGATCCGATTTCATTGATTTCATTTCTCTAGCCAATAATCCTGCTCTTTTTGCCATCGAAATTGCAATCTTGATGAATCAAAGATAACCATCAGAGACTCAAAAAAGTTTGTGCTTAATATAATTATTCAAGACTCGAGAGTTTAGTTTACTCACATTTTTGGCTCGGTTGAGTTTCCCAAATTCTTTCGTGTCATCGTGGTTTTCATCAGAAGCTTCCTCGGAATCCAACTTCCTTTTCATCCCTCTTCTGTTGGGATCTAAACTCTCATTATCATCTTCTTCCTCTTCATCCTTTGATGAACTTTGAGCTCTTTTTGCTTGTTCTAAAGAACTATGAAGAACATCAGACAGTGTTGGTGGTCTGGCAAGATCTTTTGCTCCCTGTAAATTTTTCAGAAGCGACTCAATTTCAATTTGTTCTTACGACCCAATAGAAGATGAAGATCATAAGCCAATAGATAACTCACAAGAGACAAGATTTAGGCTGATTCTTATTTAGCTTTTAAAAACCGAAATCAATGATTCAGACAGACAAAAGACCATTTTCCCCAATTCTCAAATTCCGGAAAGAAATCAAGTAAAGACGACATGATCTGGATGTATTAAGTTCGTACCTGAAGTGCACTGTCAAGATTGTTAGAAAGCTGAGAAAGGGAACTAGCAACAGAATCAAATCCCCTTAATAAAAGCAACGAGTCTTCCTTTAATCTTTTCGCACGATTCTTCCCTTCATAATTCTACAACCAAATTTCCCAAAACCAACAAAAAATCAAAACACAGAAACAAAAACACAGAATCAATCAAATTCGACCTAACCCTCTTACCAAAGATGGACCTTTCTGGTTCTCAAGAAGCGTATCGATCCGATTTCGAAGAATGCTCCAGAAATGCTTATCAGAGATCGGACTGATGATCGGGGATGAACCCGTGATGTGAGTTGATCCCTGCTATTCGAAAAAACAAAGGACATTAATTAGTGGGTTGGTTTTGTGAAGAAAAAAGATGACAATTCGATTAAAACAAACCTTAAAGAGGGGATCTGGAGATGGGGATTCCATTGACGCAGCTGCCATTGAATTGAAGCAAAGTGAAGAACAGAGAGAAAGAGAAGAAGTAACGGCTAGGTTTATGAGATGTAAAAGTGGGGGGTGGTTTTAAATAAGAGGGTTGTAACGTTATTAATGGAAGGAGATTGGACTTCGTGTTTTGGAGCTTGGATACTCCCTTAAAGAATCTAACGGCTCTAAATTATATTGTTTTCTTTTATTTTAGAAATTCAACTCTAAATTAGATCATATTGTTTTCTTTTAATTTTTCTATATTATTCTTGCATAATTTGTCAAGCTTCTTCTCTTTTTCTATTCTCCATATTCTGTAGAAAACTTTTTCTATTTAATTGCATAAAGAGTAATATATTTTTGTGTAATTCCTATTTTAGGGAAAACATCAAAGAAAAATGTTTTAATTTTTGCGAATAATAAAGTCCGTCAATCAGGATTTTTGTTATGAGAAAATAGAAGCAACTTGTTTTTTTTATTAAAATAAAAATTAAAAATCTTCCAAAACTGGGAGTTGAATAAAAGTAAGTTTTTAGTTTATACAGTCTATTGTTTATATTTTATAGTATGTTCAACCATTGAAAAAAAATGTTTTAATTTTTGCAAATAATAAAGTCTGTGAATCATGATTTTTGTTATGAGAAAATGGAAGCAAGTTGATTTTTTTTTAAATAAAAATCTTCCGAGACTGGAGTTGAATAAAAGTAAGTTTTTAGTTTATACAATCTATTGTTTATAGTTTATGCTATGTTCAACCATTGAAAAAGTTGTAACACTTTTTATCATTAATTATCTCTAAAAGGCAATTTCTTTTTAATAAGTTCTAACCTTTCTCTTTTTTTTAGTACTCATTAGTAAACATTATTTGTAATTAGTAATATTAATTATACCATATAAACTTTATTTTATGTATTTATATAAAGAAGTTTTTTTTATAGGTGGTAGGAACCTAAAAAATTTAAGCGAACTTGTAAAAACAAGTTAATTGGTGGTCAATTTGTTTAAAAACTTTAGACTTCATAAAAAGAATCCAACCTACCACCAACTTATTGAATATGCGATGAGAGACTCACTAAAGCATGTCAATCCCAATTGAATGAGACAAAGAAATATCAACTAGGAGATTTAAAATGCATCATAAAATTTAACGTAAATTTGTCTTTTTAAGCTCAAAAGTCATGTAAAAAATTTAAAATTTTATGTAAAAATAGTTTTTTTTAATCATTTAGTGGTCGTAAAATGAGCACTGAACAGTGGTCATGGCAGATTAGGTCTAAATGGTGTAAACATGTTTACATAACATAGTTTTCAAAAGTCATAAACATGAATTAGAGTATCCAAAAACCATAATCTCATAAAAATCTAGGATGATGTGTACAGTCAAGCCTTCACCTTGTCCCTATCCTTTGAAGTACCTGAAACCACAAGTTCAAATTGTAAGCCAAAGGTTAATGAGTTCCCTCAAAGTACCACACATAACCAAATAGATAACAACATACATATATGAGCCTTCAGAATGATTGGATCGTCTCACAAGGCATATAGCCTATCTGGACCGCTCTTTGGGCATTTGACCTGACCAGACCGCCTCGGGTATCTTAGCCTTCAGCACAAAGCGAGATCGCCTCAACCCAACAAAACATAACATGTCGACATATACAATAACAATAAATAACCATCGAGTACATGTAATCATACAGATCTACCAATCTAACACATAACCAGTAAACACATGTAATTGTACAGATCTACCAGTCTATCATATAACCATCATAACATCATCCAATATATCAGGATATATAATCCAGTGGGTCAGCATGGGTGCCTTCAACCCACAAGTAAAGTGAAGAAAACTCACATCAATGATAGCAGAACTGAATGTTGCTCCAACTACCAGCTCTACGGGTCACCTGTACAACACTTAGTGACCAAGCCTCAATCTACTACTTAAAATATCCCAGATGACCTAAATTCAGACTTGGTCAAAGTCAAAAGTCACTTCACTTGGTCGCCACGTCGTGGCTGCTGAAAGACAAAGCAAACGGGTCTCTACCAAGTCGTCACGTTGTAACGCCCGTAGATCCAGACTAGTCAATTAAGAGATAATAGGGGTCGAAAACGACTTTTCGACAAAAGATTATTTAGAATAAATAATCTTAACCAAGTTTTAGAATATGTCTCAAGGGTTCCATACATATAAAGAACGCCGAAATCCGAGTTATAATGAAGAAGTTATGGCTCGTCGAAGTTTTTACGGCAAAACCGGCACGGCACCGGGAGACGTATATAGTGACTTTTTGATGAAGGGCATTTTAGCCTTAGTGATCTAAACAAAAGTTTTAGTATACTTTAAACCGAGAACATACAAAAAAAAAAGAACGCTAAAATCTGACTTCGTATGATGAAATTATAAATTTTTTAAGATTTGGCATAGCAGTGCACGGCCTGAAACTCGAATTTTAGATCGAGCGGTTTTGGCCTACGCGACCTAAATGATAATTGAAGATCTCACTAATAGGAACTCAACGGTAAAAAGACGGACGAAAACAGAGTCCGTATGTAGAAGTTATGAATTTTAAGCGAACATTTAACAGTATAATCTCCTCGTATTGTTAAATTTAAGATCGGTCGAGAATTAGTCGATGGAGTAAAAATGAAAGTTGTAGATATTATTTTTACCTACGCGTGGATATAAATAACGTCAAAAACGGAGGTGGTATGTGAAAGTTACGGATTTTAGAAGTCGGAAGTGTGCTGTGCGAAAATGGGTGATGTGACACAATATTGGTCATTGCTTTTTCCCCAAGTCTTGCCACTAGATAGTGACATGTGACACCAAGTTCAGCCATTTTCACCCTATAAATAGAACCTCTCTCACCCTCATTTTCTTCACACATTTTTCATTCTTTCTTCTCTTTACTCTCTCTCTCTAGAACCTCTCTCTAGCCCTGAAACCCCCCGAAAATCCTAGGGAGCCTCCCTAGCACGAGGCAGAAGCCCCAGAGTGCTCGAAAACTTCGAGAATAAGAGCTTTTCCGCACGGGAATGCTGCTCCAAGCAAAGACTGGTTTTTCTATAAAACCCGCTGTAAGTGAGCTACGCATACGTTATTTTTAATATAGCTTTTATTTAATGTATAAATATTATTAAAAGAGAACCTTTATTTTTAAACTGAAGAACTCAGTACCATTGATTGCATTTCAATCATATATTTTCCACCTTTGGATTATTTGATGACATCATCTTTGTCAACCCATTTATTTTTGTCAATAGATTTTATAAAACGTATATTACATTTTAAATTAGAATTCCATTAATGACACTTAAATCTCACCAAAAATAAAATGAATTAAATTGGGAATTCTATTAATGACAATTAAATATCACCAAAAATAAAATGAATTAAATTAGGAATTTCATTAAAGACAATTAAATCTCACAAAAAATAAAATACAAAAATACCTCGCCTTCCTCAATTCTTTACATAATATATCTAACCTAAGTTTTGTAGTGGAGAAGAAAATGGGGGAAAACAGATTGTTTTGATTTTTACTTAACGATTTAGATTTATAGTCGAACGACTGCAATTATAAATACATCAGATAAAGGTAAGAAAACAAGTAACTCAAATTCCACTTGACAACTTTTTAGTCATCTCATATATGCTTATTTCTTGATAACTAATATTTGTACTATTTATCGATATTTGTACTAAAGTTGTGACAACATGAAAATGATTGTTACTCAAGTTGTTTGATTTTTTTTAGATTTCTTGTAGGTCGAAATTAGAGTTGACGAACAACAGAAATTATTGAATTCATTTGGGTTCTTGTGAACGTAAGTAAAATATATTTTGATTTTTATGTTATGAGGGTGTCAAATTTTGTGGTTTGAAAATTAATTGTCACAGTTATGTTATTTAGAAATTTGAATCAGATCATTCAATGGGATTCCCCATTTTTTTCATACTTTTGACGAATTGTTCAATAAGTTGAGCAATCAAATTATAAACGGTAGACTCATACACAATGTATGTCATATCCTTTGCTTTTGGTAGTTAAAGTCACAAATTTGTTTTTTTTTTTTTTTTCGTTTTTTTGGATGTGTTAGGATTTGAGACCTTGATTTGGATACTTGGAAATTTTGTTTGGTCTACATGTCTACTATCTGTTCGATGAAATGCTTAAGGTAACAATATTGGGATAAACCTGTGGCCCGGTTTAAATTACTTTAAAAATATATTGGTTTAAATTACTTAAAAAATATACTTGTTGATTTTTGTTATCCTTCACGGTTTAAATTTGTATGTTTCTCCTTAAAGTTTTATGTTTCATCCGTAATAGTTCTTTGTTTATGTTTTAGTTATAATGTCTTCTGTGACCGTTGATCATATTGGTTAGTTTCTCATACTAAGTTTTATTTGAAAATTATATTTAATTGCAACTTATTACACTATCTAACATTCCAATAATCTCTAATATTTGTGTGTGTGTGTGTGTGTGTGTATATATATATATATATATATATATATATATATATATATATATATATATATATATATATAAGTTATATTATAATATAAGTTTTTAAATAAGACATAACGAGATTATCACCTTATAAAAATAAAAATAAGATAGCAACCAATTAATTGATTCTTTATTTCAATATTTCATTATTATCTTTAAACGATTAATTATGTTCTAAAGTTTTGTTATACGAAAATTTTGTCAGATATATAAAATAATCATGTTTTAATTTTTCAAATTATAAGTAATCATGGTTTTAATTTTTAAACAGATATTTTGACAAAATAACTATTTTTTTTAGGATTAATGTATACTTATATATGAATAGGAGATGATACAAGAACAATATATTGCGTGTTCTTTAAAGTATAACATGTTCCTGCTAAGAACATATGAAAATTTGCATTCATAAATAAGTCTCATTTTTAACCAATTTGTTAATATTTATTGCAACACACCCTCCCTCTAAACCTTAAGCCCCTAAATAGTCGTTTGAAACTTATCATCGAAAGAAACTATTTGGTACAATTGCATCACTAATAGTCAAAATAAACTATCTAGAGATTTGGTCCAAGGTTTCCTCTATGTCCGCATGAAGATGACATGTTACCATTCAAGCTGATAAGAAAACAATTTCTAATCAATTTATGTTTCGCGATGTCAATCAATAAAGCTTACGGAGAAACAATTCCAAACGT
Source organism: Lactuca serriola (assembly GCF_051521515.1). Lineage (NCBI taxonomy): Eukaryota > Viridiplantae > Streptophyta > Magnoliopsida > Asterales > Asteraceae > Lactuca > Lactuca serriola. Next base: position 8,040,026 of record NC_136416.1, read on the forward strand.
AGGTATTTATCTCCCAGAATCGGTTTCACACATGGCCAACTTTATGTGGCATTATCTAGAGGGATATCGCGTGCCAATACAAAAGTATTAGTGAACTCTGACGAACAATTCAACGACAATGAAGTTTATACATCAAATATGATCAACAAAGATGATATCATTGCTCTGTAGGTATTTATCTTTAAGAATCGTTTGGAGGCAAGACCATTTTATATGGAGATGGCTTTAGACAAATTCTTCTAGCAATACAAAGAGGCAATTGTTCGGATATTGTGCATGCATCATATTCGTCCAAATTACGGCGTGATGTACAGTTTTACGTTTAACCGTAAACATGAGATTTATTTTGGTTGTCTAACTAAGATTTGGATGAGACAAAAGCATTTGATGAGTGGATTGTTAAAATTGGTGAAGGTAATATTGGCGGCCCTAATGATAGTGAAGTTGAAATTGAATTTCCAGAAGACATTGTTGTTCGCTCTATAGGTGACCATATTCATTCAATTGTATCCACCATTTATCCATCCTTTGAAAACCATCTTGATGATCAATCATATTTTCAAGATAAAACTATTTTGTTCCCTACAAATGTAGAATTTGATGCTACCAATGACTATATTTTAGGATTGATGAAAGATGAAGGGAAAACATATGAGTTCAAATTCTTTACGTGATACAGAGTTACCAGGTTTTTTTTGAGGAATCAATTTACTCTTCAGTTGTGTTGAATGATTTTAAGGCATCTGGAATTTCCAACCATAAACTTACACTAAAAATAGGTGTTCCGGTCATATTACTTTGTAATATCGACCAAACCAAAGGACTATGCAATTGTACTAGATTATAGATTGTTAGGCTTGGAAGAAACGTAATTGAAGCCTGAATCATATATGATAGATTCTTTATGGAGACTACTTATATACCTTACATGAATTTAACTCCGTCTAATGAAAGAATCTCGTTCTGTTTTCAGCGTAAGCAATTCCCTATAGTAGTTTATTTGCTATGGTCATTAACAAAAGTCAATGACAATAATTATCAAATGTTGGATTATACTTGCATAAGCTTGTCTTCACTCATTTTCAGTTATATATTTTTTTGTTTCTCGCGTCACAAGTGAAAAGGGATTGAAGGTACTCATATATTACGATGAAGGTTGTCAAACTAATAAAACAAAAAGTTATGTTTACAAAGATGTCCTTCAACTATTATAGATATTCAAATGTTTCTTTGTTTTTTTTTTCAAACATTTAAATGTTAGCAATAATGCTAAGTTTGTTTATGTTACTTTGTTTTTTTATAGTGCCAACTTTTTTATACATTTACATGTACATTTTTATATGTTCCCCGCGTTTTACGCGGGTCATAATCTAGTTATAGTAACGTTATTAAGAACTTATAATAAGAAATTGGGCTATTATTATGGGTTATATAAGTATTGTTTAACGCTTATATAATAGTAATAATATCTAGATTATTAATTAGTCTCGGCGAATAATAGACTAAACTCTAGTCGTAATAATACTAGGTTTCGTCAAAGAAAATTATTTTTTTAGAAGCGAAGCGCTGTCTGAGTTCGGAATCACCACCTTATCAAGTGAGTGCATAGTCCCTTTCATGAACATGAGTTTAATACAAGTATTGATTGAAGTATTAATTATATGTTTATGTGCGAGTTAATTGACGTTGCCTGAAATACGTGTTAAAGAACATACGTGATTATATATGATGATTTAGGATAAAGAGTAAACCTAAATTAATTATGAGGAATATTGGGTAGTAATTTCTTACGAGTACGAGTGAGTTATACTCAGAGAATAGAACTTTAGTATATGTCTTTGATCCGGGAGCGTGGATTAGACATAGTCATTGTCCCTAGTCCGAGACTATGGATTGGACATAGTCCGCTGTCATTAATCTGGGAGTATGGATTAAGACATAGTCAGATGTCCTTAGTCCGAGAGTATGGATTAAGACATAGTCAGTCGTCCTCAGTCCGGGAGTATGGATAGGACATAGTCATTCGTCGTTAATCTGGGAGAATGGATTTACACTTAGACACTTGTCCCTAATCCGAGAGTATGGAATGGACATAATTATTTATCCGAGAGCATGAATTAGATCCGAGAGTATGGGTTAAGTAAGAGTAAAATTTAAGGTCCGAGATTTTGGATAGTCTCGTTGTAAGGATTAATGGAGTGGGGCAAGAGTTGCTTATATATATATATATATATATATATATATATATATATATATATATATATATATATATATATATATATATATGGTAAAATTGTATATTTTGTGAGTTCTAAATTATACATATGATATAACATTGTGTGATTGAAATCCCTATGTACTCACCAGGTTTCCCAACCTTACCCACTCCAACTTATATGTATCACAGGTGTCTATATGAAGTTACATTACACTGAGAGATTAAGGAGATGTAAATCACTAGTGATAATGAATGTAAGTTTTGTTATGCTTATGTTTCTGTATTGACAATGACATCCCAATGTTTTAAAATAAAAAAATACATTTCTTCGGAAATGCTTTGATAACGTATTTATCATGTTTTTCTGGGAAGAAATTCCGCAACATTTTTATAAAAAGGGTACTCTGGTTTTTATAAAGCATAAACATAATCGGTCTTTTCTGGCCGTGAAAATGGGGATGTCACACACGTCGTGGTAACCTAAGGTCACGCCGTGGGGACTGGTCTGGACAGCTTAACCACCAAGTCATTTTTCCTATAACTTCAAGAACTTCAAATCTTAGATATGGTCCTTCTCATGGTATTGATGGATAAAGTTTCCAACTTTATACATTAAGACTCCTCGATAAGTCAAGATTCCAAACCCTAATTCCTTAAGAGTGACCAAAAGCATAAAGACACCCATTAAGCACCAAATCTCTAGAGTTGCACATCGAATGTTTCCATAATGATTCCATACTCCAAATAACCTCTAAAAATCATAGCTTTATCGACATGCATGTCCAATGCATGTCCCTTCCATTTTAGGTCAAAAACATGAAAATAAAGGCTTAAACTTGAGAATGGAACCAAAAACTACATAGATCATCATATTTGGAACATATAATACTAGAATGATCACATAGATTCATAAAGTTGCTAACTTTATGAGATCCAACCATCCAAATTATCACAACAAGAAGATTTAGGGACAAAAGGGCTAGATCTAAAGGTAAATAACATAAAGGTTGGATCTTAGGGACTTACAATGGTCCAGAAACGTGATCAAGGTTGGTGAGATGATTTGATTGCTGTAACCAAGCTCAAAGATGCCTTCTTCTTCAAAATACCACCAAAATACACAAAAACTCAAAGATTAGCAATATAGGTTAGGGTTTCCTTTTGGAGGCTGAGGGATAACTGATAGGTGCATTTTATGCACCTATTTTGCATGTTTATTTCCGCCATTTTCATAGCATTCTACTTCACAATTGTTGCATTTACTTAATCAATTGGGCAATTGCATATTTTATTAAGAATGATTGGTACTTCACTATTTTTGATTTATTTTGTAGGCATTATGGAGCATGGAGCTTGGATCATGGAGAATGGAGCTTGGATCATGGAGCATGGAGCTTTAGTGTATGAAAAGAAGATGTATCGATCATGCCATGGAAGGAAAGCATGAAGACATAATATGAGTCATTGTTGCATTATCATCATAGCAAAGGACTACGTTTGAAACACGGTTCATGTCACACTGACACGGGTCATGTTTGTCCTTTCTCGTCTTATATTTGAGCAAAATGACTCATGTTGAAGCTAGACTGAAGATGGAGCCAACAGTGAAGACTCTTTGGAATTTTAGCAAAAAGCATGGGTCATGCCAAAAACACATGGGCAAAAGGCATGACCATGCTAAAAACGCATGGTCTTATGGAAAGAACGTGAACACTAAATAAAACAAAGCCAGACATCATTTTATGAGGAGAGACGGTTTCTGGAGCAACTTTGGGCGATCTTGGACGATTTTGGGAAAATTATTGGAGCTTTTGATAAGACCTAATCATTGCAAACACTTTTGATTTCATTTTAGTAAGCATTAAAATTTTCAATTTCATCTTTATTCTTGTTTGATTTGTTCTTAGCAATGTGTGGCTAAGAAACCCTAGTTTCCAGTTCTTGTTCAAAACATGTTGATTGCTTGACTTGAAGCATATGATTTGATGTTTGATTTGTGATTCTATTCTAGTGATTATGTTTTTGTTTTATAATCCTTGAATTTGATTTGTGTTTGATTGGCCACTTTCATGAATTGAATTTTTGTGTAGTTAATTAACTTTTAGGGCACTTAATCATTCTATTAAGTTAATAATTGGTAACAAGCAATAAGTTTTCTTATTGTAAAACATATATCACATGTTTTCACACTTTCGAGCGTATGATAAGAAATGAACATTGTTGGGAAGCCTGTACAAAACTTAATGCGGTTTTTCAATGCAATGTAAGAGCGTGTTTAGGTTGAATTAGTAAAGCTAGGTCTAGTTAAAGAGCGTGTTTTGGTTAGATAATTTGGCAAGCGAGGGGTATTAGAGCTTGTTAATATCCTTCAGTACCAACATATAATAACAATAATGAATTACATCAAGTCATAATCAAGTTGAACAACAACATTGAGAACCAGAACTGGAAGCACTTTTACAACTTGTTTACAAATCTATTTCATTATGTGCATGCTTTTAAAGTAGATTGTTATTTAGTTACTTACTTTTGCAAACAAAATCCCCTTTTTGACCAAAGTACCTTGTGCAAAGAGGTATAGACTTTTGACCCGTGTCTCTGTGGTTCGATCTTGCTTGCCTGGTACTACTTTTTAGTGCATTAAAACAGTTTATTTGGAGTCTGTTGTACCCCTTTATTTGTTGGGTTTGACAAGCCTAACAAGAGTGAATGAGGTTGAGGTTAGGTAACCCTAGCCATCACATTCCTTAAATAGGGGCTCAAACTCCGGATTAGGGTTTGTCATTAAACAGCGGCCACGTCGTGGCGCCAACTTAAGGGCCATGAAAACTCTTGCCTTGGCCATGTCGTGGGATTCCATCACCACGTAGTGGCCACCATAAATACAAATTCAATTGATTAAATTTACTTAAAAAAGACCATACCTAAAACTTGGCATTACACCTGTGTGAGTTAGTTGATTCTAAGGCCTCGAGGCCCTTGTTCGAAGTAGTACTAGTTTGAGTATGAATCAAGTAGGAAGTGATTGTGTTAATCGACTCAAGGATTGCAGTATAAGGATGGGTGTGGGCCAATGATTTGGGATGTCATTTTCTACGATGGGGTTTTGTTTTTCCAACTTTTCGTGTTCGAGGGAGAAGAGATCGGATGCGTGTCAATCGATAAATATAATATAGGGATGGTGTTCTCCACATCGGTTTCTATTGCAAAAGGGTAAAGTCTGGTTCGTTGTCAATCTTTTCCATCTTTAATATAAGGATGTTTGAGACTGATTGTTCGTTGGTTCGGTGGATGGATTGGAGATCATGTCGTAAGTTGAGACTCTGACCCAGTTTTGACAGGATCGGTGTCTCCAATGTAGATTAAGAATTTGATTCTAAAGTCGAAACGGAAGTTCGAAGAACGAGGATAACTGGTGCGTAACCAAGCACTACACTCAGGGTAGAGAATTCAAGGTTTTGTTACTCGCTCAAAGGGTTTAGAGAGTCGCAGTTGGGGCGACATGTAGAGAAATGACGCAAAAGGGGTACTCGTCATAAGTTAGCATCGAGATGTTTTTGGTTCGAATAAGGGAGTTCTAATGTTATGCTAGGTTTTTTGGAGTTATTTTCAGGGGATTCTTGAAGGTTCACAGGAGGATGAAGTTGGGTGTAATTTCTTCAAATGCAAGTTTCTAGTGTGCAAGGTCCGGTCCTTAGGGTGCCTCGTCAATCAAATGGTGTTATGGGTGACTTCGTTAAGTGTGAGTCAGTGTCACTATGGGACGTTACAGGGTATCCATCTGAGATTCAGAGTCTCCCTAAAATTGACTGTATCGGGTTGAACCGGTTTGATGATTTGTGGTTCGAAAACGTCATTCGGTGGTAGTTCGAACTCTAAGTGGGGAAGAACTGTGTATTCCTCTTAGAGGATTATCGGTCTATTTGATCTTTGTAGGTTTCAGTATAATGGGATAGAGGAAACAATAGTTCAGGTATACAATATTTTGGTTTAGGTTTATTGTTGCATAGGAGAACGAAAGAAGGCTACCATTAAAGTACTCATAGTTAGGAAGTTTTATCATTGTGTTTCTCAAAGGATTCATGTCGAAGTCCTTCATGGCCAAGAAGAATTTGTGTAACATCCCCAAAATACTAAGTAAATTTTTTTGTTTTAAAACAGCCAAAACTATCAACCATTCATTTCATAAACCATCAAAGTATGTCAATATAGAAAATAGTTATCAGAGTGCAATACAAAATCATAAAATGAAAAACACGGGTGGATGTTGTGTCATCATGTCAGGCCCTTCCCCTTCGAACCGGAAGTACCTGAAAAAACATTTTAAACACAAACCATGAACACAAAGCTTAGTGTAACATTCCGTTAAAATAAATAAATAAATAATATAAGTAAATAAATTAATAAATAATAAGCCCTAAAACCCCGAGACATAATTTCTAGAATTTGGAGTCTATATTATAACATTAGGGCTTGAAATGTTAAGACGAAATTCGTAAAGCAAGGGTTGTTTGGTAATTATTGGTTTTAATTTGAAAAGGATTTAGGGAGGCAGAGACCAATGTTGTATAAATGGAATTAAGTTTGGAAGGGACGGGATTTACCCCCCCCCCCCTTCGTTTCCTTCATGCCAACCCTAACCCTAAACATATCCTCCAGCCGCCACCTGTAACACTCCAATTCAACTATTGCACTTTAGACCCTTGAAAAGGAAAATATGGAATAACGGGTACCTTAGTAAGCAGGGCATAATTTAGGAGTACGCCAAGCGTATTAAGAATTCATGATCGTGGAAGGTGGTCACGTACGCAGGGCGTATGCATAGGTACGCGGTTCGTACGCGACAGAGGGCCAAAACCCTAATTCTCAGACTTGACACCTATTTAAACACCTTTAAGCCTCTTGGACTAAACCCTAGTCTGCCTCCCTAGTCTTATTTCGCCCTTCTACACCAAAGATACCTTGTGAGATCATTTTTGATCTTAAGGAGTGTATTTGTGGTCATTTTAGTGACCATTCAAGAAGAAGGAGTTGCTAAGCAAGCTTGGAGTGGCATTGGGCTTCAAGAATTTGCATCTAGTTCACCTTGAAGAGCTTCTGGAAGTATAAAGCTTTGATCTTGCCATCTTATTCATTAGATCTAGCTAGGGTTTCTATTTTGTTCCTTTAGTTGGTTTTGGACCACCTCTTGAGAGTTTGAGAAACTCCATAGTTTAGGGAGGATAGATCTGAAGTCCTTTGGTCCATTCATTGCATAAAAATGGAGTCTTGATGAATGTTTTGACCTCATGCATGGATTAAAACTCTTGGAAAGGTCTTAATGGGTTGTTGGGAGCATAGGGGACATGCAAAGGCATAAAGTTGCCAACTTTATGCCTTAGGACGTCTTAATGAGATTAGATCTAAGGTTTGGACGTTAGAACATCGAGTATTAAGCACTTAATGGAAAATGTACTTAATCTGTTTGTACACTGGGCGTAACTTAGAGTATGCAACGCGTATGTCTCAGGGACTCAGTACGTTGCGCATACTAGGGTGGTATGCAAGACGTACGCACAACGGATGAACTCGGACTTGTTTTGAGCTTGTAAGCTTTTGGGCCTCAATTAGTCATTGGGCCTGGTCATGTTTTGGATTTAGTGGACCAACTTATCTTTTTTGGGCCATGGATACTATGGTTGGACCTTATTGGGCCATGAGGCCCATTAATGATTTTAGACATGGACTTTGGGCCCATTAGCACAAGAAGACTTTTTGTGCCATTGTGAAAGGACTTGGGGTTTGGGTTCTTCAATTGGATTGTGTTCAATCCTAACCTTGGGTAATGTTATTATTGTTCAACACGGTTGGTTATAGACTGTTAGGAGAGCAGCTTTCGGATTCAGCTGGCAAAAGTGAGTCTCCTCACCATACCAATGGGTCTAAGGCACCAAGACTGACCCATTTTATGATATGTGGTATCCTAGCTGAAGTTGTATTATGTAGCATGTTAGTTGGTATGAGCTAGGAAGTATGTTAGTGGTATATATGGTATGCTTGTATGGAAGACCATGGGAGAGCCCATGGCACCTGGATGTAAGACCATGTGGAGAGCCCATGGCTTTCCTACTAAAAGACCATGGGAGAGCCCATGACACTCGGATGTAAGACCATGTGGAGATCCCATGCCTTTCCTATTAAAGACCATGGGGGAGCTCATGGCACTTAGGTGTAAGACCATGAGGGGAGCCCATGGCATCCTAGAATAAGACCCTGGGGACGAGCCCACGACATGCCTATATGTTGTATGCAAGGCTTATGTAGCTTTTATAGCTAATATGATTATGTGATCATGTGGATTGTGTGGGGTATGCTATGGAGAAATCACTAAGCATTAACTTACAATTTGTTGATTTGTTTCAGGTACATCTGAGCCTAAGGGCAAGGGCAAGGCTTGATGGCACGGAGTGCACTCTCCGACATTTGTTTTGATGGGATACTCTGATGTTTTGAATAAAATGTTAATGTTATGAATTTTGAAAACAGTTGTTAATGTTACTTTACATTTTATAGGAGTGTTTGGCTAATTAGAAATGAAAAAATTATTTGAAAATTTTGGGTCGTTACACCACCCTTATACCTCCATTCCTCGAGTTGCCGTTGCCACCTTATCACCGCCTTGCACCACCAAGCGACCCGTCGTTGTTCCCGCCGTCGACAAATACAAGAACTGCAAGCCCGAAGCCATAACAGTGGGGAGATCGGAGGAGCTAAAAGCTCGTGATATCTGTTGCTGCCATTTTCAGTCGGGTTTGTGCACCTCCCTCTTCTACGATTATTTTTCCGTTAACATCGCTGTTGTCGCCACTCCACGCGATTGTTCTTTTCGTGGTTAATCCAGCCGTCATCCTCCTCCAAAGGGGAGGTTGCAACAACGTGGTTAGTGTTTTCAAAGGCGTGTGTGCGTGTTTCAGAATATGTCGGCGCGTATGTGTGCATTTGTTGGTCAGAGATCATAAAGGAGCACCATGGCAGCTAACCATGGTGGTTGCCGCCCATGCTACTTCTTCTGCCACCACCAACCACTATGAGAGGTGGTTGTGTGTGTGAAATGGTGTTTATGAGTGTGTTTATTTTAGTTGAATGTTGTTTTTGGGTGTTGCTTGACTGGAAACTGAATAAAAACCACCACCAGCACAATGTTGCCGTTCTACCACCACCAGCCGCCACTTTGGGTGGTTGTGTGTATATGTGTGTATGTCTGGACTGATGTTTGAAATGCTTTTATCACTGTTTTGGCCTAAAATCATAACCACCGCCGTCGTGAGGTGGTGGCTGCTGTCGTGAACCACCGTTGACCAACACCACTCGGGGTGTTAGTGGGTGGTGCCCAGCTTATTAAACTCTAATTAACCTAAAAGCCTAACCTGGAACCTAATTGGCTAGTATTTGGGTTGGAAACCCTAATGTCATGAAACCCTAATTTTGGAGTTGGACGGGACCCGTATTAAAACTATTAATTAAACTTAAAATAATACTTAATAATGCCCTTACAGTTAACTTAATGCAATATTTGGCTTAATAGATTAGGTCCTTAAAGGGTTAAGTGTGGAACACTAACCTTAGTTATCATTTTATGTGAAAACCCCTAGAATCGAGAAGCTCTATTTTGGAAAATGATCGGGCACATAGTTGGACTATTGATTGGGTTTTTATTTCACCCGAGAATGACTAAGTTAAACCTTAATCAGTCCTACCCTTAGGTGATTAAGTCCTTAACGGGTTATGTAACATCCCCCTCTGGCACGTATCACAATATTGTCCGCTTTGGGCCACTCGGCACGAGGACTTCCCAGGGGGTCACCCATCCTGGTACTACTCCCGCCCGAGCACGCTTAACTGCAGAGTTTTTATGGGATCTGCTGCCCTCACGGCTTTAAAACGCGTTGTAATAGGGAAGGTATCCACACCCCTTATAAGGAATGCCTAGTTCTCCTTCCCAGCTGATGTGGGATCAGATTTAACCCACTTTCACCCCCCATTATAGGGTTCGACGTCCCCGTCGAACACATCGACCCGTGCCCTGGCTCTGATACCATTTGTAACATCCCCCTCTGGCACGTATCACAATATTGTCCGCTTTGGGCCACTCGGCACGAGAACTTCCCAGGGGGTCAACCATCCTGGTACTACTCCCGCCCGAGCACGCTTAACTGCAGAGTTCTTATGGGATCTGCTGCCCTCACGGCTTTAAAACGCGTTGTGATAGGGAAGGTATCCACACCCCTTATAAGGAATGCTTAGTTCTCCTTCCCAGCCGATGTGGGATCAGATCTAACCCACTTTGGATTTGTAACATCCACCTCTGGAACGTATCACAATATTGTCCGCTTTGGGCCACTCGGCACGAGGACTTCCCAAGGGGTCACCCATCCTGGTACTACTCCCGCCCGAGCACGCTTAACTGCAAAGTTCTTATGGGATCTGCTGCCCTCACGGCTTTAAAACGCGTTGTGAAGGGAAGGTATCCACACCTCTTATAAGGTGTAACATCCCCCTCTGGCACGTATCACAATATTGTCCGTTTTGGGCCACTTGGCACGAGGACTTCCCAGGGGGTCACCCATCCTGGTACTACTCCCGCCCGAGCACGCTTAACTGCAGAGTTCTTATGGGATCTACTGCCCTCACAGCTTTAAAACGCGGTGTGTTAGGGAAGGTATCCACACCCCTTATAAGTTGTAACGCCCCATTTCTGGTATGTTGCTTTCGTGGCATTTATTTAGAAGTTTTCGAGAGGGACTCGGCGAGTCTATGGCCCAACTCGTCGAGTAGGGAAGAGATTTCGAGCACGTGATAGTCGGCGACTCGGCAAGTCCATATTCGGGACTCGGCGAGTCTGCCTGCCAGGTAGAAACCCTAAATCCCCGGGTTTGCACCCTATTTAAACCACCTTATGAGCCCCAAACTCGTCCCCTTCACCCTCAAAGCATCATTTAGCAAACCCTAATCGTTTTCTTGAGTAATTGAGTATTTCTTGTGTGAATCTTGAAGTTTTGAAGAGAAGAAGGAGGCTAGATCCAAAGGAGAAGAAGAAGATCCAAGGTCTTGCACCCATTTCAGAGTTTATTGAGGTATCAGCTGATTTCCTTCTGTTTCTATGATTTATTTATCTTTCACAAGCATATTTAGCCTCTTTTAGCCATTCCTTAGCTTGTTCTTAGTAGAGGGATCACATTAGATTGATTAGCCTTCGGATCTCGCCATGTTTCAGTTCCAAAATCGTAGATCTATTACCTTTATAGAGCCATTTTGCATGATAGCCCTAGATCTACTCTTCTAAGTACCTTTTTAGCCTTTATATCCCTTTTCATGCGTATGTGCACGTAAAGTTGGAAACTTTACGTGGTAAATCAGCCTTAGAAACTCAGATCTATAAATTGTATGCGGTGGTTTCGAGCAGAATCGAGTTTTTAGTATCTGCATGCATGTGACTCGGCGAGTCGTTCTTCGGACTCGGCGAGTCAGGTCGCGAGTCCCCGATCTTTACCCTTTAAGTGATTTCGAGTGGAGGCCAGTGAGCAGTAGGATGGACTCAGTGAGTCGGAGGTTAGACTCAGTAATGGAGGGACTCGACGAGTTGTTCATACAACTCGGCGAGTCCAAGAAAATCTTCTTAGATCGAAGAACAACTCGTCGAGTTGTTCATATGACTCGACGAGTCGGATGCAGATTGCCTGAGCTTTTGAATCAAGAGGGTACTCGTCGAGTCGATGCCATGCTCGATGAGTAGCCACGAGTAGGGTTGAGAAGTGAGACTAGGGACTCGGCGAGTTGGCGGCCCAACTCGGCGAGTCAGGTCAACTGTAGGTTGACTTTGACCGGGAGAGTTGACTTTGACCAGGGGTAAAAAAGTCATTTTACCCAAGGCAGTGATTAGCATCTGATTGAGTGTGTTTATGGATTTGTAGCCGGAGAGATACCGAAGTTGCAGCAGTTAGCTTCCAGATCCATACACACAGCAGCCTGTTCGCGAGGTGAGTTTCCTTCCAGTAGGAACGGGTCTAAGGCCACAATGCCGGCCCGTTCAATTAGCAGTAGTTTCTGGACTTCGGTCCAATGCAGTAGTTAGTATGTTTGACGCCTCTGTGGCTCAGACAGGATTTATGTGCTTATACTAGATGATATGTTATGTTATGCCGTGTTCAGTTAGTCCGGACTTCGGTCCGATGCAGGGGACGGGGTCCCAGTCAGTTTCGGACTTCGGTCCGATGTAGGGGACGGGGTCCCAGACAGTTTTGGACTTCGGTCTGATTTAGGGGACGGGGTCCCAGTCAGTTTTCGGACTTCGGTCCGATGCAGGGGACGGGGTCCCAGATAGTTAGTCCGGACTTCGGTCTGATGCAGGGGACGGGGTCCCAGTCAGTGGGCAAGGCCCAGTATGTGCTTTTTATGTATTGTATGGTATGTGGTAGTTTGGGGGAGCTCACTAAGCTTCGTGCTTACAGTTTCAGTTTTGGTTTCAGGTACTTCCGCAAGCAAAGGGAAGAGCTCGGGATGATGGCATCGCACACACCACAGCTTCAGTTTTTGTCCTGGGAGTTGATTCAGTTTCTTGATATGTTTGGATACAATTGTGTTACAGTTTCTCTCACAGTATTTTATTATGGTTTTTGAAACACGCAACGAATGGTTTTAATATGTGATACTCAGTTTCATGGTTTTTGTTATAATAAAAATTGAAATTTTTGGGTCGTATTTTTGGGTTGTTTCATAAGGAATGCTTAGTTCTCCTAACCAGCCGATGTGGGATCAGATCTAACCCACTTTCACCCCCCATTATAGGGTTCGGCGTCCCCGTCGAACACATCGACCCGTGCCCCGGCTCTGATACCATTTGTAACATCCCCCTCTGGCACGTATCACAATATTGTCCGTTTTGGGCCACTCGGCACGAGGACTTCCCAGGGGGTCACCCATCCTGGTACTACTCCCGCCCGAGCACGCTTAACTAAAGAGTTCTTATGGGATCTGCTGCCCTCACGGCTTTAAAACGCGTTGTTTAGGATAGCCTGTTTAGGACTAAGGATCTAGGAAGATGCCTTATGTTCCTGTTATATGCGTTCCAGCTTTATGAGAATTGCATGCTAATATCGAGTAGACAGCAGTAGGATAGCCTGTTTAGGTTATGCCTGGTAGCGCGAGCTTACCATTGTATGCTAGTATAGTTTCTCGTTATGAGAGTAGATTTGCTTGAGTAGTTTCCGGTGTCCGAATGTTGCTTGCTTCGTGCTTTGTAGAACTCTTGGTGATGAGAGTTAGCCATTAGGTGAATACGTCACGTCACATGTGATCAGGGTTGAATAATCTCAGAGTGTTGGATTTGGCCCTATTGCGCAGCTCTCGTTTGAGTCTAACCGTTGTAGGGACGAGCCTTTTACTCGAAGGATTATCCGAGCCTCATCACATGTGATGGTATTCAGGTGATGGCTAATTAGCATTGCAGGGAGGCCTTTAACAGCTGAGGACTGGTTTGAGTGGAGTAAGAGATTTCCCTAGGGCAAGCCTAGGATGAGAGTAGCAGAGATCAGTAGTAGTATAAGTGACTTAGTGGAGTCAAGACAGTTCTTGAGGAAAGTACGGATAGATGTGGAAGGTAGTATGGGCCCGTACTACTGAAAGCAGAGGATCCGTACTCGAATCGAGGAAGGCCGAGACAAGACCAGGGAGCTAGTAGTAGTATCAATGATCCCTTGAGATATTTCAGTTTTTTGATGTTGCTATGATGTGTTTCAGAATGGTGGTTTTGCGTTCTAGGCCAGCAGCCGGCAGTGGAGGTCCAGGGGAGGGATTAGGATCAGGCTCGGGGGACGAGCGCATGGATGAGCAGACCAGAGAGTTTCTTTCTTCAGAGATTACCCATATCATTTTGGAGCAGACTCCTGTGATCTTCGGTTCGATCAAGGAGGGTATCCTAGAGCTGATGGATGAGAGGTTCGGCACCTTCCGTGCCGAGGTGGCGGCCATGATGGGGTTGCGCACACTTACGTTCAGGGAGTTCAGGGCATGTGGAGCTCCAGATTATCATGGGGCGCGGGACCCCATAGCGAGTACTAGATGGTTGGCGGATGTGGCCAACGCGTTCCGCACGAGCAGGTGTCCCGAGGGGGACAAGGTTAGATTGGCGTCCTGTCTTCTGAAGGACAGGGCACGGGATTGGTGGGAAGAGGTCGGACATACCATTGGAGATGATGCAACGTTAGATGCCATGACCTGGGCTGATTTCTCTACCAGGTTCAGGGCGGAGTTTGCACCGGTTATTGAGGTGCAGCAGTTAGCCAGAGAGTTTCAGGACCTCACCCAGACTACAAAGACCGTGGCGGAGATCACCGCCAAATTCAGGGAGAGGGCTCTTCTTGTTCCTCAGTATGCAGCCGATGAGGAGATGAAGAAGGCCCGTTATCATGAGATGTTGCGGAGCGATATCCGCCAGTTTGTGAGCCGATCCAGTTGTAAAACGCTGGATGACATGATTGCTAGGGCTCGAGAGAGGGAGATTGATCTCGAGATGGAGAAGAAGAGGAAACCGGAGGCGGTTTCGGGTTCAGGAGGTTCGGGCAAAAAGCCCAAGGTTTCAGATCACAGAACCAGGATTCAGCCGAGCCACGGTCGATGTGGCAAGTGTGGGAGGATGCACGATGGGGTGTGCAAGGCAGGGAGTTCCGGCTGCTTCAAGTGCGGTCGGACTGGGCATTTGAGTAGGGATTGTACGAACCCTGCTACTGCCATTGCAGCATCGGATCTGATTTGCTTTCAGTGCAATCAGAGGGGACATAAAAAGTCCCAGTGCCCGAGTTTAGCCGCAGTAAGGAAGGTGGCTGCACCTGCCCCTGCTACTTTGAGGATTACAGATGGCCGGCAGGGCCGAGCCGAGGCGCCAGTGGCGAAGAGTAGGGCTTTTCAGATGACAGCAGAGGAGGCGCGAGTAACTCCTGATGTGGTGACGGGTATGTATTTTCCCTTCATCTATTTATTATTATTGATTAATTATTGCTTATGATTATATGTTTTTATATAGGGTCGTTCTCTGTGAACGACATTTCTGCTACGGTGTTATTTGATTCGGGGGCTACCCGATCGTTTGTATCGCTTGCGCTTAGCAAGAGATTTAGTAGAGCTCCAGGGAACCTGGATTGTCCACTAGAGGTTGAGATAGCAGATGACAGGACCGTGAGGGTCGCCAGAGTGCATAGAGAGTGTTCTCTTCAGTTGTTCGACGAACAGTTTTCGGTGGACCTGGTTCCGATTCCCCTGCGAGGGAATAAGGTTATAGTAGGCATGGATTGGTTGAGTCCCAATGGGACGGTGATTGATTGTGAGCTGCAGCTAGTGAAGGTTCGCACTCCCAGTGGGGGAGAGTTAGTGATTCAGGGCGAGAGGCCACAACGCGGACCAACCTTTTGTTCCGCCGCGAGAGCGAGACGCTATTTTCAGCAGGGTTGCGCTGGTTATGTAGCTTATGTCTTGGATGCCCGGGAGAAGGGCAAGGCGGTAGTTGATGATGTTCCGGTAGTGCGAGACTTCTCGGATGTATTTCCCGAGGATTTACCGGGAATACCTCCTGAGAGGCAGGTTGAGTTTAGGATCGACCTGATTCCTGGTGCGGCTCCGATAGCCAAGGCACCGTACCGTCTAGCTCCCCCTGAGATGCAGGAGTTGTCTACACAGCTGCAGGAGCTGCTAGACAAGGGTTTCATTTGGCCGAGCAGTTCGCCTTGGGGAGCGCCAATCCTGTTTGTGAGGAAGAAGGATGGGTCGCACCGTATGTGTATAGATTACCGGGAGTTGAATAAGGTAACGGTGAAGAACCGTTACCCACTTCCGAGGATAGATGATTTGTTTGACCATCTTCAGGGATCGTCGTGGTTCTCCAAGATCGATCTATGCTCCGGATATCATCAGATGCGGGTTAGGGATGAGGATGTGCAGAAGACTGCTTTCAGGACCAGGTATGGTCATTATGAGTTTGTGGTGATTCCATTTGGCTCACCAATGCTCCAGCCGCGTTCATGGATCTCATGAATCGCGTGTGTAGACCGATGCTGGATCGGTCAGTGATAGTATTCATAGATGATATCTTGGTGTATTCCAAGACGCAGGAGCAGCACGAGGAGCACCTGAGGGAGGTGCTGGAAGTTTTGAGGAGGGAGAGACTTTTCGCAAAGTTCTCCAAGTGCGAGTTCTGGTTGCGCGAGGTGCAGTTCCTTGGTCACCTCGTCAACCAGAAGGGTATTTTGGTGGATCCGGCCAAGATAGAGGTCGTGATGCAGTGGGAGGTCCCGAAGTCTCCATTCGAGATTCGGAGCTTCCTAGGGTTGGCAGGGTATTACCGGAGGTTCATTCAGGATTTCTCCAAGATAGCAGTGCCGCTCACCCGACTGACCAAGAAGTCGGTGGTATTTCGTTGGGGGCCTGAGCAGCAGGCAGCGTTCGAGACTCTCAGGCAGAGATTGTGCGAGGCTCCGATCCTTACCTTGCCAGAGGGAGTAGAGGACTTTGTAGTCTACTGTGATGCTTCAATCATAGGTATGGGAGCAGTGTTGATGCAACGAGGCCATGTGATAGCTTACGCCTCGAGACAGTTGAAGCCTCACGAGGCTAACTATCCTACCCATGATTTAGATCTGGGGGTGGTTGTGTTTGCCCTCAAGATTTGGAGACATTATCTTTATGGGGTCCGTTGTACTATCTACACGGATCACAAGTGTTTGAGGTACCTTATGGATCAGCCGAGTCTGAATATGAGGTAGAGGAGGTGGTTGGATGTGTTGAAGGATTATGATTGTGAGATCCTTTACCATCCAGGGAAGGCCAACGTGGTGGCCGACGCCCTAAGCCGTAAGGTGTCGGCAGCCCCTATCAGAGATTTGTGTTTGAGGATGACAGTGATTACTCCGTTGTTGGAACGGATCAGGGAGGCTCAGGTTGAGGGCCTCAAGGAGGAGAGGCAAAAGTGTGAGAGGATAGTGGGCCGAGTAGCTTCGTTTGATTATGACAGTCGGGGATTGCTGACACTTCATGGGAGAGTGTGGGTACCGTACTGGGGTGGGGTACGGCAGGTGTTGATGGACGAGGCTCATAAGTCTCGATTTTCTATCCACCCAGGGGCGACGAATATGTATAGAGATCTTCGACCCAATTATTGGTGGTCCTGCATGAAGCGGGATGTCGCCTGGTATGTTGAGAGGTGCCTGACCTGCAGGAAGGTCAAGGCGGAGCACCAGAGGCCTCATGGCAAGATGCAGCCGTTAGATATTTCTGTGTGGAAATGGGAGGACATCACCATGGATTTTATCACCAAGCTTCCCAGGACCGCACGAGGGGTAGATTCGATTTGGGTAGTAGTGGATCGGTTGACGAAGAGTGCTCATTTTATCTCGATCCAGGAGAGTATATCGGCAGAAAAGTTAGCCGATATCTATGTGCGTGAGATCGTAGCATGTCATGGAGTGCCGGTATCGGTGGTGTCAGACCGAGATGTCCGTTTTACATCCAGATTCTGGAAGCGGTTTCACGACGAGATGGGTACTCGTCTCCATTTCAACACCGCTTTCCACCCTCAGACGGACGGGCAGAGCGAGAGGACGATTCAGACTCTCGAGGACATGCTCAGGGCATGTGTTCTAGACTTCGGTGGCAGTTGGGATACGTATCTTCCGTTAGCGGAATTTTCGTATAACAACAGTTATCATGCGAGCATTGATCGACCTCCCTTCGAGATGCTTTATGGGAGGAAGTGTACGACCCCGATTTGTTGGGGCGAGGTCGGTTAGCGGGTCATTGGGAGTACAGAGGTGGTGCTCAAGACGACCGAGTTGATTCAGCAGGTCCGTAGTAGACTGCAGACTGCGCAGAGTCGGCAGAAGAGCTACGCCAACAGGAGGCGTTCAGACTTGGAGTTCCGGGTGGGCGATATGGTCCTTCTGAAGGTCTCACCCTGGAAGGGTGTCATCAGGTTTCGGAAGAGGGGCAAGCTGGGCTCCAGATTCATTGGTCCTTTCAGGGTTTTGGCTCGAGTGGGTCGGGTTGCTTATCGGCTGGATCTTCCAGTAGAGCTTAGCCAGATCCACAACACTTTCCATGTGTCTCAGTTGAGGAGGTGTTTGGTGGATGATTCAGCAGTTGTCCCCTTAGAAGATATTCAGGTTGATAGCAGCCTGAATTATATTGAGAGGCGGTCACGATTCTGGACCGGAAGACAAAGACCTTGAGGAACAAGGCAATTCAGTTAGTAAAGGTGCAGTGGCAGCACCGGAAGGGGTCTGAGTGGACGTGGGAGGCTGAGGAAGAAATGAGAAAGCACTACCCGGAGTTATTTGCAGATTCAGCCGTAGCAGACTTCGAGGATGAAGTCTGACACAAGTGGGAGAGAATTGTAACGCCCCATTTCTAGTATGTTGCTTTCGTGGCTTTTATTTAGAAGTTTTCGAGAGGGACTCGGCGAGTCTATGGCCCGACTCGTCGAGTAGGGACGAGATTTCGAGCACGTGATAGTCGGCGACTCGGCGAGTCCATATTCGGGACTCGGCGAGTCTGCCTGCCAGGTAGAAACCCTAAATCCCCGGGTTTGCACCCTATTTAAACCACCTTATGAGCCCCAAACTCGTCCCCTTCACCCTCAGAGCATCATTTAGCAAACCCTAATCGTTTTCTTGAGTAATTGAGTATTTCTTGTGTGAATCTTGAAGTTTTGAAGAGAAGAAGGAGGCTAGATCCAAAGGAGAAGAAGAAGATCCAAGGTCTTGCACCCATTTCAGAGTTTATTGAGGTATCATCTGATTTCCTTCTGTTTCTATGATTTATTTATCTTTCACAAGCATATTTAGCCTCTTTTAGCCATTCCTTAGCTTGTTCTTAGTAGAGGGATCACATTAGATTGATTAGCCTTCGGATCTAGCCATGTTTCAGTTCCAAAATCGTAGATCTATTACCTTTATAGAGCCATTTTGCATGATAGCCCTAGATCTACTCTTCTAAGTACCTTTTTAGCCTTTATATCCCTTTTCATGCGTATGTGCACGTAAAGTTGGAAACTTTACGTGGTAAATCAGCCTTAGAAACTCAGATCTATAAATTGTATGTGGTGGTTTCGAGCAGAATCGAGTTTTTAGTATCTGCATGCATGTGACTCGGCGAGTCGTTCTTCGGACTCGGCGAGTCAGGTCGCGAGTCCCCGATCTTTACCCTTTGAGTGATTTCGAGTGGAGGCCAGTGAGCAGTACGATGGACTCAGTGAGTCGGAGGTTAGACTCAATAATGGAGGGACTCGACGAGTTGTTCATACAACTCGGCGAGTCCAAGAAAATCTTCTTAGATCGAAGAACAACTCGTCGAGTTGTTCATATGACTCGACGAGTCGGATGCAGATTGCCTGAGCTTTTGAATCAAGAGGGTACTCGTCGAGTCGATGCCATGCTCGATGAGTAGCCACGAGTAGGGTTGAGAAGTGAGACTAGGGACTCGGCGAGTTGGCGGCCCAACTCGGCGAGTCAGGTCAACTGTAGGTTGACTTTGACCGGGAGAGTTGACTTTGACCAGGGGTAAAAAAGTCATTTTACCCAAGGCAGTGATTAGCATCTGATTGAGTGTGTTTATGGATTTGTAGCCGGAGAGATACCGAAGCTGCAGCAGTTAGCTTCCAGAGCCATACACACAGCAGCCTGTTCGCGAGGTGAGTTTCCTTCCAGTAGGAACGGGTCTAAGGCCACAATGCCGGCCCGTTCAGTTAGCAGTAGTTTCTGGACTTCGGTCCAATGCAGTAGTTAGTATGTTTGACGCCTCCGTGGCTCAGACAGGATTTATGTGCTTATGCTAGATGATATGTTATGTTATGCCGTGTTCAGTTAGTCCGGACTTCGGTCCGATGCAGGGGACGGGGTCCCAGTCAGTTTCGGACTTCGGTCCGATGTAGGGGACGGGGTCCTAGACAGTTTTGGACTTCGGTCTGATTTAGGGGACGGGGTCCCAGTCAGTTTTCGGACTTCGGTCCGATGCAGGGGACGGGGTCCTAGATAGTTAGTCCGGACTTCGGTCCGATGCAGGGGACGGGGTCCCAGTCAGTGGGCAAGGCCCAGTATGTGCTTTTTATGTATTGTATGGTATGTGGTAGTTTGGGGGAGCTCACTAAACTTCGTGCTTACAGTTTCAGTTTTGGTTTTAGGTACTTCCGCAAGCAAAGGGAAGAGCTCGGGATGACGGCATCGCACACACCACAGCTTCAGTTTTTGTCCTGGGAGTTGATTCAGTTTCTTGATATGTTTGGATACAGTTGTGTTACAGTTTCTCTCACAGTATTTTATTATGGTTTTTGAAACACGCAACGTATGGTTTTAATATGTGATACTCAGTTTCATGGTTTTTGTTATAATAAAAATTGAAAATTTTGGGTCGTATTTTTGGGTTATTTCATAAGGAATGCTTAGTTCTCCTAACCAGCCGATGTGGGATCAGATCTAACCCACTTTCACCCCCCATTATAGGGTTCGACGTCCTCGTCGAACACATCGACCCGTGCCCCGGCTCTGATACCATTTGTAACATCCCCCTCTGGCACGTATCACAATATTGTCCATTTTGGGCCACTCGGCACGAGGACTTCCCAAGGGGTCACCCATCCTGGTACTACTCCCGCGCGAGCACGCTTAACTACAGAGTTCTTATGGGATCTGCTGCCCTCACGGCTTTAAAACGCGTTGTGATAGGGAAGGTATCCACACCCCTTATAAGGAATGCTTAGTTCTCCTTCCCAGCCGATGTGGGATCAGATCTAACCCACTTTCACCCCCCATTATAGGGTTCGACGTCCCTTATAAGGAACGCGTTGCAAGTGACTATGACCTGTGACCGTTTATTGACTCAAGTACCTTCCTGTAGGTGAATAGAAGCGAGTTAAATCTGGTAGAGTTCTTCGTTGCTATAGTGGTTATCCGCACGTATATCGAAGTGAGTTTTTCCTCACTGTACCCATGGGTCGAAGGCACCAAGGTCAGCCAACTAGTTTTGGTTATCTGCTAGTAGAGGGATTCCCTAGGGACTGTATATAGGCATGTAGGATAGATTGAGGACTCTTGATCTAGGCTCTCTTGCCTGTTTCTTGTTTGGTTGTGGTTTTGGAGTAGGATCACATGTCCGGGTGACTATCACACCTCTGAGTATATACGGCCATGCATTCCTTGGATTGTCGATATTTAACATGTTGTTATGCTATAGTGGTTTGTTAGATCTTTGTTTTGGTATTAAGTATATTGTTATGTTGTAGTGATCTGTTAGATTTGTGTTCTAGTATCGTGTATGTTGTTATGCTGTAGTGATCAGTTAGATCTGTCTCCTGGTATTGAGTATGTTGCTTTGTGGCAATAACCTGTAGAACTGTATGTTATATTTGTTTGTTGGTTATCATTTACGGAGTGCACTTAGGGACTGTCTGTGGTCATGTAGGATAGTCCGAGAGCTTTTGGTCTAGGCTCTCTTACATGTTCCTTGTTTGGTTATGGCTATAGAGTAGGAACATCTGTTCGGATGGCTACCTCACCTCTGGTTACTTACGGTTACGCATTCTATGGGGGTTAACTGGTAGCGGGACGGTATGTTGTGAGAGGATTAGTAGGCAGTAGTGAGCTGTATGAATACTGTTTGCCTATATTATGTGCCTACTTGATCTTGATTGTTTATATGTCGACATATTGTGTTTGGTTTGGATTGAGGTGGTCATGCTTTGTGCGGTAGGCCAAGTTACCCGGTGTGGGCCGGCTGTAAGCCCTAGGCACGGAGGCTCAGGAAGAGCATTAGGGTTGAGGTGGTAGGCCAACAAACCCTAGGTATTCCAGCTTGATGGCTGATTGGACCTATTGTATATTGGCATTCCAACCTGGGGTATTCCATCATGAAGATAACTGGACCCGGAGGTTGACTGGGTCTGGGGTATTCCAACCCGATGGTTGTCTGGACCCAACATGTTTGATTATATATGTGATCTGTTTATATGGTGGTATTTTTTGTGGGGGGGGGGGGAGGGGGAATTCACTAAGCTTTATGATTATCCAGTTGTTTATGATTTTAGATATCATCGGTTATTGCTGGAATGCGAAGGTGAGACTGTACACACTCATTAGCAACATTGAAGATTATGTGATTCTACTATACTCTGATTTTTAATAAATGTACTTCAGAATAAATGGTTTTCTTGTTTAATGAATTAATAAATTGGAAAGTTTTTATCTTAATTAAAATGAATACTTTTTGTTGCGAAATTGAGACGTTACACTTAATGAGTTCCCCAAAATACCACATATCATACATACAATGAGCCCCGCCCGGTACATATCTATCAGTAACATACGATGGGCCCCACCTAGCATCGATTTTTATAAAATATAAAAATGTAGGTTAAAAATGAAAGTTAAAATTAGAAGATGCAACCTAACGGAAAGTTGTAGTTCTAGGAAAGAGCTACACAAATTTATAAAGAGGGTAAGAAAATAAGTTCATATGAAGAAAATATGAATTTTTTAAAAGGAATTAAGGGTGCGCAGCATGCCCGTCGCGCACATCTGACCCCCAGATTCGTCAGAGATTTGGAAACGTGGATCAGCAGAAGGGTGACACGTGGCAAGATTTGCATGGGCCACGAAGCAAGTGCACGCCGCGCAAGAGAGTGCATGACGCGCACCATCACTATAAATAAAGGTGCTTGCTTCCTGGTTATTCATCTCAACCCAACCTCCAAACTCTCTCCATATACTTCAATACCCTCTCGATGGCAAGAAACTCCGGTTGCAACGGTTCGGGCGATTCTCGATACGCTATTAGAATGAGTTTACGACCCCTATTTTACTATTTTAAAATCTTTTCAGGGGGAATACATGGTTAACAAATGATTTTATAAAAATAATTATTTTATAAATATTAATTCATTTTATAATAAGCTAGATGTCTTAGGATAGTATAACTGTAGATACTATGCCTAGATTTAAGCTATGATCTGTGTCTAAAAGATATGACGTCCGATAATCTAGGAGTAGGTATTACTTAGATGTTATAATGGCCAAATCCCTAGGAAACGTTAGTACCTAGGAGTTATGTTAGACAAGATTTAGGATATGCATTGTATTTAGTTGTTACGCTGCCCAAATATCTTATTAAAATAACCATAATTAGGGTATATATATGACGATTTATATACATCTTATAATTATGAAATCATGAATATAATTATATATATATATATATATATATATATATATATATATATATATATATATATATATATGTAGGGGTAATTATGATAACAATAAAATATTAAAAGATAAAAGACTAGGGTTAATGCGTTAGTGAGTTGATTATTCATCCAAAAGCCTTGATTAAATTCGGCATATCCCTAATACTTATAATCGTTAATCTTGCGAGAGCTATAAAGTTATGTATAGATCTATATGGGGCCATGACAACCCCACATGTGATTGCTTGCTATAATCCCAGTATGTTACCTTCCATATAAGTAACTATTCGAAGTTTGATGAAGCATCGTGATTAGGGGTACATTTATGGTCATAGCATCGATTATAATGGCTCATGTTAATACATTAAAAATTACCTTAGAACTTAGATTATCATTTAGGACGCCTGGTATGGTAATTAAAATACTTTAGGATCATTAGAAATCCTTAAAACATGGTAAATTAGGGTTAACGAAAGATAATCCTAATTAAAATACGTTAGGATCGTTAGAAATCCTTAAAAGATAGTAAATTAGGGTTAACGAAAGATAATCCTAATTAAAATATGTTAGGATCGTTAGATATCCTAAAAAGATAGTAATTTAAGATTAATAAAAGATACCCTAAAAGATAGAAGACTAGGTAAATAAATAAGAAATGTTTTCACAAAAGAAAATTATTCTTAAAAGAAATTCAAAAATAAAAACCCGTACACTCACCAACATTATGTTGACTTTTCAATATTCATTTATTCTCAGGTTAATAGGATTGACGCTCTTTATACCGTCACACTACTCAGTGTTTCCACCACAGGCCGGACAGGGAGTGTGACACATGGGACCAAAAACTCAAAAGAATTTACCAACCAACAAGATCTAGCAAATGAACCATCAAGGTGGGAGCTTTTATCTTCTAGAGAAACTAGATGAACAACACAAACTGGATCTACAAGCAATGGATCTCCAAGAGCTCCTCTAAATATCACCTTTACAAACACACAAAAACATCACTCTAATAGCTTAAAGAACCTCACAAGTTGACTAGGCTTTCGAAATGGTGCTTTGGGATAGTGGGGGCTGATGATGAGAGAGGCCTCAAGGACTTAAGGTTCTTTAAATAGGGTCCAAACCCTAAAAATTAGGGTTTGGGACATGTGTGAGTACGCCCTGCATACCACTTGAGTACTTCCTGCATACTCAAAAGAGTCCTGATATCCTTTTAATGAGTTACGGTAGGCGTACTCATGGAGTACGCCTCGCGTAAGGACCAAAAATGGAACATTTTTATATTTTTAGCTGGAAAATGAAAATACTTGGGAACACAAGTGTTACAATTCAAGGATTGGTCATGTAACGTCTGTAAGTTGGGGCTAAATGATTAAGTGATTTGAGTAATAATTATTTATTTTATTGAATAGTCAAAAATCCTCGAATAGGATAATTACTCGTTATACACGTTACAAACTATATAAATATTTATTTATCATATACACGTTATGTGGACACATATTATGAGTATATAATATTACAGAAAATCTTATTATAAAATTTATCATTGAAACGATACAATAAATTTTAAAAATAAAAGATTATTCAGGATAAACAATCTTAACAAAAGTTGTTATATTGGTGATGACGATCATGTGAAGATAAAGAACGCCTAAATCTGATTTTGCATTAATAAGTTATGATTTTCCAAAATTTCTCATACAACCCGACATAGCAATGTGTGTCATAAAAAGTGAATTGGAGATCAGTTGTTTGTTAGTCAAAACAATCTAAATGAAAGTTTAAGTTCTCGTATATACGAATTCGTCAATATAAAGAACGTCCAAAACAAAGTTTGTATGAAAAGTTATGAATATCGTAAAGCCTTTTACAATGTATTTTTTATACAATATTAATTATCCGACGAAGTCTAGATGAAATTTAATAATACTCGTTGATAGGAAAGTTTTGATATAAAGAATGTTGAAAACGGAGCTCGTATGCGAAAAATATGATTTTTCAAAAATGGTGAAAAATATTTGTGTATGGTAACTTGGCCCTATGAGAGCATGCCATGTGGCAAGGCTGAAGTCGGCTTTTTTAACCGACTCAATGACGTGGCCAGACGAGCATGTCACACGTGGCATAACCTGAATAGAGCCACCACGCCATGACGTGACGCACCATTCTCTATAGAAACTTTCCTATGGCCCCGAGACCGATATTTCTAAGTTTTTAGCTACTTTAGCGAGGTGTTGAAGCTTTAGAGAGCCCCGAAGAAATAAAGTATTCAGGGTCGAAATTTTTTCTTCAACTTTCCGAACTTTTGCTACAAATTTATATAAGTTAAGTTGCACTTACTACATTTTATTTGTAACTTACATGTATGCTCATTATCGTTATTATGAACCTATAAATAAGATTTATCAGTGATTCTAATAAAAATATTGATTGGTCTACTTACTGGAGTGATGTCTAGGCTAAGTCTAGTGAGGTGTTTAAAGTGAAATTTCCAAACATTATACGTTGTATACCAAACGGATTCTGCATTTGATATGATTTTATCTGGTTATTCCGTATCAGATAGAACTTGATGTAGCTCTTTGAAATTATTGAAGGATCCATAAATGGTTAAATATAACCTTATAAATACGAATGAATACTGAGACGTAGTAATATTCGTATTTAGGTTGTTTAAAAGAGAAAAGTTGAAGTGTTAGGCGATGAGTTGTATTAACCGTGAATCTTCCACCTATAATCGAGTGAATGGATATTTACTTTTACGAGTATGATTTAATATAAGTATTGAATACTTAAAGAATTAAATATATGTTGAAAAGTTTTGTATTCTATGTTGATAGTATACTTTATAGGTGAATTAAATGTTTATTATCTAAAATACGTGTTAAGTGTATATTTGATAATATTACGTAACACTCTATGTGAATCAGATATAATTATATAAAAGCTAAAAGTATTCTTGGTTATACTACATGAAAATCTTATTACAAATCTTATTACTTAAATAGATACTTTCCGGTTAAATTATATGTTGAATATAAATACATGTAGGATGAAAATTATTTCATAATATAAGAAAAGTGTTTTAGAGTTAAGCAGAGAGGAGAATGTGCGCTTTGAAATGCTTTTAAGATACATACATGATACCGAAAACAGCTATAAGAAAATCCGAAGAGGAGTTTATTGGATAATTGAAATGAGGATGTTGAGGTGGACTTGCGGTAGAACTCTTTTGGATAAGCTACCAAATACAATTATAAGATTTTTTTAGAGTTAAGCGGATCATCAAAAAATTAAGCGAATGACGATTGAGGTTGTATTGACATGTACAAAGAAGGTCGACATCAGATGGTATAGTCGATGATAATTGATGGTAAGAAAAGAAGACGTCATAAAAGGAAGTTGGATAACAATATGAGGATATAAATGGAGGAGTTTTCTCTTTCTGATGATATAACAGTAGATAGGAGCGTTTGGAGGCTTAGTATTAAGATAGATGACTAGCCTAACCCACATGTACCTTTTGTTATTGATCTTTATATTGATGACAATTGCTTCACACTCATATACACGTTTTCTTAATTTTATTTATTTTCATGTTTTTGTTTTACTGTTCACATTGATTTATCGTTTCCTTGTTTGCTTCATTTATAGGTATTCATATTCATAGGTTTGTTCCATATTTTTCTCATGTTTTGTCTGACTTCTAACTTTGATGTATTGTTTCCTTGTTTGCATCATTTATAGGTATTTATATTCATAGGTTTGTTCCGTATTTTTCTCATGTTTTGTCTGACTGCTAACTTTGATGTATTGTTTCCTTCTTTGCCTCATCTATGGGTCCTCATCGAGGAACACGTCATAGGTTATCGATGTGAATCTTCTAGGCTAATTGTTGACATTCTACCTCTCTCGCCCCCATATAAATGGAATTTATGGGGCATGTTGTCGTTAGGATAGGAAAAATGCAAAATGGAGTTTTTTTTTCTTCTTTGGAATTGTGTTGGCTTTAGAAAATAATTGAAAATTTGATGATGATTTTAAAATATGAAAGTAACTGAATGAGTATAAAATTTAGTTTAATGGTAAATGATGTATAAAAATATAAATTTAATGACATTTTTTTGAGTGATGATATTTCTAGAGCAGTAAAAACATGTTTGACTTGTAATAATTGATCAAAATAATATTTCTTTCAAATTAAATCTAAATTTAATTATAAAACATATTTTTACTGCTGGTTGGGAAGAAGGGCGAGTATCAATGGTTTTTAAAATTAATCATTTAATCCATAACAAAAAATAAATAAATAAATAAAAGGAAAGTGTTGGCTCTCTCTCTCTCTCTCCCTCTCTCTATTATTGATTGTATATTAGATGAAAAACTGCTGGTTGTGAAGAAGGGCGAGTATCAATGGCCACTCTTCTTTCATCCTCTCTCGTCTTCTCCAATCTCTCTCGGCCTTCTCTCTCTCCCTCTATCTCCTCCCTAGCTCTATCCTCCTCGTTTTCTCTATCTTCATCCATCTCTGTCGCTCCTCACACTGTATCATCTTCATGGAGAAAAAAACCCTCTCTTTCTACCTTCACGGTGAAGGCTATTGCTTCAGAGAAGAAGAAAGTTGTGATTGTTAACACCAATAGCGGTGGGCATGCTGTGATTGGCTTCTATTTCGCTAAGCAGCTTTTGAGTTCTGGGCATGATGTCACCATTCTTACCGTTGGTGATGAGAGCTCTGATAAGATGAAGAAGCCTCCATTCACCAGATTCTCTGTTAATTCTAACTCCATTGTGTTTATTTATATATATAAGAAAAATTCATCCAATTGTAGCATTAGTCGATAAAGTGAGAGATATTTATTTGCAGGAAATTGTGGATGGTGGTGGTAAAACGGTATGGGGTGATGTTGGTGCAATTGGGACAGTTTTGGAGGGATTGACATTTGATGTTGTTTTGGATAACAATGGCAAAGATTTGGATGCTGTGAGGTTTGTTTTTCCAACATACTGATTTTGAGTCACAAATAATTCAGGCTTAAAGTCAATTAACACAATCTATATGGATTTGGAGTAAAATTTACAACCAATCAATCAAATTCGATTCTACTGGAATTCAATGATGATGGAAATGATTATTTGCAGGCCAGTGGCAGATTGGGCTAAGAGTGCAGGCGTAGGACAGTTTTTGTTCATAAGCAGCGCCGGAATTTATAAGCAAACCGAAGAGCCACCACATGTGGAAGGGGTGGGTACACACATCCTCATTCCTCAATCTTGAATCATTGCATAAACTGATTCGTTTTTACATAAAAAAAAAAAAAAAAAAAAAAAAAAGTCAAAATTGTAGTTTTTGTTCCATTTGTTAGCACGTGTTATGCAGAAGTGTTTAGTCTGATAAGTTTATAATGATGAATAAATACACTATTACAGGATGCGGTGAAATCCGATGCGGGTCACGTTTTAGTAGAAAAATACCTGTCGGAGGTTTTCGAAAACTGGGCCAGCTTTCGCCCACAATACATGATTGGCTCCGGCAACAACAAAGACTGTGAAGAGTGGTTCTTTGATCGTAAGTCTTACCTTGCCTACTCAGATTTCTGGGCATTATATTTGAACAAACAAACCAGAGGTCGAGGGGGTAGTGTAGTCTCCTATTGACATCTGTTTTATGGAATTTCCACAGGTATTGTGAGGGGGAGGCCGGTTCCGATTCCAGGGTCGGGAATGCAGCTAACAAACATCTCACACGTAAGGGATTTATCGTCCATGCTAACAAAAGCGGTTGAGAATCCAAGTGCTGCAAGTGGGAATATCTTCAACTGTGTTAGCGATCGAGCCGTCACACTAGACGGAATGGCTAAACTATGTGCTAAAGCAGCAGGATTGCCCGTTGAGATCCTGCACTACGATCCCAAATCCATTGGGACTGATGCAAAGAAAGCTTTTCCTTTTCGTAATATGGTAAGACTAGTGGTAGTGGACTACCATTTTTTAATGCACCATTTGTCTAATTCATGATTTACTATTTGTTTTGCAGCATTTTTATGCGGAACCCAGGGCTGCAAAGGACATTTTAGGATGGGAAAGCAGCACCAATTTACCGGAGGATTTGAAAGACAGATTTCAAGAGTATGTCAAGATTGGGAGAGACAAAAAGACCATCAAATTTGATATCGATGATAAGATATTAGAATCCCTTAAAATCCCGGTTCCTGTCTGATCACCAACAGTTCTATGTTCCTTCAAATTTCCCATTCTTATAAATGTCATCAGATTGTTTTTTGCCTAATATTTCATCACGTGTATGTGTCAAATTTTACACCCAAAAAAAAGTCACCATAACAGTTTTGAACAAAGAAAAGTAAAGGATAAAACCGCAAAATACACAAAAACACGTCTACCATTTAATTATTTTTGTAATAAAATCATTTTAGCTTTTTGACTTTTGAAAGAAGATCCGTGACCCTGTTTTCTTCTATGTTTGAGCTATAGAAAAAGTCAAAAACACAAAAGTTGTCTAAATTTGGAAAAAAAACATTTGCACCTTACTCTGTGCTCCAGCAGCTGTAATCTTTTAGCACAACAAACCTGAACCAATCAACGACTTTAGGATGGGTCTGACAAATTTCATTTCTAGAACAAAATTTCAAATTATAAAACGACAACAAAAATCATAATAGAGTTGTAATAATAATACAAGTACCCAGCTTTATAGGTTTGAATAGTATATAGATAGAAAACATATCATTCATCCTAACTCTTGATTAGATTCTAAATATACTGAATCCATCTTCTCCTACTCTTCCTGCTTGATCTCAAGATCCTTAAGCTTTGACTGCAACTCATCTTCATTAGCATCATCACCATCTTCATCATCATCATCATCATCATCATTATATTCTTCTCCTTCAGGGTCATTTTCGTCCAATGGACCGAGAACACTAGGAAAACTCTTGAATATCTCTTTCACATTATCAACCCCTTCATCCGATAAAAAGTTACCATTAATGTTCAGTAATTTAAACCCTGGTTTACCCACAACAGCCTGCGACAAAGCCCTAGCTCCAACCGTTCTGATTCCGTTTGTGCTCAGGTCAACTTCGGTCAACTGTCCAAACTCTTCTTTGAGTGAGTTAGCAATCACTATCACACCTTCATCCTTCAATTCATTCTCAGATAAAACCAATTTAATCAAAGTATTTTTCTTTGCGGTTATAACAGCCGCCAAAGCCGAAGCCGATTCCGATGTAATATCGTTTCCGGCCATCTCAAGAACTTCAAGGGGGGAATCGGAATCCTTGATTGCATTCACAAGAGCCAAAGTCCCCTCGTCCTCCAAATTCAAATAGCTAAAATACACCTCGGTGAGACTAGTAAACACTGGAATGGCTTTGCTTAATGCGATTCCGGCTTCGATTCCAAACATATTGTCACGAAGATCAATCTTTTTCAGATTGGGACAAGTCCCAAGTGCTTTAGATAATGCAACCCCGCCTTCGGAATCAACCCTCGTGGAGGAACACCGGAAGTCCTCCAGAATTGGTGATTCCTTCACGAGTCCGGAAATGGCAATCGCTCCTTCGTCTCCGGTCATGTTGTTATGAAAATGAAGGACTTTGAGTTTATTTGTTGATGGGATTAATTCACATACTGCCTTTGCAGCTTCCTCTGAGATACCATCATTCATCAAATACAACTCTTCAAGATTACTTTGTGAAGCTAAAAGCTTTTCAAATGCCCTTACACCTTTTTCACCTAAAGCATTATTTGAAAGGTTTAAATACCTAAGATTTGACCCTTCAAGAGCTGAGGCAAAAATGGTCATGACTTCAAGAGCATCAGCTTCTGGCCTCCCGGCGATAAAATCGGATAAGTCAACTTCGGTCAACTGTTCTTTCAGAGATGACAAAATGGGTCCAGCAATTCGGGCAGCATCCAGACCGAAACTTCTATTGCTAAAACATATCTTTGTGTATTTGTTTCCAGGTTCAGATAAAGGTTTTAGAAGTTCTTGAGCTTCATCTGCCTCAATGAAGGCTCGCTTTCCTCCAGAAATGTCAAAGAAGGTTTCATGGTGTGGTGTAACTGTATCTGGTATGGGTTCAGGTTCTTGATCTGTTTTTGGTTTAGGGCCTCTTTTGACAGCTTCCACCATGAGTTTACTGGATTCTTTAGCATAAGTTTGTACAGCAGATCCTCCATCACCATCAGGTTCCTTTTCAAAGTGTTGGTTTGCAATGGCAAAGGCTGATGACTCTATTTGCTTTGCCTCTTCTTCTGCTTCTTCCTTGCTTAAAATGCCATATTTTCTAGATAGAATAGATGGAGTTGTAAGATTTTTAACTATACGTTGCACAAGAACAAGCCTGGTGCCATGGCTTGGAGGCCACAGTTTAATTGAGCGCAGTTGATTTGGTGCAGTAGACTCCATATCAAACGAACCTGCAATAACACGATAAAATACAGAAGATTTAAATCTTGCGCTCGTGTTTTAATCCAGCACGACTTACTTAAGAAAGTTGTCAGAACTAATAAATCAATCACCCTAATCTCTAAAATAAAGGAAATGAACTAGCGAAATAGCTTAAATGATAATACTTTCGAACAAACGGTAGCGCTGTAACCTCGATACTAAGCCGTCAACGTCGTTTTATCTGAAACAACTGATGTATATTTTCTGTAATGCATAAATTCAACATCGACTACATTTACCAATATCCTACGATTAGCTGAACTTTCATCCATTGCACAAAGGATTAAGTTAAGATTCTTCGGTTAACAACAGATTAAACTAAAACAGCAAAATCAATGGATAAGATAAAAAGAAAAACAAATCCGATTCAAAGTGCCCTAGTTTCCAGCGTCAACGGTCGTGTAGTAAAAGGATCCGGTCATTAAATTCATTAAACACAAACAAGATCTGAAAGAAATAAATGCTCTTTTCAGTGTAATAGGGCAAAAGAAATATGAAGAAAAACTTTACCGGTGGCGGTGCTGGTGGATAAGAAAGAGAAACGGCGATTGATGAAGTTTTCTCCTGTTGAAAACCGTCCGGAGCGGCTCTTTGCTCCGCCGGCAAAGACGAAAACCCTTTGCAGTAAGAAGAGGGCAATTCGAACTGCAAAGTGGGGGACTGTGAGTGTTTCCCCCGTGATTATGTTTTTGTATGGAAGAAGGCACGTGGGCCCTAATGGACTTGGAGAAGAAGCGATACGCCGATACGAATACGATTTCTTCTCTAGGCCGGGCTGCTGTCTTACAAGCCCATTTTATATTTTAGATATGGCCCATGGGCTATCCAACTCAGAAAAACACTCCACTACCACTAGGGTGTTGCTGCTACCTTTTTCATGTTTTTATTATTTATTAATATTTCTAAAGAAAGTGGTTGTTTATGTAAATTTTATTCCCTTTTTATCCCGGTCCGATTCTATCCGACTGATCCCTATTTATTCTCAACCCAACCTTTAATAGCTCTTTTGGAGAGTAAAATTATAAAATAATTACTCAAAATTACGTTGATCTTGAAATTTTGAATGAGCTCGTTGTAGCCAAAAAAAAAATTATGTTTACATCATAGTCAGGGGCGGAGACAATGAGGGGGCTGCCGGGTGCTCTGCCCCCTCCGATCTCTTCTATAACTTCAACTAATAGGATATATATAATAGTCCATGCAGTAATCTTTTAGCCGACATTGGTTGTTAGAGAACCTTCTAATCATTTTCAAAAATCCAACTATTATTATATAGACAAATAATAAGCCCATACAATTATGAAAAGAACTGAGACCTAGTTGGCTAAATTCTCACTGCATCAACTCCCATTTATTTTAATTTGCCTACATATAACCCCATTTATTTTTATTAGTGTTCGGAAATAGCTCTTGTAACTACTAATTAGTTGATATATTCGTTGGGTCTTTTTATTGTATTTTTCATCAATGAGGTTTCAATTAAAAAATTATTTCTCGCGTATATATTACCCCACTTATATTAATTTTCCTATATATTACCCCATTCATTTTATTAGTGTTTATAAATAGCTCTTGTAACTGCCAATTAGTTGATATATTAGTTGGGTCTTGTAGCGGGCTAATTAATCTTTAATCTGAAAAAATAAGATGTCATATTTAAGAGAGGTACATTAGATTCTTTGATTCATGATCCCCAAGAACAGTCTTTAATTTTAAGCTATTGATGTTCTTATTTAGACGATTTTTTCTTTATCAGTTTCTTATCCAGTTTTACAAAGCGTATTATATTATTCAGTTATAAAAAGTAATTTAATATTCTTATTATGATGTAAGCCCCCTTCAATCTAGAATCCTGGCTCTGCCCTTGATCATAGTTGCAAAAACAAAGATAATTACCTTACCCTGAAGGAAGTCGTAGGCCTCCCCCCTTATATCCGTATATGGTGAAAGTTGCATGTCTTTTTCTCACCAAATGATATACTTGTTTTTAATGATTAATAATCTCTATCAATTTATACTAACTAAGGTGTATTCATGTACTTTTTATGTCCATGGTGTAGATTAAATTGAAAGTAAGTTTGTCATAATGGTGTTAGGCTCATTTAGTTGGAGTGGTCACCTCTTTGTGCCTATTACCATGACTAGCCAATTCTCTTGGATCCTTTGATACCAATGTTTTGTCCCGTGTGCTACGCATCCACTTTAAGCATCTATTTGAGATAAGGGTATTTTGGGAAAATCATAAATAAAGAGCATCTTATTAGTATAGGGATAATTTAGGTATTTTACTTATTAAGTTTGTTATGCCAAAGTATTATAAGAGGATGGTTGGAAGGAGGGTGAAGGTATCTTTTTTCAAATTCTAGTCTTAGAACCCTTGGGAGAGGTTAGGCTCTCAAATCTCTACCAAATCATTAGGTTTATCTTGATTATTCTTGTGTTGGTTTGAATGTTTTAATTCAATACAGAGAAGCTTTTGTTATGGTTCTTGTTTATTGAGTTTATTGAGATATCGATTCATATCATCCTCATTCAGAGAGAAGGTTTGGAGCACGCACTTGCCTCCTTGTCCCTTCATTCTCTCTCATTGTCCCCTCTTTGACTCATAACCTGGCCTATAAATAAAATAAAAAAACACATCTCCACCATTAGGAGGGACATCATATTCATCCATACTCAACTCTCCTTCTCACATACACTTATCAAGATGGTTTGCTTTAGTCTAGAGAAACTATCTTCGTTTATGTACTATACATATGTGATTTAATCGTCAGACTCTGCTCTTAAAAGGCAACAATCATCGTTGCGGCTAATTTTGGAGAGTACAACAGTAACGAAATATGGAAAATCAAACTCTAAAATCTTTTTGACATCACAGAGAAACAAAGATGAAATCTTTTATCAAACGAAAGGCAACTAATATTCATTATTAGTTATATTACTAAACAATAATATATAACATAATGGTTGATAAATAGATCAAACCATCTTCGATACAACAGCTACAAACAATTTTCTAAATGGTTCGATAAGTGTTCTAGTTTCACATATTTATTAAAAAAAAAAAAAAAGAAACTCATTCGATATGTATTCCAATAGTGGTATGATAACTGGAGTCATTACTGTTCTTCGACCAGTTGTCTTTGATTAATCCACATGCACCGTTGATCACATGCAATGGCCGTTGTACCTGAAGCTCCTCCTCGCCTGGAGCCACATTCATCAACGCGGAACAATACCTTCCAAACGTAGAAATGTCAACATACAGTCGAAAATCAATTCCAAACAGAAATTTCATCTCCAGTCTGTTCAATTCTGCTGTTGTCACTCCTCCCACTTTCGCATAATACGCATTATTAAAAAATCTGCAATAATTGGATGTTTAAGAAGGTCGATTAGGGATTTGGGAAGAAGAATTAAGAAGATCGATTAGGGACTTACGCTTCATCAACGAACTTTGTAGCTACCAATATGCTTGTGATCAAAAGACGATGAACATTAAGAGAAGTCAAAATGATATTTTGAGATTGGATGAATCTATCGATGTATATATGTGCAACAATGAAGCAAGAAGGACTGCAGCGAGAGTACTTAAAGATGCGATCCATGTATTGTTGAATGGTGAGTGTAGGTGCTCTTGAGCCATGGAAAACTGTAATATCAATGTCTTTTTTAGTAGTTTGCTCGTTCTTTTCAACCCATTTCTCAAGACATGAAGAAACAAGGGATACAACTTTTGGGTTTCCATATTTTTGTTTGAGGCCTAAAAAATTGCAGACTTTTGAGCCAATGGTGTCGTTTTCAAGTGTTAAAGCTGCTTCCTGCACTTATGAAAGCGGAATCGGTTACCATATATGGAAGAAAAATTAAAGCCTTTTAAATAGCCGAGGGAAATTCACCATTACCTAATAAACTCGTATTCAATATACAAAATTTATTTATGACAACAAAGCAATGTCATGTCAAGAAACGATTTCATATTTAGAAGAAAAACAAGATTAGCTTGACCCATATATGTTGTAAGAACCATAAACTGATGATTAAAAGCAAAACCCACGACTAAAATTGCATAAAAATTCGGCAATGTGTTGCAAAAAACATATAGAAAGGGAGACCAGAGATAATCGTGACCATTTAAGCAAGTAAATAAGTAATTTTACTCGTAATCATGGATTATAGGATTCGTTGCAACTACTATGACTACTGAGACTTAATACCAACCAATCATCTAACCATAATGGAAGGAGGTTGGTTGCTCAAGACAATTAAAGTCACAATGATCATCAAATAAAAACACATCGAAACACCACTAAATGATTAAAAAAGCAAAACCCACATAGATATTTATGAACGTCAACGTGTTACAAGAAATACCCAAAAATGAAAAGCAAGAGAGAAATCAAAGAACATACAGAGGTCCTTGAAGCATCCATGGTTGCCACGCCCACTACCCAAAAGTCAAATCATCGATCACCTATACATCATGATGTTCTATGTATGATGATGATGATGCATATGAGTAGTCCTTTACTTGAAGCAAGCATAAGCATAAACCCCTTTTATCTTCTTATAATAAGTTTGGTCACTTTCTCTTTCTCCCTCGAGATTGGTTGTCTAATTTTAGGTCAATTCACGTTGAAAAATAGGGTTTTTTTTATTGATTGAATAATTTGTTGGTTTGCAATAATGGAATAGAATGGAGGTGTATTTAGGTGAATCAAGGAACATGAAAGCCGGTGGGTGTCGGTGGCCTTTATATTTTATTGAGTGAATGACAAAAATGGTCCATGTGGTAAATAAGATATATATTAATTATGATTTAATAATGTATAAAATATATATGGATTGATAAGCGGATTTAATGGTGACGTTAATGTGTGCACGTTAGGTTTTATCAAAAGACTGTTCCATCAGAGTAATTAGTCCCCTGTCGACTCTTGTATAGGAAATTAGCAATAAGGGCATTAATCATGTTCGGAAATACACATTCTGTTGAAGAACTACAGCTGTGAATGTGATGCATGAAAAAAACAACACAAACTGATTACTTTCTGTACATTTTCCCTTGAAAAAAACAAACCTAAATGGCTAAATCATCTCTCTCAGATTTCATTTCAGTGGTTTGCCAAGTATCTTCATAAAGTAATCACACATGTCTGGCAACATCCGCTTCATCAAACTACCATACCTGAAATTGAAACTTCCATTTTAAGTTTTTAACTAACCATCGCAAGTATTATTATAAATTAAAAAAAATGTTAAATTGGCTTATTATATCTTACCATGGTTTTGAATTTAATTTGTCAAAGTGTTCCAAAATAAACAGAATACAAGCATCCTTTAAGGAGACAGCATTGAAGGCCTCTGATAAGTCATACATATATGCGACTTTGTCAAGCGTAATATCCTAATTAACAGCAGATACAGAAACAAGATGTTCATGTTAGCCAACAAAATCCATAACTGATGGATAGTTCCAATTCCATAACAGATATGAAAAGGTTACCTGTGCAATGGTGTATTCACAAAGACGCTTGAGCCCATCTAGAAGATATTGGTCGGCAGCTCTAAGGAGATCCTGGGCTATTCTCAGATCCACCTCCACTGATCCACTGTAAATGTACCTCATCATTTTCTCAAATGTCTCCCAACTTATATTTGGTATCTCAATATCTTTTGCATCTCTCTCCTACAATGCAACCAAACCACATTCATAAACACACACACACACATATATGATACTACATGTTTCTAGTTTAAGACTAACCCGGTAACCACCATCAAACATTGCCCGAAACGCATCAGAAGAAGCAAGCAGGCAGATTCTGTGAGCATAAAACCGTTTCCCTGATATCATACCAAACAAACATTCTCAGCCACATCCATTACTTAATTTTTACTTTTTTTAAAAACATATCATATCATATGTGTACCTTCAATCAGGAAGGTTACATCAGAAAGTGTAGGGTTGTTCACATACTGCTCACCCAAATATACCTGCAATGCAACAACAGTAAGAACCACAACCAATGATCAAAATTGAAAGCTTCAGGGACCAAAAATGTAATTATCTCTAAGAAAAAAAGAAAAAAAGGAAAGCCAACTTGAGATATTGGAGATGATGGTCCTGCTGCATCCACAGGATTAAGTGAAGTAGCTTTTTCAGCCAGCTTTCGCAAAGCAACGCAACTATCTTCTTGATGTTTTGAATTGCTTGATTGGAAAAGCTCCAAAAGTATATCCAATCCTGAAAGGTGTCATCAAATATATATATAAAGAAAATGTGTAATTACCAATATGTCACTCAAATTTTAACAAAGAACAGACTGTTTTTACCAATGCTATCCACAAATATTGATTTCTGGTCATCAGGCGAACAGAGATGTGCAAGAGCCAAGGTGACTCGTCTTTGAACATTTCTCTCAGAACTACGCATTAGGTACAGCAAATGACTCAACACCTGACACAACAAATAGTAATACCATGTCATGTGTGATTGAAAATTTCAATTAAGAATCCTACATATTATCTACCAATAATTACCCTTCCATGAATCTTCTCCTCCAACCTCTTCAATGTCTTTGCTACACATTCCCGAGTTGGCTGCACAATAAATATAAACTCATGAATTCAACCAAGTAATCTGTCCCAGAAGTCAGGCTTATTATTTTAAAGGGTGTGGAAAGACATTGGTGATGACTGATATGATAATTCATAAGTAAAGTAATTACTTGAACAACAAATTCACCATCCAGCAGCTTTTGAACACCACCAACTCTTATCAGATCAGCAACATTATCCTACAAAAAAGATTTTACCATAAGTTGAAGGGTAACTATTGGCTACAGATATTATATTGGTCTAACTTTATACAATGTTCAAGGTTTTACCTCATTATCTGCAAGTCCATACAAAGCAAATGCAGCATTGTGTTGCAGAGTACCATTTCTGGAATCTAAAAGTTTCAATAATGGAACAATGCCACCACTATGTGCAATACCAGCTTGATTGTGAGTGTCCTGATAGATGACAATAAAAGCATCATTTAAAAAAAAAAAAACTGATTTTTTATCATAAATGTTATAGCAATAAATATAAAAGAAAATAACTAAATTCATGATGTACCTGTGCCAACCTCCCAAGTGCAAAAGCTGACATTTCCTTCAGTTGAGCTTCTGGAGACTGCAACATATCAATTAGTGGACCAACAGCACCTCTTTGAACTATATGTACCTGAAAAAGTAAAGTTTTTGGTTATGTGGGTTATGGTGATAACCAAATTTAAGCATAAAAAACAAATTTTTTTTTATTGTTAGATATACAGTTACAACACAATAGCATCATTTGATAAATGATAAAAAATTGAGAAACCTTGCAGTCTGTATCAGCAGCAGCAAACTGTCCAAGTAGTAATGCAGCTTCTCTTTGGCTCTCTGAACAAGTTGAACTGCTGACAAAAGATAAAATTAAACAAGACCAAAAGAAAGTGAGCAGAGGTTGCATTAGTCAATAGAGGGGTATTATGGTACCTAAGCAATTCAATTACAGGCTGCAATGCTCCAGCAAGGAGAACTTCCTTCTTTATATTTGGGGATGAGTGCACAAGGTTGCCAATCACACCAACCTAAGAGACCATTCAAAAGTCAATAGATAGTCAAAAACATACTGAAATATCTAATGCAATGGATGTATGCACACTAATTGGTATTTAAGAAATGGTACAGAAACTAACTGCTTCGTAGTGTATAGCAGCATCTTCTGAATGAAGCATTAGAACAAGGGTGGGCAGAGCATTACATTCCACTATCTGCAAATGTTTCATGGATATATTAGAAAAAATTTAGTTCTTGATCCCGAAAAGAAGCTTCACTAAATTATAGAAGCATCAACCTGGTTTTTGTTTTCATCATTTTTGAAAGCTAGTGTACGCAAGGCCCCCGCTGCAGCTCTTTGCACTTTTGCATCACTGGATTCTAACAATTCAACAAGTGGAGGAATGCCGCCTTCAACCCTAAACATGAAAAAATGTGATGAACTAAAGGTACTAAAATAAATGAATAGCAGCTGAAAAAGATGGAGGGAAACAGACCTAACAAGGGTCTTGATGCTGCTATTTTCATGAGCAAGGTTGGTGATTGCATCAGCTGCTTTCCTTATGGCACCATTCAGTGCTCGAGAACTTTGGCCATCCAAGCGTCTCTTAAGAAGACCAACCAGATGAGGTAAGGCTCCAGCATCCACTATGCGTTGTTGATGCTCAGGCTATTAAAACAAAGTGGAGGTTTTTTGAAAGTGTTCAGAAATTGTTTGTGAACAGATTCAAGAGGAAACAATCTATCACCATTAATAACAGTAATTTTATTAAATATAATCTTTCGGATTCTCCTTTATTTTAATTGACAAGGTTATGCAATTCAAATGAGTACCTACCTTAATGGCAAGAAGTCCAAGAGTAAAAGCACTTCCTTTTTCCACCTCATGTTCATACGGTATTGTGCCAGTAACAACCTCTTCTGGTGACTGTGGCGCTTGAAGATGCCGTACTAGGGCTGGAACAGCACCAGATTCGACGATCAAGTTCACAATATCCTCTGAAAACAAAATGAAAAATCTTAGCGAATAATAAATAAAAGCAGGGGTGCCATTAATTATTCAACTTAGCAGCTTTGCTAACACAAATCATTAGCCAGATACTCAACAAAAAGTCAAAACAATCAAGAAACACAAAATTAAATATAGAAGGATCAGTGATCACACGAAGTAAGAATAAAATCTAAAAACGAAATTTAAGAGAACATGTAATGAATATATTAAGAACTCGTCGGCAAAGTATTCAATTTATTTGCAGTAATAACACAAAGCATCAGCAGCTACCTAGTCGCCAAAAAGAAATTTCCGTTGAGCAACACGATATTAAAAGGCGATAAGAACGGATAAACATACCTATATGTGTAAATATATATCACACGAAGTATGAATAAAATCTAAAAAACGAAAACTAAGAGTAGGTGAAATGAAAGATATTAAAAATTCGTCCGCGCGTTAACACAAAACTACAAATCTAAAACTTGCACAATAACTACTAAATTATAAGCAAACGAAATCAAATCAAATTACGCTGCGTAAAGTTGAAAAACAAAACTCAATAAGAAAAATCCAAACCGTTCTTTGCGAACTCGGAGAGGGCGTGAAGTGAGCGTTTGACTAGGGCACGATCTGCTTCACTCGATGAGAAAGTAGAATCGAGTACTTCAACCTGAGCACGAATTCCATATAATAGATCTTGTTGAGAAACGTCGTCTGTAGAAGAAAACTTATGATCTACGATTAATTCGTCCTCCAGCTTCCTCTTCAGGCTCCTTCTACCGGAGTTAGTAGGTTGTTCATGGCGTCTCCGATCCTCCGCCATGAGAGATTGAATGTAGGGGTAAATTGGGGAAAGAGAAGTTACGTTTTACAAGAGGAGTGTGTAAAAGTGAAAATGAAATGGGGAGAAAGCAATTTCGGAGGTTAAAATAAATGAATTAGAAATTCAACGCCCGCCCTTGAATATGTGTTTTTCCCCTCTCTTTTTTGAGATTTTCGTGCTAACGTACACTCCCGCTCTAAATATGTTGCCGAATAAGATGCTAATCTGCGCGCTGCATTTTTTGTCAACTTAAATAATACAGCTAATTTTCATTTACTTAATGTTAACTAGAAAGGTTACCCCGCTACGCGGGGGTCAGAAACTTTCAATATTGTTTCCGAATCGATAAATATAATAGACGTAGAAAGTGCAAAGATGAAAAGCCTGGAGTTTGTCCCGGACCGGTTTTTTCATGTTTTTATGAAAAAATGCAAGGTTCTAAAAAGCTCTCGATGGCGCGTCATGACTCCAAGGCTTGTACCTGCCGCTAAGGTTTATCAAAACGCCACCTTAACTCATATATGTGTATAAAATAGAATAATAGTTGAAAAAATATATAAAAATATTAATTATATACAAAATTATCGCCTTAAGTCACGCCTTACAAACGACGTGGCTCGCCAAATCTCGGAAAAGCTTGAGGTTTGACATAGCCGACAAGTCACGCCTTACGTTATTTAGAACCTTGAAAAAATGTAAACGTTTTGATTGAAGGATCAAAAGTTTCAAAACGGTTAAAGAATTAAAGGGGTAGGAATTAACAAATTTTTAGAAAATTGATCAAAATTGTCAAACCGTTAAAGTTTTGTGGCCAAACTTTAAATATTAAAAGGTTCCTAAAAAGTGTAAAAATATGGATTGCAAGGACCAAAAATGTCAAAATAAGTAAAGAATGAGAAGCAAAGTGCAAGGACCATTTCTGCCAAAAAATGTCAAGTTTACTATTCCTAAGCTTCATATCTTTAATATTGTTTACGAATCAATAAATATAACAGACATAGAAAGTGCAAGGATGAAAAGCCCGGAGTTTACCCCGGACCGTTTTTTTCATGTTTTTATGAAAAAATATAAACGTTTTGACTGTAACGATCAAAAGTTTCAAAATGGTTAAAGAATTAAAATGGTAGGAATTAGCAATTTTTTTAGAAAATTGATCAAAGTTGTCAAACCGTTAAAGTTTTGTGGCCAAACTTTAAATATTAAAAGGTTCCTAAAAAGTGTAAAAATATTGATTGCAATGACCGAAAATGTCAAAATAAGTAAAGAATAAGAAGCAAAGTGCAGAGACCATTTCTGCCAAAAAAATGTCAACCTTATTAATCCTAAGCTTCATATATATATATATATATATATATATATATATATATATATATATATATATATATATATATATATATATATATATATATATATATGATACACTTGTATCATATGGTAACGATATGTAATTAGGTATAAAATTCTATATTACATGGTTTTATTTACAAATATATATATATATATATATATATATATATATATATATATATATATATATATATATATATATATATATATATATATATATATATATGAAATTCTAAACATTTGATAAGTTTGAGTTTATAAAAAAAAAATTTAAAATATTGAATTATTAAAGTTAATGTGTTTTTTCTTTTTTAAATTAAAAAAAAAAATAGATAAATAAACAAGGGAAACTAATGACTTTGATTTAGAAGTTTAAAAATTAAAAGG
The DNA here is from genome assembly GCF_051521515.1 of Lactuca serriola. Taxonomy (NCBI): domain Eukaryota; kingdom Viridiplantae; phylum Streptophyta; class Magnoliopsida; order Asterales; family Asteraceae; genus Lactuca; species Lactuca serriola. Next base: position 8,083,122 of record NC_136416.1, read on the forward strand.
AAAGTCAATTAAGAAAAGTGAATTGCATTTATTATTGTATTTATTGCAATTAATATATTTAATTTAATTAAATATTATGTGAAATTTAATAAATATGACACGATCACAAGATGTCATATGGAAAATTTTATTTGAAAATAACCACAAAATGGCAGGTGTCAAATCAATAAAAGTGTGATATGTGTCAAAAAAAAAATATTTGTTAGATTAGATATTTACATACAATTTACTGACAAAAAAATATATGTTGTATAAACTGATAAAATATTATAACTATGATGCATTTTTTAAGGTTTTTTTTTTTGCAAAAAAAAAAAAAAAATTTATGCCTTTTGTTAGTGGACCGACAGGCTAGAGCTCATAATGAGTCTATTTCGGTTCGTTTTGCCTTCAAGCCATTTAATAAATAGGTTAAAGATTTCAACATAACTAAACATGTTTACTTGAATGGATTAAGATTTTCAACCGGTCCAACATGTTGGAAATATTTTGATGTGATTGTCACTTCAAATAAGTTGAGTATCGATTTAAATTTTCTAACAAACATTATCATAATGTTTAAGGTTGGAATGATACTGAAGATTCAACAAGTGCTTGAAGAATCAGATGTTGGAACACTTGAAGCTTACATGGAGCACCTGTTGTTGACATGGATCATTTGTTGAAAGCTAGTTGAATCATCATGATCTCAAATGGCACATCTAGATCATATGTGGAGCATCAAGGCATTGATGGGTCATTTGGAATATTGATGGCTCATTAGAAACATTATCAGAATGTTTAAGGTTGGAATGATACTGAAGATTCAACAAGTGCTTGAAGAATCAAATGTTGGAACACTTGAAACTTACATGGAGCACCTGTTGTTGACATGGATCATTTGTTGAAAGCTAGTTGAATCATCATGATCTCAAATGGCACATCTAGATCATATGTGGAGCATCAAGGCATTGATGGGTCATTTGGAATATTGATGGCTCATTAGAAACATTGTTGACTCATCCATAACTCTATGGCCCAACAAGAGTTGATGGCTCAACAAGAATACTTGGTGGCTCAACTCAAGTCAATGGATCAACATGGTCACATTGATGGCTCAACAAGACTACACATGGCATATCATGTACAATGAAGGCACGTCCAAATGCTTAAAGGAACATCAATTTCGTCCATGTTCCATCATGAACATGTGGTTGTACATCTTCAAGTTCAAGTAACAGTCCAACACTCAAGTAAAAACTCAACTTGGTCAACAACACTTATGGAAGTTGATGACATCTAAGAAGACAATTGAGCAACATGATGCTCATGTTGCTCATCACTTTTTCAATGTTGATAAAGAAGGTTCAAGAATTATGAAGACTCATAACTTGGATGGAACCCTAACGGAATACTAACGGAATTGGAATATTCCATCCATTATCCGTTAAGTAGGGCAAAGGTGTCAACTAATGACCAAGTCATGATGACGTGTCAACACCTGATTGGTCAAGCCATGTCATGGGCTTTTCCAAAGCCTATAAATAGGCCCTTTGGGGTCCATTATAAAGTTGCTCGTCATTGCTCATTTCAGATCATTATGCACAATTGTTGTTTAGATTAGTCTTCAGAGAGCCATTTGAGTGTTTTAGCTTGTCTATCATTCAAACACTTGTAACCGAATCTTGATGAATATGAGACACTTTTGAATCATTGTTCTTGAACATATAAAAAACGTTTTTATCGTTAACTTTGTGATTCACAACTCTTTATTTTCCGCATTACTTGCCACTTGACGATTCTGAAACTCTGTTTCAGTATTTTCAACACTTTGACTACTCTAGTATAGGTTTATTGAATTTTTCTCATTTATTCACAACATATTAGATAATTGATTACTATTAGGTTGACTTGTTTATAAATTTCAAGCTCACCAATTTGTGGTTAGGTAGCATGAGGCATGATTGAAAAAGTGAGGTCCATAGTTTGTAGTGTTGCCGACACTAAGATTCGGTTAGAGTTGGAATTATGGTTGCATTTTTTCTAAATATATATTAGAATATAACATTTACAATTATAATCAACGTATTAAATAACATTACTCAAAAATTAAATATAAAATTAAATACATATTAAATTTAAATGGGGTTGTGTTGGCTAAAACACGTACTGACAAGTATACAAGGTCGTGCAAAATAATATAATCGTAAGACCAAATATTGTACTCACATGACAATCTATCTCAATGGAAGATAAATCATATAAATGTTGGTTAAAATGGTTTGGTTTGATTAAACTAATGACAACTAACTTTTTAAAACTAAGATAAAATAGAATTACCAAGCAACCAATACTCTAAGACCATCTCCAACATATCTCTATTTTCCCTCATAAAAGGTATAAGAAATAAGGTAAATAGCGTTTCATTTTTAACCCTACTTTATTTTTACCCTATTTTTTACCCCAAAAAATATATTTTTAGAATATTTCACTTTTATAACGTATATATATTGTCAAATACATCACTCTACAAATTAAATTTTAAGAAATATATATTATATTTTTTCATTTTAAAAAATATTAACAATTATATTATCATAAATAAAATGTTTATATATAATAAATTTAAATTAATAATTACATTATTATAAATAATTATTAAATAAATGAGATTATATTTATAATAAATATATCAAAATCACGATCATATTTGATTATTATATTTTATAAATTATGTTATCATGTTCAAAGTCTTTAGTATATATATAATTTTTTTATATGAATTAGATAAATAAATATTAAACTCTATATTTATGATTAATTAATATAAATTAGTATATAACATGATATTACAAATATTAAATACTACATTTAAATTATAACTAGTAGATAAAATTAAACTAGAAATATGAAATAAAAATGAGAGAGACTAAAATTAGCAACTGAAACTTCAACTCCATTTTTTGAGACATGAAAAATATTCCCCTAAATATGGGGAATATTATTCCTATATCTAAAAATGAAGATGGAAATGGGGTATGGTTGTGTAACGCCCTGTTTTGAATCATTTCTCATTATGTGGTGGTGATTAAGGAGTGGGTATTAACATACTTAGAACCCTTTAAGAATTGAGTTTGGGCTCATTTGGAGGTGGATGATGTAGTTTGGATGATCCGGGTGTTCAGTTTGTGTTTTGGAGCCCAAGGGTATCGGTAAAGGCGTTGGTTCGGGCTTTTTTTGAATTTTGGATTTAATTTTGGTTGGTTTTTAGACTAAACAATGTTTTATAGAGGTGCAAGGCTTCTCGTTACCTTTTCGTGGATATAAAGAACGTCGAAAACGGATAAGGGATGCAAAAGCTATGACCATTTGAAGTTAGAGGGGTGTTGGGCCAAAACGGGTACGCATGGCGTACACAGGAATTTGGACGCGGGTGCATTTAGGAACGCGCTACGTTCGTCGGGCCAGATTAAAACCCTAATATTGGGTCTTGGACCCTATTTAAAGACCTTAACTCCCCTCCAACCCTCGTTTCCCTTAGCCTCCATCCTCTCTAACCCTAAGAACAAAACCTTAGACTCCATTTGAGTGATTATTGAGCTTCAAAGTGATTTATGTCATTATGTGTGTGTTTAGTGCTTGATGAAGAAGAAATAACTTCTTAAAGAGTCATTGCTTGACTTGGAGCTTTTGGATCCAGGCTTTGTGCACCTACATCTATCTTCTGGAGGTATAAAGTCTCAACCTTGACAACTATTTCATGTAGATCTAGCTAAGTGGTATTTTGTTATGGTTTTGGTCCCTTTGAGGTGGTTCTTGTGAGTAGAAGTTACTCCATAACCTTTGAGCTTCATTATTTGGTCCTTGTTGAGGTTACGGAGTCATAGAGTTTGGATCTTGATGGGTATAAACCTTCCATGCTTGATTTGGTAGTCATTTGATGAAGTTTGGGACTTAGGGTTTTGATTTGGGTCCCATTGAGTTATGTTAAGTCATAAAGTTTGAAACTTTATGACTTAAGAAGTCCCTTGAAATCAAATCTGGAAGTTTTGATTGAGATCTTAAGGTATTAAGAAGATTTTAAGACATTTTGGGGTGATTTTGACCTTTGGGGTTCATCTTCGGTGTTGGGCTTCATTAAGCTATGCAAAGGCTTAAAGCCTTTGACTTTATGGATTAAGTTACTTATTTTGAGCTACTCTGATATTTTGGACGTTTGGCTTAAGGGATTAAGCCATTGGATTAAGACGTTGGAATTTGACGGGAACACTGTGCGTTCAGCTGATGAACGCCATACGTTCGTCTGATCAAATGGGTATCGGGTTTAATGGATTTGGACTCTTTGGAATGGGCTTCGGTTGGGCTGGGTTGTTTCTTTAGGATATGAATATCTGTTTGGGCTCTGGTTGGGCCTTAGGACTTTAAGTAGGCCTTATGTTTGGTTTGGGCCTCGGGCTGTGTTGTTGGCCCATTAGTGGGCCTTGGGCCAAGTATGAGTTGGGCCCATTAAAGAAAGGGTAAATTAGTCTTTTATCGTATGAGTCAGGACTTTCGAGTTAAGACCACAGTTAATGGATTATGGCATAATTATTAATTGAGAGTTATTTGATGTTAGTTGGTGCAAGGTTATCCAGTTCGGCAGTGCAAATAGTCATTTGCGTATCAACGGATTGAGGTGAGTTTTTCCTCACTGTACTTAAGGGCTAAGGCACCAAGGCCGACCCTTTGAATTGTTATCCTGATTTTTCGCATGATCGAGTACTGTAGTGAATTGTTAGATCTGCATGTTATCTGTTCTGGCTATATGTTTACCGGTCGCATGTGTTAATGTAGTGTGGTTGGGTTGAGACTGTATTGCTTTATGTTGCCAACCAACAAACCATATAATATTTATATTGGTATGTTATATATATCTTTATATGTTATGTACATGCCAACATGGTTTGTGTGTGGTTGGGTTGAGGCAGTCCTGCTTAGTGCTGAAGGCAAACAGACCCAGGTCAGTCCAGATAGGCTGAAGGCCAGTAGGGTGTACCAGTCGGGCTGAAGGCCCGAAGAACGGTCCAGACAGGCTGAAGGCTTTGTATGCATGTTGTTTGTTGGTACATGTTATTTGTTGTGTGTTGGTACTTTAAGGGAACTTACTAAGCTTTGTGCTTACAGTTTTAGTTTATTGTTTCGGATGCTCCTTATGATTTTGGTAAGGCGAATGTGTGATCGTAGACATCCTTGGTTTTCTACGGATTGGATCTTGGGAGACTCTGATTTTAAATCATGTTTTGGGAAACAATGTTTTTATAAACACTTTTGTTAATAAATGGGTTGTTTTGAAAAGTTTAAATTTGTTGAATTTTTTGGGATGTTTCAAGTTGGAGGATAATGGGTGGAAAATGGGGAAAAATTAAGTTTGAGGGTGGGTTGGAGATGCCTTAAGGCATACTAAAGAAAATTCAGTAACACGTACTAAAACAAAGTGACTAAAAGAGGGCAAACATGCAATATGTGATTTAGCATACAAGATGGAAAACGAGGTTTAGTTGACATTTACGGGTCCATGATTTATATCATGTAATTAAATCACTTACACAATTATAGTGCTAATAAATTCGTAACACCCCTCACATAGGTATGCTTGAGTTAGCCTTTAATAATATCTTTCAAAATAATTTCAGAGTTTTAGTTTGCAGAAAAACGATTTCCAGAGTTAAAATCAAACAAGTTACAGAGTTCAAACGTCGATAATGGTCCCAATTAAAAATTTCCAAACATTTAGCGGTTTAACACAACAATTCATGCGATAGTGCTACAATTGATATCAAAACAAAGGTTTAAGTAGATATTACAAACCAAAAGTCTTATAAATATCCAAAATTTCACAAGTCTCACAAGCTTCATACATTATCTACTAACATGCAACAGTTTATCAACAAGTGATTTAGGCTACGAGGAGCCTAGTGAGTACAATCTCAAGGTTAGACATTACGGACGATGCATGAGTGAACATTATGGTTCATACACCAATGTACAAGCTCGTACCATCTCAAAACAACAAAACCAACATCAAAAGTCAACTTAGGGGTAAAATATTACACTGATCAAAGTACAGTGTCATTTGGGTAAATTACACGAATGGTCCCTATGGTTTGAAGTCGTTTACACGCTTGGTCCCTAACTATTTTTTTAACCCTGACCAGCTGACCGTCCCTAAAATTTGATTTTGTTGCGAATTTCGTCCTTACTATACCTAAATTGACTATGTTACCCTTAATCCATTTATTTTTATTTAATCGGTTGTTTTCTATTATTTGAAAAATTAACAAAAAGAAAAGAAATGTGTTTCTTTCCTTCAAGTCCAGTTCCTATCTCTCTCCCATCACGTCTCTCTCACTTCTGATGACCACGTCCGACAGTCACTCGTATTTCATGTCCGACGACTATAACAACCACCGATATCGACCTCCAGAACCCCGACGAACAGAAGCCCCTTTGAATACATCAATTTCTGAAAATGCAAACCCTATCCTGGCAAAATCCTGATGACTCAACGTATCGGGGACCCATCTTTCCCCTTCCTGAAGCGAATCATTTGTGCTCACAAGCATGAACACTCATACCTGGCCCAATCAGCCTCAGGCTGGAATACCATGCATGCCTGCGACGGGTCCGGTCATCCCTATGATGGAATACCTCATATCATGCACATGTTTGGCTCAATCAACCCTCGGGTTGGAATACCAAACATGTCAGGTCCAATCAATCATAGGGCCCGATCATCCTCAGGATGGAATACCCTATATTGGGATACCACTATAAACATAACTCGGCTCTAAACCCCTAACTTGAGATCCAAGGTTCTATCCTTGCATATCGTCCAAAATCCTCTTATTCGTCGCAACCGATTACAGCTTACCCGAACCTCAGCAATACATCCATTCTGAAAGCACTCCCACAGGAGTGATAAACTATTATGATCTCTAGGCTCATAACTTCTGACTGGAATGCTCCTAATAACCTATCGACGTTGTCGTTTTCTCGTCAGTTGGACAATCCTTCGGGCCTGAAGGTACTGTCCTTCCTCCGTTGCCCAAAAGGACTAATCAGCGTTCCTCACATCACCAAACTAGTATTGCAATATTGAAACTATACCATGCATGATTCCCTTTTGGAACAAGTTGCTACCCAATAGTTTACAGGCTCTCCTTCATGATCACCGACAGTCCCTACGGGCACTCTATAAGTGATAACCCACAAGCACATATAACGTACGATTCCACATGTTATTATTACAAAGCAGCATGTTTAATACCAGAACGTAGATCTAACAGAATACACGCAGAGTCTTCAGCATAACTGTACCGCCTCATCGGGCCTTCAACCTATATGGACCACTCTCGGAACCTTCAACATGTATGGACCGCCTCTCCGGGCCTTCATACTGTCTGGATCGTTCTTCGGGCCTTCGGCCTGACTGGTACACCCCGTTGGCCTTCAGTCTATCCGGGTCGCCCTAGGTCTATTGAGCAAAACCTTGAACCCATCCGGGTACCTTGTTCATAGATGTTAGTTCTCCCCCACTTAGGGTTCGAGCTTCTGATCCAATTCGCAAACTATAATCCCGACCTAACCATACACATAAGTCGTACCAAGCCCTAATGCTACCTTGAACACCTACAAATACATTCGAATGCATCGCCTCCATGCATGGACTTTGGGAAACCCTTGACCTCATGTTTAATCGCCCAACCTCTCTAGAAATCGTTATCCGGACAACAACAGACAAAACCTTCAATGGTTGATGCTCCGTCTGAGAATTCTCAATTGTCCCCCACTTAGGATACTAACCAATACCTACTGGTGGCGAAACCAAAAGATGACTTAACCGTCCCAACCAAATATTACCATACTTAATCCAAAGAATGATTAACCATGGAATGAATAACCTATGCGGAACAATCCTCCCGGCACGGAGCAACCGAACTTCAAGAGAAACCTGAATCCCAACTGAATATTTCTGAATTTTCATATTACAACTATTGCCCCTAGAATGACAATTCCCTACCCTAACTTCTTGTCTTCAAATGCATCCCTGAATCCTAACCATCTACACCCTTTGATACTAAATTCTTCTGACGCTCCTAGGTCCTAGTGTCTCATGCAGAAGGCAAATTAAAGTTCACAATATAACCATAAACAATAAGATAAGAGGTAAATACATACCAATCGCCACATCAGGTGTTGTCCTGGCCTCCTCGGCAGTAAGATGGAAGGCGCGTCCCCGAGCCCTCGGGGGTTGTGCCCTACCCTGACTCTCGTCAGCAATCCTAAAGGTAGCCGGAACTTGAGCCATTGCTAGCCTGACAGCTAGCAGGGGAACTTGACAACCATTGTTAGCCTTACAGCCCGAGGCGGATCGGTCCAATCATAGGTTTTTGTGGTTATGCGTTAGCAGTTGACTGCTACTGTATGTAGATTCGGGAGCTAAAGGAAACATTATCCCGTCAACACAAAAAGGTTTCTTCTCCTTGATTGCCTCCCGCAGTCCGTGCTGTCTCTGAAAATTATGTCATAGAATGAGTTCCCTTGAAAGAATATATAATCTCTTATCTAGCAGAGAATTATCGACAATCGCATATGATCCATGATTGTGTTGTGGGAAGGACTCCAGGTTTTCAGGGTGTGATCCGCTTCAGGAAGAAGGGAATTTGGGTTCCCGATATATTAGGCCATTTCGGGTTTTGCCAAGGTTGGCAAGGCAACGTATCGACTCGGTCTCCCGGAGGATCTCAGTAAGATTCATAGCACTTCATATGTCTTGTAGTTGCGAAAGTGCAAGTCGGGCGAGGATGTCGTGGCTTCATTGGGGGATCTTCAGGACGATGAGCGCCTGACTACGTCGAGATGTCTGTGGTTGTCTTGAAACGAGAGGTAAAGTTTCTGCATAACAAGGAGGTACCTTTGGTAAAGTTACACATGGCAACATCAGAGGGGATCCGAGTAGGTTTGGGAGCCGAAGGTTGGAATGCAAAAGCATTGTCTGGATTTGTCCAATGTAGCAGGCTTCGAGGACGAAGCATAGTTCAAGTGGGGGAGAGTTGTAACATCCTGATTTCCAGGAATGATATTTTAGGGATTTCATGCAATTAAAGAAGCCTACTCGACGAGTTGGAGGCCCCAACTCGTCGTGTACTCAACCCGCGTGAATTATAAGGTCTACTCGACGAGTCGAAGGACCCCAACTCGACGAGTATGAACCGGAAAATGAAACCCTAATTTTCAGGGTTTTACACCTTATTTAAAGGGTGATTATCCTCCCTCTGCCTCCTTTACCATCCCCCTTGATCTCAGAAAACCCTAGTCGAGCTCACTCTCCATTTTTGTGTATTAAGAAGCTTTGAAGGTGGATTTGGCGAAGAGAGCTTAAAGTCTAAGGACTTTGGAGCAAGGAGAAACTTGTGGATCTGATTTCAACTTCATCTTAGCATCATCTTGAAGGTATCAAGTCGTTACCTTAGCTTTTCTCTAGCTAGATATTTTCATTTAAAGGTTTAGGGCTATTTCTAGTTTGTTGTGGGTTATTTCGGGTATTGGGCATGATCTGAAGTTGTAACTTCAGATATAGAATCCTCTAAGTCCTTATAGTCATAAAGTTCTAGTCTTTAGCAAGTCATGGCCTTCTCCTTACCTAAAACTTATTCTTTAGCTTGGTTTTGGCTTTTGAGACCTTGCATGCACGTAAAGTTTGCAACTTTATGTGGTAACTATGCCTCAGGAAGTTAGATTTGCAATATGGGGCTTTGAGGTAGCTTTAAAACGTCTGAATGAGAAATGGACCGAAGGGACTCGACGAGTTGCATGGCCAACTCGACGAGTCAGATGAAGATTGGTCGTTTTTGGTTTCTGCATGGACTCGACGAGTTAGTGAGATGACTCGACGAGTCAATTAGGGTTTTCCCGATGTTTTCACACCGCATTTACTCGACGAGTTGCCTGGAAACTTAGCGAGTCAACTAGGATTTTCATGATTTCTCGAGTTCTGGAAGAACTCAATGAGTTAGTGGGCTACACTCGACTAGTTGGGTCAACATGGACTGTTGACTTTGACTTTGACAAATGTGAGGTTGGAGTTGTATTTGGGGAGTTGGACATTTATCATCCCGAGCTACTTGTGAGGTGAGTTGTCCTCACTATACAAACAAGGTCGAAGGCACCAATGTCGGCCCTTTTCAAATTTGTATCCGGATTTATTGCATGATATGCTTATTGATTTCCATTCTGGTAGTTAGGGTGCTGATATTCTTAGTGACCTGGTTGGTCGGTATCCTGGTATATAGGATAATGTTATGTTAGTGACTGTTTAGGTCGAAATCCTGGTATATAGGATACTTCTATGTTAGTGACCGGTTAGGTCGGTATCCTGGTATATAGGATAATGTTATGTTATTGACCAGTTAGGTCGATATCCTGGTATATAGGATAATGCTATGCTAGTGACTGGTTAGGTCGGTATCCTGGTTATAGGATGTTGCTATGATTAGTGACCTGTTAGATCGGTTTGACTGTTATATATGTTAGCGTATGATATTTATGTGCGCATGATTGTTTGATTTGGGGGTTGGGTTGAGGCAGACCTGCTTTGCGCTGAAGGCCAACATACCCAGGGCAGACCAGATAGATTGCATGCCTGGGAGGGCATACTAGTCAGGCTGAAGCCCCGACGAGCGGTTCAGATAGGATGAAGGCCCTGAGAGGCGGTCTAGACGTGTCGATGGCTCGGAGAGCGGTCCAGGTAGACTGATGGCCCTGCGAGGCGGTCCAGTGAGGCTGGTGGCTCATTATACATGTTGTTTGCTTATATGATATTGATATGGTTTGTATGGTGTTGGTATTATGGGGTTAATCACTAAGCTTCGGGCTTACAGTTGTTGATTTTGTTTCAGGTACTTCTGATGATCGCGAGAAGGCGAATGCGTGATCGTGTACCTCTTTATATTTTTATGATTCGATTCTGGATACTATGACATGTAATCATTTTGAAAACAAATTTGTAGTAATTATTGGTTTTTGAATGATTTACAAAAGTTTTAAATTGGCTTGATTTTTATGGGTGTTACATCATTATTGGTATGCAGATGGATACAGTCAGAGACTTTATCCATTAGAACTTTCCCTTGGTTCATATCTGGAAATTTGAGGAGCTAAGTTTATGTATTAAGATCTTAATGAGATTTTTGACCATTATGCTGCTACGTTGGTCGTAAATTCCTCTACGCTGAGTGTAGCGTAGTCTTGGCCCGTTTCCATCTAGAGCTCTACGTTAAGCGTAAAGTAGCTTGTACAAGGGGCATAGGCTGACCATTGACTTTTGGTCAAATTTAGGTTGAAGAGTATAGACCTAAAGGGATTTCTTTGTTTCTATTAGGTGACTTGTTGTACCTGTCTACTCTGTGTGTGAGTTGTTGTGTCTAGCTGTTATCCGCAAGGCGTGTCTTCTCACTATATTTACCTGTGTAGTAGTGTAGGCAAGATGACCAACTGGGTCTTCCTTATTGATTGATGTTATATGTGAGCATGAGCTACTGATAACTCTTGGAAATTTGTGAGTCCACGGGGCTGCTGATAGTCCTCAGGTTTGTTGATAACCCCGGAAATACGGGCTGTTAATCCATAAGGTTGATGATAACCCATGGTTGTTTATTATGCTGAGTTGTTTATAATATTTTGGAAAACTCACTAAGCTTCGTACTTACACTTGTGGATTAAATATGTTTTTGGTATTTTAGATGATCGCGGAAAAGGCGAAGGCTTGACTGTACACTTCAGCTTGCAGATTTTATGATTTTCCGCATTTTGATACTCTGATTTGGATGTTTGTATCTGATTAACCTGGGATTTTATGACTCTGGCTTTATAATACATGATGGTTTCCTGTATTAAAAATGAAAAATTTTGTTGTAAAATTTGGATGTTACACATTGTATGTGTATTGTTGTGTGAGGTAATTTTGGGCACTAAGTTTGGTGTTTACAGTTGTGGATTAAATGTTTTTCATGTACTTTATCAGTTTGTGAGAATGTGAATGCGTAACTGTACACATTCATTTATAGTTTAATGATTTGAGATTTCACGATACTTTTCATTATAAATTTGGATTTGAACTACGGTTTACAAACAAATGGGTTTTTTTCCTTGGTTATGTCTTATGAAAATACGTGTTTATTCTAGTTTAAAAATGAGCAATTTATTCGGAAAACTAGGACGTTACAAAAATGCACCTAACACATTCAGACTAGTCAAACGGAACCGAACCCGCATCAGAACGAACCATAATGTTACTACATAGGGGGGATGGGTTCCCTAGTTCTTATCTTCTAGGGTTATTTGGTTACCGGTTCTACTGAAAAACGGGCATAACCAGGTAGGCCAAAAGACAAGTATTTTTTAACCAGTTACAAGTTTAAACCGAACAAACTGAAATCGTGTCGCCGACCGCTTCCTCTGTTGACGACGACTCAAACACACAAAAAAATGAAACGTTTTATGCTTTCTTTGATAATTTCTTCACCGAAACCCTCTCTTGCGACCACCATTAATGGTGATAGAAAATTGGGTTAAACGGGAACAATTTTTTGGATTGTCCTACAAAGAAAAATATGACATTGCCGGATCGACTCAAAAGGAAAAAAGAAGTTGCTACTTGTGATGTCGACAACAATTTGTTTTACGATTTCTTAAATGTAGAAGGAACCAATTCAATTTCAATGAAAACGAGTTAAGAAAGTATTTGAGTGGGTCCAAAGTATCTTTTATTAAAAAAATCGACACTCTAGATTGATGGAAAAAATGCATTGTCTTTTCTTATCGTTGCTTGTATGAAAAAATGTATTTTCTAATATTTAATTTAGTAGTATATAATATTTTAGCTCATACATTAATTGCCTTAATTATAACTTTTTAATCGTTTGTTGTTACATATTTTGACCATACAAGTGTCAACAATTGCATCCGAACCCGCATTTAACACTTGCGGTCAAGTTTTAGATGAATATCGAACGTGTTTGACAACAACAATTGTGGAGACATTGGTGTGTACCAAATATTAGCTCTGAAAATAGAAACCCATAATATATAATGTTGAAGATATATTAAAAGATTATGAGATAAAGTTAACTTTAAATCTTTATAATCTTTATTGTGTTATTTGTTAGAAGTTTAAGATACTAACTATATTTTTTGGTTAATTATATAGAGATGTAGGAGGCGCTAGAAGAAGATAGTAAGGAAAAGGGGAATGAAGACGATTAAAGTTTTTTTTTTTTTTTTTGGTTGGATTTTTTCTTTTCCGTGTTATGGTTAGACAAATGATTAAAATGAATTTTTGATACTATTTCTTTTGGTCTATTGGTATTTTGGTTTTAATATATGAAGTTTCCGTATAGTTTCTTTTGGATTGACCTTAGTATTTGTTTGAAATGTGATATAAGTAAATTGAAACTAAACTGAAAGTGGGTTGCAAAACAACTTAATGGGCTAAAAAAGACTTAATTGGTTGGAAAATAATTTATTAGAATGGAAAAAAACTTATTGAACGAAAGACCATTTTTGGAACCGAAAACTAGGATCGGCGCCGAAACCTATTTAGGTCATGATGATCCAATTCATGGTTCTACATTTCCCATTAGGCTGTCTTTCCTGGTTCTTCCGATTCTTGGTTCTTATGGTTTTTGGTTATTCTAGTTCCTAGTTCGGTCGGATCAAATATGGACCTGTGTTCATGCCTATTGGTGAGACATATATTGAAGACACAATATAAGATATGATCCATCATAATCGTCTTATTTCATATATTTGTCTTTTCTATCCAACAAAAACGAACATACAATCTTGATTACGGAGATGAAATTTACAAATATACAACCAAATTCTAAATCTAAATTTTAGAAAACTGTATTTAAATATTTAAAACAAGCATAATTGAGTAACAAATGAGTGTTCGTCTTCACAATAAGTAGAGTTTGGATTGCCAACCCAACTACTTAAAGCTAAACAAGAAATTAATAATCACTTATTTGTATTGTTGGCGTATAATATTGTATAATTAATATCACGTACATAATTCTAAAAGAAATTATTAATAAGTGCCTAACAGAAAAGGAAAAAAAAATATCGAACACATAATTTAATTTAAAAATGAAATCCTAACATCACCTTACGAAGAATTACAGTTTTGAAATTGATTTTTATATAATAACAGGGAGATATTTTATAACCTTATTCTCGATTTTGACCAATATCGATATTATGCAATTTAAATGGTGTTTTAAATTATACCATGATTTATATATTTGTTTCACAATTGTGGTTTAATACTTCTAATATAATATATGTATTTTAAGTCTTACCCATGAAGTCAGTTTTTTAATGATACAATTCTTCTTTAATCAACTTTATTATGTTAGTGGGTTGATTAATCTAGCGATTTAGTATAATTGGGCATACCTACCCATATCTCTTTCTCCTGAAGGCAACCCTTTAGCTTCGGGGACAATTAATTCAAATTTTAACTTAAAACAACAATTAACCAGCTCCAATATAACAATGATAACGCTATCTTTGTTTCTTTTCAGATTTTAGATAAATATTAGTATCATAGATCGTACTTGTTTAGATTGTGATTAGCTTCATAATATTGTCCCCTTTGCCCCTTTTTTAGTTAAGGACAAAACTTAAGCTTACGGTCCATGCTTGGAAGCACCCCTATGTCACATAAAAATCATGTTTTATTTAGCAAAAACGCTGTCGTTTTTGTATATATATAAACTAATACAATGTGGTTTTAGTGGTAATATTTTTCTATGTGAATAAACTTTTGTACTTCTCTAGTTCCAGCACCTATTTCAGTAATTTGAGGTGGTTAAAAGACAAAAATTAACATGTGTCACATATAAGACCAAAGCTGATCATAACATACTTGGTCCCATATAACTGTGTTACTACCTTAATGCATACAGTTTGTGATAGAAATACATAACATGAAAATTGGTGCAATACCAACTTCTATGGTCATCGTTATCTGTCGGAGTTATATAGAGAGTAATTGATTGCTGTGAAAATCTTGAATATATTCATTAATACGATTGCCTTATATAGGCTGAATACAAATGTTTGACTGCTCCATATTTACAGGAGAATAAGTAGCAGCTAGACTAGGTAATTTGACTATACAATTGACTATACAATTACACGTGATAATATCTAATTATACATAAGATAAATCTATTTGTGAATATCCTTAATAAGTTATACTTATAATCCAAAGATCTTATAACTCTTCAATATCATCTAATGTAACTTATCTGATCCTAATTATTCGAGAACATGTAATCTCAAATACATGTCCATTTTGAAACCAAGTGCCAAACTACAAAGTCTAAGGGAAAAACACAACACCAACAAAAAAAGACACCAAACTCTGACTTCTCATTGATATGCAGGTGGGGTAAAAACAATGGGTTATGGTGCATGGAGTGGGGTGGATGACACTGACGGATCCAGAACAATACGCAAGAGCACACACATGATTTTAGAGGTAACATGTCCGAAAAATTACACTATCTTATAAAATTTCAAAAAAAATTCCATTGAGCAAATTTTTGAAGGACAACATGGATTACCATTGACATACCCATCCCAAACTCCCATAAAATCCTTGTGGGCAAATTATACCATTATCCTTGTTTTCCTTTCACAACGTGTGTAATAAAATGACCATTGATAAAATAACATCATCAAATAAATATATAATGACATGGATTAGATATAATGCTCATGCCACGTATAATGCAAATACATGTCGTATCCAAAATCCAGATGACCATGCATGTAGCGGTCGTAAACATGACATTGTCATTAAATAATCTAACATCTTATGAGCTTGCCTCAACTAATAATAGTTAAATAGGGTGTGATATAGCATAATAATATATCATCACAAAATATTCGTAGATACGTAAAACACATAAACATATTGGTAAACACGGAATAATATATCATGACAATTGACAACATTTTATGGATTTTTTTTAAATATTTATGTAAAAAATATTATCCGTAGACAATCATTCAAAGTGGTAATTAATGTATATAATCACGTTTATTTATTTGGAAAAGCATAATGTAATTGATTATTATTGAGAACAAAATTTATTTGTTACGTTTTTGTAAGACTGGTGCGAGAATTACAGAGGGCATTAATCTTGAAAGTCATTGTTTCCCGCCAATTGTGATCGTTACAAGGTGTTTCTACTATGTTATCGTTAGTAAAATGTCGCACACTTTTACTAATCTTCTTCATTAGTGTTGATTATTTACCTCATGAGTACATAGCAAACTTCGCCTTTACATGTTAGTTTGTCGTTATCAAAAAATGATATTTAATTGGTAAATTGAGATGAGGGGGATCGATAAAACACAAATACATCGAGATCTGATTCTTTAATAAAAGAGGGCCATTAACATAATTAAGTATTATTAGATATTGGAATCTTACTTTTACAAGGCATCTGCTAGGCTTTTAATGCCATTTATTAGCCAAGAAGCTACTTAATTATTTCTTTACTTATTTTGTTCGGAAAACAAGAAGAATTTTATAATTAAAAATGTTACTTAGCATCATGAATAATAAAATAAATACAGACCAAAAAGTTTCAAAATTTTCGACATTACACATAGCGACAGACTGGTTACTTTATTGACCATGGTAAAATTTAACCCGAGATGGGTTAAAACTTAAACCTTAAAACTAACAAACGGAACACCTACCGGCCGTGAACGAGTGGAGTAACACTAACGGCGGCATCCTTACAAGGACTAGGCGGCAAGCTACTCCTTCGAGAAGACACGAGTCGCTGAACAAAGCTTTCGATTCTTTCTCCGTTAGTCTCCGTCAGTAACCGTTTAGCGCCAAACGGCAATGATTCGACTCCTCTCTCCATCAACACCTCCTCCAATGTCGGTCCCACGCTTCCCTTCGTGTAGCAGTTCGACTGCAAAAACTTCAACGGCGTCAGTTACCCATAACCAAAAAACTCAATATGCATGATTCTTCTATTCACAGAAAAGTTACCTGAATTCTGACGTAATCACTGTCGTTCCAGCAGAATGCGTTGCCTAACATTTGGTCAACGGTCTCCGATACACCGTCGAGAGCAATGTCTACCACGGATGAATTAAGGCATCGGCCGTGACGATCGAGTTTCCGTTTCGGCGATATGCTCAATAGACCGTTCCCTATGGAAATAACCACGAGGTTTTCAACACCGGTGAGTGCAGGAAAATGGCGTTTGTTGTGCAATGCGTGAGTGACAGCGATGGCGGTAGGATTGTTCATCACTAAGCCACCGTCGATAGCTAAGCACGAGGTTTTTCCGTCGAGTGAGGTAAGCGGAAACGGCTTGAACATGGACGGATCAGCGGAGGTGGCACGGATAACTTTCCAGAGCTCAAAGTCGTAGCTAGCCGATTCAGAAGCGTCGGCTCGAGAGAAAACAAATGGCGCAGAACTATTGAGATCATAGCAGGGAACAAGGAGAGGCTTACATGTATCCTTCAGCGTCAACACCTTACCATCGTCTCTGGTTAACACCTCTTTCAAAATCCTATCCATGCTCTTACTGGAAAACATCAGTCTCCTACGAAAAACGCCTACAGTTTTTACTTCGAACAGTTCCGTCCGTCTATCGTTCACAAACTTAACCGCGTCCCTGGCGGTAAACAGCGGGCGGCCATTACCGTCGTCGGCATTAAGCAATACCGCGAGAAGCGCTCCAATACCGGTTCCGGCGATAATGTCGAAAAAATCGACTATTCGAGCATTCGAATCACCGGTTTTTGCTTGGATCTGGTCTTCGAGATGGATCAAGGAGGCTCCTGAGACGATGCCAGTGGTTCCGCCGCCATCAATGCTGAGAACTCTTGTCTTCTTACTGCCTTCACAGTGCGACAGCCACTTCTTCTCAAGCTTCGAAAATATCTCCAATGTAATTTTACTGATCTCCATCGCCATTTTCGCTAGGAGATTGAGATCTTATCAAATTATACCCCAAAACAAAACTCCCCTCAAAATCAGAGCCAAATCGTAGCCTAAAAATATATAGGCAAGCGGTACTCACGCTTTCTTTCTGCAATACATTAATGGAGTAAGGTCGATCGAAACAGTGTCACAGTTTGTGTGTGTATGGGTAAAGAGTGGAACGAAGGTGGTGGGACGTTGTATTTATATAAGGGGTGACAATGTTACTGTGTTTGGTGGTGTAGGTGATAATTGTGTACTCTCGGCAGTATTTACTTTGTTTACCTTTTTCTATGCAAATAGTACATCCTATCACTGTCTCTTCGCACGTGAGAATTGCGTGGAATTTCATATGTTTAATCGAATTTATTTCTCGGATTCCAATTGGTAATTAATTTAACCATTTATCCACGTAGTTATGAGTTTCACAGTTTGTCGCAAATATATGTTTTGAATTCGATAGCTTATACTTGTTAATAGAGCTGGTGCCGAAACATAAATCCATCACATTTTTGTTAATATTGTGTCCCTTCTTAGCCCTCTGTCTTTATTTGGGCCTAATATATAGTCATATAATTGCTAGGTCCATATTAACTTCTCTACTATCTACTGTATTATTTTTACGTAGTCCGTGTTGGAGAATACAAAGTAAATTGTTAGATCACCCATAAAAACATAAAAACATACGAACTTTGATTATATCATCAATCTCTTACAGATCCATCAAACACATATTTATACACGCTTAAACGACACAAACAAACGGGGTTCAAGGGTTCTAGAGGGGCAATTGCTACTAGTCCCAACCAACCCAAGTGTCTCAATAATAATTATCATATACATAAACCAACTTAAGGGGGTGTTTGGTAACGGAAAATAAAACCAGGGAAAATGAATTGATTCATTTTCTCTTGTTGGGTTATTACAAAAAATAAGAATTTGAAAGATAAACCGATTCATTTTCTATCAAAACAATTCTCTATTAAAAATAGAGAAAAAGAGAAAAAATAGAATAATAATAAAAAAAACCCAGAGTATTCAAGTAGTTCGAACCCCTTACGTACAAAATTAACCTAAAGCTCACAATCGATTGGACTTTTTGAAGGATTTTGTTAACCCGCGTAGTGGAGTTCATGCAATCGTCAAATGTAGTTCTTCTTTGTTTGCCCTACTGCCGTACACATCAAATACTCATGATTCACTCTTCTTGCGATCACAGACTCACCTCCTTCTTATCGATTTTCTCACACAATCTTCCAATTCAAGGTATGTCTCTTAAGACTTAACAGGGCAATCCAAGATAATTTGGGTTCTAGGACAAAATAAAAAATTTGGCCCCTTATAATTTTCTTTTTGTAAAGGAGGGCGAACCTCCAGAAAATTTTATTAAATAAAAAATATTATAATTAAAGGTTGAAGACTACCCGCTTATGGAAAAAAGGCTTCAGACAGGCCCCAAAAGCCAAACAATCAAACAACTATTAATACAAAACAACAAAATATAATGTCGAAACATGCTCTCAACCTAATACATAAACATAACAATGAAAAACTAAATAAATTTACATTTACGAGTTTTTTTAGATTTAAAGTCATCAATTATAAAATCAAGTTCAATGTCAACCAACAAATATTTTTCAATGCATAACATAGCCAAACCATGTTTATGTATATGATATTATCTTCGTAATTTAAAAGATTTTCATGTGTGACATTAAATTTTTACCTGATAACAATTAAGATAAAATATCAATAATCACACAAATTCACAAAACCGTGAAAAGAGACCGCATGCTTAGCAATCAACTTCTCTCTTGTCTTATTTATATCCTTTGAGCCTAAAACATAAATGAGAAATCTGAAGTTTAGAAAATAGAGAAATCGAATTAAACAAAATCATCTTTAAAATTTAGAAAATTCGAATTAAGCAATGATTCATACAAAATTGAAATCAGAAAGATTATATTTCAATGGATAATGATTCATACAAAATCAAATTAGAGAAATTAATTGAAGCAAAATCAGAGATTGATTTGCATATTCTTAACAAAACAAGTTCACACATGAAAAGGTACTCTACTTCAAACTTTGGATTTTAGAAAGAAATCCAATTGATGCAGTTAATATGATAATCTCGAGTCACAACTAACAAAAATCTGATTCAGAAATAAAACTGAACCAGGTAACTTTCCGATTGCTACTATTTAAAAAAAAATGAAATCAGAAATAAGAAGAGAAAGAATCAACTATTGTGTGTTTGTGATGAGCGAATTCAGAAAATTAGAAAGGAATCAATTAACTTGAACTAGAAATAGAATAAAGAGAACTAACAATTAGGGCGTTGGCATGCTTAGGGAGAGATTAGAGATGGCGTCATTTGGATTTTCCATAAATCGAAAATTGAATAGGTTATCTGCTTATGCGCCTTGGAAGTCGGAAATAGATCGGTCAGTCACCATAAAATCATGCATCTTGATTTTGGATTGGCACCCATACTCATGAGAATATTGGGCCAAAACTAGTTTATAAGGCTTAAATTTAATGGGTTGTCATTACTATAACCTAATAATAAGTATAAAATGGGGCTCTTTAGCATTTAAGAGCCTGCAACAGTCGCCCAACTTGCCCAGCCCTGTGGGTCGGCCCTGTCTATTAATCTTGTAATGTTTAAACTCGATTCTTGATGTTTGAGTTATGTTTTTGTGTTGTTTGAAGGTCAATTGTTGCCATACTATATGCGATTATAGATATTTTAAGTTCTAGTTGTCATAATAATTATAGATAGTGTTGAATGATGATTGATTGTCATTTTTTATTTTTTTGTCCTTGAGTTGTTTGTAAAAAAATAAAAATAAAAAATTACAATTTAAGTTTTTTTTTTATATTTTTTTCTTTAATTTGAACACCCATTAAATCTTAATATGATCTCAGAACGAGTATATTATTATAGTCCTCTGTCTTGACTATGTTTTAGGCTAAAAAACAACTAAATTGATTAAAATATGATTGAGTTATATAGCCTTAAACATAGGATTTTAGTATTGTTGTAAGCTATTTAAACATATATAAACTTTTAGTCCAACTTTAAATCACCATAAAATCTACATATGAGATCGGTATTAGTTGATTTTTTTCTACTATACTCCTCTATCTTGGCTACATTGTAGGATCAAAAAAACAAGTTAATTGATTAGGATTTTGCTGAGTTATATAGCTCTAAACATGGACCGGTAGGATTGTTGTAAACTATTTAAACATTTTTTAGATTTTTTTTCCTAATTTTGGAACTATCATAAAATCTTTATATGAGCTCGGAATGAGGTGATGTGTTTTTGAGATTGTAGTCCTCTATCTTGTATATGTTTTAGGCAAAAAAGTAGCATATTTGGTTTAGTTTTGGCTGAGTCATGCAGCTTTAAATAGGGGTTGTTAGGATTGTTGTATAATTGTAACATCCCGACTCTCACGTACAATTTTGAAAGCTTTGTATTCATTTATTGAGGGGACTCGACGAGTTGGAGGCCCCAACTCGTCATGTCGAACATAGTCAGCCCGCGTGATTTATAACCTCTACTCGACGAGTTGGAGGACCCCGACTCGACGAATAGGGGTTGTGCATGAAAAACCTAATTTTTAGGGTTTGTACCATATTTAAAGGACTTTAAGCCCTTTCCTCCAGCCTCCTTACCACCTTTTGACGGCCAAAAGCAACCCTAATCAATCTAAACCCTATCCTTGAGTGTGTGAGAGGCTAAAGTGTGTTTTTGGTGCATTTGTTGAAGAAGCTTGGAGATTAAGAGGCATAGAACGAGAGGAAGCTTTGTAGATCCAGTGTCTACATTGTATTGGCTTGCATTCGAAGGTAAAAAAGTCCTTAACCTGACCTCCCATTTGTTATGTCTCTTCTTATATGAGAATATGGGATTTTGGTGCAAAATGGGGGTCACCTTTGGATTTGAGCTTGTCACAAGGGCATGGTTTTAGATATGGACTCCTCTAGGCCCTTATGGACATAAAGCCTCGGGATTTATGAAGCTTTGGCCCTCCTTCATGTCCAAAACCTTATTCTAAGGCTAGTTATGAGTGTTTTAGCTTCAAGGAGCCTTACATGCACATAAAGTTAACAAATTTACGTGATAACAACATCCTCGGAGCCTAGATCTACAGTTTGGAGTTTTGGTTTAACGTAAAAACGTATGAATGAGAAATAGACTGAAGGGACTCGACGAGTTGCATGAGTCAACTCAATGAGTCGAATGAGGGTTTCCTGTTTTCTGGTTTCTGCATGAACTTGGCGAGTTGGTGAGTTAACTCGACGAGTTGGTTAGGGTTTTTGTAACATCCCAAAAACACAGTCTGAAAATTTCGTTTTAAATTGGTAATAAAACCATATTCATCAAACGTCATATAAGAATCATAAACTATGTATCTCAAAATATCATAACAACTGTCAAATATATCAGAGTATAAACACCCCAGGCTGAACAAATGGTGTGTGCACTGCAATATTCCCGAGCTCCTCTTTTGAAAACTGAGTACCTGAAACCAAAACTGAAACTGTAAGCACAAAGCTTAATGAGCTCCCCCAAACTACCACATACCATACAATAACATATAAACACATATTGGGCCTTGCCCACTGCATCAGACCAAAGTCCGAAAACTGCATCGGACCGAAGTCCGGAACTAACTGGGACCCCGTCCCCTGCATCGGACCGAAGTCCAGAACTGACTGCATCGGACCGAAGTCCGGAAACTGACTGAACATAGCATATTGTAACATATCAACTCGCATGAATACATATACTGCATACTGCATCGGAACAGATTCCAGAACACATAACACAAAACATGCTTGAATCACAAAGACATCAAGCACTCTAACTACTGCATCGGACCGAGGTCCGGAACTAACTGAACATAGCATAACATAATCATAGCATATAATATAAACACATATACTGCATACTGCATCAGACCATAGTCCGGAACACATAACTCATCTGTATCACAAAGACACCAAGCATAATGAACTATTGCATCGGACTGTAGTCCGGAACTATTGCTAACTAAACGGGGCGGCATTGTGGCCGTAGACCCGTTCCTACTGGAAGGAAACTCACCTCACACTGCTGAAGTCCCGTAGACACAATCCCACATTGTTGAAGTACCGCAGACTCAACCTTAGCTGCTGGATGACAGATTCTCGAACTGTCAGCACCAAAATAACACCCAATTAATAATTGGGTTCTAAAACATAACTATAAATACATACTTTGGGTAATTACTACAAGCCCAAGGCCCAATCCATTGGCCCAAAGTCAACTAGGGATCAAAGCCCAACATATGGCCCAATTTTCCAAATTGGGCCCAAGCCTCAACATGGACTTCCCTTAAGGCCCAATTGCTCATTCTGGTCCAACATGTCTCATTCTAAGGGACCAATATCATACAACCAACTAGGCCCAAACTATGGCCCATCTATGGCCCAATTTTCCAAATTGGACCCAATCCTTCATATGGGCCTTACCCTAGAGCCCAACTAATTACTATAGTCCTTTGATTATTCTTGGATGGCCCAACACAAAGCCCAAGTGAAATTAGGGTTTCACATAAAATGATAATTAGGGTTAAGTGTTTCTCACTTAACCCACTAAGGACTTAATCCATTAAGTCCATTATTGCTTAGATTAATTTTTGTCAATGATTATTATTTAATATTTCACTTATTAAATAATTCATGTGTGTGTCCTGATAATTTCTCAAATATTAGGATTTTCTTAATTAGCCCATTAAGGACTTAGTCCATTAAGTCCTTTACTCTACTAGATAAATGGCATGGAATGGTTTGGGCTTAATTCACAATCCAATCCCCATGGCCCAAAAGTGGGTCCAAATAGGTCCAAGGCCCGAATGCTAACAGTTAGGGTCTTCCACCCAAACATGGCCCAATAGGCCCAACACCAATCTTTAAGCCCGTTAGGGTTTGCTAGTGGGGCACCATCCCCTACCACCTCGGGTAGTGGTGGTCTATGGCGGCTTACGGCGGCGGCCGCCACCTTAAGGTGGTGGTTATCGTTATTTTTATTATTAACCAAAGCTAAGTACAATTACAATGTTTAATCCAAACATAAACACACACACACACTAACACACACACCCACACCATGGTGGTCGGCGGCGGTGCTTGGCGGCAGCCACCACCCTATGGTGGTGGTGGCGTTTCCGGCCAATAAAATCACACATCCACACTCGTCTTCTATTCATGAAGGAAGTCCAGCCACCCACCTGGTGGCATAAGGCGGCAATGACGAATTCTCTTTGTCTCCCTTGTCCAAGAATATCCAAACCAGATTAAACTCACAACTAGGCTCACAATACACCGAAACACACACACATCCACCCTTCACGGCGACTATGGCGGCAGAAAACGATGGCAACCACCACCATGAGGTGGTGGCGGTGGGTTTCTAGTCAAATAACACCCATATTTGCGCATTCAACTCGTGGCAGCAACCCAAGCGTATAAACAACACAGGACCAAGGCTCCCTAGCCACCGACTAGAAGGCCAAGGTCGCTGCACCGAGTAGAAATGGCGGTGCAAGGGTCGCCGGTACCCACAGTCGTCCTACATAACGTCAAATTGCCAAAAAGAACGAATGAGGGGAGAGATAAGTCACAGTTAACCTTACCGAGGGCCTTCCCGTCGTTCACAGCCTCACGGCTTCCTTCCATCGATCTCGGCGATCTTCCAATTGCATACATCGACTCCGATAACATGTTCCGGGGGTGGCGCTACAATGGCGAGGCATCAGGGGCGGCGCACTGGCTTGGCGACGAAAGCGGCAGTTGAGGAAGCTCTTAACAATGGCGGCTGAAGTCCTTGCTCGGTCTAGGGTTTAGATGCTCCAACGGGAGGAAAAAGGATGGCATCGATTAATACCGTG
Organism: Lactuca serriola; assembly: GCF_051521515.1. NCBI lineage: Eukaryota > Viridiplantae > Streptophyta > Magnoliopsida > Asterales > Asteraceae > Lactuca > Lactuca serriola. Next base: position 8,108,116 of record NC_136416.1, read on the forward strand.
CCTATCCAATCTTCACACAGTTTTGACACTAATAGCCCCTCCCCTTCGAAATCTTTTCAACTTAAGTATAGAAATTACCCTTTAGCCCTGGGTCCCATAATTTCCTTTCATAATAAGTCCCAACATTATCAACCAACCCCCTTAAACCTTCAAATCTTTTCAATTTAAATCCATCAACTACCAACCACACCCTGACTTCTGAAGCCCTTTTCAAATTAGATCCATAACTTACAATTTTAACCCCCAACTTCTAAAATTGTAACAATTAACCCTCGAAACTAGCGCCTTGCTCAGCTATTATTGATTTTAGGGCTTCTATGCATTTATTTGTTTATTTTATAAACAAGGTGTTACACTTTTCCCGACTATTAGACTCCACATGGACTCGATGAGCTGTCTGGAGACTCGGCGAGTCAATTGGGGTTTTTACGAATGAGTATTCTTGTAGCACCTGGTTCCTGGTACGTATTTATTTCTAGGTATTTTGCATTTTTGGCCGTGGACTCAGCGAGTTGAAGGACCAACTCGCCGAGTAGAAGCGGGACGGGACGTGGGATTTAAGTGATGGTCTCGACGATTCGGAACCCGGACTCGACGAGTAGACCCTATCTAGACAAAAACCCTAATCCGAGGGTTTGCACCCTATTTAAGCAATGTTATGTCGGCCACAACGTCCCTTCTGCTCCCAAAAAACCTCTCATCGAAACCCTACCCGTTATTGAAGCAATTTAAGCCTTGTTGGTAGATTTTGTTGCTTATTGTCTTAAGATGGAAGGAGAAAAGCTTGAGGAAGCAAGTAGAGGCCAAGGGAACCCGAGTTTATGCACCTTCTACAGTTCATTGAAGGTAAAAAGCTGTTAACTTTCTCACTCATTTGTTAGATCCCTCTTTGGGGAGATTTAGGGCTTTTATAAGTCATTTTTGATGGCCAACCATGTTTGCAAACATGGTTGGGGGGTAAAGTTTCTGAATCACGTCATTAAAGGAGTTACAAGGTAGTTTGGGGTTGCTTTTGCACCCATGAAAGGTCCCATGCATCATAAGAGCTTGTTTTAGGTCTTTTTGAGCTCAAAGTCCCATGCAAGCACGTAAAGTTTGTAACTTTACGTGCTAGATCGATTGTAGAAGCTTGGGTCTATCTTTTAATCAAAGGTTGTACATCAGAAATCGAGGATTTGGAGTGTGGACGTGACCGAGTCGGCAAGTCCATTCCTGGGACTCGACGAGTCCGAGGCTTTGAATCCCATATCTGTTGAGGGACAAAGGAACTCAGTTGAGTGTTAGAAGGGTTGTAACCGAACATGAAGAGTGACCCAACGCATTGGAGATAATTTTAGTCTTGGATTTCATGGGACTCGACGAGTACTAGAACAGACTCGGCGAGTCCAAGGCAATCTCCGTAAGATTGGAGATGAACTCGACGAGTTGTTCGTACAACTCGGCGAGTTAAAGACAAAACTTGTTCATCAGATAAAGGTAGACTCGACGAGTGTTCATACTACTCGGTGAGTCGGATGAGGTTCATATGATGTTCATGTTGGATTAGTGTCTAAGTCCATAACTATTTTGGTATGTACTTGACCCGATTATGAGCATGGTCCTTTTGGATTGCCTTCACCATAGAAATATGTAGGATGAATTAAGGAGAGAAAGGTTTAATTATGATTTATTAATATATTATAAGAATAATATATTAAAGGAGAAATCATAATGTTTAATTATGTTAGTCAAGAATTAATTGATAACTAATTTTGTGGCTAAAATAGATTAATTAAATATAGAGGACTGGACTACAATTATTCGATAATTGAGTTAGTGGGCTAATGAATGCTAAAGGAACAAGGGGTGAACGAAATTATGATGGGAGCCCATCATATTTTCGTCCATGGCCTTACCCAGAAGGTTCCATGGGTTGCTTAGAGTTTAAGCTGTCCATTAGGGTTTTGACTGAAACCCTAGCAACCCACACAAGTATATAAAGGACCCCTTAGGCCCCAAAAACGTGGACAACTGAATCCTTAGGGTTTCTAGATGTTTTTGGGTGCCTCCTCTCTTCTCCTTCTTCACCTAGTTGCTTAATGGTGTTTGTGACTCCATTAGAGGTGCAACACTTGAGGCACTAAGCTTTTGAACCCAATCAAAGCAAGGAATTGATTGTTATTGAAATATAACATTCAAAGGTAATTACTAAACCCTTATTTCAATTCTTATATGATAGATCTAGGGTTTATAGCTTTGGATATTCAATTGCATGTTCATTACACAAACTAGATCTATAAGTTGTTAGGGACTCGACGAGTTGACGACCCAACTCGGCGAGTCCGGTCAACTTGAAGTTGACTTTGACTGGACTTGGACTAACCCTATTTAGGGTTGTACATGATGTGTGTTGACTTGAAGGTTGTCGTGTTGGGATCGAGGAGTCGTAGGGAGTCGACTTGTGCGCCGAGGATAACTCAAACACTGCACGACGTCGAGGTGAGTTACCTTCCAGTAGGGGTGGGGCTAAGGCCACAATCCCGACCCACCAAAAAGGGGTATTTGTAGGATGATTGTCTTTGTGATAAATATCTTGGTCTGTTTATGCGTTTTGGTCACGAGGTTTATCTGTATGACATGTTATATGTGTAGTAGGGATTAGTTTCATTGACAATGGTCCTTAGGACCTAGGGGTAGGTCAGTACCCGGATATGCATGGCTGTATAATTATATTTGTTGTTGTATGCTAGTGGTAGGGGGTGAAATAGTCCCCAGTTACCGGTTGGAAGATACCGATGACGGTTACCAGTTGAAAAATACCGATGATGATTACCGGTTGAAAGATACCGATGAAGGTTACCGGTTGAAAGATACCGATGATGGTTAACAGTTGAAAGATACCGACGATATTGTATGGTATGTTGTATGATGGGGGAACTCACTGAGCTTCGTGCTTACAGTTTTGATTTTGGTTTCAGGTACCTCTTCGTCGAAGGGGAAGGAGCCGGCGGTGTAGCAGCACATCACACACACATGGTTTCCGCATTGAGTTTCTGGGATTGTACTATGATTTTCATTACTTCCGATGTCATGTTTTGAGACACAACATTATGATTTTGTAAGGTGTTGTTTTATCGACAATGATTTGGTAAAATGTCTGTTAAATCTATTAATTCAAAAATGAAATTTTCGGGCTTAAATTTTGGGTCTTTACAAGTTGGTATTAGAGCCCTGGTTTGAGCGATTCGGACACACCCTCGGGGGTGTCTGGACTCAAACCGAGGGACTAAAAGATTTTTACAAGGAAAATGGTTTTTCTAAAATCTAAATTGAGAAATTTTAAGAAAGACGAAGTGTGTGATGCGTGCGACTGGCCGGGCTCAAGTAAGTTTTCCTTAAGATACCCATACTTGCTACGTTATGTTATATGGTTTTGATTAAGGGGACTACATGCTAGAATAGGGATAAGGATCTAGGAGGATGCCTTGTGTGCCTGGTATATGATTCTGAAAATTGCTTGCTAGTTAGGGCTAAGGGTCTAGGAAGGATGCCTTATATGCCTGATGTATGAGTTGTATGCTAGGACTGACTAGTCAGCAGTAGGATGGTCTGTGAAGGTTATGCTTGGTTTGGTTACTCAATGCACGAATGTTGCTTGCTTTGTGCTATGGGGGTTATGGCTAACTGCAACTAACTAAGGAGCGAATATGTAACAGTATCCGCAAGCTAGTTAGGGGGAGGTGGTGGGGAATCCTAGTGCAGCTGATGGTGGAGAGTAGGTCGGGGAGTGCCCTAGGAAAGCCTAGGAGGGGGTTAGTGGAAAGGGTATTTGGTAAAGGGACTTGGTGAAGTCGAAGCAATCCTTGAGGAAAGTACAGATAGATGTGGAAGGTAGTATGGGCCCATAATACTGAAAGCATAGGATCCGTACTCGAGTCAAGGAGGGCCTAGATGGAACCAAGGAAACTTGCAAAGTCCATGGAGCGGGAGGTTCATGATCCAGGTCAGGATCGGGCTCGGGTGCCGAATCCGAGCATGTGGACGATGAATTACGCGAGTTCATCGCGTTTGAGATCACGAGAGGTATTATTGATGTGACACCGGTTATCTTTGGGTCGATCAAGGAAGGGATCATTGAGCTGATAGAGGATCACCTCTGATAGTTCAGGAGTGATCTGGCATCTGGCCAGACGAGCACGCACACACTGTCCTTTAAGGACTTCATAGGGAGTGGTGCGCCGGATTTCCATGGGGTGAAGGACCCCATTGCCGCTGGGAGATGGATCGCAGACATCGAGTCTGCGCAGCTGACTAGCTTCTGCCTGGAAGGGTCGAAGGTCTGTTTCGTTGCAGGATGTTTGAGGGACCGAGCCAAAGATTGGTGGGAGTCGATTAGTGACACGCTGGGAGCCCCAACCATTGAGGCTATGACGTGGTTAGATTTTATGGCTTGATTCAGGGTCGAGTTCGCACCAGCTGTGGAGCTTCAGCAGTTGGCCAGGGAGTTCTTGGATATGAGATAAACTATGGAGACTGTGGCGTAGATCACCGCCAAGTTCCGGGAGAGGGGCTTTGTTGGTACCCCAGTATGCGGGTGATGAGGACATGAGGAGGACCCGCTACCATGACATACTATGGGCTGACATTCGGGAGCATGTCAGTTTTTCAGCTTTCCCAACCCTGGATTCCATGATTGTCAGGGCTGAGGAGAGGGAGATTGATCTGGAGCACATCCGAAAGAGGAAGGCAGAGGAAGGGAAGACGACGGGGCTTCGGGGAAGAACCCCAAGGGATCCGATGGTAGGCCGAAAGGCCAGTCAGGACGGGACCGCTGTGGGAAATGCGGTAGGTCACATGAGGGAGCTTGTCGCACTGGGTCGGGTTCAGGTTGCTATAAGTGCGGCAAGGTTGGACATTTTCTAAGAGATTGTACTGACCATACTCCTGCTATTCAAACATCAGACCTGATTTGATTTCATTGCAATCAGAGGGGCCATCAAAAAGGCCAATTGCCCTAGATTGACAGCAGTGGCGACACCGGTAGTGGCGCCGCCTCCAGTGACAGCACGGGTTGTGGATGGCCGGAAGGTCAAGTCGGAGGCTCCAGTGGTTCGGAGCCGAGCATTTCAGTTGACAGCCGAGGAGGCACGCTCTGCACCCAATGTGGTGACGGGTATGATTCCTTATTTATGCTTTTTATGTTATGTCGCTGTGATTCTGATATATTGTGTGCTTGCTTAGGATCGTTCCATGTGAACGGTATCCTAGTTCAGGTGTTGTTTGATTCGGCTGCCACCCGATCATTTGTCTCTCTTGTGCTTAGCAAGAAGTTTCCCGAGTCCTCGGGCATGTTGGATTTCCCTCTAGAGGTCGAGACTGCGGAGGACCGGTTTGTACGAGCGTCAGAGGTCTACCGGGATTGTTTTTTGAGGCTGTTCGAGGAACGTTACCTGGTGGACTTGGTTCCTATACCTTTACGGGGGACACAAGGTTATTATTGGTATGGATTGGCTGAGCCCCAATGGGGCAGTGATCGACTGCGCGCAACAGTCAGTACGAGTCAGGACCCCTAGTGGGGGAGAGCTGGTGGTTCAGGGTGAAAGGCCACAACGAGGACCAGCCTTATGTTCGGTAGTGAGGGCTAGACGCTACCTTCAGCAGGGTTGCGCAGGTTATGTCGCCTATGTTATGGATACCCGAGGGGCGGGAAAGGCGACGGTGGGCGATGTGCCCGTGGTACGAGAGTTTACGGATGTATTCCCCGAGGAGTTTCCTGGGATACCTCCGGAGAGACAGGTGGAGTTCAGGATCGACCTAGTCCCTGGTGTGGCTTCGATAGCCAAGGCACTGTATCGGTTGGCTCCTCCTAAGATGCAGGAGCTGTTAGACAAGGGGTTCATTAGACCGAGCATTTCACCATGGGGAGCCCCGATTTTGTTTGTAAAGAAGAAGGACGGGTCGCATAGGATGTGTATCGATTATCGGGAGCTGAATAAGGTGACGACGAAGAACCGTTACCCACTCCCGCGGATCGATGATATCTTTGACCAGCTACAGGGAGCATCTTGGTTCTCCAAGATTGATCTGCGTTCAGGATACCACCAGATGAGGGTCAGGGAGGAGGATGTGCAGAAGACTGCCTTTCTGACGCATTATGGTCACTATGAGTTTGTGGTGATGCCTTTCGGGCTCACCAATGCTCCTGCCGTATTCTTGGATCTCATGAACCGTGTGTGCAGACCGATGCTGGATCGGTTTGTGATAGTTTTCATCAATGACATCTTGGTCTATTCCAAGACGCGAGAGCAGCATGAGCAGCACTTACGGGAGGTTTTGGGTACTTTGAGGAGGGAGAGCTTATATGCTAAGTTCTCCAAGTGTGAGTTCTGGTTGCGCGAGGTGCAATTTCTTGGGCACCTTGTCAACCAGAATGAGATTTTGGTAGATCCGGCCAAGGTAGAGGCAGTGATGAGGTGGGAGGTCCCGAGGTCTCCATCCGAGATTCGGAGCTTCCTGAGACTGGCTGGTTACTATCGGAGATTCATTCAGGATTTCTCCAAGATAGCCGTGCCCTAACCAGGCTGACAAGGAAGGTTGTGGTCTTCCGTTGGGGGCCCGAGCAGTAGGTTGCATTTGAGACATTGAGGCAGAGATTGTGCGAAGCGCCGATCTTAGCCCTACCAGAGGGCATGTAGGATTTCGTTGTATACTACGATGCGTCCATCTCGGGTTTGGGCGCAGTATTGATGCAGAGAGGGCACGTCATTGCTTACACTTTGAGGCAGCTGAAGCCTCACGGGGCGAAGTACCTGACGCATGATTTGGAGCTGGGGGTTGTTGTGTTCGCCCTCAATATTTGGCGTCATTACCTCTATGGAGTCCATTATACCATCTACACGGACCATAAGAGTTTGAGGTGCCTCATGGATCAGCCGAATCTAAACATGAGGCAGCGTCGGTGGTTGGACGTGGTGAAGGGTTACGATTGCGAGATGCTTTACCACCCGGGGAAGGCCAATGTGGTGGCCGCCGCGCTTAGCCGCAAGGCAGCGCCAATCAGGGATATTTGTCTGAGGATGACAGTGGTGACTCCGCTGTTGGAGCGGATTCGGGAGGCCCAACATGAGGCCATGAAGGAGGAACATCAGAAGAGCGAGCAGATAGTGGGGCAGGTTTCCTCCTTCGACTACGACAGCCAAGGATTACTGACACTACACTGTAGTGTGTGGGTTCCATACCACGGGGGTGTGCGCCAGGTCCTGATGGAGGAGGCACATAAATCCCGATTCTCCATTCATCCCTGTAGGGTTTCAAAGCACTCCATGGATGATGGCAATGGGCCCCTTTGATGAATTCTAGGTTAAAAGCCCTAGACTTGTCTTTTCCCTATAAATAGTCATGTATTATTCACAATTAGGGTTAAGAGTGAGGCAAAATGTAGCCGTCACGTGAGGTTTCTTATAGAGTTAGATTCTTATTTCTTAAGTGTAATTTATTCCTCATATTTGAATAAATCGAGTGATCATTCGACATAATCTTCGTATTTGTGTTTGTTCTTATTTTCCGCATCTTGTTCATTAAATCTCAATTAGGGTTTTAATCCCAACAAGTGGTATCAGAGCGGGTCTTTGAAGATCTATTGATTTTTGAAGTATCGGTTCTTGATTTGGTGATTTTCTACACACGTTATTGAAGATTTTAGTGTTTTGGCGGTATGGAATCAAGATTTTTGTTCAAGCAACTGTTCATGAAAACTTATGTTTTCTGTTACTGTTCATCTGGGTAATTTTCCTTTAATCTGATTTGTTTCACGCTCGTATTTTATGATCCGATCTTGATCAATTGTTTTGACGAAAATCAATTATTCGCTTAGTAAATCAATTTCATTTGATTTGGCCCAATGAGTCAGTTCTTTACTGTTCATCCATTTTATTTTTAGCCCAAATCCATTTGTTGTTGTTCATCTGATACTAATTCTTCACTCGTGGCGATCAATTCATGATTATCCTCTATCTATAGCCTAAATCGTTTTTTGATAATCAATTCAAGTTCCTTATGAGTCATAATTCTCATCCTATTGATTGTTGATCTGATTTATTTTTTATTCAAATTGACGTTTTGTTCTTCAGTCGAATCTAGTTTCTTCAAAATCATTTTGCGATTTATGAATTTGTTCAGACTTTTTATTCCACTAAGGTTGTCGATTTCATCATAAAAATGAATCATTGATATGATTATGATGGAATCGGATATGAGTTACGAGTTGGAGATTAAAAATCGGAGGTGTGAAAATATTTTTTATGGATCGGAACTGTAAATTCAAAATGTTGGAATAGAAATTAGAATGAAGGAGATTTGTGGTCAAAGTCAGAACTTGAATCGTGATATGGCTTTAGTAATTGCATTCGGATTTGTCTTGACGTCCTGTTCTCTTCGCCAAGCAAGTCTCTTAATAGGGGCTTAATGACATCGATCGAATGATGTCGGATTCGCAGTCTTACCTGCGAACTAATGAAAGTCAAAATTGGTTTGAAAATCTCACCTGTGAACAATTGAAATCGAATCTCACTGGGAACGAATGAAATTGGAATTGGAACTCAATTGGAAGAACACCAGTCAAGGCAAAAAGTCAAAATTAACTATTGGAGGTGAACCACGAACGAACCTGGAACGATTTAGCGTTCACGTGTTTGTGCTAGAAATGAAAAACGAACCTGTTATCTCTATTCGCTTTTCACAAACGTCTTTGTGCTCGGAACGAATCTGTGTTCATGTGTTAGCACTCGGATCTAAAGGACCGAAAGCGAAAGGTGATTCGCCTGATGAAGCTTGGAACGGAACTGGAAGCGAATGTCTTAAATGGAAACGAATGGAACCGAACGCTCGGTTGGGTTCGCTTCGGGTGTATAATTGACGATCTTGGAACGAACTTAGATTCAGTCGCTTGTGCTCGGAACGAAAGTAGATGAAACTAATTGGAGTCATATTTGTAGGTTCGTCTGTGACCATTCGTTTAAAATCACCATTCCAGTCGCATCCTTTTATCAGGTTTCAAATGATGAAGATAACTCAAAGTTTCACACTTGGTCCCTGCAACTTCAAGAACTTGACGATCTGGTCCCTATACTTTTCATGCTTTGGCGGTTTTGGACCAATTACATGTTTTGTTGCAAATAAAGGGGTTTATTGGTGCATGATTACAATTTCAGCCCCTGAGTTTCTGGAAAGTGATAATTTCAGCCCATTTTCGAAAAAGTTTACAATCTTAAGGGCTGGTGAACAGTTTTGAATTCTTTAACGCACATATCTTTTTTGTGAACAGAAAAATAAAGATTCCATCAAGTCTTGGCGATTCGGAAAGTCGTTTTTCGTGATAACGTCAAATTTTCACAATTTTTTCGGATTTTATACTTCTTTGTGTATATCTTTTTGTCGCGGGGGAGCTTAGTAAATTTTTATCCATTCAAGATCATTCTCATGACCATTTGAAGGCTTTATAATCATGTTTTTGATTATAAATCGGGGGAGAATTTGGTATGGTCATTCGAAATTGGATTTGTGACTTTTCAAAGTTGAAGATTTTTGATAAAGCTTATGACAGAATTATGAAGGTAGCTTTTACAGCGGAAGTTCTTCATCGAGCTCTGCTAAAGCTTTTACAGAGAAGTATCCTTTACAGCGGAAGTTGTTTATCGAGCTCTGCTAAGGACTTGTTATATCTCCGACTTCTTGTATTTTCTCGATCAAGTGGCGTTACGAATCATAAAGTTTGGGTTGTTACATGATATTTTTTGATGGCTTATATCATTAGCTTATTTGAAGATCATTGGGACTTGGAGGGGGAGCTCTTCAAAGACAAGAAGTGATTCAGTTTCTTTGTTCTGAAATGGGTTTTTATGGCGGGTTTGGTTTTCATGAAGATTCTTTGGGATTACATTCGAAAATGAAGTTTAAAGACATTACTTCAGTGCTTTATTTATATATCCTAGAGCCCGTGTTTGAAGACTATTGAAGAATCAAGATTCGTGGATTGCTTCATATATTCCTCGTTGCAGATCTTTTTATTTGTTAGATGCTTGTTTTGGAAGTTAAAGCATTGTCATCCATTCCATACTTTGAGGGGGAGATTGTAGGGTTTCAAAGCACTCCATGGATGATGGCAATGGGCCCCTTTGATGAATTCTAGGTTAAAATCCCAAGACTTGTCTTTTCCCTATAAATAGTCATGTATTATTCACAATTAGGGTTAAGAGTGAGGCAAAATGTAGCCGTCACGTAAGGTTTCTTATAGAGTTAGATTCTTATTTCTTAAGTGTAATTTATTCCTCATATTTGAATAAATCGAGTGATCATTCGACATAATCTTCGTATTTGTGTTTGTTCTTATTTTCCGCATCTTGTTCATCAAATCTCAATTAGGGTTTTAATCCCAACAATCCCGGGGCGACGAAGATGTATAGGGATCTTCGTCTGGACTATTGGTGGCCCTGCATGAAACGGGATGTAGCATGGTACGTGGAGCGGTGCTTGACCTGCAGGAAGGTCAAGGCCAAACATCAGATACCGCATGGCAAGATGCAGCCGTTGGATATTCCGCTGTGGAAATGGGAGGACATTACGATGGATTTTATCATAAAGCTCCCTAGGACCGCGCGAGGGGTAGACTCGATTTGGGTCATCATCGATCGATTGACCAAGACCGCTCATTTTTTCCAATTCAGGAGAGCATTTCGGCCGAGAAGTTGGCCGACATCTATATCCAGGAGGTGGTGGCACGACACGGGGTGTCAGTCTCGGTGATTTCAGACATGGATGTACGGTTCACTTGCAGGTTTTGAAAGAAATTTCACGATGAGCTGGGTACTCATCTACATTTTAGCACCACCTTTCACCCTCAGACGGATGGTCAGAGCGAGCAGACCATCCAGACTCTGGAGGATATGTTGCGTGCATGCGTGTTAGACTTCGGAGGTAGTTGGGATGTCTACCTACCATTGGCAGAGCTCTCTTATAAAATAGTTATCACGCGAGCATCGACCACCCTCCCTTCGAGATGTTGTATGGGAGGAGGTGCAGGACCCCGATATGTTGGGGGGAGGTTGGCCAGAGGGTAATTGGGAGCACAGAAGTAGTGCTCAAGACGACGGAGAAGATTCAGTAGGTCTGGAGCAGGCTTCAGACTGCTCAGAGTCGGCAAAAAAGCTATGCCGATAAGCGCTAATCAGACATGGAGTTCCAGGTCGAGGATATGGTCCTCCTGAAGGTGTCACCATGGAAAGGCGTTATCCGATTCAAGAAACGAGGCAAGTTGGTCCCCAGGTATATTGGACCGTTCAGGGTTTTTGCCCGGGTGGGAAAGGTAGCGTATAGGATGGATCTGCCAGCCGAACTCAGTCAGACCCACAACACTTTCCACGTTTCCCAGTTGCGAAAGTGCCTGGCGGACGACTCGGCAATGGTGCCCTTGGAAGTCATTCAGGTTGATGGCAGCCTGAACTACATCGAGCGACCTGTGACGATCCTCGACCGAAAGTCGAATGATCTGAGGAACAAGAAAGTGGAGCTTGTGAAGGTGCAATGGCAGCACCGGATGGACTCGGAATGGACTTGGGAGCCGGTGGACGAGATGATGGAACATTACCCAAAACTGTTTCAGGAACGAGCAGTAGACTTTGAGGAGGAAGTCTAAAATAAGTGGGGGAGATTTGTAGCACCTGGTTCCTGGTACGTATTTCTTTCTAGGTATTTTGCATTTTTGGCCTTGGACTCGGCGAGTTAAAGGACCAACTCGCCGAGTAGAAGCGAGACTGGACGTGGGATTTAAGTGATGGACTTGACGAGTCGGAACCCATACTCGACGAGTAGACCCTGTCTGGATAAAAACCCTAATCCAAGGATTTGCACCCTATTTAAGCAATTTTATGTCGGCCACAACGTCCCTTATGCTCCCAAAACACCTCTCATCGAAACCCTAGTTGTTATTGAAGCAATCTAAGCCTTGTTGGTGGATTTTGGTGCTTGTTGTCTTAAGAAGGAAGGAGAAAAGCTTGAGGGAGAAAGTAGAGGCCAAAAGAACCCGAGTTTGTGCACCTTCTACAGTTCATTGAAGGTAAAAAGTTGTTAACCTGCTCACTCATTTGTTAGATCCCTCTTTGGGGAGATTTAGGGCTTTTATAAGCCATTTTTGATGGCCAACCATGTTTTCAAACATGGTTGGGGGGTAAAGCTTCTGAATCACATCATTAAAGGAGTTACAAGGTAGTCTGGGGTTGCTTTTGCACCCATGAAAGGTCCCATGCATCATAAGAGCTTGTTTTAGGTCTTTTTGAGCTCAAAGTCCCATGCAAGCACATAAAGTTTGTAACTTTACGTGCTAGATCGATTGTAGAAGCTTGGATCTATCTTTTGATCAAAGGTTGTACACCAAAAATTGAGGATTTGGAGTGTGGACGTAACCGAGTCGGCGAGTCCATTCCTGGGACTCGACGAGTCCGAGGCTTTGAGTCCCATATCTGTTGAGGGTCAATGGAACTCAGTTGAGTGTTAGAAGGGTTGTAACCGAACATGAATAGTGACCCAACGCATTGTACGTAATTTTAGTCCTGTAGTTCATGGGACTCGACGAGTACTAGAACAGACTCGGCGAGTCCAAGGAAATCTCCTTAAGATTGGATATGAACTCGACGAGTTGTTCATACAACTCGGCGAGTCAAGGACAAAACTTGTTCATCAGATGAAGGTAGACTCGATGAGTGTTTATACTACTCGACGAGTCAGATGTGGTTCATATGATGTTCATATAAGCGGGGAACTCATCGAGTCGATGTCAAGCTTGACGAGCCGATTCGTGGATAAGTACGAGTAAAGGGTTAGGGACTCGACGAGTTGACGACCCAACTCGGCGAGTCCGGTCAACTTGAAGTTGACTTTGACTGGACTTGGACTAAACCTATTTAGGGTTGTACATGGTGTGTGTTGACTTGAAGGTTGTCGTGTAGGGATCGAGGAGTCGTAGGGAGTCGACTTGTGCGCCGACGATAACTCAAACACTGCACGACGTCGAGGTGAGTTACCTTCCAGTAGGGGTGGGGCTAAGGCCACAATCCCGACCCACCAAAAAGGGGTATTTGTAGGATGATTGTCTTTGTGATAAATATCTTGGTCTGTTTATGCGTTTTGGTCACGAGGTTTATCTGTATGACATGTTATATGTGTAGTAGGGATTAGTTTCATTGACAATGGTCCTTAGGACCTAGGGGTAGGTCAGTACCCGGATATGCATGGCTGTATAATTATATTTGTTGTTGTATGATAGTGGTAGGGGGTGAAATAGTCCCCAGTTACCGGTTGGAAGATACCGATGACGGTTACCAGTTGAAAAATACCGATGATGATTACCGGTTGAAAGATACCGATGAAGGTTACCGGTTGAAAGATACCGATGATGGTTAACTGTTGAAAGATACCGATGATATTTTATGGTATGTGGTATGATGGGGGAACTCACTAAGCTTCGTGCTTACAGTTTTGATTTTGGTTTCAGGTACCTCTTCGTCGAAGGGGAAGGAGCCGGCGGTGTAGCAGTGCATCACACACACACATGGTTTCCGCATTGAGTTTCTGGGATTGTACTCTGATTTTCATTACTTCTGATGTCATGGTTTGAGATACAACATTATGATTTTGTAAGGTGTTGTTTTATCGAGAATGATTTGGTAAAATGTCTGTTAAAACTATTAATTCAAAAATGAAATTTTCGGGCTTAAATTTTGGGTCGTTACAATTCTCAAATTATTGGGTTGTTTGTTATCATTTGTGGGTTTCTGAGTGGTCTCTCGAGTTTCCTTTATAAGATAGACATATTTCAAAATGTTTAAAAGGAGTTGTGGAATATGTTGACGTTGTTCGTGTTCCACTGTGATGGTTATATAGTTGAGAATCATGTTGGGATTTGCCTTTGTTTTCAAGTGGAGGGTACAACAACAGTGAATAGGAAGAGGTTGCAGACAAGTCATAGCCGACATAAGAGTTATTCTATCAGACGTCGAGCCAATTTGGAGTTACAGGTCGGCGATATGGTATTATTGAAGGTATCACCCTAGAAGGGTGTAATACGCTTTAGTAAGAGGGGCAAGTTGGGCCCCAATATATCGGGTCGTTCCGAGTGATTTCCAGGGTTGGCATGGTAGCCAATTGATTGGACCTGCATGAGGGGCTCAACCATATTCACAACACCTTTCACGTTTCTCAGCTACGAAAGTGTATAGTCGATGATTCAACAATGGTTCCTTTAGAAGATATTCAGGTCGATGATCACCTGAACTATGTTGAGATGCAAGTGGCAATTTTGGATAAGAAGGATAAGGCCTTGTGCAACAAGGTGGTAACTTTGGTCAAGGTCCAATGACATCATCATAAAGGTTCTAAATGGACTTGGGAACCCGAGGCGGGAAATGCAAGAGCACTACCCTGAGTTATTCGTAGCAGTGGACTTTGAGTACGAAGTCTAATTCAAGTGGGAGAGAGTTGTAACACCACAAATTCCAGGTATTTACATTTTGACCATTAGAATGAGATCTGTTTGCAAATTGGTCACAAATGGCATTTAAATGAAAATTCGGATTTGGTCATGTACGCTAGGCATATGTAGCAGAGACTCAAACCCTAACTTTTAGGGTTTAGACCCTGTTTAAACATCCTTACCTCATAAGACCTTCTTCATTCACCAGCCTTCATCCCCATTTTCGTACCTAGAAAGCCATAATCCATTTTGTGAGCATCCTTGAGCCATTAGTTTGTGGTTTGGTGTTCTTAGAGGAAGGAGAAGGAAATGAGAACATATTGGAAGCTTGAAGCAACCTTGGATCTGGGAATTTTGCAGCCTTCTTCATCTCCATACGGTATAAAGTTTATACCTTGATGCTTGTTTTGTTAAATCTAGTTTGTATGATGCTATTATGTACTTTTGTCCCCAAGGTATGGTGTTCTTGAGTATGACATGCCCTAGACCAAATGTCGACCCACTAGGTTATGTATCCTGGTTTAGAGAATATTTCTATGTTGTATTGATATGTTAGAACTGAGTCCTGGTATATAGGATGTTGTTATACGATAGTGATCTCTATATATGCCTGTTAGTCTGTTGATCGGATATATGATTATCTGTTTACTGGATATGTTATCTTTTATGTATATGTCGACATAGTATGGTTGAGTTGAGGTGATGTTGCTTCGTGCGAAAGCCAACAAACCTGGGAGCAAACCATACAAGCTATGGGCCAGAAGGCAAGCCATAATCATGTTATCGAATCAGGGGTAATCCAGTCTGTTAGATGTGGACTCGGTATGCATGTTGTTATATGTTGTGTGGTGGTATGTAACGCCTGTGTTTCCGGGCTTTCCATATTTAGCAATATAATAGTCTAGGTTAACCTCTGTAACCCATTTTGAAATAATAAGAATGTATTATTTGAGTATTATGTGTTTTGTGCTTAATTGCTTAATTATGTGGTCTGATTAATTAAGAATAAAAATAAGCGTCAAATTTTAAGTGTAAAATAAACTTAATATCTTTGGTTAATGTTGTAGTAGTCAAAACAAGGTTTCCGAATATATATAGAACGCCCAAATCTGACTTCGTATGAGGAAGTTATGATTTATCGAAGTTCCGGCTTAGCGGTATACAGCCTGAAATACTCGAATTGAGATCGAGCGGTTGTTAGCCGAAGCAATCTAAATGAGAATCGAAGATCTCATTGTTGGTATCGAAGCGATAAAAAGTTAGGCGAGAACGGACGTCAAACGAAGAAGTTATGAAATTATAACGAAAGTTTCTGTCGCGGCCTATTAAAAATAATTAATTAAAATAAAGTCAAAATTAGACGACGGAGTCTAAACGAAAGTCGTAGAGCGTAGTCTCACCTTCGCGTGGATATAAAGAACGTCGAAAACGGAGTTCGTATGAAGAAGTTATGAATTTCCGAAGTTTATTAATCATTTTATATTTTTATTTAATTCAAAATCGGAGGCATTATCCGAAGACGAGTCACCGGTGTAATCCGGAGTACGCCCCGCGTACGAGGTTACGCTATCGCGTAACTCCGATAGTGTCGACACTTCGGATGACGCATGCAATGACGATTTCGGACGTGTACGCGCTGCGTACGCCTGTACGCCCCGCGTACTCCGAGGTTCCAGCCTCTATATAAAGGATCCGAAGACAGCCTCATTTCTTGTTCATTTTCTTCTCTTCTCTCTAGTCTTTTGCATCGTTTTTCGTGCCGAAGCTACCCCGAAGCCCCGGTATCATACTCTAGCCCCGAGGCAAGTCCCGAGACCCCGAAGATCCCGAGAAGCGTGGTTCCCGAGTCGAAGCTCTGCCCGCGAGAAGTTCGATTTTCGAGGAGATCTTCCAGATCTGCTGAGGAATACTACTTCTATAAGCCGTAGTGCTGTCGGATCATCTTCTGATCAAGTGAGTGTGTAGTTATTTCTTCTAATACAATAATACGAAGTATTTTATATAAAAATACGTGCTATGTGTATATATTTGGTTGTGTTATGCGTGAATGAGTATTCACTCTCTTCTATCTTATAGATCTGCTTATTTCTTTATGAGATATGTGTTATGTGTGTGTGTGCCTCGTCTGTTATGTGATATATGTGTTGATTCAAGCATGCTATACAGGTTTTCTTTAAACTATGTATACAAATGTATATTTTTATCTACTAATATGTTGGGTAGAACATGGGTAGATAGTTGGTGTGTAATAAACAGATGAGAGGCCTCGATGTTGTTGTTGTTGTTGATCTAGTTATTCAGCGGAGTATGGATAACGACCACGGACTCTTTCTAGACAGTCCAGTGGAACGCTAGCAGGTTCATAACCTGTAGGTGTTGTGAACGATGTGTTCACCGGTGTACTCTATCCCCCTCATGGTTGCCTTTAGGATATCTATTGTTGAGGAAACCCCTTCGCAGTGATGTCCGTCCCGATGAAAATCCTAGATTAGGTCCCTTGAGATAGTTGTTTTAGGGACGTAAAGTGAGGATAACGGGAATGAGTAATCGGGATAGTGATTGGTTGGTGAAATTAAATATAATTTATTTATTGTGGGTTGAAAACCATATATGCTCACCAGGCTCCCAAGCCTGACCCACTCAGTTTTATTTGTATTACAGGAAGTGGCACAAAGGCGTAAGATGGATGGATCATCTTGTTGTTTTGTTTACAAGTCTGTATATGTATATATTTGTTGAATGACTTGTAATGTTTATCGTTTATGCTTTATGGTCTGTATCGGAACATGACATCCCGAGTTTTGATTATATAATGAAATGCATCTCTTGATGAAATGCTTTGATAAATATTATTTTATCATGTTTTGTTTTGGGAACAAATTCCGCAACTCTTTCAAATCAAAAGGATTTACTCTGAAATTATTTAAAAGCATAAATGAAAATCGGTCTTTTCTGGCCGAGATTTTGGGGATGTCACATGGTAATTTGGGGAAACTCACTGAGCTTTTGGCTTACGGTTTTCAGTTTTATGTTTCAGGTAATTCAGATGATCGGGGGAAAGCAAAGGCACGTTTATGCACATCTTTCCGGTTTTTATGCTATTGGATTTTGGGACACTCTGATTTTGATTATTACTTTTGGAACAATGATTTGTCATGGTGTGGAAAAATGAAAATTTCAATCTGGTTTTTGGGATGTTATAGTAGTACTCATGACTACTGAGTTGATACAGAAGGTGCACGGTTGGATGCAGACAGTGCAGAGTCACCAGAAGAGTTATTCAGTTCGGCGACGTTTCGAACTCGAGTTTCAGGTCGAGGATTTTGTGCTCCTGAAGGTGTCACCATGGAAATGTGTCATCTGGTTCAGGAAGCGGGGCAATTTGGGCCCCGGGTATATTGGTCCTTTAAGGGTCATTGCCCAGGTGCACAGGGTGGCATATCGATTGGATCTTCCCGATGAGCTTAGTTAGATCCACAACAGTTTTCATGTCTCTCAGCTAGGGAAGTGTTTGGTCGATGATTCCACAGTGGTTCCGTTGGATAACATTCAAGTTGATGAGTGCCTGAACTATGTGGAGAGACCAGTTGCGATTCTTGACAGCAAGATGAAGACTTTACACAACAAGGTGGTAGAGTCGCTGAAGGTGCAATGGTAGTACCAGAAGGGTTCGAATGGACATGGGCACCCTGAGTGGGAGATGTGGGAGCATTAGCCCGAGATATTTGCAAGGGAGGACTTCAAGGATGAAGTATGATTTAAGTGGGGGAGATTTGTAACATCCAGATCTTAGATGTATTTTATTTAATTAAAAATTCATGATTTTGGGTTGCTATGACGTAACATGGATGGAAGGATCGTGAACTTCATTTTGATCCCCACGACATGGCAATATATTGGCCACGACGTGGCAACCACCTGATGGAAAAAAAACCTAATTTTCAAGTATTTAAATGAATGAGACGGCTAGGGTTTGCCCACTATAACAACCCAAATTCCTTCCGTTAGTGAAGATTTCGTTATATAGGATTAAGCTTACGTGTGTTTATGGTGGGAGATCATATGCTTAGTAAATAATAAAATAATCAAAGTGATATTGATCACGATTTTATAGGATTTAATTAACAATTAATATGGATTAAAGAGGAAAAAATGCATATATAAATATTAAAGTGGATTAATTATGTCATAGTGATAAGAAATAGATTTTTGGTTAACATATTGATGAAAGAGGAGGGGAGTATTATGAAAATAACCAAACCAGAATAAAAGAATCGAGAATTGTGATGTTTAGGGAATAGAGAAGGAAACTTAAGGGATGTTAGTTGTAAATTGCATTTAAAACACAATTAATCAGATCGTCCATTCCTTCCCTCCTTGTCTGACGGTTACAAGTTTACAACCGATCTTCCTAACCCTATTTAAGTTGTTTGAACAGTTTGAGGTTTTCTAAAAATAATTATGAATATAATATCTTTAATATACTTTACAAACATTAAATTAAATACAACTACTCTTTAATACCTAGCGGTTCGCGATGGTTTGACCGTCGAACTCTGACCGTTTTTTACCGGTTGTTACACGTTTAGTAACCCGGTTGCTGACTCTACCTTATACCGAAGTCTCGTGGATACTCTTTAATATCTCACCTTTACGAGACCCGACATTGCCTTTGTTGTTCAACAAGTTTGTCTGTTTATGTATGACCCTCGAGAACAACAATTTGGTGCATTAAAGTGTATAATACGCTACATCCAAGGTACCCTTCACCTTGGTCTTCAGCTCACCATGTTTCACTCTCAGACTCTCATTGCCTACTTTGATGCTAAATGGGGGTGGTTTCCCCTCTACTCATCGATCCACCTCTGGCTACCGTTTTTATCTTGGTAGCAACCTTGTATCTTGGTCTTCTAAACGACAAGGTACCGTTTCACACTCAAATGCAGATGTTGAGTACTATGATGTAGCCAATACGGCCACAAAGACATTGTTATTGCACAATTTACTAGGCAAGCTTGGTTCAACTCTTTCTAAAGCTACGATCGTCTATTGTAATAACATCAGTGTTGTTTATCTTTCCACCAAACCTGTGCAACATCAACACACAAAGCACGTGAAAATTGACATTCACTTTATCAGGGACAAGGTAGCTCTGGGTCAAATTCGTGTGCTTCAAGTTCCTTCTTCTTCACAATACGCCAACATTTTCACAAAGGGTCTCCCCACTTCGCTATTTCACGACTTCCGTTCTAGTCTCAACATCCGTTGTCCAGCTCCAATTGCTACTAAGGGGGATGTTAGACTATGTATTTAGTAAAGTATTAATGTATTAGGCTTGTATTAGGCCCATGGCCATGTATAGCCCACACATACCTTGTATACATATATTTGTATATTGTGTTAATGGAATGATATGGATTACGGGAAATACAATCCTTAATTGGCTTGTCACACAATTGTCATTGTATGTATCAAAAATCCCACAAAGCATGCCATTATTATTATTGTTGTTCATTGTTTGCAACAAAAAGCCAAAATTTGTTGGAACAAAATCGTCAAACTGAAACAAAATCATCCTATATGAAATAAAATCGTTTTTTATATATTTTGTTCTTATTTTTTTTGTTCAACTTTGAGCTTCATCTTCATGAAATGCAAATAGAGATTCATGGATTTTCTAGGTATGAACTCCTCATCACCACTACATATGTACCAAAATGTCGTTTATTTTCTATGTTCACCTTGTGGATTTTCAAAATGCTTAAAACATTACCATAAAACATAATTTATGCCACTTTGTACTCTAATGATAAAAAACAATCAAGCATAACTAGGACTAAGAAAACCAAATGATGAAATACTAACCAATTAGTTAAGGTTACATTTAATTATTATAATATCAAAATTTTTGCACTTTATTACTAAACTTAACTACAAACCAAAACCACAAAACCACTTATGGCCACACCAATAGTGCTCATAAGCAACCACTTGGGCTCGTGTGATGCGACGGCATTGTCTATCGGGCTAGGCGCCATTGCCTTTGACTCCATGGGTGACATTGTTGAGTTAGAGGGGTTTGGGCTAGGACTTAGACTTGTGGTTGGCTTTGGTGGTGGGGTGGCGGCAACATGAGATGATTTTGGAACCCTAACATCAAGCTTTTGACCGGTCACACAGTGACCAGGAAATCCAGAAGTGAAGTAGTAATGGCCATGTGCTTTGATTGTGAATGAGTCGTTGCCTGAGTTGAACGTTTTGATTGGAGAAGATGTGTTGCACGAACGGAAGTCTGAATGGGTCACCCGTATTACATTGTCGTTGGTTGAGTTATACTCAAACACTGTTTCATCACACAAAAAAGTTAATAACGACAGTTTCAACAAATTTTCACAGTTATATAGCAAATAAAGTAAACAAAGATGAAGAAATCAACAAGTGATAGTTAAACAACGAGAGACTCAAAGCAACACTTACTAAGAATGTCATGAACACGAAAGATCTTAGAAGATGCCCAATTTGAGTAATTGGAGTTAGTATTAGCCACCCAACCACTAGAATCACCAACCTTGTAAACCTCTCCCTTAACCATTATGGCCATAAGACTTAATTGGATCATTAGTAGCATACACAACATCGTTTTTATTGCTGTTAATCTCTCATTGAAAAGCTCCATTGTTTCTTATTTCACTTGTTTATGTTTGCGAGAGAGAAATCAGATGAAAAGATTTTGGAGAGAATGGTGAGATTGATTAATTGGGAGCAAGTGTGAAGACCATAATTTATGCGAGTATATCGTCACATTATTCGCATTTCTTGAGGTATTTTTTGTGCGTATGTGTAATGTGAATAATATTTTCTTTTTGTTTGTTTTATTCCCTTCTTAGCTGTTTTACCGTATCCTTGCATTTTCATGTGATTGTTTTCAAATGAAAACTTTAACCGGTGTGTAAGAGTTTTTATTAATTTTTTTTAATTTTAATTGAACATTTTGTTTTTCTAATAAAATATTACTTTGTATGGAAAACATGTATTCATGTAAATACTAAAAAAGAGACAAGACACCATTAAGCACCACGTATTTGGATTGCGTATTTAAATCAAAACCAGATAAATATAGATTATATAGATCTTTTTTTAGAAGTTCGATATAAATATATTTTCCAATCTACTTTTAAATCAAATTACTATTCCAAATCGTTACATAAATTGAACCATCAACCACTTGGGTACACATAATTAAGCAATCATATATTTACCATCAAGACTTCAAGAGCTAATTATATTGTAGCTTTATCTACCAGTTCCCACAAAATCTATTTATCTGTGTTTCAAAAGAATTCAAAAAAGAAACCAAGTTTGAATTTAAAAATTGCTATGCTATAAAATAATTATATTTGCAATACATACAAAAATAACGTGAGGGGGAAGAGTGATGACGTAATGAGGCAAACAAATATGAGTTGTCAAGTGTACGTTATGTTGTGCTCTTTTCCATATGATAACTTGACATAATATTCATGTGAATGTGATGAAACCAATGAAAACATTTCATTTCTAAATAAACTTTCACTTAGATATTGGAAATCTTTCACATTATTCATGTAAATTTGTTGTAATAGACAAATTCATGGTCAAAGTTAAAATATGTTTGCATTGCTACGAACGTGATCATAATAGTTGGATATACAATAATTTTGGTTAGAACTTTAATATTTTATGCTAAAATTAGAGGTGCCTAAATGAACGGTTATTTGGTAATGCTTTTAAGAAAATAAACTTTAAAAAAAGAAAAAAGTTTCCTTCCAAAGCTTTTAACTTTTGATTTAAATATAAAGTTCTAAGATATATATTTAAAATCTACCAATAGTTTTTACAAATATTTTTGTATAAATAAAACTACAACTTTCTAACTTTAAGCTACTTCTAGATTCTAATTAATTTTGTCAAACATACTTGATAACAAGTTCAGGGCCGGTCCTGAAAAATGAAATATTTTTAAAGGCTCAGGACGAAAAAAAAAACCCCTTATCTTTATTATAATTTTGTAATTTAAAATAAAAATATATAATAAAAAAATTGGGCCCTGTGCAGCTGCACAATTTACCCCCTCTAAGCTCCTTATGAACAAGTTGAAACCAAATTATCTTTTGATATAAATTTAAATATGTACTAATTTTGTCAAATTTCCATTAGTACTTAAAAAAATGAAGTTAATGTGAATAAACTTGACAAGAATAAAAATACAAAATACATCAAATTAATATATATATATATATATATATATATATATATATATATATATATATATATATATATATATATATATTATGTAAATAAATCTTAGGAACAATACCTAACCAAGGTACTGTTCATCGGGTTATTTACTTTACCTGGGTTGCTTCTGCCTCTCTTATCCCACCCCACCGCTTCAACTTCTGGAACCTCTTGCTTATTCCTCCACCGCCTAATCTAATACTCTTTATTCCACCACCGCCTCTTTCAATTTTGGTTCCCTTTCTTATAAATCGATTGTACTGTTCGTTGGCTTCTCCATTACAGACGGTCATCTCCACCGCCTCGATTGTTCACACTCCATAACTTCCACCGCCTTGCTCCAGATAATTGCATCTTCTACCTTCTACTTCTTCTTTTAGATGCGAGCGTGCGATTGAACAACCACGAGCACCACCACTTTTGCTTGCTTCTTCAGGTTCGTTGTGGTCAAAATCGATCTACCATATCCGTCTTTTCATTGTATGTTAATTAAACACTAATGGTCACCTGGATTTTCAGGATTCCGTTGAAGTCGGCACCACCATCGATCATAATTGGAATCGTTGTTGATGTCTATGAGGATGTTTTACAAATGTCACCGCCATCATGTTTTTTTAACCTTTGCACGTCCTACTCCTATCTTATTATCTTTCTTTTTATGGTTATTTCAGTGACAACGTGGAGAGTCGCGTCTTAGGCGGAAGAATATAGGGCAAATTGATGTCAGTGCTTAGTTGTGTATACCGCTCCTCCTTCATCTAACTGACAAACCATTGGACCACCAATCTCGCAACCATCACACCTCTACCGATTTCATACCATCTTCTGGGTTCTTCGATGACGGCTAAAATCAATCACCTTAGGCTAAAGCTAATTAGGTCTATACCTGCATTCTCAGCTTATTGATCATTCATAATTCAATTTTCCGATTTCATACCATCTCCAGGGATTATTCGATTTTTGGTTTTATTATGTGATAAACCTAATGATTATACTATGCCTATTTGACACTGCTAGCAAGAAATTGTGGCCTGGATGTAAGTGAATTGTTCCAAGGGGGCTGGAGTTCTCCATGGAAAAGGTTAGCTTCGTAATTAATGTTGTATATTAATACACATTTGAGACTAATTACAACTGTGGTTGTTCTTGGAAGACTTTCTTTAAAGCTTCCTATTTATGTGCACACGTGGAATTATAGCCTCTATAAGCTTGACTAAACCTTCTGATTTCGTTGGATTTTTTACATTTTTTTTTGTTCATTTAGTAATAAAGTATTAGATATCAACAATTATGTTGCTTCTTCAACATCAGACCTGCACAGAGTGGTCTTTACCGACTTCCTCCTCACTGTCCATGCTTTTTGATTTAGGTTAGTCTATTTGGTTGGCTGACAATTATCTGTCTTCTCTCTACCTCTATATAAGTTTACAAGGACATGTCTTAATGCAGTTGTACTGTAGCTATTTTTGGGACAAAACGCATCAGCTTTGTCTCTGAACCTTGAATTCAAGGAATTCATTATTACTATGAGGAATCCACAAATCCTTCTATAATTCATGACTAATTATTTAATTTTTTTTTACTTAACAAAGTTCTTATGCTCATATTTTACCGTTGCATATGTATAATAAAAGGAAATTGCTTGTGTAATGGATTTTGTTATATTTTATTGTGTAATTTTAAGATTTCCTAATATGAGTATTAGTTATTAGTTAAAATTCCTTTTGATGTTTGATTAATATTAGGTCTTGAATTGCGCGTCAACTGCCCACTTATCGCCTATGAATTCATCCTCAACCTAATGGGATTTACATCCTTTATGTTTGTGGTGGATTTAGACCTCTTAGAGAACAAACCTGACTTCTTAAAAAGGTAAATTTTTCTTCATTTATGGTTGAAATGTTAATGTAGGATGAAAATTTTCATGTTCCTCAATGCCAACAGTATTGTGTAGGCAATTTTAAAAGTTGGGATCCTATGATAACCACTCCTTATGGATTATAAGTTTCACCACGGTTTTAGATTTTTTGCAGCTAGTTTTCCATTTGTTCATTCTTTTTGTAGATTTTACTAAAAGTTCTTTATAGACTTGTAGTTGTTGGATATTGTTTACATTGAAATTGCAAATTGATTTTCAGCCCTGTTTCCTTTTTTTCCTGTTGAGTCCTGTTTAGATAAATGATGTGTGGAGAGTATATGAGAAAATGATGGCATAGTTCGGGAAAACTAAAATTTATATTTTTTTTATTATAATCTTATTTTGGTTTTAATGAGCTTGCATTTTGGTTCATGATATAATCAAATTTTTAAAGCCTCACTTGATGACAAAAAAGCAACTCTCTATGCAATTATTCTAGCCTTATACCCTCTTCGTTGCTTCTTCACTTTTCTTTACTACACAGATGTAGCATCACTTACAGTAGTTCTTGCTATGTATCTTATGTGTCTCAAGAATATGTTTCTGGTGAAGTTATCTTCATTTATTGGTAAATGTTTTTTTCCCAGATGATTGTCTTATGGACATATGATGTTTAAAAAAATAACTGAGAGAATAATGGCATATTTGGGAATTAGTAGGAAAAAAGTAAACGAGGGTAAATTTGTAAAAAGTTATGATTTACATCAATAAAATTTATTTAGGCTAAATAGAACTCCAGTTGCTGGTTCCTTTTGATAAGTTCACTCTATTTGCAGAAAGTATGCAATCCCATTTGCCAAATCCTTTCAGCAATAAACGAAACTATGTTATAAGTTAATTAATTACTTTTTTCATTAATTACCATTTTAATGTTGCTTATATCTTACAAAAGTTATGATGTAGTATTTCGAGTGGATGCAGTACGTATGGATTTTACCAAACCGATGAATTTTTTTTTCAGTTTAAGTTGATTTGTGCATTGGTTAGGACAAAAAGTTGACCAGAGCTACCATTTTTCTAGGAAAAAAATCCCCTTTTTTCCCTTGGTATTTAAGCAACATCTGTTTTGTAATTGTCTAGACAACAGGTGTAAGATCAATTACCTTTCTCCTAGCTGGGAGAACTCTCTTTTGCGGTTTACACAAACAGTTCAAAGGATTTAACTTTTTCCATCCACCATGTCCTCAGATGATGACACAAAGGATGTAAAGAACATATATGTGGAGAGTAAGTTGTTATTTTATTTCAATAGATTTTTAACCATTTCTTTATTGCATGGTGGTTGTTGGATCGATCTATTATTCTATAATCATCTTGACCTTGATTAGTCAAATTACTTGATTTCCCTTTGGCAATATGAAAATTTTGGAATTTTAATAAAACCAGTAAGTTGAAATGCTGACAGGGGGAAAATAGTTAACTCGAACTTCATTTTTTTTTCAAAAAAGGAAGGCATTTCAGTTTTGCAGCACATTGCAGATCTGGTTGATTGGTGGAAAAACTTTCCAACAAAATGTGTGTTCGTTAAATAAACACACAATAATTTTCTCTGTTATAAACGCACTTTATTAAAACTAAAATCTCTTCTTTATTTACATAAACTATATATAAAAAAAACAAAGAAAGAAAATGTAAGTAACCAAGAATGATAGATAATGTTCTTATTGTTGATTGCGGTTATGTTATATGTCATATTTATTCTGATTTTTATGTTTAGCAATGTTTTTCTTGTGAAGCATTTGTTTCATAAAAATAAAAAAATAAAAAGAAAAAATGAAAAAATGAAGAAGAAGATAAACTCATCCGGTCTAAAACAACTTTTTTGTCGCACCTTCCAACCCCCACAAAGCGGGGGGGATTGCTTCTAGTTAATATTAAAATAATTGTTTAAATAAAGGAATTCAAAATATGATTAATGTTTGAAATTGGTCCCCTTAATGTATTTGTATAATCATTTAAATTTTATTTTGATACATAATGCCATTAAAATTTTAAAATTAATATACATATTAAATCACGTAGGGGCTTATGAACGGTGCCTGGTTTGGAGTCGGCTCCATTACCATATGGTTTCAAGTTGTGGCTTCCTGTTTAACTAATGTGTTATGTTACTCTCTTCAAACCACATGTGTTCTCTGTATCTGGAAGACGCTAATTGCTCTATTTTGAACCATAATTCATCGAATTCCCATCTTCTTGAAAAACTTTCGGAAAATGTTCGTCCGCTTCTAAGTGTGACTCCTTGATTTTCCTTTTTGTTGTCTCATTTCATCCCCTAGTTTTTTTAGTGTTTCAAAGACGTTGTTTTTAGAAAAACGTATGTAAGCCATAGGCGAAGTTGGGGACAAGTTGGAGCAATGGACGAAGGAACCCGACATGTGAATTGTTGTAGTTGACATGTTTGGCTTACTCCCTACAAATTGTGGTGTGTTGTTTATGTCATCTAGGTGTTCTTCAACCCTAGAAGACGACATGTCATCGATTTTAGAGCTGCAAATGCTATCCAAGTTAGTTTATTTAGCTGATGAGTTTGTTGATTTCATAAAAATAAAAAATATGAATTATCATGAAGGGAACTTGGATTTGACTCTTGAGTTGTGTGATGATGCGATAGAAAAAGATATTGTTGATAAGATTGATGTTTGAAGCGTGGTTTAAGTTTTGACCTTTTAGAAAAAGTCAAGATCGTTGATTTTCTAACAAAGGAATCTTGTACCTGGCATGTTCTTCTGTATATTATAAACTTTTTATGATCTTACGAACTATAATCTACTGGTATTCATTTGTTAGGATTCTTGTTGTTTGTTTTTCGTCAACAAAAGCAACCATATTCCAAAAATACCCTTAAGAGATCACATATGTTATTAGTTTATTTCTACTTACTTTGTGACTTAAAGTAATGTTATTTATCAATTTGATTTTTATTTAGTTTTATTGTACATGAGAAAATATGTTTGAATGACTTATTCCATTCCATTGTGTTGACCGAACATGAAAATGGAATGTAATGATCCATTCTATTACATGTTGATGTCATTCCTTTGTGATTCAATTCCACCATATCAAACAAACACCTATTGCTTGAGCCGTAATCCTTTAGGATATGTCCATAATGAACTATGTGAGTATTTCAATTAACGGTTATCTTTGTCATCAGAATAAATGACACCTTAGCCAAGATATAAAGAAACAGAAGAAAGCAAAATACTAGATTTTCATTATATAGGAATCATATTCATATACAAATTAAATATCACATTTCAATGTTCTTGTACAAGAATGAAAAACCTGGAAATACCTTTCGTTTCTTAATAAACTCATTATAAAAAGCTAAGTACCTATTTCGATTTCACAACCAACTTAAATAAAATGATCTTGATACTCTTTTCATTTACACTTCATATCAAATACAATATCAAAGTGTTACTGACCACAAACTACATAGATTTGCTGATGACATGATTACCCCTTGAAGAAGGTGGAGATCCGATAGGAGTTACATATTCCGTTGCATTTTCCTTTCAATAACCATAATACCACGACTTGGGCGAGCTACTCTATAAACACCTGTGCTTGCAAGGACATCTATGTCTTTTTCGTTATGTTCTCCAAACGAGTATATGTAACCTAAAGCATTGAACTTAGTGTTTGGTAAAGTCATGCATAATTGCATTCTAATGGTCAATCATGACCACAACTGAAAAGGATTGAAGTGGTGATAAAGTTCCCACTGTTTGATGGTGTTTCAAAAGTTGCCCATAAAGTAGTGACATATAAATCTGCATATAGGTAATTGCACATCTTTTTATTGTTAAAGTCGTTGCATTTTATTTTCATAATTCCGAAGACAAATCTTTATTGGAATATGAAAACTTGATCTTCATGACATATAATGAAAAATATAGCTCATGAAAAGTATGGTGTTGCATTCTTATTATAATTTAAAGAATGAAAAAAGCCAAGGAATAGTAACCAAGTCTCACATTTGTTCTACATATGTATCTTAATTTTTTTATTGTGTTTGTTGAATTATTGTGACTTACAACATTTAATGGGTTTTAGTTATGATGAAGATCATGAACAATATTATGATGAGTTAATTAGACTAAGAATGATGGATCAGGGGAGTTGCTAAACTTATAACATTCTACTTCCATTTGCCTACCACCCTCCACCCTATGCGTACAACACCGTTCCTTCATTATCATCCAAAATCAGTTGTGTATGCAACACTTCTATAACTGCATCTACATATTGCTTCTGTGGATATGAACCATTTTTATGGTTCATAATTTTCTTTTGGTATTACATGCTAGAAATGCGATTGCTAATTTGGTATGACAAAAGGATTGAGATGAATACTAAGGGGATGAAGGAAATGGAAAAGACAAGGGCAAAATGGTCCTTTTCACATGTAATAGGATTGACTTATGCTTCGGATGAAAATAGAGAAAGTAAAGGCAAAGTGGTCACCAAGATAATAGTAGAATTGTTGACATAAACAACCCATAAATGCAAGTAAGTTGCTATATGGGTAAAAGGAATACCTTCCATCCCGGACATTATGTGGGAAAACCTTCAATTTATATATTACAAAATTCATTTATTATAACATGTTTTACAAGTTATGATTTTGATTTTTGAGGTATTAACCTCAACAACCCCTAAAAAATATCGTCTTATATAATTGTTTTTTCTTGATCAAAATGTAAGTTTAAAATTACATTTCTAAAAAAATAGTTTAGAATTTCAGATTTTTTTAATAAGTTGGAAAATCTATATAAATTTTAAATTTGTTGAACTTGTTCATAATTTCTAAAACTTATTTTACATGTTTTTGGACCGACATCTAAACTTGTTGATGTTCATGATTTTTAATTTATTCATAACTTTCAGGCTAATTATTTATGTTAGAATTATATATTATTTAATGATAATGATATAAGAGAGATGGAAGCAATATTTTATAAACATTTTTTTAGTTGAACCGATATGGTGATAGGTTTCCGGTTTAATGGGTTCGACCGTCGGGTCAACCAGTTTCTATAATTTTCCTATTTTTCTAATTTTCCTACACACACATACATACTACATACATAAACACATAAGTCATGAATTTGATGTCCATAAGTTCAATCATTAAAAATACACATAAAACAACTTGTAGAACAATCTGTGACATCCCTTATTTTTCGAAACAAAAAAAAACTTTTCTTTACGTTTTTAAATCATAGTATTTTTGTTTGCAGAAAAATCCCAGTATAGTAAAATATTTTGCGGAAACTTTCTGGTTTTATTAAAATATCTTTGAATAAAGATGTTGTTTCGAAATATAAAAACTCTAAGGGTGTCATAATCACTACATAACATTTTTACAATGTAAATATATAATGGTCATAAACACTATTGTAGGTTGTCTCTTAATCACTTGACATCTTAAACAAGTTTCAGCAGCTTTAAACCTGTTACCTATGATGCATATCATTTGAGTGGGTCGGGTTGGGAAACCTGGTGAAACACATAGAGCTTTCAACCCCACAATATTATTATGATAATAATTTTATAATTATCAAACCTGCAAAACCAACTGTTACCAAACAATATAGATATATCTCATAACTTATATATCTATAAAACCTTACACCTATATATACCATTCACTGATCCTCACAAATCCTAGTCCACGGTTATTAGGAAGAATCAACTCACCCGATGAATCGTTCAGAGTAATAGTTTGACTACACAGCTAGGGGCTCCCTTGGTTGGTATAAGTCATAAAGGCACTTAAGTCATCAAAGTATTTGATTAACATGATATCCCATTTCATCTACGTTTATAGAATATGATCTCACACTAGCAACGTAACTCACAAGACTATCTAGAATGTCAGGTATTGTCATCTTACTCTATTATATGACCAAACATACCATTTCAATTGTCTGATCTGACCCACCATATTTGGCTATCCAAATGAATACTATATCTTACTCCGATATGTAAGCCGTACATCAACACATGATAGTTTCATAGAACAGAATTCTCCATTCCCATCATACACACACCCTTAATATGATGCTACAGAATATTCAAACTTAATTGAACAAAACATCCTTATTTCATTACTAAGTAAGTCTATAAAGCTT
Source organism: Lactuca serriola (assembly GCF_051521515.1). NCBI lineage: Eukaryota > Viridiplantae > Streptophyta > Magnoliopsida > Asterales > Asteraceae > Lactuca > Lactuca serriola. The sequence continues at coordinate 8,138,954 of NC_136416.1, forward strand.
ATAATAAAATTCTAAAACCATTTTTCCTGATTATACCATATTATCGCAATACAATATACGACTATTCCTTTATCCAACTTAACTGGATTTAAATATTCTTTATACGTCTTAGACGAGACTATTATTCTTATAACCGACCTTTAATATTAGCTCTAGTGTAAACGATACTTATCGTAACTTAGTGTATATATTTAACAAAGAGTATCAAATATTTTAACATGAAGGAATCTTTTAAGTAATGATAGTTATTTTTAAGATCACCACGTAGTAATATCATATAAACATTTTAACAAATAATTAATCATAACTGGGTCACACAATGCATGTTATCAAATACATATTTAATAAATGTTCCAGATAATAAACATCTAATTTCACATATGATTTTTCAAAAAATATTTAATATTTTTTAGGGAGAATTTCGTATATGCCATTCCTAAACAGTTAAATATCGTATTTGCCTGCATAAACTTCAAATATCGTATTTACCCTTTCTAATGTTTTTTAATATCATTGTAACACCCAAATTTTAAAGTAAATTTTCACATTTATAAAACACCTTTTCATTCATAATTGTCATAAAAACATCATTGTATCATATAATCAATTCATAACATCACATCCCAAGATCAATATATGTAAAAGCTCCTCGAGTGTGTACTGATCAAACCGGCGCCTTCCCGCGATCCTCACTGGTACCTGAAACACATAACACAACATTGTAAGCATAATTGCTTAGTGAGTTCCCCAAAATACCACACACAACACATATTAGCCACTCGAGGCTATAACTCTGTTTGACCCTCTGGTCAATGTGTCTCAGTGGGACCCTCCAATCCCATAACTCTGTGGGCCCTCTAGCCCTAACTTTGTGGACCTTCCGGTCCTAACTCTGAAAACTCTGGTACATACATGGCATAAGTCACATAGAAATCACATCATGCAAAAGCATACAAAATACTCTGTCACATAACTCTAATTACCACTCTAGGTAAAGTATAGTGAGAAGACTCACCTCGGGTAACTCGGTAAAATCTCGAACTCTATAAAATCCGATCTAGCCTCCACCTAATCATATGAAATAAACACTCTAAATCAATACATCCCTTAAGGCTAGGCTATTCCCTTTCTTAGTACTCTCAGAAGGGTAAAAGACCATTTTACCCCTCTCATGGCTCAAAGACCCTAAAGTTGACCAAACCCTAAAAGTCAACAAAAGTCTACTCCCCGGGTTACGCTGCGCGTACCACACATGTACGCTGGGCGTAGCGGGTGTCTTCACAGAAAGCGGGGTACGCGACCCCTTACGCCGCGCGTAACTCCCAGTTTCAGACTCTAAACATTTTGGGGTCTTAATCGGTTAAAACCCACGTCTAACTTCTAGATCTGACCATTTCTAACCCTCTTAATCCATAAAGTTGGTGACTTTAAGCCTTTGCATGGCTGGACAAGTCACTAACACCCATAACATTCTATTTCCCAACTCTAGAAAGCTTATAACTCAAGCATAACCTCATAACAACGACCAAGATGGCAACTTTATGGATCTATAACACAAATATCACTGAAATGGGACAGATCTAGGTCCATGGAGTACATTACACTCATAAAGTCTCCACCTTTGGGACTTTTAATCCTAGAAATGGTCCATGCAATCATCTAACCAAATAAGGAGGAAAGTTTTGAACTTTATACCTCCAAATGCAGCTCCTTCCTCTGTAGATCTCAGATCCAAACTTGCACTTCAAGCTCTAGCCTCCACAAGCTCCTCTCCTTCTTCTTCACTAACACACCAAGGCACTTTTAGCTCCAAAACACTCACTCTCAAGCTAAGGACGATGGGAGGCTCTCTTAGGGTTTCACTCACTGATATGGAGGCTGGGAAATGAACCTTAGCATCCATTATATAGTACACAAGTCAAATATTAGGGTTTGCGTCTGGACCCATTATGCCCAACGTAACCCTGGGTACGCCCAGCGTACCCAGGTGAGTCCGCGTCCAAAATAAGCGCATAAGTACGCGCAACGTACTCCCCAGTACGCCCAACGTACTCATTTTCTACAAGAACTCTTTCAAGGGACCACTTTTGACAACTTGACAAAATGGAAGGATATAATAGCTTTACCTGGATTTCGGGATGTTACAATCATATATACCAAAATCTATTTTTTTGGTATTTTTTATTGATTTATAATTGTTTTTCATAGTATTAAATCATTATAATTAAAATACAATTTGAATGGACAATATTGCCCTTGCTTGCTAACGCCTAACATATAAGGTTTTCTCCTCATATCACAATCGAACCTTCCCTGCCTATACTTCCGATTGTTGCTTACACTCGATCGATGTTTCCCCTGTTGTCCGCGCAGACACACATCAGGTAAATAATATGCGATTCCATTCCCTTTCCTCAATTTCGATTATATTGTTGTTTGATTTGTTCAACAAGAACTCAAAAAGACTATCATATTCTAAACCTGATTGAAAGCTCTTGGGTACAGTATGCTGAAAATCCTTAATTACCAACTACAAAGATTCCCCCAAAAATCAGTCAGATGCTCAACTTGTCAAGTAATTAATTTTCTTCAATCAAGGATACAATAATTTTAAAAACCATTTTAAGTGATCGATATAAAATAAGATGAACTTCAATTCATCATAAACTAATACTACATATCATATACTATACCTGATCGGGGTCAATTTCAAATGAATGGGCTTTTTTTTCTTCAGCTGCAACTACCAACTGTGCTTCTGTTAGCAGTTCCTGATGTCTACCTTCAACTTCACCTACTAATCTACAAACAACAAACCCATCGCCACCTTGAAGGTGAGAATATACAGAATGATCAAGATCAATCCCTCATATAAAACAACATAAAACGAAGAACAATAATAATAACTACAACTTGTTTTGAAATCTTTGCTCGAGATATGACTTCAATCCCACAAATTTGGTGAATGGTGAGCCTACATAGTTTATTTCCAAGGGGTAATTTAGTCACGTGAGTGTGTGTGACATGGGGAGAAGCAACGTCGGAAGTATTAGGCAGAAACAGCCCCAATCGTGATTAACTTCAAACATATGATGCGTGAACGTGATGCAATAACAAGTGAAGACAGCTACGATTGGAACTACAACAGGTTTACCTGATGTGTGTGTGTGCGCGCGCGACAACAGAGGAATGATCGGAAGCAACGATCGGAAGTATAGGCAGGGAAGGTTCGATCGTGATATGGGGAGAAAACCTTATCTGTTAGGTGTTAGCAAGTAGGGGCAAGATTGTCCATTCAAATTGTATTTTAATTATAATGATTTAATATTATGAAAAACAATTATAAATCAATAAAAGTTACCAAAAAAATAGATATGGGTATATATGATATTAAAAAACATTCGGAAGGGTAAATACGATGTTTGAAGTTTAGGCCGGACAAATACGATATTTAGCTGTTTAGGAAGGGTATATACGAAATTCTCCCTATTTTTTTAATAATTACTGTATTAAATCTTATTCATGAAAGTAACTATGTACTTTACCTGATTTAGCTGGAACACTCGCGGGAAAGTTAGCTCTTTGATTGACACTTAGAATTTTCCTTTAAAATGACCTAAATACGATTATCACCAAGCCTTAGTGTTTCGTACATATTTATAAAGATTATTTGTAATAATAATTTCTCAGATTTATCAATAATCCCAAACAAATACTGACTTATAGTTGATAAGAAACAACCATGTAACATCGTATCAGAGGTAGAATCTGTTTGGTAGATAAAGATAAACTGTTTGGAAAATCCACTTGAAATACATAATTGATCTAGCCTTGTCATCATTCTCGTAAGAAGATTGATCACTATAACGAATGGTATTACTGATAAATCTTATTTATAAGTTCATAAGAATGTTTACAAACATAAATATAAGTCATACTTAAAGCACAATAAGGATAACTCAACTTACATGTTGTTTGCGAAAAACCAGACATTACGCGTGCGTAACTTCTAAACCCAAAGGTCAATTTCTAGGGGCGCTCTGACACTCCAGAGCTTCGCTACTAACACCTAAGAGCTATTAGATTCGGGCCTCGGGAAAGGTTGGGAGTGATTGGAAAGGAATTGGCTCCAAAATATGCAAGAAAACAAATTTATTTATAGGGTGTGCCACGTCATGTACACATGGCGTGTTCTGGGTGCAAAGCGTGGGGTGGAAGGGTGGCATGAGATCGTGACACGTGTCACCTTCTGGTTGTGCCACGTGTTGGCTTCTGGTCGGTCGGATTTTAATATTTTGCTAAAAGTTGCATTTTTCGCATGCATACTCCATTTTTGATTATCTTTATATCCACGTGTAGATATCAATGAATACTACAATTTTTATTTAGACTCCGTCGGCTAGTTTTCACTTTATTTTAAACGTTTTACGGTCCAAGTATGCTTAGATTATAAATAACACTACAAAATTCATAACTTCTTGATACAATATCTATTTTCAACGTTTGTTATATTATTGACTTCATATTGAAGAGTACTACAACTTTCATTTAAATTGTTTCGGCTAAGAATCAACAAATTCTGATTTCAATTTTTGTGTCACACACCGTTGTATAATGTCGCACTCGAGACTTTGAAAAATCATAACTTCCTTATATGAAGTCAAATTTGGCATTCTTTAAATTGATGCGTTCCTATTGACAAGCGCTTCGACTTTTATTTACATCACTTTGGCAAAAAAAAAAACAACCTATCTCCGGTTCACTTTTTATGACACACCTTGCCGTGTCAGTTTAAATGTGAAACTTATATAAATTATAACTTTCTCATACGAAGTCAGATTTGAACGTTCTTTATATCCACGATATTATCATTACAAATACTACAACCCTTGTTAAGATTATTTATCATAAATAATCTTTTACTTTAATGTTTATTTTAACTATAAATTTTATATTAAGGCTTTATACAAATATTATACATTAATAATATTTGTTTACATATCGTGCAAAAGATAATTAATTAATAGCTCGTAACGCGTACGAAGCACGATTATCCTATTGAGTGATTTTATTTATTTGATTAAATGTAGAATTATTATTATTATACCTTAAAAGTCTAACCCGAATTTACGGGCGTCACACAAACCAAATCCATTAAAAAAACACATAACCATAAGTTACATCACTCCATGTGTTTTTATTAATTTTAATCGGTTCAACTGAGTTTTTGTAAAAAACAGTCTAATCATTCTTATTCAGAAATTAATAGACATAAAAACGATATTAATTGAATTGAACCGCTCATTTTCTCAATTTCCGGTCCAACCGACTCATTCAAATATGTTTTTAAAACGTTGGACGGAAGAAAGAAAAAAAGTAATTCAAATAAACAATTATTTGAAAAACGTGTTTATTTCTAGAATTTAGAAGACACATGGTCATTATATTATGTACGCAAGACAATTTTTTCGAGGTGGTTTTTGAGGTTACACCTTTACTTTTATTTTTATTTTATTAAATTGCTCAAACATTAACTGTTATTACAAATCTACTTGTGTATTTGTTTTTATCCAATTTTTTCATGTTTTTTCATAATTTGTTACTTTTAATGTTTTTTAAAACTTTCATCTAAATACTTTTTTATAACTTTTTTTTTTTAATTTCAACTTTATATAATTTTTACTTTGTTTTTTACATTGTTCTTTTTAACCTTTTTAATATACAGCTTTGTTTTTACATGTTTTTATAATTTTAAACTTATGTCTTCTTAATGATAGTTATGTTGGGGTGATGAATTATACATCGAAGGTCCATGATTTGAATCATGGTACGCACAACATATTGCTAGGTTTTCACAATTTATTTATAAAGTAATGTGTATTGGGACCATTTTAACAAAATCTTTTTCAATGGTTTAACATTTATAACTTGGTCTATTTACAACTTCATATTTTTTCTTTTAACAATTTGATTGTATAATTTGTTTCAAGTATGAATAGGTTTATTATAAGAGATAATGTCATAAAAAACATTATATTTGACTGAGAATGTCAGTTTTACCCTTTGAATGAATTTTGGTTTGTTTATATAACAACTTGCATTTTTTTTTTCACTTTTACTCTTTTAACAGTTATATCCGGTCATATGTACAGCTAACGAGCCACATGTGCATTGAGTAGGTTAGATATGCTGAGGTGTTAGCCAATTTTGGGTTGATGTGTCAGAAAAAGAAAAAGCTCCAAGAAATGCGTCGGTCATGGTTCGAACCTGGGTTTCTCATAAACAAAAAACAAAGTACTCTTGTTGTTATTAGGCAATTGTAAAAGATAATGTATAAAAAAAGTTGTGCAACATAATTACATTATAAAAAATGACGTTAATAAAAAATTTAAAATAAAAACTTGGAAAACAAATTGTAAAAAACCAAATAATTTAATTAGTGTATGCTTTATTACTAAGGATTTTGTTGAAAGATTAGATACCATAAATGAAAATATCAATCATTAATGTTTAAAAAAACTATACCCTTACATCGGGATAAGACAGGTTACCTGTTCTAATTATTTAAAACCAAAATCGATGGCTATTGAAATTTCAGAACCGGAACCGAAACATACCAATACCAATAGATAGTCATATTCAAGCTCATTTAACCAATGAGCTCTAAATTAAACTTGAGCCCCTTTAACTCGATCTTGGAATAGTTCAATTGAGTCACTCAAGGCCGTCGACTAGTACTCCATTGATGGTTGATTACTTGATTTCTCACATTCTTAGAGTCAAGACAAACAAATAAAAACTTTGTAACATAATAGTATAATACATTACAAAATATAATGAAGACCACTCCCAAGTTTCCAAAACTGGTTAAACAAATGAAAACGGTCCAACCCAAATCGTTTATGTTTCTTTTTCCTACCCCGCTCGAATCGGCCCAATTCGAATTCCAACGGTCCAACAAAAATATACAAGATACAACCCAACGGAAGCCCAAATCCAAATAGTCCAGTTCATGTTCGAGCCTCAAGCTGAGGGATTAGGGAAAGGGACGAAAACGGAGGACCAGTCGCTGTAAATTTTGACTGGTTGTTTTTACTTCATACAGCTACAGCCTCTTCCTCTTATCCACAAAAATCATCTCCGGTCTTCAATGAAGACTATATAATCCAAAGGCCCTTGCCCCTTCCTCTGATTCGAAGGATTTCAAGCTTCATTTTCAGATAAAAATGGCGATGTCGTCATTGTCACCCGCTACGTCATCCGTACGCTCCGTTTACCGACAACCCAGAATAAGCCCTCCCAAAAGACTCCTCTCTCTTCAAGGTCCCTAAAATTCTTCTATATTTGGGCTGTGCAACTGTTGGTAAAATGAAGCTTATTGTTCCATGAATTGCAAATTTGTCTCAGGAAATAAGTTGTCATGGAGCTCTTCTGCGAGTTATGTGAAACTTCAAGCGAAGGTTACTCTTGTTGTAAAAGGGTTGCCAAAGAAGAGGCAAGTTTATTGGCACTTAATTTTATGCTTTTTCTTACTTGTTGTGCTTGTTATTTAATCTAAATTCATGAGGTTACTTCATAAACCATTGATTGGGCGCTACTACTATTCACACATTACCATGATATTAGTTTGTTTAGAGGTTATTCACTTATTCATTGTGCTTTGCTCTTTGGGTTTGCCAAGTCCGGGGGGTGTTTTGAATCTATTACTTAAATAATCAGAATCTGTGAAACATTCACACCATCAAAAGTGGTTATTACAGGGATCCAATCATCAAGTGTGCCACCATGGAAGAAATCGAGGCTGAAAAATCTCTGATCGAAAAGAATGCTGTAAGTTGAGCAACAAAGTCTATGCATTCCCTTATATGACTTCAAAGGTATTAAGAATATGTGTTCAAATATTGATTGCATTTCATTTGTTGGTGTGTTTTAGAGAGAAAGGATGGACAAGGCTATTGACAGCGTGTTATCAAATTTTAATTCTATAAGGACTGGACGTTCAAATCCAGCAATGCTTGATAAAGTCGAGGTTAGAGATGCCTTACTGATTTCCAGTTTTAATTATTATTTGTTGGTTTTCACCCCTACAAAATATTATTAATAAATTTGTAACTTTCATCCACTTTTTAGATTCCCTCTTTTCTTTTTATTACAACTGTTTTATGATTTTTAGTCTTCTTTTAGGTTGAGTACTATGGTTCACCTGTCAATTTGAAAACAATCGCCCAAATCAGCACTCCAGATTCAAGCTCTCTCTTAGTGCAGCCTTATGACAAATCAAGGTACATGATCTAATAAGTGTTATTCGGTTTCTTTTTTTTTTTGGCATAATGGACTTAATTGGGACATTACTTAATCAAGTAAGCTATATATGGGTGATTTTATTGACTTAATGCGGAAAGAAAAGTCTAGTAAAGAATACTCTCTTGATTAAGTCCTATCTTTTTGTAAATTTTCCCTCATTTATTCAGACAGCACTTAATGCATGACATTTTTTTTCAGCTTAAAGTCTATTGAGAAGGCCATAGTCAACTCTGATCTTGGTTTGACTCCAAACAATGATGGTGAAGTGATAAGATTATCCATTCCACAGCTCACATCAGAAAGGAGAAAGGTGTGCCCTTTATCATACCCATAACCAATTATTATACACCTTGACTATATGGTTTCCAAATCTTTATCATTCAATCATGCTTTCGGTTACAGGAGTTGTCAAAAATTGTTGCTAAGCAGGCTGAGGATGGGAAGGTAGGGTTTTTGGTAATTTTGCTCAAAAGTCTTGTTTTTGTTCAAAAGTCTTATCGATCTTATTTTATTCATTTGTTATGTAGGTAGCTATCAGAAACATAAGAAGAGATGCGATTAAATCGTATGACAAACTTGAAAAGGTTTAGGCTTTACAGATTCTCACTTGTGCAGAGGTTTCTTTATCTTCCACCTTTTAACCATTATTTTATGATGTGCAGGAGAAAAAACTCTCAGAAGATAATGTAAAGGATTTATCGGCTGATTTGCAGGTATTTAAACTGTTTGACCCATGAACAAAGTGGCTAAAGAACTCATTCAGCCTCCAAATCAAATAAATCTATGGTGGAAACTAACGTAGGCCATGATCTTACAACACCATCATTACAATTTTTTATTCTTGTTTTTTCTTGCAGAAAGTTACCGATGAATACATGAAGAAGATTGAATCCATCTTCAAACAGAAAGAAAAGGTAACAATTTTTCTTCTTCTTTTACACTATGAAGCACTACAAAAGAAATCTGTGTGATTGCTTCATTGAGCTTGTATGAAAGCTTACAACCAAAATCTTGACACTGTTTCATTTGCTTACAGGAAGTGCTCACAGTATGATGAGAATATGCATTGGGTTATATATGAGAGTGCTACATCATCGACCAATCTAAAAAGACATGTTTTTAATCTTTTGAAATTAAGTTTATCGACATGTACTTGTCATCTTTTTTGCATTGATTGTGATCGAATGCTTTGTAATTATGGTTTTGGTTTCTAATTTCTTGGCTCCATTCTGATGGAATTTATTGAAAAAATAGTAGCACCTTAAAAATTGCTAAACACGGGTTTTGATAATTTGACAGATACCATAAAGCAACATACACACAATGTGAATGATCGTTTGTACCTTGTTAGATTACTAACTTACTCAACAGAAAATGCTACAACTTATTCATTATTGATCCGTTTCACCTCAAATCGCTTGCAGTATCTTTCTAATGGCTTAAAAGAACATATTTAGAAAATATAAAAAGAGATTAAAATTACTAATTGTAGTTAGGAGTTTAAGTAGCTGGATAACCACTTAGTTAGTCATGGGGTTCTTTAACTATGTGTGACCACTAGCCATCCATCCACGATATTAGCTTTTTGAAGAGTTTTTTCAAACACAAACTCTTTGAAAATTTGAAAAAACTATAAGAGGACATTTTTCATATCAAAGTTTTTCAAGTCGCATGTAAATTAACAAAGATTTTTCACTACACTTTTTCAATGGATAATTCCCGATAAACGGGCTCTTGAATAGAAAATAAATCGTGCCAAACGTTGCATTGGAAAGTGAAACCTTCTCCTAAAAATAACTTTGTCCAATATCGTTTCACTTCCGTTACCATACCAACCCCACGTAGCCATGACCAATCGACCAACGGTGCCAATGCAAACTCCCGATTGTACAACCATCCCAGCTTGTTCGCATAATTATTGAGCATTGTTTGCGAAACATTTTGAGGGAATCGATATAACGGATGTATACTTGGAACATCAATGTGGTCTTGTTCTTCCGGAATCGCACGCCTTGGTCCCATGGTACCTAAAAAAGTAACAACAAACAAAACACCAAAACCACCAAACAATTAAGCAGTAAGCAAAAAATTGGATAACTGTCCGCTCAGTTTTCACGTCGTGATGTTGGTTCGTGACGAATTTGCAGTCGTTCATTCCAAGGTCAAATCGAAATCAAATTGATTTTTGGGGTTTGTGTAATATGCTATTCTAAGGCTTTTTAACATACACGCAACCACGATTCACTTGACAAATCGACTCAATTTTGGCGTTAAAGCTTTAAGAACAAACCATAAGTCAAAATGCCTAAATCTAAAAAAGTAAAGATTAATAAACTTATAGAAAATACCTTTTACGACGTAATGTAGAAGAGAAGCAAGAAAAATGAAGATTTCAGCAGAAATCGAAGTGTGGGGGACCAATCGCAGCTTCACGTTGTAATGTATGAACAAAGGAGTTTGAAGAAAGTGATTGATTTGCTGACTAAGTTCGTGACTTTTGACCACCCCACGTCGTGATTTTGGGCTTCACGTCGTGAACCTTGGCTGGGCCAATTTTATGGACTTTTGGCATGTTGGGCTTAAAACTTAGAATTTGGGTATAAATTAGCCTTTAGTCCATATGATCCAAACTAGTCTTTTTCTGATTTTCAAAAATATTTATTATTATTTTTACGATAAGGACCCCCACATTTGATTTCTATAGTTTTCTAAAAATTATGGTGACTATGACGATGATTTACCCCCTAAAACTTGATGATTTACCCCCTAAAACTCAAAGAGAAATGCAAAAATTAAAAATGAAAAAACTAAAAGAAAAACGCAAACCGAGCTCAGGTTGCCTCCCGAGAAGCACTTCTTTTTGTAGGAGTCATGAGCCGGACTCCGAGCCAACCTACTTTGTGTTGCTTGGAGTTTCAATCACCATTTGCACCTTCTGTTCCCTCCACATTTTCTTGTGCGCTTGCACCCTTCTTAAGTAGTCCTTCGTAGAATTCTCCTTTTTCGTTTTAGAATCACCTTCCTCGAGCTTTCGCTTAACCCCTTTATTCTTTACAACAAGTTTAGGCCCTTCTCTTTCTTTTTGTACCTCATTAGCTTCAAAATCTACCTTAGTCTTGTGTAACTTCTTTTTCTTCTTCTTCTTCATCAGTTGACACCCAACTTTCTTCACTTTCCTCACTAACTTGAGAACTTGGAGTTTTATAAGCAAAGACTTTAAAACCATTGGAATTGAAGCTCTAGGCTTAGTTCGCTTGACTTGTTCTATTATTTGAATTTCTTCTTCCATCAATTTCTCCAACTCTTCAATCTTGTTTTCTTCATCCATGAAAAATACTTCATTTTGAGCAGTCTTTCTTGAATCCGTCTTCCACTCCAAAGGTCATTTTGTAAAACCCCGTTTATTTATTAAATAAATAAATAAATTAATGAATGGCTCGTAGCCCTAAAACAAATAATTATATATGAAAGGATGGTCTCGAAAAGCTAATTGTCACAAAATTTATGAAGGCGAGGGCTGCATGGTAACTATTAGGACTTGAATTGTAAGGCATGATTTAAGATAAGGGTTATTTGGTAAATATTGGACTTGTTTTGAAAAATCTTTATGGAGGAGGGATAAAAAGTGGAATAAGGGGCTATAAGTTTGAAAGGAGCATAGGACTTAAAAACCCGCCACTCCTTCCCTCTCGTTGAGACACAAGTAACCCTAGCCTCAAGTGTTGCAGCCGCCATCGCCCTTGAAACTTCAGCCGCCGCCATCTCTCTCATAGTCGACGTGTACCACCGTGTGGAGGATGCAACCCATCGAGTCAAGCGCCGCTGTCGTTGTTCCTGTTGTTGCTGGAGAAGGAGACCAGCGAAGGAGCGTGGTGTTGGATTAGTGTCTAAGCCTGTAACCATATTTGGTAAGTACTTGACCCGGTTGTGCATGGTCCTTTTGTGTTGCCTTCACCAAAGCAACTTGACTGGAGAAATTAAATAGAGAGAGAGGTTATTGTGATTTATTAATATGTTATAAGAATAATATATTAAAGGAAAAATCATATTTGTTTAATTAATATTGGTCAATAATTAATTAGGAATTAATTTTGTGATCAACTGTAATTAATTAAACTAGAGGGACTGAATTGTAATTATAAGATAGTTGCAAGATAGGGCAATATTTATCCTTGTTAAAGGATGGACGAATTCAAGGATAAGGATATCCTTAAAATCATCCAAGGATAAGTAGATAAGGGTTTTTTAAGGCTTATCTTGTGGTTGCTTGGTGGGCAAGCAACTGGATAAGGATAATGACTGAAACCCTAATCTAAACCCTATATAAAGACCCCTAGGCCTTTATAATTCGTGTACATGCTCCTAAGAGGTCCCAAGGACGAATTCCATCTCCTCCCTCCTCTATCTTAAGCCTCTCCAATTGCTTGTGGTGTTTGTGAGCCATTAGAGGCACTACACTTGTGGTGCTTGCTTTCAAGACTTGGGATTTGAAGATTTAAGTTGTTATTGCAATATAACAACAAGAGGTATGTAATCCAATCTTGTATGTTAATTTCGAAAATAGCAATGCACATTAGGGTTTTATTCTTGTGTTCATAATGTTGTGTATCTAATAGTGAAAACATAGATCCAAACTAGGGTTGCATGCACACTTAGGATTGTTTGTATAAAACCCATTACGTGGTTCATTCGAAAATGGCCGGAGAAACCCCCCCCCCCCCCCCCCCGAGATCAGAGTGTGATTATGAACGAAGAGGGGCAGGTCGCGAACAACCATAACCTCTCGGTTAGACCACCTCGTCTCGCTTATCTCTGCTCCTCGAGGTGTTTGACGTCGCGAGTGCCACTGTTGCGACTAGTTTCTTTCCTGACTGACTTGCGCCACCATGAGAAGTGGCTGAGATCAGAGTGCTTTACCAGGTCGAGCTCGCGACGAGTTAGTGATCTATGGACGTAGGTTGCTGGGCAAGGAATCAAGGAGAGTCGCCACCACCGTGAGGTGGTGGCTGTTATCGCGATATGCTTCCTACCACCGTCGTTGTCACGCCACTGCTACCATTAGGGTGCTGCTGTCATCGCCACCCACCACAGGTGGGTGTTGGATTCACTTTGCAAGCAGGAACGTGTGGGTGTGTGTGTTCCGATTGTAGTGTGTGACTTTATTTGGCTGGAAATTGTGAGAAAGGCCACCACCGGCCACCATAGGGTGGTTGTGTGTGTTTATTTTGAGAGTTAGCATTGTAAACTGTAACCATCACGAAATAATGAAAAGGAAAAATCAAACCACCACCGTATGGTGGTGGCTGCCGCCTCCTGCCGCCACCGGCCACCGTGTCGGGTGGCGGTGTGCTTAGTTGTGTTGGGATTGTTAGTTTGGGATGTTTGGACAAGGGACTAAAACTTTAATGGGCCTTGAAACCCTAATGGGCCCAATGAGGCTTAATGGATATAAAAGCCCAAACATGTGATCAATGGGCTTAAGGAAACCCTAATGGGTCTAATGGACCCTAATTGACCCAAAGAGACCTTAATAGGCCCAATAAAACCCTAAATGAGCTAAAAGCCCAACAAATCAATAAATGAGCTAGTATTTGGGTTGGAAACCCTAATTAGGGTTTGGAAAACCCTAATGCCATCAAAACCCTAATTTAGGGAATTTAATCGGAACACACGGGAATTGTTAATAACGTGGAATAATAAATAATAATCATTGGCAAGATTAATCTAAGCGATAGTGGACTTAATGGATTAAGTAGGAAACTTAACCCTAATCATCATTTTATGTGAAACCCTAATTTCACTTGGATTTATTATTGGACCTTTCATTGGGCCTTGATGATTGGATTATTAATGAGCCATCCAAGATCAAGCTAACAGACTTAGAATAATGAATGGGCTTTGAGGTAAGGCTCATATGAGGAGTTGGGCCCAATTTGGAAAATTGGGCCATAAATAGGCCATAGTTTGGGCCTTAATGATTAGGTGATATTGGGCCATTAGAATGTTGAATGTTGGACTTGACTTTTTGGTTGGGCCTCAGAATAAGACCATGTATAGGCTTGGGCCCAATTTGGAAAATTGGGCCATATGTTGGGCCTTGATTCCTAGTTGGACTATGGGCCTATGGCTTGGGCCTTGGGCTTGGATAAAGCCAACCTTGGGGTAATGTAGTAATTGTCCAAGTATGAATTTATGGATATGTGTTGTGACCCAATTATTAATTGGGTGTTATTTTGGTGTTGACAGTTCGGGAATCTGTCATCCAGCAGTTGGGGTTGAAGTCCGCGGGACTTCAGCAGTGTGGGATTGTATCTTCGGGACTTCAACAGTGTGAGGTGAGTTACCTTCCAGTAGCGGTGGGTCTACGGCCACAATGCCGACCCACCAGTAGGAGTTGTATGTTAGATGATTGTCTTTGTGATATTCATCGAGGTTTGCTACTACCTGACGTGTTTATGTGCTAGTATGTTATGATGTTATGTGATAGTGGTAGTAGGGGTGAAATAGTCCCTGGTTACCGGTTGATAGGACTGAAGGGGTAGTTTAGTACCCAACCATGCTAGCCAGATTATGATATATGTGATATGATATTATGTGGTAGTAGTAGGGGGTGAAATAGTCCCTGGTTACCGGTCGACAGGACCGAAGGGGTAGGCCAGCACCCAGATATGCTAGGCAGTATGTGAGTTATGTTTATATGCTAGGGTTTTATGTGGTAGGGGTAGGGGTGAAATAGTCCTTAATATCCGGTCGAAAGGACCGAAGGGGAGACCAGCACCCAGATATGCTAGTCAGTATCCGGTCGAGAGGACCGAAGGGGAGGCCATTACCCAGGTATGCTAGGCAGTATCCGATCGAGAGGACCGAAGGGGTAGGTCGGGCACCTAGATATGCCTGACAGTATGTGTATGTTATGTGATTGTATAGTATGTGGTATGATAGGGGAACTCACTAAGCTTTGTGCTTACGGTTTACAGTTTTGGTTTCAGGTATTCGTTTTCAAAGGAAAGGAGCCGGCTTGATCGCAACACATCACACTATGTTTTCCGTACATGAGATCTTTGGGATTACACTCTGATATGGTTTTATGAGAATATGTTTGATTACTGACACTTTGGTTTGACACGAGATATTATTATGAATGTTTTTATACTGATGGTTTTATGTAATAACTTATTTAAAAATGAAATTTTTGGCCTTGAAAATTGGGATGTTACACATTTCTTCATTCCCCACTCGTAATGTAAGTTTTGACTCGCGAATATCCACCAAGGCTCGTGTGGTATTGAGTAAAGGACGTCCAAGGATAATTGGGACATGTTTATCCTCCTTCATATCGAGCACCACAAAATCGATTGGAAAAACAAAATTTTCAATTTTTACCAAAATGTCCTCAACTATGCCTCGAGGATGAGTTACTGAACGATTACCCATATGAATTGTCATTCTAGTAGCCTTTAATTCTGGAAGGTGAACTTTGGCTCGAGAAGGAAACGGTATCAGTGGTTGATAAGCTTGAACATCAACAAAATTATTCTGCCCAGACCGAGACCACGTTGTGGAGATTGAATCTCCAAGTTGTGACGACGGTGATTCAACAACATTATTGTCTTCGATTTTTATCTGCTTTGGCTGTGATTTTAGGTTGCTTTGTCTCTTCTTTTGAGACTTCTAAGAACTCAGAAATAGTGTATTCTTCAGTATCGATGGCCATGAATTATGGTTGTGGTTTCTTATCGGGAATTGGTGGAGGTAACCGCTCGTTAACCAATGTAGTTAATTGACTAAGTTGAGCTTCAATATTTTTGATAGATGCTTGATGATTTCTAAGTAAAGCTTGCTGATCTCTTATTAGAGTTAGATGGTCTCTCATCGCTGCATCAGTTTCATCATGCCTTTTTTCTGATGCGGCTGCAAAGCGGGCAAGCATTGTTTCAAAATCCGTTTTCTTCTCAGGTGCCAGTTCTTCTTTTTGATAAAACCCTCTTGCCTTTTTCTTGTACTTCTCTTCTTTTTGCTTTTTGTACTCATCGTAAGGCAACCATTCCTTCTTCGGCTTCCTCCAATCTTCGTCGTAGCGATCTCTACTTGAGTAATATACTTGAGCTTTCCTATTCCCGTTCTTGTCCAAATGGCAATCTTTCGTCAAATGTGTACCATTTCAATGATCACAACCCACACGTATCACGTATATGGATTGGTCCATCTTGGTCATTCTTCTATCAATCCTACTTAAAATTGCCATTACCGCTGCCATATCTTCCGATGCACCATTCCTGATTCCCTTAGTTCCATCATTACGAGGGTTGTTATATTCCCGTGAATGCTTTGAAAATTATTCGATTAATTATTTAATTCCAGCTGGATTCTTCTTAGTTAAAGGTCGTTATGAATCAAGGAGTTGCCTTGTCGTGATATTCACCCCCATCATAAAAGATCGAGACCTCTTGTTTCTCGTTTAGATCTTTTTGGGGATAACTTCTTATTAGCCCTTTGTATCTTTCCCTAGCCTCGTGCAATGACTCCCCCACTTGTTGCTCAAAGATTGATATGGCCTTTTAAGTTTAGAAACCTTGGATGGTAGGCAAAATTGTTAGAGGAATTCTTCACGTATCTGTGCCCAAGTTGTGATTGTACATGGTGAAAGTGCCTTTAACCAGTCTTTAGCTGCTCCTTTAAAAGTAACCAAAGCATTCGTAACAAGACGGTCTTTCGAGGAACATTAGGAATGTTGAAATAGTCGGTTATGTCGTTGACTTCATCGAGGTGCTTGTATGCATCTTCATGGTCTTTTCCGGAAAATGGAATATTCTTTAGTCTGATAAGGATGTGTCCCTTAAGCTCGAAGGTAGCAGTAGCTGGAATTGCGGGTTGCACAAGTGCAGGACCGGTGTCCTCTCGCATCCTTTTCTTGTAGCCTTCATTGTCATGTCACCAATGTCTGTCATTTTGTCTTTTAGCTTGCTTTCGAGTTCACTACCTTTGTCTGTTTCGTAAGCATCTTCCTTTTTATTAGGAGTGTTCTCAATGCCTTCAAAAGCTCCTTCGTCTTTCGGGGTGTTGCTTGATTCTCCTACATGATCGAATAGTGATTTCTTTGGTGTGTCGGATTCGCCTACGTTCTTGTCATTTTTTTTTTATATTTTTTTAACGAAAAGCCGACTTTGGATTTTCAAGTGGTGGTGTCAAAGGTGTGTTTGATCCACGGGTCATATACTATTGCAACAAAAACAAAAATAAAATCGTAAAAATGAACAAAAAGTAATTAAAATTTTCTATTGCTAATTACGTAATATTTGGTAACCAACTTGACTAGTTTTCAGCAAAAGGACTACCCACGATAAATTCTGAAAACAAGGGGACTACCTGTATTAATTTTTCAAAACTTTGATCAAAACTGACCAAAAAAACTATAATTTTTTAGAAATCACAAAAGAATCTGTTATGTAAGTTTCCAACTGACTCTGATAGCATAACACTTTCGTTATTAGTCAATGGATACACGTTGCTCTAGAGGACATAAGCTTACGGGGGGAGACTATAAGTAATTAAAATCTATCAAAATAAAAAATTATTATTTAGATTATTTTAAGCAAATTGACTTAATTGCGAATATTCCAAGGTATTTGTCTTTATTGGATTTGGAATATAAGCTAAAGAATCTGCACCGTCACTTATTTTGTTATTTGGTTTGTAAAAGCTGAAAACGTCTTTTTTGTTTTTTTTTTTTTTTTTTTTTTTATTATTAATTAGGGTGTTGCAAAATGATATGTTTTTCAAAGTTGGCCCAAAGCGCTGCAAATATCAAACCTACAATCCATCTCGTTAAAATTTTGTTTATTTGTGATTTCAAATGACAATAATAACTAAAATTTAATTTCATAAAAATATACAGAGTTGATTTGTTTAGAACGACTTACCATACCAAGATGAATTAAGTTTTAAGTCTAGTTCTTTCGTCCACAACAGCACTTAAACCTTTAATCTTTGTCTCATGACCACGAATATTTGAGATGTTTTTGCTTATATGAGTTTTGACAAAGGATATATATCCATCTATTTCCAAATCTAGATCTTTCGTCCACAGGAGGTTAAGTTATTGTATTATTTTTACACTATCAATTTTAATTAGTTAGTTATACTTATAATCTTTAATAATCTATGTAATTTAAATAAAACTAGGATGCTACATACCAAGATGAATTAAGTTTTATTGTATATTTATAGTGTATCGTGGACCACGTAATCAGTTTATAAAAGTCGTTGGATGACAAGAATCCACAATATGTTTCGGCTCATAGGCCTTACATGATCCTTCGTTTTTTTTTTTTTTTTTTTTTTTTTTTTTTTTTTTTTTCAATTAATTTGGGTGCAAACATGGTTTGACATTAACCTTTTGTGGTAGGTTGGTTCGTCCGTCCAAGATGCCTCGACTCGTTCTTTGGTTATATTTGGGATTACATCACTTGATGGGTTTGATTTGATTGTTTATTACTTTATTTGTATATAAGATGTTTGAATGTGTCGAACATTAATATGACATTTTTGGTGCTTTGTTGTTGGATTTTTTATTAGGGAAAATGACCTTGAGTAATAAAGTGTTCGTCCTGTATTCATTAAGTCTCTTACCTTTTTTTTTTTTTTTTTGTCTTTATTATACCATTGAACTTATAATTCCTGTTCACCAAAGCCACTGCGACCGGTTATCACCTGTTTTACCGGTTACCACATTTAATTAGAGATGACATGTCATATTACGTGGATTTAGAACATATTTAATTACCGTTTCTCTTTCACCCCCTTTCTCCTTACAGTTAGGGTTCGTTAAATTGAAGAAAAAGTTCAATCGAAGCATACAATTAGGAAATTGAAGAGAACTGGTGAATGCGAGTGTTATAGTGAAGAAGATGGCCTCCGATTCCAAACAACGTAAGTATTTAACAGTTTATATACATTATAATGGTTTATTCGCACCAAAACCATTAGTGTACTTGAACGCTGTTGTTGTTTCAATCTGTGATGTCGATTTTGGTGCAATGGATCTCAAAGACTTTAACTTGTTCATTACAAAGTTGATTGAAGGCAGTTGTGATAATGTATATTATTACACTAGAAATGAACCATTGGCAGATGGTATTAGGAGAATTGGGAATGATGCTGATTACTTTTAGTTTATTGAAACGGGTTATAGTGATGAAGCTGGTCTAAGAATGAATGTGTATATAGACCACGGAAATGAACCTGTACTTGATTGGGTTGATATGGAAATAGTAGAAGATGATGAAGGGCATTATTCTGAGGAGGACCTGGATGATGATAAAGATTCACAACTTTATGATGATATTCCATATGAGCATGAAGCAGATGATTACGTTCCTTCTCTTGACAAGACTATTGGTGATGAATTCTTACATCGGGTGTCAGGTATGTGTAAGGATATAAATGATGAGGCTGAAACTGATGAGGTTGAAACGAAGAATGGAGATGACAAACCAGTGTACCTGTCCATAATGAGAACCAGAAATGGGACAAAATGGTGCCAATTCTAGGTATGAGATTCTTTAACCCCATGGAATTGAAAAATTGTTTGACTAACTATGCAGTGAAGAATGGGTACAACCTTTATTTTGAGAAAAATGATAGTTAGAGGTTATTAGTGAGATGTTGTAAAGATAACAAGAACCCCTCTTGTCCTTTTAGACCGTGGGCTTCCTGGATGAGTAGTGAAAGGTCTTTCCAGATTAAGTCCTTAGTTGATGATCATAACTGTTCAAGAGTCTTCAAACTTGGTTCCATTGTAACATATAAATGGATTAGAAAGCATTTTAAGAATCAACTTGTGAAGAACCCCAAAATGAGCATAAGGAAAATGAAAGCCAAAGTAAGTACAAAGTTTAACTTGATTGTTAGTGTCACTCAAAGTAGAAATGCTAGGAGATATGCTTTGGATGAGATAAAGGGTAGTTTGATAGAACATTATGGTAAAGTATGGAGTTATGGAGAAGAAATAATGAGGAAAAATCCTGGTTCAATAGTAAAGATATATGTGAATGTCATGCCGGATTCCACCACTTACTTTTCTAAAATGTATGTTTGTTTTAAGGGTGTGAAGGATGGTTGGATTGCAGCATGTAGGAGGGTAATAGGGGTAGATGGTTGTTTTTTAAAGGGTATATGTAGAGGCCAACTGTTAGAAGCTATGGGTAGGGATGAAAACAACCACATCTTCCCTATTGCATGGGCTATGGTGGAAGTTGAAAATAAGGAAACATGGAAGTGGTTTCTTGACCTCCTTCTGGATGACATTAAAATGGGAATTGGTCATGGATTGACCCTCATATCAGACCAACACAAGGTATATTTCTGTTTTGTTTTGTTTAAGTTGAATATTTTTATTATGTCATCTATTTATGCTTTCTTTCAGGGATTAATAGAGGCTTTCAAAGAAAGGGTTCCAGCAGTAGAGCATAGACAATGCGCTAGGCACATCTATGCTAACTTCAAGAAAAGATTCAAAGGTGAACAATATAGGAAGTTGTTTTGGGTAGCAGCTACTAGTACTACTCAACCTAAATTTGAGGCAAAAATGAATTCCATACAAAAAATTGACCCTTTGGCTTATGAACACCTCATGGAAAGGGACCATAAAAGTTGGTGCAGGGCATTCTTTGAAGTGGACAGGGCTTGTGATACTTATGAGAATGGCATATCAGAAAGTTTCAAATCTGTTATTGATCTTGCTAGGAAGAGGCCACTCCTCACCATGTTGGAAGAGATAAGGATTTATACAATGGAGATGAAGTATAAAATGTTGCTAGAGGGACAAAGTTGGGGGAATTTATAAATATGTCCATCTATAAGATTGAAGATATCAAAGCTAAAGAAACAACAAAGGTATGATATAACTTCTATTTTATAAATATTATATGTCTTATATATAAGATTAATAGAACTTCTTATTTTTATGGGCAGATTTTGGGGGGTTATACCTTCTGGGATACAACAATATGAGGTTAGGATTGGAAATGATGGATATGCTGTGGACCTTAACAACAACACGTGTGGATGTAGATGTAACGCCCGCAAATCCGGGCTAGTCAAATTAGAGGCAATAGGGGTCGAAAACGACTTTTCGACAAAAGATTATTTAGAATAAATAATCTTAACCAAGACGTAGGATATGTCGCAAGGTTTCCGTACATATAAAGAACGCCGAAATCCGAGTTATAACGAAGAAGTTATGACCCGACGAAGTTTCGCGACGGAACCGGCACGACACCGGGAAGCGTAAATAGTGAATTTACGATAGAGCGAGATTTAGCCTTAGCAATCTAAACGAAGGTCGTAGAATATGTTAAACTAAGAACATCGATAAAAAGAACGCCCAAATCTGACTTCGTATGAAGAAGTTATGATTTTTCGAAGTTTCGGACTAGCAGTGTACAACCCGAAATTCGAATATTAGACCGAGCGGTTTTTAGCCGACACGACCTAAACGAGAATCGAAGATCTCGTTAAAAGTAGCATAACGAGAAAAAGATGGGCGAAAACGGATGTCGGATGAAGAAGTTATGAGGATTTAACGGACCAATCATGTCCCGACCCGTTAATAATATAAAATTTAAAATCGAGCCAAAATTAGCCGACGGAGTCTAAACGAAAGTTGTAGAGTACGTTCCCGCCTTCGCGTGGATATAAAGAACGTCAAAAACGGAGCTCGTACGCGAAAGTTACGAATTTTTAAAGTTTATGATCGTATTTGCGAAGGTTGATGAGGATTGATGACGTGACACGTTGTGGGCTGTCCGATGATGGTCTTAGATCTCGCTTCGGATCATGCCACGAAGCCTCGCCCTACGCCCCACGTACGAGATCCGGAACGCCCCGCGTAAACCTCGGTCTGATCCATCCGACGAGTGGAAGACAGCTGGGTCCGAGTTGGAGTTCTTATCCGAGGAGTACGCCCAGCGTACCCTCGGTACGCCCAGCGTAATGTCCGAAGCCTGACCCTATAAATTGATGTGCAAGGCTGCCATTTCTCTTCACCCCAAAACCTCTTCTTTCTCTCACTACTTTCTCTCTCTAGCACCTCTAAACACCCCTAAGCCCTAGATAAAACCCCTAGCTCCCGAGGGAAGCCCCGAGGCTCCCGGAGTCCCGAGAAAAAGAGCCTTTCGGTTTCGAAACGCTGCTCCAATTAAGTTCCGGTTTTTGATAAAATTCGCTGTAAGTGTGCTACGCTTACGCAATTTTTAATATAGCTTTCAAATAATTATAGGAATGTTATTAGGTCCTTAAAATAATTATTTGGGCTATTATTATGAGTTATATTGAGTGTTATTAACACTTAATAATAGTCAGACTAATTAATTTGTCGCGGTTATCGTTAGACTAAACCCTAGTGGTATTGGTACTAGGTTTTATCGAAGAAAAATCGTTTTGAGAGTATCGAAGCACTGTCCGAGTGCCGAGTCATCACCTTTCAGGTGAGTGCATAGTCCCCTTTCATCTTACACATAGATATGAAGTATTTTATATAAACTACGTGCTATGTGTGCATATTATCTGAATACTTGCTGTCTATGCTGGATGAACGTTTTATACATGTTTTAAAGGATTTAAAATGTATACGTATTTTATATATACGAATATGTTGGGTATGAGATAGGTAGATGAATGACGAGAGATAGAAGATGATGTGAGTATACATTGGCAGCTATAGACTTAGTGCCTATGGGACAAACACCGGTAGCTATGGACTTAGTACCTGTTAGACGTTGGTAGCTATGGATTTAGTACCTGTTAGGAATTGGTAGCTATGGACTTAGTACCTATTAGTTAGACACTGGTAGCTATGGATTTAGTACCTGTTAGGAATTGGTAGCTATGGACTTAGTACCTATTGAACACTGGTAGCTATGGATTTAGTACCCGATGAGTAGACTATAGCGACTATGGAATTAGTGCTTTACGAACGAACATCGCCAGCTATGGATTTAGTGCCAGTCCTATAACCCTGGAAGTAAGGGACTTCGGAATAAACGAATGCAGGATAGATGACTCTTAGGTTAAATCCTTAAGAGTAAAGAAGATAATGGGGATGGGTAATTGGGTGGATTGTTTGATTGTTTAACATAATATTTATATTATTGTGGGTTGAAAACCCTATGTACTCACCAGGTTTCCCAACCTGACCCACTCAGTTTTTTTATATCACAGGTGTTGATATGAAGTCACTTTACACTGAGAGATTTAAAGAGATGTAGATCACTAGTGTAAACAAATGTAAGTTCTGTTTATGCTTATGTTTATGTATTAACGATGGCATCCCAAATGTTTTAAAATGAAATAAATACGTTTCTTCGAAAATGTTTTAATAACATATTTACCATGGGAACAAATTCCGCAACATTTTTATAAAATGAAGTACTCTGATTTTTATAAAGCATAAACAAAAATCAGTCTTTTCTGGCTGTGATTTTGGGGATGTCACAGTTGGTATCAGAGCATTAGTTTAAGCAAACTTGGAATATGGATTTATTTCTAGACTTAAACTTAGAATGCTAAGCGATGATTGTGAGGTGTGAGCACTAGCTTATTTTAGGAATGATGCCTAAATTGCTTTTATGTGCTAAATGCTTTGTGCATGATATATTGTTATTTGTTCGGATCTATGGTCTGTTGCCGACTGGATCTGGAAACCTTATGTGTTTAGGATTCTAAACGTACGACTACGATATTAGAACTAGCATGTAAACGTTTCGGGGTGATAAGAATGATTTAAGACGTCAATCCTAAATTAAGATCTAGATTCACCTTATTCGGTGTATAGATCAAAATGGCAAGAACCCGTAGTGGAGCTGGGAATGCAAATGGGAATAGGAATCAACCCCCAGTGGTTCAGCAAATACCTGTTGTAGAAGAAGTTGTGCCTGAGCCAGTCACCATGGTTGGAGTTCAAGCCATGATTCGGGCTATGCTAGCTGAACAAAGGGAAGAAATGAGACAGATGCACCACAAAAATAGGGTCGAACCTACCGTACATGTTGAACCGACGGAGCCAGTTCCCGAGCAATCTGAAGAAGGGAACTACAGCCGCCAAGTGAGTCAAGTAGGGACTCAAGGTGAGCAAAGGGATGGCCCAGAAGGGAGAAACAACAAGGATGGGTGGATGTACAGGAATTTCTTGGGTGCGAAACCACCAAGTCTCTTAGGAAGCCCAAAGCCTGTTGAGATTATGGATTGGATCTCTGAGATGGAGATGGTGTTTGAGAGCTGCAGCTGTAATGAGAAACAGAAGACTGTCTTCGCCGTAAGACAACTGAAAACTAGAGTCTTGAGCTGGTGGAAGCTATTGGCAGATACGATGCCACGAGGAGAAGCCATAAGGATGTCATGGGAGGAGTTCTTGGAACAGTTGAAAATGCAGTGCTGCTCGGAGATAGATCTGATAGAGCTAAACAACGAGTTTCAGAACCTGAAGAAAGGGAAGATGAGTGTTGATGAGTATGCCACCGCATTCACTGAGAGGATGAATCTATTCCCCTACTTGGTGCCTACTGAAATCTCCAAGATTGATAGGTTTGCTAACGGACTTCCCACTGACTTTGGCCCAATGGTCAAAATGGAAACTACCTTGAAAGCAGCTGTTAGGGCAGCTAAGAACATAGAGGCCCAGATAAGAGAAAAGGGTATAGAAAAAGATAAAGCGCTATGTGCCATACATAACCAAGAGCCATACATAACCAACATATCCATAATCAAGTAAGGTGCTATGTGCCAAACATAGTCTTGCTAAGGTGTTATGTGCCAAACATAGTCTTGGTGTTATGCCACGGGCCGCACGTGGTCTTCCTGGTCAAGCCTGGGGCCACTCCCTGGGTCTTATAGACAATTGCCAAGGGCCACCCCCTGGTCTTCCATGCAATCATCACAAAGACAACTATACATACCACTCTACTAGGCTACTCAGCATATAGGGTGCCAGGAGCCACCTCCTGGTCTTTCATACGTAATAGCATATAGTACGCCAGGAGCCACCTCCTGATCTTTCATTCATGCTACCTAGGGCTAACCCCCGGGTCTTCCTACCAGACATAATAACATATCGTGTGCCAGGAGCCATCTCTTGGTCTTTCATGCATAATGCCTATGGCTAACCCCCGGGTCTTCCTACCATACATAATAACATACCGAGTGCCAGGGGCCTCCTCCTGGTCTTTCATGCATAATGCCTAGGGCTAACCCCCGGGTCTTCCTACCATACATAAACTAAATGTACCGACATTGTGGCCGTAGACCCATACAAACAGTGAGGAGACTCACCTCGCACTGTCAAAAACTCGCTGAACACCTCTGACTGCTAATCGACAACTTCTGACCCGCTGAACCTTCGGCTTCCCGAACTATCCATACCCAAAATAACATTTAGATCAATAATCCAAAAGTCAAACTTGGTCAAAGTCAACATCCAGTTGACCTGACTCACCGAGTTGGTTTACCAACTCGTCGAGTCCAGACTCCTCCAATCCCAAAACAACCACGAATCCACTCGTCGAGTCTAGCAATAACTCGACATGTTCTCCTTCAACCACTCAATCCGAACCAACTTCATCCGACTCGTCGAGTTCATCCTTGAACTCGTCGAGTTCATCATCCACATATGAATGTGCCTAGTCTCACTACTAGAAAAACAACCTTTTACGACGTGCAAACCATGACACTCATTAATTTATGTTACGCAACCGAGAGTGATATTAAAAACGTGTCATCTATTCAGAAAATTTAAGGATTTAGGTCACGCATTACTGCGCGCCCTTAAATTATTGTCATAAGAAAAAAAATTAAAAACACGGAGGGCGCTGTATCTTAAATGCGCGTCCTCTGTAGGTGTCGCTTTATAATTTTTATGAACGCGCGTTCTTTAGTTACAAGCGGGAAAAGAAAAGGCGAAAAAATTAGAAAAGCTCGCTACCTCTTTTACCTAAGCGTTTTGACGCATCTTTCATTCTCCTCACACTGTTGTGCAACCTTTTCCAAGGTTACGATTTCATCTCCATCTCTCGACTTCATCATCTCAATGAAGAAAAAAGGCTTCTGATTTCCATTATCTGCTTCATCTCTGCTGTGATTCACCTGCTTCATCTCTGCTGTTCTTGAGAATACTCGCCGACAATGTTCTTGCACTATTCCTTGACCTGATTCTTTCCGTATTCTTTTCTCCACAATATCTTCAAAGACATTCTCACACACTTTCTAAAAAAAAATCATTTTTCTCTCTCAAGAACCCTAGCCGTCACTCACACCACCATATTTGTAGTGTGTTCTGTTCGGATAAATATGCATCGATGAAACAAGGAACTGTGATATGGAAGGCCACCCAAGTATTAACTCTTCAAGATTCAGGCCTCCAACACCCCATTTACATCGGACTACCAACACCACTGCAAACAAAGGTTCGAATTCCCCTTTCCCACCGGTCGAAAATCGCTTCTCCTTACAAGCCCAACACCCTATTGACGGGTTCGATTCTCCTCTTCTGGTTATATAAAGGTATGTTGTGCTTACCATCGTTTATCTACCTTTTCTCCATCCACACTCGGTACCTTTTTGTATTTGGATCCGTTATCACTATACGTCTCTTCTTCTTCCTCTCATACCGACGAATTATGGCAAAATCTTCACCATCTTCAGTCAACTATGGAGGCCAACAACACAAAAAACTATGAGATCTTGGGTGTTCAAGTCCATCGATTTCTTTGTTGGTGTTGCTTCAATTTTGGGTTAGAGAATTGAAATGGATCTGACTGAAGAGATCGAAAACAAAGGTGGCATATGGGCTTTGGAGCAGAAGATCGATCAACCAATGGATGTTGGTGGTTTGGTCTCACACCTTCTTTACTGTGGGATAAAGATCCTAACCATCTGACCTCTCTCTCTCTCTCTCATGACGAAGAACACAATTTGAAGGATTATCAATCAAGAACGATTGGTTATGGTTATGATTTAAAAAGCAAATAAAAATGCAGTTGAGGTAGCTGAATCTTTTTTTTATCATGGGACTTGCGATTGGAGGGTTTTAGGCCCAATTATTCTTCTAATTTCAAATTGCAGGTAGGTAAACTGAATATATCAGTCGATATCGATGGAGGGTTTGCGACAACCAAGGTAATAGTTTTGATTTGCTTTTAGTTGGTGTTTCTCTTACTGGTACCCTTCTTTCACATTCTCAAATTATGTGTTCTTCTGTGTGGATTGGTTTGACATTTGAAAGAAAGTTTTATGAAGCACTCCAACTGCTCGATGAAATGCTTGAACCAGGTTTTTGGATTCATTCCAGTCAGTTATTAGATCGTGCATTACTACATTTAATCTCAATTTAGTTGTGGATTTTGTTGACTTAATCTATGTTATGAGCATATTAGATCATATTTAAATTATTATATTATTGAATACATGCTAAAATTCAATGTATGTATAGCCCATATAAAGTTTAAGAGATAGACGGTTATATGCAACTTCATTGAACAAAGAAGAGTAACAAATAGTTATGTCGAATTGACTATAGTCATAGTAAAAGAGATTTGATTTTGATGTAATTTTTTTAATAAGGAGCCTCTGAATAAATGTGACAATTTAAGGACTAGGAAATAGGACAACCCAGGTTAAATTATATAAATTATAAGAAAATCCTCAAAGGATATTCTCCTTCCTACAGACTCGCGCCTATTTCTTCACCTGCCTCATGGTATCATATCCTAGGCTATTTTCTGTTTTTTAGGAAAAGAATACGGTCTTTTCCAGAGAGCTTCTTGCCGCCTCTTGATTTGGTTGTTGTTCCAGGAGACAATAAGATGACATCGCTCCTCACCACCTCCTGCTGATGGCACACATTTTCTCTTTACTACTTGCCAAACTTCAAAGTTTCTTTCATCATATCACATGAACCATTAGGAAAATTAATTTGAAGGCCTGTAGCCATCTCTCTCTCTCTCTCTCTCTCTCTCTCTCTCTCTCTCTCTTCACCCTTTTCTCCCGATTTTTTGGGTCCAATATTTATTTGTTCATCGTCGTTGCTGCTTGTTACCTATCTATGGCCACCATGAAATATTGAATAAACCAATTTTTATTTAATTAGGTTGAATACAGGTAGTTGTTTCATTCGAAGTTTGGATCTTTTTATCTTCCTTTGTTTAGGTTATAATCTAGTTGGGTTGTATCCAGTATATGAGTTTATGGCTTGTTATATGTCAGTAGTTATATATGATAGTTATAATTCTGACCTTACCATGTTCAAATACAAGGCTTATCCCTTTTGTATTATGTTTCTTCAATTCGGTTTATTCTTTGTAATATAGCCTTTCTAGATTTTGTAATTTTCAAATTGGTGTAATTTATTTTTGTATTGTTTTAAGCAGAAAATTGTGTTTAAACACTGATTCCAATGGGTTATTGCAGGTTGCTGTTCAGGCAGACATCAAGCTTCTCCACCAGCCTTGCCAGCAACAGTTGCCTTCTGTGTCCCTGAGTACCTGTACAAGAATGACAACCTTACATCTTGAATGACAACCTTACCCTTGATGCACCCTTTAACTTCTCTGCTGTGGAAGGGCAATATCGTAATTATGTTTATGGGCATAAATATTACATATTTTTCTTTTCTTATTTCTATCCCAAAGCATCTACGTAAGGAAGAAGGTGAAAAGTGCCCAACCACCACGCAAGTGATGAGAAATTGAGCATTTAGAAAGAAGTTTGGTCTTTGATCAAATAGTTGTTCATAGAATTGATAAGTCTTACCTTTGACAACTCCTTCTTTCTTACAGGTTGCAGTTCTCCAAATGTTGGAAACACAGACGGGCCCCGAGTTATTTTATAAAGTAAGATGGTTAGCTTTACCTTCATTCCTTAGTATTATACTACTAAACTAATAAGGCATCTTCATTCCACTGTATTATTATTATTCTTCTTGGCAATGGCAGGTTTTGAAGAATCTGGTTGCACTACCTAAAGATACAGCTCGTCCTTTGAGAACTCTCAGCACAAAAGAGGTGATTTCTTTGATTTCACATGAAAAAAATATTATTATAAATTGATGGTAATTTTAAAATTTTAAGATGCAGTTTCGCCACCTGGCTAATGAAGTTGTTTATTTCTTCTACCTGTCCATTGAAAAATCTACCCAGTTATAGAATTTTCAAAGTAAGAAATTC
Organism: Lactuca serriola; assembly: GCF_051521515.1. Taxonomy (NCBI): domain Eukaryota; kingdom Viridiplantae; phylum Streptophyta; class Magnoliopsida; order Asterales; family Asteraceae; genus Lactuca; species Lactuca serriola. The sequence goes on from NC_136416.1 coordinate 8,168,470, forward strand.
TTTTAACGTACAATGCTTTAGTTTTCTGTAAGAAAATTATTAAAGTGCAACTATGACCTTTTCTGCCTTGTTAAGGCCTTTTGGCGTGTTCGGATTGAGGCGATTTTTGCTTTAGCTAGCACAGCATCCGAGGTATTGTATAAATGACTGAAATACCCTTTCTGAGGTTATTACTAGATTTTCTTGATATTGGTCATTGACTGAAATACCCTTTCCTAAAGGTTAAGTTTCTTTTATGCTCAGGCTAAATGACTTTCATGATTTTGCAGAGTATTTTGACTGAAATACCCTTTCTTAGGTTGTATTTCATATTGGAGTAGACAACAACCTAACCACGGCTACACGGCAGCATTTTCTAATATTTATCACCCGCCTCAACCGGTAACCACTGGTGCAATTGACCCACTGGCTGGTGGTGGACCGGGTAGTGTGGACATGGTGGGAACCGCAGCAGCAGCTAGTGTCTATCAGCAGCAACAACCCCAACCAACTCAAATCAACTGGCCTAACAACTACTAAAGTAAAAAACTTCAACAATCAAAACCCAAAACCCAAAAAAGTATGAATGGATGGAATTGGATTATTAGGGATTTGATTTGAGTGTAAATCATCTTATATAGGAGGGCGAGGAGGTTGGAAGTTTTGATAGAAGAGATTATGTTATTTTTGGAGGATATTATATATATATATATATATATATATATATATATATATATATATATATATATATATATATGATGCATATAAACAAAAAAAAAAAAGATGAATTCCTCTTGTAACCGATAAAAGCAACCATTTTTAAAAGGTAGAGAGTGATGGGGTGGGGCCTTTTGTTTTTTTGTTAAATGTTAATCGTTTCTGAAGGAAAAGAAAATCAAAATGTAATTTTGATTTATTTAATGTCTCGTGTCTTGCAGTTTCGTGATGAGTACTTATATACTCAGATGATGCAGGGAAGACACTTTCAGTAGGCTGCAAGTTAGTATATTTGACATCCATACCCTTGCACTCTTGGCATGTGGAAGCTCATGAGTTTCTATTAATGTATAAACATGGGTGCAATTTGCATTTGGTCTGCTTCATATAGGTTCTGGAGTTAGATGGACTCTTGTGGATTTTCTTCGAGGCCATGGTGATGAACAAATAAGTGCACTCTCATGGAGTCCTAATGGAAGATATCCTAAGTAGCTTTTGTTTTGCTTGCATGCTGCTTTTCTTATTCAGTGCTACTTTGATCTATTTTGAAAATTTTGATTTTTAGAGTCTTTTTGCATGACCAAATTTAATATCCAGTTATAATATAATTCTTCCCTTAACGTATCTTCACATATGTAGCATCTGCTTCATATGAGAGCTCATCGTTCACAATGTGGGATTTTGCTCAAGGTATATTCTTATGCATGTTGAGTTTTTCAATATACCCCAGAAAAGTTAATCATGACTATGCTCTTGTTGGTTTTTTTAAAAGGAAGTTAAAGGCGTATTTCTCTTTTGATATGTAAAAAAGCTAATGGATTAGAACTTACTAGAGATTATGTTAAAAAGATGATCTTTCTTCATATATTGAGCTTGATATAAGCAATTCTTGTTGTGGGTATTTGTATAGGGGTGGGCACACCCATTCGGCGAGGATTAGGGAGAATATCACTGCTAAAGTGGTCTCCTACTAGAGATTACTTCTTTGCTGCAAAATTGTAATCTATTTATCATTGGACTCAGATGTGTTCAGTTGATATATTCATTCAAGCACATATTAAAAAAGCTTTGGCACTAAAGTAATTATCATGTTGTTATGTAGTGATGGAACATTCTATCTGTGGGAGACAAACACATGGACATCAGAACTGTGGTCTTCAACAAGTGGCTTTGTTACAGTTAGTTTTTATTGCATATACAATATTGGTCTAGTGCATGTAGAGATGTCATGTAAAATTGTTGTAGTATATTTTTCATGTGTAACAAACACAGCATTAGGGTTTATCTTGTTGATCTCTAAGTTGTTTATATAGATACCACATGATATTTTGGTGAAGTTGGTGCTAATTGCTATATATGTAGGGAGCAGCATGGGATCCTATAGGGCGTAATTTGCATGACATTAAATTTATGCAATGGATTGTATTTTTTGTATCTAATTCGTTTGTAAATTTTTGTTACAACTTCTATTGATTTGGTTTATCTTTCCATGGAATGATTATTTGTATGACATTAAATTTATGCAATGGATGCAATGGATTCTATTTTTTGTATATGATATTTTATTTTCTATTATGAAGCATTAAATACAAATTTAATTTGAAAATAAGTAAATCTATAAATAATAATTTTTTTAAACATTTAAAATTATGATACGTAAAAATGTGTGTCATCTTTATTTATGACAGGGCCTTTCTTGACAGGGGATTTCTTGATACGCATTGCGTGTCATTAAGACGCGCGTCGTAAGGTTACGACACACAAATGCGTGTCGTCTTCCTTTATGACAGGGCCTTCCTTGATACGCATTGCGTGTTGTAAACGCGCATTGTAAATGAGCGTCGTAAATGCGCATCGTCTATAGACGTCGCGCAAAAGTGCGTCGTCTCTCTTTATGACAGGGCCTTCCTTGACGTGCATTTGCGCGTTGTCTGAGCCTTTTACGACGCACAATGAGCGTCGTAAAAGGCTGTTTTTCTAGTAGTGTCTGTGACTCGCCGAGTTGTATGAACCACTCGTCGAGTCCATCCTCGTAACGAAGGAGATTGCCTTAGACTCGCCGAGTTTTTCCTTGAACTCATTGAGTACGATGAACTTCATGACCATTATGGACTTAGACTGGCTGAGTCCCTTTCCAATCTCAACTTATACCCTTAATAGAAGGGTTTTGGGGCAAGAACTAGCCCGACTCGACGAGTCCCACAATTGACTCGTCGAGTCTCTCTATGTCCAACACTAATCCGACGATTACAGACAAGCTCAAGGCATCTAAGACCCAGATCTGGCCTCCTAGGGTAGGGATGTCACACAAATTTGCTACCTTTGCACCCTTACATGGCCCTTTTTGCTCAAAAGGCCATAACAACCACTTAATCTTTGCATGGGGAGGTTTGATGGCATAAAGCTCCCACCTTTATGCCTTTACTTCACTAAACATCTCTAGATCTGAAAGGATCTAGCTTGGGGACATCCAAATCCCACAAGGCATCATTCTTGGTCTATAACTTCATAAAAGGGACAAAAGGAGATCTAACAAGCCACAAGGCAAGAAAGGAACTTGATTACCAATATGAGCAGCAAATGAGATGGATCTTCTGGATCTACTCCTCCCTCCTTGGATCACCAATCTCCTTCTTCACTTTCCAAGCTCCAAGAATGCTTCAAGACTCACAAAATGGCTCACAAGCTCAAAGGAGACTCTAGGGTTTTGCTCTGGACGTGAGAGAGTATCAAGGGGGCTGAAGAAGGTTTGTAATGTTCTTTAAATAGGGTACAAGTCCTGCATTTTGGGTTTTTCCCGAAACCTGACCAACTTGCCGAGTCAGTCTTCTGACTTGTTGAGTAGGTCACTTATTCCGCGACCAAATTCGCGTTCCTACTCGTCGAGTCACCCATCTACTCGACGAGTCACTTCCTCATCTTGAGGTTTTCTTTCCTTTCTAGGTCTTCTGAATTCAGGGTGTTACACCTGCACAACTAGATGATGATGTTCAAGTAGATGATCCTGCTCCACATGTTGATGTTCATGTAGATGATCCTGTTAATGATGTCCCTGCTCAACCTGTTGCAACTGGGAAGAGGACACGAAAATACTCAGAAAGAATTACCACGATTAGGTTGAGGAGGAAGGTTTTGAAGAAAGAAGGAAGCATTGATCACCAACCACTGGTGTTGGAATGAATTTATGTTTTAATATTTTTGTGAAGACAAACTTTTAGTCTTTTAATTATGTAATTGAGAATACTTTTAGTCATGACACATCTTTTGACATATTAGGACAAATATGGGCACAAATTTTGTAATTGTGCACATGCTAATGGAATCTTACAAGTTTGTCTTCTATCTATATTATATGCTTGGGTGTTATACTTAATCTAGACCATTTTACCCCTGTATCATGTCCAATACACTAACCATTTAAACACATTTTGAAACCACTCAAAACATCAAACTAAGTATCATTAATAAATAAGATTTAGTCTTAATACATTAAGAAATGTTTGATGTTGTTTTTGTGGTTAATATGGACCATTTTACCCCTGCATATTGTCCAATTCACTAACCTATTAAAAACACTAATATTTCTTTTTAACCAATCAAAACATCAAACTATGTTTTTATAAAAAAGATTTAGTCTTAATATATTAAGAAATGTTTGATTTTGTTGTGGTTAATCTGGACCATTTTACCACTGCATAATGTCTACTTCAATAACCCGTTAAACACACTAATATGTCTTTGTAACCACTCAAAATATCAAACTATCATTAGTAAAAAACATTTAGTCTTAAAACATTAAGAAATGTTTGATTTTTTTGTGGTTAATTTGGACCATTTTACCCTTGGATCACATTAAGACATTAACAATTGATTGTTGTTATACTTAATCTGGACCATTTTACCCCTGCATCATGTACAATTCACTAACTTGTTAAACACATTAATATTTCTTTGAAATCACTCAAAACATCAAACTGTTATTACTCAAAAAGATTTAGTCTTAATACATCAAACAAAATACAACATTGTCTTTGAATACAACTTAATTAGTAAAAAATATTTAGTCTTAATACATCAATAACTACTTCTTAAACACAAACAACGGAAATAATGCAATCATCAGAACTTTATGAGTAAATAGCTTCCATTTGATTTTTTTCAAACTCTTGTCTAACAACCAAATTTTCTTGTTCCATCTTCATCTTACATATGCTGATCTGGTTTTCCCATGTACAATTTTTGAGGGTTAAATTGCACAGTTCTTTTTTGGCCTTCCCAGGGTTTCAAACTCCAACCATTCCTAGAACTCGCATTTTGGTCCTTCATTCTTGAAAAAAGTAACAAATTGGTTAAAGAAAGAACAAAGAAAGAACATTAAACCAAAAACATAAAAACATTTGATTTACCATGGAGTTAGGGCACAATCTGAATTTTTTTCCTGGATTGTCTTTAGTTCGTGAAGTTCGTACGCGAGATGGTAACCCACAATAACAAGGATTTTCAGGTTGAAATTCAACATTTCGTTTGGAAGAGATAAAAGAAGAAGAAGAAGCATCCATGTCGATCTAGGGCACAATTGATGAGAATGACGCAGCTTAATAGGGATGACCTGCATTTAATAAGCCAAGTGTATGCCACATAATGCCACGTAATATCCACATAAGTAGTAACCTACAACAACCGGTCGCAGTGACTTTGGTGAGCAAGAATTATAAGTTCAATGGTATAATAAAGACAAAAAAAAAGATAAGGGACCTAATGAATACACGACGAACACTTTATTACCCTCAAAGATCATTTTCCCTTTTTATTATGTTCAAAATGGTTAACCAAGATATTAATAACTAGCTATTCGGAAAAAAAAAACCCAAAAAATAGCAATTGAGCGTTTAATTTAATTTTTTTTATTATTTTATTATATTTTTTGGAACGGAAAATCTATGCTACTTTTTAATTTAGATATATCATCATAAAAATTCTTAGATGGTTTTTATTGGTTTGACCTTAAGTACAATTTTTTAACAATTATATTCTAAAATTTCCCAAAAGCTTAAATACGCCAAAAATACCGGTTTTCGCCAAGTTACCACTTAACGTGGCATGACACTTTGCCGATTAATGGAGAACGTGGCAAGCCACGCCAGCTCCTCAAAATAAAAGAAGATGAAAGGGTGCAATACATGAGTTACCCTTTTAACCCCACCCATTTAAAATCTTTTCAATTGAAGTCCTAATATTTACCGAACATACCCTTGCTTCTAAAATTCTTCTCAAATCAACTCCGCAATTTACTAACAGCCTTCCATTATTAAAACTCTTCACAAATTAATCCGAGAATTATATTTATTAATTTGTTTAAATAAACGGGGCATTACAACTCTCCCTTACTTAAATTAGATTTCGTTCTCGAAATCATTTCTTACCATTCCTTATACACCCAACCACTATAGAGAGATGGTCACCAACCTGGGCACACCCTAGCCTTCTCAGGGTAGCCATGACCAATCTTGCAAAGTCTTAAATTCCACTGGTGAACGGATTCCTCACAACAGTCTACATCTACTATGTCTGATATTTGCTGCCTTGAGATGGTCTGATCCCCTGACAGACCACTCATACTAAATCATTATCGATGAAACCAGCCTGCTTATCTCTCAACTGACCCCTCAACATCCTGCTAGCTCGAAATTCCCACTACCAAAACAGGTTCACAAACCTAATTATCCCTGTAGATCACTTATACTTGGCCAATGCTTAGCGATTTCCGATGTGAGTGACTTGTCACTTCCCAAAAAGAAACAGCTATCATGTATGTACTTGCAACTTAGGGCACAGTTACTAACATTTCCCAACGCTGAAACTGTCTGAACACTGAACTGCCTGAAGCAATATGCTGCCACATGCCTGCTCTCCAAAATCTAACGATACCTCCCTGGTCTCAGTTCGTTCACCGATTATCTGAAATATCGGGTTCCAGCCCAACTGCGGAGCCAAAGGGCTCCCTACTTAGTCGCCTCACACGACTTCTGAATAAATTCCTTCTCTAGAACTATTTTCCACTAGTTACCATGCCACTGAGGCTCTAATAACTTGCTGATCTAACTGATCGAGTCCATACGTCGAGTCCTGACGTCACCAAACCCAAGGCTAAAAGTGATTGCTACATGACCATTGGTAGCCTTATGTCATAAATGACCTCAAGCAGTCCACTGCTTCTTTGCTCTCTTCTTTGTAGTGGCACTTCTACAGTCTTATCACTGGCTTAACCAGGTCTAATCTGTCACACCCCAAAACCAAGAACGGCGGAAACGTTCTGAGACGGAGGACGTCATGTACAGTATCACAACAATGAAAAGTAGTAAACAAACAACAACATCATCCATTGCATTAATAATATAATTTTTATACAAGTGTTCTGCCAAATCATAATAAACACTAAAGAATAAATCAAAATGAAAGATGCGTCTTGAACGAGCACCATCTTCCCTGAACCTTGCATCGGTACCTGTCTATGGTTGACCTGAGGATACAAGTTATTTTGAATGCAAGTATCAGCTTTAAAGCTGGTGAGATCATAAGTATTTTAGTGTCTTAAATTGTATGTAAGTATTTGTATGTATATGAACTGTAAGTATTGAAAATATATATGAACTGTAAGTATTGAAAATGTATATGAACTGTAAGTATTAAAAATGTATATGAACTGTAAGTATGAAAATGTTTTGTATGATCCTGGGAAGCCCTATGCTTCCTACTAATCGTATCCTTCTACCAAGGCATCTAGTGTCTGTGTATGTGGCTCTTGTAAGAGTGTGTATTTTCCCAAATTTGACTATCATTATCCAAAAATATAGTTTCTACATTACCGTGCGTCGTGTGAATGTAATGGGAAAAATGAAATAGTACTATGGTGTAGTGTCGAACTACAACCGTACTAATTACCTTAAGTCTAGGGTAATTCTTATAAGTACTGTAGTATTTGTGATAAATGACTACTTCTGTACTCCTATTGCCTTATTTGAGGGATAAGGCATAATGTGATGGCTAGATCCCAGGCTGGACGCTCCCCTGTCAAAGGGATTTTGGGACCTTTACACGTCCCCTGCCTATGTGCAAGCCGTGAACATCCACATTACTATGATCATGTATACCCGATATAACTATCACAAGCGTTGTGATTCATCGGTATAGTTAGATCCTGAACTTGTTCTATGCTATAGCACCTAGTGATGTTTGTCCTATCAACGTATATGTAACTGCACTCATGTAACCGTATATATGTAAACGTACTCATGTAAGCATAATCATGTAAACATATCTATGTAATAATATAGTAATGTACTGTAATGTTCTGTGTGTGCTAGCTGTAACGTGTGTTCTCTCTCTATCTAGCATGTATAGTAATGTACTGTGTGTACTAGCTGTAATGTATGTTCTCTCTAGCTAGCAAGTATTGAATCATGAATGAACTGACTCATTGTATGATATCGCGTTCTAGTAATAGTTCTAGTATCTTCCTAAACTACCCATATGGTAGCTTACTAGTAATGTAATTGGTACGTATTAACATGGATGTATACCCTTGCTACCCAAGGGTATTGAATGAACTGGAAGAACCCTTATGACTATATATGTACACAGGATATATAACTAATATTTAAACGACCTTCGGACGGGTACCCGATATCCCACCAGACCATATCTCAAGTGCGAAAAGGAAATAGGGTGGATAGCCTTCCTAAGTCTTTTAAACATTTCTTATATAACTATACATATATAGGCATGCAATTGATAATATAAAAGCATAAAATAAGTTTTGTAAAACCTTTGAAAATAATTATTATCTAAGAAAAGATCTACTTGATGTCAATCTATAAAACGGGATGAAAGCATGGGTTTGATAAATCAGTTTATGTAACGCCTGTAGATCCGGACTAGTCAATTTAGAGGCAATAAGTGTCGAAAACGACATTTCGGAAAAAGATTATTTATAATAAATAGTCTTAACCAAGTTTTAGAATATTTCTCAAGGTTTCCGTACATATAAAGAACGCCAAAATCCGAGTTATAACGAAGAAGTTATGGCCCGTCGAAGTTTTACGGCAAAACCGACACGGCACCGGGAAACGTAAATAGTGAATTTACGACAGAGGGAGTTTTAGCCTTAGTAATATAAACAAAAGTCATGGAATATGTTAAACTAAGAACATCGATAATAAGAACGCCCAAATCTGACTTCGTATGAAGAAGTTATGATTTTTCGAAGTTTCGGATTAGCAGTGTACAGTCCAAAACTCGAATTTTAGTTCGAGCGAGCGGTTTTTGGCTTACGCGACCTAAATGAGAGTTGAAGATCTCATTAATAGGAACTCAACGGTAAAAAGATGGACGGAAACAGAGTTCGTATGAAGGAGTTACGAATTCTTCGCGGTCATTTAACAGTCTAAACGCCTCCTACTGTTAAATTTAAGATCGGTCGAGAATTAGCCAACAGAGTCTAAAAAAAAGTTGTAGATCTTGATTTTACCTACGCGTGGATATAAAGAACGTCGAAAACGGAGCTCGTATGCGAGAGTTATGATTTTTCTAAGTTTGAAGGCTGATACGCGATAGGGGGTGACGTGGCACCACCAGAATTGGACACGTGGCACCACCAGAAGGTTGCCACATGAACCAACTCGGCGAGTAGGTCCTCTTACTCAGCGAGTAGGTCAGTCAGCACCCCTATAAATAGAGGTGTCGGGCATTCACTTCACTTCACACCTCTCCAACATTCTTTCTCTATCTATACTCACTCTAGCCCCCCATAAGCCCCTAAAAGCCTAGGTAAACCCCCTAGCACCCGAAGGAAGCCCCGAGGCTCCCGGAGCCCCGAGAAAAGAGCCTTTCGGCTCGGGAATGCTGCTCCAGCGAAGCCCAGTTTTCGAGAAAACCCGCTGTAAGTGAGCTATGCCTACCCTATCTTTAGTATAGCTTATGTTTTAATATAGTAACGTTATTAGGAACTTATAATGAGTATTTGGGCTATTATTATAAGTTATATTGCGTGTTATTTAACGCTTATATAATAATAATAATAGCTAGACTATTAATTTGTCGCGGTTATCGTTAGACTAAACCCTAGTGGTATTGGTATTAGGTTTTATCGAAGGAAAATTGTTTTGAGAGTATCGAAGCGCTGTCCGAGTACTGCGTCACCACCTTTCAGGTGAGTGCATGGTCCCCTTCAACTTACACATAGATATGAAGTATTTACTATGTGCTATGTGTGCATATTGTCTGTTTACTTGCTGTCTATGCTCGGTGAAAGATTTTATACATGTTTTAAATGATTTAAACTATATATGTATTTTATATCTACGAAAATGTTGGGGGAAAACATGGGTAGATATAATAGATGAAATATGAGTTGGACGATGAGTTGAGAGGTGATATAGACCATGAGGTATGGGTGAGAGGTGTACGATGTGAGAAGCCTTTTTCCTAAACGATGTCCCCGTCATTCAGCAGAGTATGGATGACAACCACAGACTATTCTAGACAGTCCAGTGGAACACTAGCAGGCTCGCAACCTGTAGGTGTTGTGAATGATGTGTTCACCCGGTGTACTCTAAACCTTGGTGACCATGCAGACTTGGTGCCTAAACCTTGGTGATCATGCAGACTTGATGCCTAAACCCTGGCGACTATGCAGACTTAGTGCCTAAACCCTGGCGACTATGCAGACTTAGTGCCCGTTGTATAAACCATGGCAACGATGGACTTCGTGCCGATTCCTTTGGATGATCCTTAGGAACGAATGAACGAGGAATAAGCTGATTCTTAGGGTAGATCCTTAAGAATAGAGAATATAATGGGGATGGGTAATGGGGTTTATTTGCTTGATTGTTTAAACATAATAATTATATTATTGTGGGTTGAAAACCCTGTGTACTCACCAGGTTTCCCAACCTGACCACTCAGTTTATTTATATCACAGGTGTTGATATGAAGTCACATTACACTGAGAGATTTAAAGAGATGTAGATCACTAGTGTAAATAAATGTAAGTTCTGTTTATGCTTATGTTTCTGTATTAACGATGACATCCCAAACGTTTTAAAATGAATAAAATACGTTTCTTCGAAAATGTTTTAATAACGTATTTATCATGTTTTTCTGGGAACAAATTCCGCAACATTTTTATTAAAAGAAGTACTCTGATTTTTATAAAGCATAAACAAAAATCAGTCTTTTCTGGCTGTGAAAATGGGGATGTCACAGTTTAAGTATAAAGAAATGGTTGGAGGAAACACAATTGTAAATGAGTTTGAAATGAAACATACAGTGTAAAATAAGGAGTTTTAAACATATAAAACGTTTATGAATAGCATGTGAAGAAAATTGTTTGGTAAGACGGCTAATGAGTAGCAAATCATTTAAATGTTGTTTATTAATCACATGTGATTGATATAATAACTAGCATGATTCTACTTGTATCCCCCCCATAAAAAAATTTAAAAAAACATTTAAATCATTGATTAAGGGGTATGAACTCACCTGTAGCAAGTGGATCGGAAGGAAGTATCGGATAAGTGCTTGGTGTCAAGTGAAGACTTAGACACGCACAAAGATCCTAATTACATATGAGGACATATGTATATAAACAATTAGTCTTTAAACAACTAATAAACAAGTTTAAGACACTCTAGGGCATGCTAAACACCTTATACAAGTGTTATAAGTCTCAAGGGTTGCATCTAAGTGTTGTAGGGAAAGGCTAGTGTGTTTGGGGTTCAAGGGTAAACTCCCTTGGAGTTTACGGTTTTCATGACCATTACCCAAGGAGTTTACGGCAGTAAACTCAAGGGTTTACAGTCATAAACTCTACACTTTATGACCATTTGTTGTTTTGAAGACTACTAAGCTATTCCAAGCATTCCTACTTCATGATTAAGCCTTAGGAAGTGTTGTGTGGCATCAAAACACTCCTAAATGGAGTTTATGGTCTAAGGACCATTTCTCCATGGGTTTACTACCTTAAACTCATGATTTTACTACCTTAAACTCATAAGTTTGGTATTTGGGGGGTTTTCAAGTCCTTAGCTCAATCATGGCAATAGTCTAGGTTAGATTTAGACATAAGGAATAATCATGGGACTTTTATGGGACATTTAAACACCTTTTGGGGTGTTTACGGTTTTGGGAGATCCCCAAACTGTAAACACATATAAATGGTTGTTTTCTTGTTCTTTTAGGTGATATACACATCAAGGATGGATCTATACAAGTCCCTAAGGCATAATGAAGCATCTAGACACCCTAAAGCACCCTAAGGCACTAAATTTGGTGTTTACGGTTTTGGGAGCCTCCCAAAACCGTGAACACCTTGTTCTTGGTGTTCTTGGGACTTTTCCTTGGTATAAACATGTATAGCAAGCTTTAAATGACTCTAGGATAGAAGTACTTACATTGTGGAAGCTTGAAATGAACTTAAAGTCCAAGAACACTAGTGTGTGTTCTTGGTGTTTTTGGAAAACTAATCAAAACACAAAAATGGATGGCTTAAAGGATGTACAATCACTAGATTAAGTGATATACTAACTTAAAAGGGCTAAAACACTTACTAGATTGAAGATCTTGAATAAATTCTAGGATGATACTTGAGAGGATTTTTGGAGTTTACTCTTTTGGTAAATGGGGAGTAAACATGAAATGACTAGTTTGGGGAGTAAACTCATGCTTATGCATGAGTTCACGGTTTTTGGATGATTTTTCGACCCAAACATAAAAGTTTGGTCGTGAACTTCTAAGACACGAGGTGTTTGCGGTTTTTAAATTTCAAAACCCGAGACGACACTTTCTTTCACCCGTTCGCTTAAAGAATAATATTAAAATAATCAAACGAACTTTAAATTTGCTAAAAGTAAGTAATAATGAAATTGACCTATAACTCGAAGTGATTGACTTTTAGGGTTTGACCGAATGAAAATTTCGAGTTGTCACATAATCCGTCTGGGAAACTCCGAAATCCAATCCGTAGATTTCCATATCCTCACTGCTATACCTGAATGAGTGGGTACTACTATCCTTCCTGCGTCCTAACGACGCACTCACGCTATCTAATAACCTAGTGAATGCTACGGCTACACCCACAGGCTTACAACACTCTATCACTGTCTGGCTGCTAGTGAACGCTACGGCTACACCCGCAGACTTACAACACTCTGATACTATCTGACTGCTAGTGAATGCTACGACTACACCCGCAGACTTACATCACTTCCCTCACTAACTCGCTGGTGGGGAATGCTGCGGCTATTCCGCAGTCTTGCTACACTCTCCATTCTGACTCTACACCGCCTACTAATCTGAAAGCATCCCATGCCGGACCTTCACTAAATTTGCATCTTGACTTACTCGAATCCTGTCGGCGATCCTCCAACCTGGTTTTTCCGAACCAGCTATCGTCTAACGTGATTACTATGGTCATCTTGTAGCCTCGCTACACTTCCCATACTATCTACCTGCTGGTGATTGCTACGGCTGTCCCATAGTCTTACATCCTAACTAATATAACGTCCTGCCGAGAAAATCTTCAACCTGGTTTCCTAAACCAATCATCTACTGATCGCTATTACACGCACTTAATACTGGGGAGTTTCCCAACTCCCAACTCACACGTTTCTCAATCCGATCAGCCACTCGGACTACTATCCTGCTCAACAAAGTTGCAAACTCATCCCAGCTTCGTACTTTCTTCCGTTCCTGACTATACGAGGGTTCTTCCCCCACTTCGATTCAACTAGCTCCTTACAGTTCACTGTCTAGAAAGGATTCCCGATCCTTCTTACCACCCATGACTAATCTTCTAGAACCACGCTTACCCTTTCTAGTGTTTTCAACACCAACTAATCCAAAAGATCACCCAACTTCAAAAAAATCCGAATAAATCTCCGGCAATAACCCGCTAGACTTAGGAAGCTCCGAATATCAATTGGAGACCTCGGAATCTCCCACTGTATCACAGCCTCTATCTTGGCCGGATCAACTAAAATATCTTTCCGATTGACAAGGTGTCGAAGAAATTGCACCCCGTGCAACTAGAACTCATAATTAGGGAACCTTGCGAAAATTCTCTCCCTCCTCAAAGTCTCTAGGACCTCCCTCAGGTGCTTCTCGTGCTGCTCCTCAGCCTTGGAATAAAACAAGGTGACGTTGTACTTTCCAATCCCGCTCTCGAGATCTAGAAGTCATATCATTCAGGGTCTTGCACCCCGAGATACTCACAATCTCCCTGCTATCATTCTACAGTATGTTCTGATAACTTACTGTCTTCATTTCCTCATCTGCTGCATACTGTGATACCATATAATCTCTTTCCCGAGACTTGGCAGTGATCTCTACCACAGTCTAAGTTGTCTGGTGGAGATCTAACAACTCTTGTGCCTCAATCTCCTGGGCACACTCTGCCCAGAATTTGGTCTAAAAGTTATTCCATGACATAGCATCAACCACATCATCACTCAACTCACTACCGACCTCTTCCTATCAATCTCGTGCTCTATTCCTCAGGAGACAGGAAGTAAGTCAGATCTTGTCTCCTTTCGAGACAACGTCTGGTACGAAAAGTGTTGGCAACATCTGCCAACCATCTGCTGCTAACAATGGGGTCCCTAACCCCATGTCAATCTGAAGCCTCACAAACTCTGAATTCCCGAAACATCAACGTACGGGTCTCTATCATGACTGTTATCTCAGTGCAGAATGCACTCCCCCTCTCATCACAAATCTCTATAATGCTCTCCTTGATCACTGAGGATCACAGGAGTCTGGTCAATGATATTGCGCGAAATTCTCGGATGGAATGAACTCCCTCATTTGATCATCAATCTGTCCGGCTCCAGAGTCCGAGCTTGATCCCTCGTCGACGCCAGAACTACCATCTGTTCTACCACGTAGCGTCACTATACTCGGTAATATACCACCAGTAACATCACAATGCTCATCAAAACTCGAGGGATCTCACACACTACAAGTTTCCTGGATTCATCTCAGCCTTCCTTGATTCGAGTACGGATCCTCTGCTTTCAGTAGTACGGGCCCATACTACCTTCCACATCTATCCGTACTTTCCTCAAGTACTGCCTCGACTCCACCAAGTCACTTCTACTACTACTGATCTCTGCTACTCTCATCCTAGGCTTGCCCTGGGGAAATCTCTGACTCCACCTAATCCAGTCCTCAGCTGATGCAGGCCTCCCTGTAATGCTACTATCCATCACCTAAATACCATCACATGTGACGAGGCTCAGATAATCCTTCGAGTAAAAGACTCGTCCCTACAACGGTTAAACTCAAACAAGCGTTGTGCAATAGGGCCAAATCCAACACTCTGAAATTATTCAACCCTGATCACATGTGACGTGACGTATTCACCTAATGGCTAACTCCCATCACTCAAAGTCCTACAAAGCACAAAGCAAGCAACATTCAGACACAGGAAACTACTCAAGCAAATATATTCTCATAACGAGAAACTGTACTAGCATACAATGCTAAGCTCATACTATCAGGCATAACCTAAACAGGCTATCCTACTACTGTCTACTCAATACCAGCATGCAATTCTCATAAAGCTGAAACACATATAGCAGGCACATAAGGCATCCTCCTAGATCCTTAGTCCTATTCAAGCATGATGTTCTACTGACACTGAAACTGACAATCATAACATAAACTTGTATGTGTAATTTGGGAGTACTTACTTGAGCTTGGCTGATTGCATGCACCACACCCTTTTCTCTTTTCAAAACTCTTTTCGCTTTTTCTAAAACTCTTTTCTTTATACTTTTTCTAAAATTGTTTTCGTTTCTCAAAATTCTTTTGTAACCATGGTTTTTTTTCTCTTGAAAACTTTATACCACTTCCTTAGTTTGAGTTCAGACACACTCGGGAGTGCGCCCGAATCCCTCAAACCAAGGCTCTGATACCAACTTTTAACATCCCAAAAACACAGTCTGAAAATTTCGTTTAATTTAATAATAAAAACCATAGTCGATAAACCTCATATAAAAATGATAAGCAATGTATCTCAAAATATCATAACAACTGTCAAGTATATCAGAGTATAAACATCCCAGGTTGAACAAATGGTGTGTGCACTGCAATCTTCCCGAGCTCCTCTTTTGAAAACTGAGTAACTGAAACTGTAAGCACGAAGCTTAGTGAGCTCCCCCAAACTACCACATACCATACAATAACATATAAACAAATATTGGGCCTTGCCCACTGCATCGGACCGCAGTCCGGAAACTGACCAGGTCCTTGCCCTCTGCATTGGACCAAAGTCCGGAACTAACTGGGACCTTGTCCCCTGCATCGGACCGAAGTCCAGAACTACTGCATCCGACCGAAGTCCGGAACTCACTGAATCATAACATAGCAAAACATGTCAACTAGCATGAACACATATACTGCATACTGCATCAGGATAGAGTCCGGAACACATAACACAAAACATGCTTGAATCACAAAGACATCAAGCACCCTAACTACTGCATCGGACCGAGGTCCGGAACTAACTGAACATAGCATAACATAATCATAGCACATAACATGAACACATATACTGCATACTGCATCAGACCATAGTCTGGTACACATAACTAAATACCATGTCTGTATCACAAAGACACCAAGCATACTGAACTACTGCATCAGACGGAAGTCTGGAACTACTGCTAACTAAACGGACCGGCATTGTGGCCGTAGACCCGTTCCTACTGGAAGGAAACTCACCTCACACTGCTGAAGTCCCATAGACAGAATTGTCATACTGCTAAAGTCCCGCAGACTCAACCCTAGCTGCTGGATGACAGATTCCCGAACTGTCAACACCAAAATGACACCCAATTAATAATTGGGTTCTAACACATACTATAAATACATACTTGGATAATTACTACATTACCCCTAGCTTGGCTTACCCAAGCCCAAGGCCCAAATCCATAGGCCCAAAGTCAGCTAGGGATCAAAGCCCAACATATGGCCCAACTTTCAAAATCGGGCCCAAACCTCTACATGGACTTCCCTTAAGGCCCAATTGTTCAGTCCAATCCAACATGTCTCATTCTAAGGGCCCAATATCATACAACCAACTAGGCCCAACTATGGCCCATCTATGGCCCAATTTTCCAAATTGGGCCCAATCCTTCATATGGGCCTTACCCTAGAGCCCAACTAATTACTCTAGTCCATTTGATTATTCTTGGATGGCCCAACACAAAGCCCAAGTGAAATTAGGGTTTCACATCAAATGATAACTAGGGTTAAGTGTTTCTTACTTAACCCACTAAGGACTTAACACACTAGGGACTTAATCCATTAAGGACTTAATTCATTAAGTCCATTATTGCTTAGGTTAATTTCTGCCAATGATTATTATTTAATATTCACTTATTAAATAATTTTCGTGTGTGTCTTGATAATTTCTCAAATATTAGGATTTTCTCAATTAGCCCATTAAGGACTTAGTCCATTAAGTCCTTTACTCTACTAGATAAATGGCCTGGAATAGTTTGGGCTTAATTCACAATCCAATCCCAATGGCCCAAAAATGGGTCCAAATAAGTTCAAGGCCCAAATACTCATAATTAGGATTTTCCACCCAAACATGGCCCAATAGGCCCAAAACCAATCTCTAAGCCCATTAGGGTTTGCTAGCGGGGCACCACCCACTACCACCTCGGGTAGTGGTGGTTGATGGCGGCTCACAGCGGCGGCCACCACCTTACGGTGGTCGTTATTATTATTTTTTTATTTACCAAAGCTAATTACAATTACAATGTTTAATCCAAACATAACCACACACACACACACTAACACCCATTAACTAACATACACACAACCACACCATGGTGGCCGGCGGTGGTGCTTGGCGGCAGCCACCACCTCACGATGGTGGCAGTGGCTTTCTTGATCTTTCCGGCCAACAAAATCAATTGTAGATCACTGAAATAACACACACTCACTACTAAGCTCGGAGTAGTAACACAACTACCACCTGGTGGCGCTTGACGGCAGCAGAACCCCGGAGAGATGGAGGCAACAGCGACTTTCGCGATAACAGCCACCACCTCACGGTGGTGGCGACGGTTTCCCATGAGCACCAGTCCGGAACAGGACAACATACACGAGTGCCCTACCCAAATGCATCTAACCACCTCCACCCTTGCGGTGGCAGGCGGCTGAAAGAAAAGAAGAGAGAGATACGGAGGGTAGCGCTCTAGAACCGCTACAACCATCTTGATGGTTGATCCGTGAACCCCTCACAGTGGCGGCGGCACCCAAGATGTAGCAAAGAACCACCATAGAAATCGACATCGGCATCAACGGAAAATAGAAGAAGAAAAACGGTGGCAGTTGGTTGCTCGCGGCCCATGCCGGCGACGTAATTCATGGTGAAACGGGACTGTCGGCAGCTTCCAATGACGGTAGCAACGTTGGCATGAAGTCGGCGGTCGATTGGCAGCCATGAGTGACCGGAGGGTGGAGGAAACGGGTGGTGGCGGCTGAAGGGGGTGCTACCCGGCGACTGCTACAACAAGCTAGGGTTAGGGTTCTCATATAACTTATATACCCGGTGCCATGAAACATATCCCCATATTGACATGACCGATCCCTCCTTCCTTCTTTTCTTTCAAAATAAGTCCATAAGTTACCCTTTTAACCCCAACC
Source organism: Lactuca serriola (assembly GCF_051521515.1). Taxonomy (NCBI): domain Eukaryota; kingdom Viridiplantae; phylum Streptophyta; class Magnoliopsida; order Asterales; family Asteraceae; genus Lactuca; species Lactuca serriola. Next base: position 8,186,884 of record NC_136416.1, read on the forward strand.
ATTTAAAATCTCTTCAATTGAAGTCCTAATATTTACCGAACATACCCTTGCTTCTAAAATTCTTCTCAAATCAACTCCGCAATTTACTAACAACCTTCCATTATTAAAATTCTTCACAAATTAATCCGGGAATTATATTTATTAATTTGTTTAAATAAACGGGGCATTACAATTATTTCAAAAGCAAACCAAAAAAATATAAAATAATCACAGTTTAATGTCAATTAATTCATAGATTGATGCAATCAACTCATAATTTAATACACAAAATTGACAGCTTAATATAGTCAATTCATAGTTTACGAAAAAAATACATAGTTTAATGCAGTCAATTCATTGTATAAAACACAAAAATCACAATTTAGTACACAAAACTTTAAGTTTAATACACAAAAAGTATGCATCCACAACCATATTTTTAAACATTCTTTATATAGTCAATTCAAAGTTTATACATAAAATGCATAGCTTAATACAAGTAACTTCATAGTTGTATAAACATAATTCACAGCTTAATCTAGTCAGTTTACAGTTCATATAGAAAATTCACAACTTAATACAATCAGTTCGTAGTTTAAAAAGAAAATTCAAAGCTTAATGCAATCAATTTACAGTTTAAAATACAAAAATCACAGCTTAATTAGTATATTAAATTCACATTTTAATACACAAAAAGTAGTATTCACATCCATATTATCAACTTAAAACACTTATTATAATTAATACACAACTTAATCTAAAAAAAATTCACAAACTAGTATAATAAATTCAAAGTTTAATTAAAAAAAATTATACATTCACAACTTAATAGCAGTTAAAACTAAGATTAACAAAATTATACGACAAATGAGCTAATAGATTTGTCTGTTCATTCCAGTACCTACACTAAGGTTTCGAATATGAGCAAATTCTGCATGTGGTGGTCATTTTTTGTCTGTTTCTCTTCAGATTTAAGACATTCTGATGATTTGTATCAAAATCTAACATTCTCCGGTCATTTAGTGAGAAAAACTGAAGCTTAAGCGGTGGGTTACCGTTCACGATCATGTAAAAGATATGATACGCCGGAGATTGATGGTGGTGGTGGTGGAAAGTCGTCGGAGGTTGGTGGTAGACTAGATCTAGACCAGATCCAAACAATGTTTGAACAGATCTGGTGGCGTTTCACTTAGATCTATATCATATCTAAACAAATTTGGTATGAGAGATAGTCGTGGCGATAATTAGTGGAGGTAAGCGGCGGAGATGGTTTAGGCTTTAAAACTAATGGTGGAGAGTGGTTGCGAACTAGATATGAGTGATTCTAACAAGTTTTTATGTGCTTGTCGGAGCAGAACTGAAACAAAGATGGTGATCTGGTTGGTGGTGTCTGATGGCGGTTTTTTACAGGAGAAGAAGAAGAAACGATAATGAAGCAAATCCGCAATGGAAGAAGGATGGCAAGACAACCTCGGTGGTTGCGTCGTCGATGACGACGGAGGTGAAGTCGCCGGAAAAAGGACGTATCATCACTGGAGAAGAGAAGGTATCAGAGGTGCTGAGTTTTTTTATTTTTGTATATTTTTATTTTATTTTTTTTACTTTGGAAAGGATAGAGTATGAGCTAGTTCTTAATGTAAGAGAAATGAGAAATTATAAAGTTTGAAATTTTTATATCTAAACATCAAATATGATAATATGATTGTAAAAAATGGTTCTTAATCTTTTTTGGTTATCATTTGAACTTTTATATATATATATATATATATATATATATATATATATATATATATATATATATATATATATATATATATATATATAAAGGTTCAAATGATAACCAAAAAAGATTAAGAACCATTTTTTACAATCATATATATATATATATATATATATATATATATATATATATATATATATATATATATATATATGAAAATTTGAATATGTGGTTGTTATGTATAAACTTTTTAAATGACGTAGTTTTAAACAAAACAAATCCAATTTCATTTTCTCCTAGTTTTGTTTTAATATAATACCATTGAATTAAGTTCAATTATAAAATGAAAATGATCAATTATATATATATATATATATATATATATATATATATATATATATATATATATATATATATATATATATATTGCAAATAATTATTGAAGTTTATAAAAAAAAATCAATATTTTTTAACGAATATAACTCAAACGTTTTGTCTTTCATTTGAAAAATTATATCCAATGATTTTGTGAAAAACTTGATTGAATTATGACATGTTTTTCTTTTATCTTTATTCTTTTAGTTTTCATTTAGAATTTAATATGGTTGATTAAATGATTACGACTTTTAATACTTTAAGTTTTTAGACACAACAAAGAAAAAGAACATAAATTTGATCGATTTAGTAAGTCATATGTTTAATAAAAAATAATAAAAGAGAAATAATGATTAGTTTGAATATAAATGGATTAAAATTACATTGTTTGGAGGATTTCTATATATAAACTTAGATAAATGATGGTTACATATTCTCTAATCCTATATATATATATATATATATATATATATATATATATATATATATATATATATATATATATATATATATATAGGGTTAGGTTAATGTGAGACGACCTAATTTTGTGAGACCGTGAGACGCATTTATTTATTTATTTTTTTAATGATTAGGTTAACCCTATATATATATATATATATATATATATATATATATATATATATATATATATATATATATAGGGTTAGGTTAATGTGAGACGACCTAATTTTGTGAGACCATGAGACGCACTTTTTTATTTATTTTTATTTTTTTAATTAATTCAAGTTCCGAAAATAATATTTAAAAAAAGAATTTTTGGATTTTTCCATTTATTTTGCATTTTAAAATTATTTTTTAGAATATGTACAGTGTAATATTATATTAGAATATTTCATGTATTTTTCAAAAAAAACGGGATTTATTTTATTTTATTTTATTTAGTTAATTCAAGTTCCGAAAATAATATTTAAAAAAAGAATTTTTAGATTTTTCCATTTATTTTTCATTTTAAAATTATTTTTTAAAATATATACAGTGTAATATTTTATTAGAATATTTCACGTATTTTTCAAAAAAAACGGGATTTTTTTTATTTATTTTTTATTTTTTTTAGTTAATTCAAGTTCCGAAAATAATATTTAAAAAAAGAATTTTTGAATTTTTCATTTATTTTGTATTTTAAAATTATTTTTAGATTTGGTTTCACGGTTCTCACAAAAGTAGAATGATCTCGAATGAACCTGAACATATATATATATATATATATATATATATATATATATATATATATATATATATATATATAGAGAGAGAGAGAGAGAGAGAGAGAGAGAGAGAGAGAGAGAGAGAGAGAGAGAGAGAGAGAGAGAGAGAGAGAGAGAGAGAGAGAGAGAGAGAGAGAGAGAGACTAAAACAAAACAAGGCTTGTTGGCAACAAGATTCTTACTAGATTATAAGGTAGCAACAATGATACCATGCACACATTTCTGAGTATCTCTTGGGAACTCCTTTCTGTCTTCTTCTCCTACCGTCCACCCACACCCCCTTGTTATTTTAGATACAGGTCTTCGTATATATAGAGAGTGATGTCCATCCAATAAGTGAAGAACCTTTAAAAATTTATATATTATTCTTAAAGGCTATAAATCGTTACCTCTTCGGTGCAAAAGCTGTGTTTAAAAGTACAAAATCCTATAATCCAATCGCCATGAAGACAATGATCTCCTCTCCGATTCCAGCCTTCCATCCCCGGTTCTCTCCGGCGGCAGGTTCTCGTCGTCTTTCTCCCATCCTTCCATCCAGTGGTATTGCTCTCTCTCTCTCTCTCTCTCTCTCTCTCTCTCTCTCTCTCTCTCTCTCTCTCTCTCTCTCTCTCTCTCTCTCTCTCTCTCTCTCTCTCTCTCTCTCTCTCTCTCTCTCTCTCTCTCTCTCTCTCTCTCTCCCCTAGTATCTATATTTATGCCTGTATATATATACTTACACATATATGTATGTATACATATGGTTTTGTGAATTAATGAATACAAATTAAAGTCGATAAAACAGTTCTACTCTTGTCGGATTTTTTTAATTAACGTATATGGGGAATTACGAAATTTCTTTAATTTTGGTTAAACCTTTTGTTCTTGCGGTTGCGAAGATTAGAGCTTTATCTCTCTATGCGCGTGAGTTGGATTCCACTGTTTTCATCACTCAATTTGGAGCAGTAGAATACGATCATCATCATTGTAACTTTATTCCTTTCTGCTTCGATCTCAAGCACTCAATTCTTTATAGGAAAATCCCGTTTTTTTTTCTTTATTTTTCATAAATTAAATTTTAATTATTGCAATTGGTCTACAGGCAGTGTAGTCCTTACTGGATCGAAAACCCAATGCAAAGCCGTATCAAAGTCTCCTACACAAGGTAAGTATCCCAAAATGTTAACATTTCTTTTATTAATCTTTTGATGCATACATCCCATAAAAAAACTTCCTTTTTCTGATCCTTATTAATTAGTATAAAATATTTTTAATCATTTATTTTATTCATTGTTTTATGGGTGTCAAGATTACTCATTATTAATAATTTGAGATAAAAAAAAAAGTAATTTAATAAAACGGTCAGATTACTACAAATAGAGCTTTATTTTATTTCCTTTTATTCAAAAAATAATTTTTAAAGATAATATGTAACTTTTTTGTTTGTTTATTATTATTTTTTTAATATAATATTTCTTTATATGTGATTATGCAGAATACTTTGATGTACTTCAAAAAAATGGTTTACCATTTATAAACTGGCAGAATGACGTCGTGGAGGATGAGTTGGATAAAGAAAAGGTGCTATTTTGTCCTTATAATTTCATTTTAACTTCTATACTTATATTTTGAAGTAAAAGACCTTTTGTTTGGTACTAACATTTAAGATCGTCCTCAAACCCTAACAGAAGATTTTGTATCCTAATGATGAGATCAAAGGGTTTGTCGAGAGGATCAAAGTGATGTTGGGATCGATGGATGAGGGAGAGATAACTGTATCAGCTTATGACACAGCCTGGGTTGCACTCGTTCAAGATATTGACGGAAATGGTCGCCCCGAGTTTCCGTCAAGTTTAGAATGGATCGTGAAAAATCAACTACCTGACGGATCATGGGGCGACCATTTGATCTTTTCGGCTCATGACCGGATCATAAATACGTTGGCATGTGTTATCGCCCTAACTTCTTGGAACGTTCATCCCGGTAAATGCCAAAAAGGTAACCGTTGGTCACAATTCATTAACTTATATACATAAAAACAATAAACATGATTTTATTTTATTTTAAGATTCGTACAATCTTAAACATTATTCGTTGTGCTCTCAAAGTAGATTGTGGGAAAAAGATAACAGAGTACAATCTTAGATGCCATGCACGATGATGACTCCTTTATTTATTTATTTATTTATTTAGACTGAAAATATGATGATGAGTAGAATCTATTTACATCAACAAAACTTTATGGTGAATTTGGTGGTTGTTGATAAACATTTACGTGGGTTTTAATTAGCGATGCCTAATGGAACCTTTTGCGATATAAATAATTTCACTAATCAAACTATCAAACATGTATATACTATATACAGGACTGAAATTTCTGAATGACAATATAAGCAAACTTGAAGAGGAAAATCCAGAACACATGCCGATCGGTTTTGAAGTAGCTTTCCCTTCGCTCATTGACATTGCAAGGAAACTAGACATTCAAGTCCCCGAGGATTCTCCCGCCTTGAAAGAAATCTATGCAAGACGAAACCTGAAGCTCACAAAGTCGGTACTTTACACACCGTTCTTTTCCCGAAACTAAAAAAATTATTGAAAGAAATTATGGTCGTTACTTTTACTAGGACATTAATACCAAAAACACGAATGTACTTATGATGTTTTGTTTTTTTGTGTCGAAAAGGATACCGAAGAGCTTAATGCACAAAGTGCCAACAACTTTACTTCATAGCTTGGAAGGAATGCCAGATTTGGAGTGGGAAAAGCTTCTAAAATTGCAGTGCAAAGATGGGTCATTTCTGTTTTCTCCATCATCTACTGCTTTTGCACTCATGCAAACAAAAGATCAAAAGTGTCTGCAGTATCTTACAGATGCTGTCACCAAATTCAATGGTGGAGGTATGTTTGGTGTTATATATAGAACCCTTTTTTTGTTCTATAAAAAGAAATCTTTCTACTTAGGGAATATTATCATATTCTTGTTTTTTTATTTTGTTGTAGTTCCGAACGTGTACCCAGTGGATCTTTTTGAGCATATTTGGGTCGTTGATCGCCTTCAACGACTTGGGATTTCGCGTTATTTCGATTCCGAGATCAAGGATTGCGTTGACTATATATACCGGTATATTGCGAATTCGATCAATAGTAGAACTTGTTATAAATTCTTCGGCGTTAACGTTGGTAACTAAAATGAAGGAATATGGTTTCAGGTATTGGACGAAGGACGGAATCTGTTGGGCGAAGAACTCTAACGTACAAGATATTGATGACACCGCGATGGGATTTAGGGTTTTAAGAATGCACGGCTATAAAGTTACTACAGGTCAGTTTTTAGATGATCACCTCGATCGATCAGGTGACTGGATTAAAGATTAACGAGCATGTTTGTGGCAGATGTATTTCGACAATTCGAGAAAGATGGTAAATTTGTGTGCTTCCCTGGGCAAACAACACAAGCGGTTACCGGAATGTTCAATTTATTTAGGGCTTCGCAGGTGCTCTTCCCCGATGAGAAAATTCTCGAAGATGCCAAGAAATTTTCGTATAACTATTTGAAGGAGAAACAATCGACAAACGAGCTTCTTGATAAATGGATCATCGCCAAAGACTTGCCAGGCGAGGTATATATGAAGATATTCATTTTATATATAACATTAATTTTGCGACAGGTGCTCATAATGACATATATATGATCTACAGGTTGAATACGCATTAGATGTCCCATGGTATGCGAGCTTACCTCGACTCGAAACAAGATTTTACTTGGAGCAATACGGAGGTGAAGACGACGTTTGGATTGGGAAAACCCTATACAGGTATTAATTATTACAACTACATATAAATCTAGAAATCGAACCACTTTAATTTACAAGACAACAACTTTTGCTTTTTGCCATGGCCATATATCTGCCATTTGAAGATGACTTTCAAAAACGACAGCAGGAGACAATAGTACGCTCAGCTTTTTTAAAACCCGTGAATGCGATGGTTTGTTTGCCTTCGATCGATCTGGATATACATACGCACATAAATTCTCTGCACAATATTGGTTTGTGCATGCTACTACACGTGCATTTCTGATTATTACTTAAGATGCAATCAAACAAACATTGGGACTTGTATGTAGCTTTCTATGATCGTACGTAACTATTTTGGGTATCCGACAAATTTAATTATATCCATTCGAATTTATGTCTGGATTAAGTGATCTGTATTTATCGTATGCATCAGCTGGGCCCCAAAAAAAAAAAAACTAATATATATCCGATCCAATTTAATTAGTATATATATATATATATATATATATATATATATATATATATATATATATATATATATATATATATATATATATATATATATAAGGTCACATCCGACGACTGGTATATATTGGATCCATTTAACGGTTTAATGAAATGCAGGATGGGTAATGTGAGCAATAATACGTATCTTGAGATGGCTAAATTGGATTACAATAACAGTCTAGCAATACATCACCTCGAATGGAACACTATGCAACAGTAAGTTTGTGACCGGTTCGAATTTTTTGTCCCAACCCAAAGTAAGTCATTAATTAATTCTCGATCTCTAGTTTCTGAATGACGACGGAAATTAATGCCCTTTTCGTCATGGAAATTAAATAGTCCTAGAAAACTTATCTTGGTCTTAAGGAATGATCTGAATGAATTGTCGAATATTCTAAAAATTACATTTTTAAGCAGATGGTATGTGGATTTTGGTATGGAACGGTTTGGGACGAGTGACATCACGAGCCTTTTGGTGTCATACTACCTTGCAGCGGCTAGTGTATTCGAGCCAGAAAGATCCAAGGAACGGATAGCATGGGCTAAAACTACTACATTAGTCGACACCATCTCCTCGTTTTTCTACTCACTCAAAATCTCCAATGAGCATAGGAGAGAGTTTGTAGAGGAGTTCAGAAACATATCCAATTCAATTCATCATGCCAAGTGAGTTTCTTCTTGATATAGCGACAACCGATAAGTAATTATTTGTTCACTTATAGTTTCTATTACTATTAATTATATGGTGGTTGTTACATGATATATATAAGATACGGGAAGCCATGGCATGGGTTGATGGTTGCACTGAAAGGAACCCTACACGAGATCGCTTTGGATGTTCTTATGACTCATCGTAGAGACATCCATCCACAGCTTCACCATGCCGTAAGCTTTCCATAGAGTATATATGAGACCAGTCATATATATAGGCTGTCGCTAACCTTTGTACTTTTATAGTGGGAGATGTGGTTGATGAGGTGGCAACAAGGCGTAGACGTAACGGAAGGACAAGCGGAACTGATAGTACAAACGATAAACATGACGGCCGGCCGATGGGTGTCCAACGAACTCTTAGCCCATCCGCAATACAGACTCCTCTCATCCGTCATTAATAACATCTGTCACGAAATATACCACGTAAATGCATGTTGCCACATTTCAAGCCTGTTTCTAATTCGATCGTGTTGAAATTTCTTGACATAACATAATAATTTTTTCTCAATCATTTTCAGAATCGAACCTGCATGGAAGTCAACAGTACAACTATCAGCACGTCGATAGATTCCAAAATGCAAGAACTCGTGCAACTCGTGCTCAGCGACTCACCGGATGATCTTGATCAGGATTTAAAGCAGACGTTCCTCACCGTTGCAAAAACCTTCTACTACAAGGCGTACTGCGATCCTGAGACAATTAATGTTCATATTTCCAAAGTAATGTTCGAAACGATAATTTGAAAAGACTGATATATATATATATATATATATATATATATATATATATATATATATATATATATATATATATATATATATATATATATATATATATATATATACCCCATTATTCTTACATAGCATAGCATGTTGCCAAGTTCAGAAAGAATAGTCAATGAAAATGGTATCTGAATTTTTCTGACTTAATTTTAAGATGTTATCACGAAAACGAGAGGCGTGAAAATCGTATAAAAAAAGGATAATGTTTAACTATTTTAGAATGTCTTGTAGTCAAAAATAGAAGTAACTTTTAGTTGAAGAAAGAAGAAAGCCATATAAGTTGATGAGCAGTACTAAACATCTATCTCTCTATCTATCATCAAAGTTAGTGGGTGTATGCATGGGTGGCATTATGGTCGATGGATTGGGGGGCATGTGTCTTTTTAGAACACATGCATCAAAAGCTTCTTTTACTCAAAGTGGCAGACGATCACATCAAGTTAAATCAAACACTATATGGTATTGACGAGTGCTAAAATGTACCGATCCGAAGTTTAGATCGAAAGCAAATTTAAAACTCAATATCAAATCAAATAAAAATAAAGGGTGTTTGGTGGTGCATATTAGGCTGAAAACATTGGTGGTATTTTTTAAAAAATATATATATATATATATATATATATATATATATATATATATATATATATATATATAAAAGATTAGGTTATTCTATTGAAAATAATTATTGTGTTATTACATACATAAATGTGAACCATACATTTTATTTATTTTAAAAAAGTGATTAATACATATTATTTAATTAAATATAATTGAAAAATATCATCTAATTTAACTAGAAAGGTATTTTAGTCAGTTAACATATATTTAATAAAGGAAATTTGCATATTTTAAGGGAATCAAAGATTCTATTAATTTTAAAAATCTGATCTTACAAATTATAAGGTTTTTGGTTCGAACATTCTGACAGAATATGTTTGAATATGTTCAAAAATAACAAAATTTCTTGTAGAATAACAAAATTCTTGAACCATCAATTGAATAATTAAAACAAAATTTTCATTAATTCTTATAGAATATATGTAACAATTGTTAAGAATTACATTTATTTTTAAAGAATAAAACTAAAAAAAAAATTGAAATCTGGAAAAAAAAACATCAAAATCTAACAAAAACACTAATACATTCTAAAATAATAATGTTGCTAAGAGGCGTCGTTCAAATTTCGTGGTCCGTTCTTCAAGCATCAGGTTCTGTAGAAAATACAATGAATAAATTAGTGATAAAATATTCATACGCCATTCCAACATAATTGGAATTCGTGATTTCATTCTGATAGAATTGAATTCATTTACCAATAATTATATTAATTCGGGGGATTCTAACAGAATATGTTCATGATTACCATAAAAAACATTTGTTTCTGATAGAATGCTATAAACGAAGAAATGTCATTCGGTTGAAGCATTTTAGCGAGCACTTAGTTTAAAAATAGAATATATTACTCTATAGTAGAATAAATTAGTTGATAATGTTACGAGTGATTGATGTTTGTTGTTCTAACTTGTTTACGATAGTTTGTAACATAATCAATTTATGGAGTTGATATTAATATCGGTAAGAACACGTAAACAATAACAATCGTGTAAACCCCAGTTCCACAAATCGATTAATTATTAACTAATACAAATGTTGTGAAATGAGTTATCATATATGTGTATTCTAAGTATTCTAATTAGTATAATTTCATTTCTATATATTATTTTGTTTGGTTAATTACATGATGTAGTAAACATTAAGTACATTTGTGTTTGATAACTTGATATTCTACATATTCTATTTTTGATAAGTCATATGTTGTTTTGTTTGATTAATTAAATGATCTATTAAAATTTTCGTAAAATAATGTTTGATAGCTTTCTAGATATTTTGATTAATTAATTAATGTTCTTCGACTCATTTTTAATTTCAATTTTTCTCATCTTTTATGGAAACAGTGGTTTTCAATAAGCACGGATGGATTAAGAAATGAAATGATACAGACAAAAATATTTTCATACAAAGATGTTTCTTCTCTGAAATGGAGATCCATTCAAAAATCAAGGTTTTGTCTACTTTATGTGATTACCACTACGTTCTATTAACTTTTTAATTCAAGTGATACATGTCACTTAAATTAAAATCATTATGTTTGGAGTAAACTCTGGCATGAATATTTCTACTTCTTTTATGAAGTGGAACGTTTGCATCAAATCCATGAGGTTAAAACCCTCTTAGAGTACCCTTATTCACTAAAGATCTTTTGACTTTATTTGGACCTTTTGACCAATTTGTAAGGGTGTTCGTTTGGATGGATCCGTTTGATCCGATCCAATCAAGTAAATCCAAATTGATTTCGGTTTTCAAAACATGGATCCGAATTGTCCAAACTAAATTTAAATCCGATCTGATCCGATCCAATTACAATTCGGTTGGATCGGTTTTTATAATTCGGTTTTCAAAAACCGAAACATTTGAAAACGACATATAAGTATAATATTATCCAACTTTACACAAGAAGAAAAACAAATCATTTAGTTGTGATTTAAAATTTATAAACAACTAACAAAAAGATATATTATAGTTAAATATTTTATAGATACAAAACTTTCGAGAGAAAATGCATATTAATGTTTTTTTAATCGGATGAAACGTTTTGAACCTATTTGAAAAAATAAATTACAAAATAAATAAATAATTATAGATATATATTATAAATAGATAAATAATAAATGTTTATTCGGTTTTTTTGGACTATTCGGTTCTTATTTTGTAAACCAAAACCAATCTGAAATCTAAAATAATAATTCGGTTTTGTTGAAAACCAATCCAAAAATCCGAATATCTGAACCGAATGGTCCAATCCAAATTGTCCAATTGGATAATTCGGTTTTATCCGAATAGTGAACAGTCCTTCCAATTTGTAAGCCACAAACCCACATAAACATATATTTATTAGAATCATAGTGTAACATGTAAATTATGAGAAACTACCAACACCCGCTCCTTTTTTCAATCTATCAATATGTTGGATATCATACTATTTTCTGAATCGTAATATGTTTGTGCAGATTTCCAAAGGTCGCAAAGATCTCTCTCTTGCTGGTTTACGATCAAAAACCACCACATACCTCAACGGAGAAGTACTTTAGGAACGCATACAGAGGAGACACAGGGGTTCCACACTCCAGTCAAGAGAAATTCCTCAGCATATGGAATGGAAAGGTCATCTTCTTAGGCTACCATTTCTTTTCTTTTACCTCTCAAATTCTAGATGTCGTTCAGGAATCGCTCAAAAGTTTCCTAATTTTTCCTTTCATACGGTTTGTTATTGTGTTCTTTGCTAGCAAAAATCTAGCCTCCAAAATCATGAATCGATGATATTTTGAAGAGTCGAAGCCAAAAAAACATGAATAATGAATAATGAAAGCATTGATATCAGGTTAGCTTCATTTCCAAAATTCATCTCAGCTTTGTCGAATTTGGTTGTTGAACATAGTTTTTGGATTTCGTTTTTTGGGTTTTTTAGTTTTCATGAACACCAACTGTTTGACAAAATGCCTCAATGACTAACATTTTTCTATATATATTGTTGTTGATGGCTATCTTTCAACGATTTTGTTGCTGGTATTCTTTTTTCTAATAGTTTATGTTCGTGTTTTCTAAAAACGATTGATTTATTTTACTCTGTTGTAGGGACTTTGGTGTTATCTCTTACAAATGTCATTGCTCAATTGGCTTGGATAGCAGATAAAAAATTCAATTGATAAATAAATCAATAAACAAGGATTCAGGTAGGATCAACAACGATTTCATTTGCACTTTGTTTTGGGATATGTTGGGAGGATTTAGAAATCTCTAATTCCATTTTGCTGACCACAATTTATAGGGATTTAACATCTGTCAACAATTTCACAGATCTGGTGGGTTGGTTTGTTGGTCGGGGAGAACATGACACGATATTATATTATTTTTTTATTGGTCTTGGCTTTTCGTATTTTTGATGTCGTTTGGAATTTTTGCAGTGAACCATGTTGCTATTACGAGTTGTAGTTGTTATGTGGCTTATGATATATATTTACGTCAATATATATAGGTTTTGTATGCATATTCTCCATTTGATAAAATGTATGACTGAAATAAAAATGTGATCTTTCACTTTAAGAGTAGTTTGTGATCAGTATGTCTATGAGGGGTTTGGGGTAGACTAATTCACAAAGAATTAAAAGTCTGACTTGCTTTTTTCAGTTATTTACCGACATCTTCCAACCCATTCACAAGTGGAGATATACGCAAATGGTTGTTTGACTTGCTTTTTTCAGTTATTTACCGACATCTTGTAAATGGTTTCCCAAGTTGCAAAAAAAAACTATTATTTATTTTAAAAATTATATTATAATATGACCGCTACATAAAAAAAATTTACAATGACATAGTATATTCAAGGAAAATTTGGTTTACTTTTAAATAATAGATTATAGTTGCATGCTAAATACCAATTAGATTATATCAATCAAACATAATATGTTAATTTATCAAAAATATCATTTTCAATTATATTACTGTAACTAAGAGACACTACATATTAATTTGATGATAACATTTTGACTATATAAATCTCAGTTGTTTTGAATGATATAAATACGGATGCACATGACTTGGTTTGGGTTGGTTTTTTTGTTTAAAACAGAACCAAAGCCACATATGTTGTTTTTTTTGTTGCAAAACGCATGAGTTTGGTTTTCAGTTTGGGTTTTTAACCTGTGGTTTCCACGGGTTTTAACCTAATATTCTAACATACATGGATATATATTGTAATACATAGTATAATGAGATAACTCACCTGGTCAATTACTCAGACGATTAACAGTTATCTGAGCGATCCAACTGGCGAGCAACACGCCTAACAAGTATTAACCTATAATGTTATCACCTATTAATCTCTATGGAATTTTGGTAATGAAAGCTAGATCTTTCACTAATCCCAATTAATACTTCGAGTTCTATCAAATAGGAACAACCAGGTAAGATCATATCGGAGGTAGGGTCTGTTTAGTATACATGGTATATTTTTTGGAAACCTCGCTAAATTTAGCATGAACATCATTGCTTTAAGTAGATGAATAAGTATTATGACTAAAATCATTGATAAATCTTATTTAGAAAATTCATAATAACGACTATGAATCTAAATATAAGCTACAATTAAAGTGCAATAAGTTCAGCTTAACTTACAAAAACTCCTAGCGAAAGCCGAAATCTGTTCAGGTAGAATCTCGACCCGAAAGCTCCTTTTCGTAGGACTCCTAGATACCTCAGAGCCTCCTAGATATCCCCTTTTGTAAAAAGTTCCGTTAATTAGAGGCCGCCAATTAAATAAATATTTCATTATTTATATCTTTATGTCGTTAAGTCGTGATAAGAGAAATAAAAACTCGTAATACACATTCCCATTTAATTGGAAAAAGTTAGTTCTTATTTTCACGACCACTAAATCGGGTGCGACCAAAAGCTCCGTTTAACGACAGTATCGGGTAGAATATCACTAAGCTCCAACTTCCACCCATATATAAGGGGGAGTAAACCCCATTTGGACCTTTTTCACCCTCTCTCTCTATACTCTCTCTCTCTCTAGACTCGTTTTCGAATCGAATCCGCAACCAAACGCTTCCAAATCGTAAGTCCACTTACCCTAGCTTGTTCTAAACATTATTGGTTGTGTTTGTACCCCAAAATTCGACCATTTAAGCTGTTAGAATGGAGTTTACGGCCTAAGCTCTTCCTTAGGCCGTAAACCCCTTAAACAAGGCCAAAATGACCCTTAAATGTCCCTAAAGGCTTGGAAACTAATTGGGGGTTTAGCCTAGGAGTGTTTAAACATGAAAACACAAGGATTTAGGGCATAAAAGGGAGTTTACGGCCCAGGCATATGCCAAGGCCGTAAACACCTCTTAAACTTGTCAAAATGCCCCAAAAACACTCCCAAACCACCCTTAGGCTTAATACATAATTTAGGGACTTGCTATTTCGGGTTTAGATCATTCAAACACAAGGATTTAAGGGATTAAAAGGAGTTTACGGCCCAGACATATGTCAAGGCCGTAAACACCCCCAAACATGCTAAAATGATAGTTTTAATTCCCCCAAATGGCCTCACACTTCATTATAAATTACTAGGAGGGTATTAAGGGCTTAAAACTTCAATAAACTCAAGATATAAGAGTTTACGGCCGTGAACTCCCTTAGGGATGGTTCATGGGCCGTAAACTCCATAATGGTGCCCTTAAAGACCCTAAACTCATTCATACCATTTAGATTTGGGCCTAGAAAAATCCCACGAGCAAGATAAAGCCTTAAAACACCCTAGAAACCCCTCACCATGAGTTTACGGCCGTAAACTCATGGGGAGTTGTCCCTGGGCCGTAAACACCATAAGGTGAGTTTACTCTTGGAGAGTAAACTCCATTCCTAAGCCATTCACACCCTTAGATGTTACCCAGGACACCCTAAACACTTAACCAAAGTGTTTTCCGCTCCTTAGAGTGTGTATACTTGTTTAATTAGTATATAATATACTAATTGTATGTGAACATATGTTATCATATGTTAAATAGGTCTCTAAGTGTGTCCAAGTCCTTACTTGACACGTCGGATCCACTTACACCAGGTGAGTTCATACCCCTGAATGAACCTTTCAATGTTTTTACATGTTTTATAGGGGGGAATACAAGTTAAACATGCCAGTTATCATATCAATCACATGTGATTGATAACCCGCATGCACAAGATTTTACCACACTGTACACTGTTTTACCAAGTAGGATACTATAATGGTTTTCAAAAAGGTATTCAATTGTTTCAAAACTCTTACTTATACTGTTTTATCTAAATTCATTTTAAACTGGTTTATAAAGGTCCAAAGATTTCTAAAGGTTTTCTAACTTATTTTATCAAAGAGTACCAATTGTGATTTTCCCTGAGTATAAAGGTTTTTCCAAGGTTTTCATCAAAATTCCCTTTTCACGACGTATACTTTTACTTGTTAGTTACTGCTGCTTCGCTTTCATTTATTTTAAACTCCTACTTGATAACGTATCCACTTCGTGATACGCTTATACCTGTTATTGCCTCTATTTCGCTTATACTTGTAGTCGCTTATACTTGTTAGACGCTTTTACTTCACCAGTTGTCGTTTCCACTTTGTGATTCACTTATACTTGGTACACTTATACTTCACAAATCAGTTGTTCCACACTGTACGATTTCACACCACGATTCGGTTATTCCACACTATACGATTTCACACCACGATTCGGTTATTCCACACTGTACGATTACACACCAAGATGATACGTTTCCACTTGATACACACTCAGTCATAGATTAGATGTATGTCTGCGCTTGTATAGGTACATATAAATAGTGATTAAAGGACTTAGGAAGGTTCATCCGCCCTATTTCCTTTTCTTCGTTGAGATGTGGTCTGGTGGGATCGGATGGTCGTCCGAAGGTCGTTTGGTTCATTAGATATATATTATGTATACGAGTATAGACGTACAGGTATGCTCTAGTCAGTTTAGTTATGAGTCTCTACCTCTAGTTCGACACTTACATTAGAAACCCACTACCCACTAGAAACCCACTACCCACTGTTTGGAAGTCATTACCCACTATTTGGGATGCATCTTCGGGACACGGCCTTCTCCGTCGTCTAGTTGGTAACCAGAGTCTCTTGTAGGGAGAGCGGACATTGTGTGTATAGATCTATACGGGATTGACACCCCCGCACCCTGACTGCTAGCTACAGTCCACGGCCCACCAAGCCAAGGGGTGACAAATGTCATATTTTATAGACGCTTGTAGGGCGTCTGGTACTCTAGTGTCGGTTAGTATGGTTACGAGTATCCCGGGTTACCTTATAATTCATGGCCTTAAGGTAACGGTATTTCACCAGCAATTTACATTGTATGCTGGTAACTCATTCTCAGAGTCACACTGTTTTTGACCTTGCAAGTTGTATCTTTCATTTGATACTGTTTGCGGTCTATATTCTCTGTTTTTGACCTTGCAAGATGTATCTTTCATTTGATACTATCTGTGGTTTGTATTCACTGTTTTAGACCTTACCAGCTGTACCTTTCATTTGGTACCTTCTGGGGTCTGTGTCTCCTTTTGGTATACTGATCCAGGTGTGTCGTTCATTCGATACTCTCCTAGAGTCTAGGATTCCTTTGCCTTAGTCAGCAGTCCTCACTGCTGAGGCATATGTTATTTCCCTGATTCTTCTTGCTTTCTTTAATAATCAAATTCAGTATTTTGATAATGATAGCGATTAAGGTAAAACTACTTTTACCACACTAACTCCGTCCAGTCTTGGTAGAAGACTGCTTTTATTAAATAAAATATAGGATTTTCTGGAAAGAACTCTAATACACTGTAAATTCTTAAACTACTACATTATAAAGTTATTCGGATAAAATGTCACTAAATACTTATGAACTCACCAGCATTTGTAAAAATGCTGATACTCGCTTTTCAAATAACTTGTATTCTCAGGTCAGCATTAGACAGGTACATCCCCGGAGCTGTTGATGAAGATGGCTTAGTACCATGCTGTATTTATTATATTTGCTTGTATTACTTTGATACCCTATAATGTAAACCATGTAAAATTATTACTATTAATGCAATGTTTTGTTGTACTTTGATTACTATAATACATGTGTTGTGATACTTGACATGACGTCATCCACCCCAGAACGTTTCCTCCGTTCCGGTTTTGGGGTGTGACAGATATGTATCAAAGCCAGGTTTATAGTGAGCTAAGTATATCAATTCATAAAAGATATACAGCCTATAAATACAATGGGATAAAACACTCTGACCAAGAATTATACTTTAAAATATAACCATATTTTACCAAAGTATAATGACATCCAGAATCTAAACACTCGAACACAAGTATCACACGAACAACAAGAATAAAAGTCTTCGGATGTTGAGCATTACCGTCAAACTGGGACAGTTATGTAATCGTAAGCTGGAATAAATGTAACCTGATAAACTACATTTATTCGAGATGCGATGAACATGTGCTTGGGAGTGATAGTGGTGTGCAACAGGTCTGAAACTTACCAACTAGGAATGCTAGAGCCAAACATAAAGTTAAAATACTATAGGAGTATTTTGGAACACTAAAAGATTCACACTAATCCCATAATCATATCCAGCAGATAAGAAATCAAAAAAGAATTAAAATACCATAGGGGTATTTTAGGATCCATAACCAACCTTGTGTGAAGAACTAAAAAGATCCTTATTGATATACCTACGACTACAGAGGGTGTACTCCCAAGGTTATATATAATAAGGATCCCATAGGCTAAGAATGTGTGGTTTCACTCTACTTCCTTTTCCTCGTTGGGATGTGGATATAGAGTAGTATCACATATTCGAAGGCCTATCGGATCTAAGCTATATATGATTTGTATACCCTGTGTAATCGTAGCAGGACTCGATATGGATAATCCAGTGAAATGTTAATAATCTCTTAGGATTCTTTAGACATTTCCATTCTCGCACGAACCCTGTAGACAACCCTATCCACTTCAGTACTCGGCAGAAGAGTTGATTCAGACCCAGAAAAGGTTCATTGAGAAGATTTCCTGTTTGGAAATAAATGAACTGGGTTGAGACTATTGAATTCACCAAGTGCCTATATCTTCTTAGGGACATCGGTGAGAAATTCGCCTAAACTTCCGAGATTTCCAGTCATTCATCATGAAGTGATGACACCCAGAGTCGGATTCGGAAGTAAGGCGGAGAAGAGATTCAATATTTCCATGCGAGGAGAGAACCCTAGGTAACTACCCGAAGGAAACCAACGCCGATACCAGTCAAAGATACGAGGCAGACAGAGGGAGCCAGTACATGGAACCCGAGAAGTGTCTTTTCCTTGTGTTCGTCACACTAATACACCCTTAAAATAATACAATATAGTGAGTTAGTGATTACACTACTCACGCTATGTGTTAGGTAAATCGTCGTTTCCCGTTGCCAGTTACACGATTAGAGTGGAACCCTGCACCTCTATTGAGAATATTTAGCCATAAGCCTTCATAAGCCTCTCTTTCCGCGGTTTCGTTCCGAACTGTTCTCAAATCTCTCCAGGCTGGAGAGTGAAACTTTTCCCAGTATAAAAGGTAACTTAGTGGGAACGACTCGCATCTTATGGCCTTTTCCGATACTCATACTCCTACCTTGATTTCCAGGACTACATCATAGGGATGTAGGTCGACACTCAGACAGCCAATACCAGAGGCACGGGAAAAATCTATGCCTAATGCAGTCAGGACAGATATGTCCAGGGCCATCCATTGTCTCTCATAATCTTGTATTCCTTTCCGTGTAGGGAAACCATGCCTCCGAAGAAGCGTAATCAGTCCGCGAGCAAGAAACCTACTCTCTTATTCGATGAAGCTACGTTCCAAGCTGCAGTCTCAGCAGCCGTAGCAGCTGTCATGGCTCACCTAAACGCTAACAACGCCAATGTTAGCAAGGTGCCTATCGGGATTTTCGATCCTAGTAGTGGACAGCAGCAACCAACCTCTGCATACCCAGCCGCCCGAGAACCTCACTCAAATCCACTGAAGAGAAAGATCAAGATCGAGGAGGGAAGTACCTCTGCTCAAGGACCTTCCGAAGGGCAACGAGCTGAGATGGTCAAATTCCCTGCCAACCCTTCCATCCCTACGCATAGGAGACCATACTTAGGAAACCTTCCCCATTGCAGCAAGTGCATCTACCATCATCATGGTGTCTGCCGGGAGCTCTATTGTGTTAGGTGCCACATGTTGGGGCATACTGCTCGCGTCTGCAGAACCCCGGTTGAGTTCATTACATCAACCACCAATGTGGCGACCCGTACAGTTTGCCACCTATGTTGTGAAGTGGGACACTTCAAGAAGGACTGCCCAATTGAAGGGAGGGACAAAGACACAGGAGGAGTCTAAATCTAATGCTTAGGGAGAAGCATCAAGGAACCTAGTAGATTTTGGTACGTCTCTCGATCTCGGATAACTAACGCAAAACGTTAAAAGGCTAATTCAAATGTAAATATTTCCCCAGTAAGGAGAAAGTCACAACATTGTTATAACATTTAAAAAATTCATTAGGTAAAACTATAATGGCTAAACATATACGTTACGGCCATGTATAGTTAAGATGGATAGACCTAGAGTGAGTGGATGCCGCCTCATTTCCTGTTCCTCATTTGGTTGTGGATTTAGGGCGGAGTCGCTCAGTCAACAGTCCTCCCCACCTTAAATATACATGACTAGTATATGTTAGGCTATTATAGAAATGCCTTGTGAGAATCCATTCATGAAAAGGTACTCTATTCGGAAACACTTAGGACTCTCTATAGTTCCGCATCGACTCTATCGGTCCACCCATGGTAGTGATACACAGGACGAAACCCGAGACGCCTATAACTTGTGTGCCTGTTCGGCGCATGACTCTATTGATCTTCATTATATATCACGTCGGAGTGTGCCAACTTCGACGACTCTATTGATCGTGGTTTGACTTCGTGCAACCATGTGTACATTCTTAGTGCTGTGTAAAAAGAACTTTCTCCATAGCCAAGTCGGAAAATAAAGGTTCTTCCGAACCTAAAACATAACACAAATGATTAAACCTAACACGATCCGTCAGTTGTCCCTCTTACCTCAAACCTTCTGAAGTACCCAAGAGAAGGGTACCGGGCGCTGTCGACCGACCTCTCTTAGTCATATGGAAACCGAAGCAAAAGGCACTGCAAGATACTCCAGAAGACAATAACCATCTGACGCATACTTCGTAGATCCCCCATAAAGACCCTTCGCACCTCGCACATCAGGTTCGTGAACCTAGAGATTAGAACTCATAAGGAATGACCACTATAACCAGGTATGTGCGTAAAGGTGGTATATAATTGAGATCAAAAAGATTTAAGGTGTGTGTTTCCTCCCTACTCCCTGTTCCTCGTTGGGTTGTGGGTTTGGGGTGGAGTCACACAGCTGACATCTTGCCGACCTCAATTATATACGGCTTGCATACACCAAGTATTGGTGGTCAAGCCAAGTATGAGCTCTACCACGAACCTCTTAGTAAAGCCCTTCATCCTATTCCATACAATAGGAGCTGGAATCAAGAGAACCACTGCGGGTTGAGCTACTATAATGATCACAAATCCGAGATTTGTTGTCATACCGGTTAAGCTCACCTGATAACTAACACCCTCAGTTAGTAAAGTGATTAAGTTCCGAGTAATGGAACCCTATACTCACTAGATTTGACCTAGACCGAGAAAACTCAGAACCTTCGGAAGAGTAGTTGCAGTAGATGTTCGCACTACTCAGGCACTTCGTCCACCCCGTTATAGAGGAACAGTGCCTATCATCCTCCACCCTCTTGCATGGAGGAAATCGTCGTCACCCTGTAGACGATAAAATGCATTCTCTGAAGTGAACACTAGGATACCGAGAACCACAGGATAACCTCCGCAGCCAAGAATCCTTGATCGAAGTGTGAAAGTAGCGACGTTAAACCTCATGACCCAGATCCTGAAGAGATTATAGACTTGACACCAGTCTCGGTGTTAGTCGAAGGGTCATGTAGGAGCATGCGCTTTCCGCACGAGAATGAACCAGAGTCATAGAGATTCATTGGACTATTAGGTGCTCCACGAATACTATCTCACGCAGAGATAGTAGAACCACCTCCCGAGATAGTCCAACACTCGTCTGGTGAAACCCTATCTCCCCGACCCGGAGGGCTTCCGTATCTCAAGCTTCGTTAGTGTAGGTTCATTTTGCACAAGCTTGAGATAGACATTATTCAGCAAACCGATAACCATAGTCACGCAACCTACTCGATGACCTAGAAAGTCTCTAACAGCCAGTTGACAGGAAACACGAAACCAAAGACCACCCAAGCTTCCTAAGAACCAACCTGAAGGACTATACATCCAGTACGAGTGAGAACGTTAGGAACTTCGGGATGGTGATCACGCCAGTGATGATCTTGCCATAGAAGTACACTATGTTCTAAGTACTGAAAAGCTTTACCCTTCCGAGAGCTTAGGACCATATGAGAATCCTCATGGAGATTTGTTCCAACCTTCGACAGACCACTACTCCCTTCGGATACTCCACAAGATTCACACCCGATCGATCCACTTCTTAGACTCGATATGTGTTTACCCGACGTCACTCTTCGTACCCCACTCGTTGTGATAGATACCATTGAGAACCCTAACCTCGTAGATACACCGGTCGGAACCCACTAGCTACACGAGATGAAATCCGCATTCCGTATGTAAAGGTCTGTTGGAATGACAAACACAGATCAGAGTTCACTTGGGAATGCGAGGACAAACAGTATAGGAAGTGCTCTCTTACCTCTACTTGGCCATTCATACCTACTTCCTTGCCTAGACCTGAATTTCGGGACGAAATTCCCTCTAACGGGGGGATGATGTGACAACCCAAGTTTGTTCCGTTACATTTCCCCGTTACCGTTAACGGAATATCCCCTTTTGTAAAAAGTTCCGTTAATTAGAGGCCTCCAATTAAATAAATATTTCATTATTTATATCTTTATGTCGTTAAGTCGTGATAAGAGAAATAAAAACTCGTAATACACATTTCCATTTAATTGGAAAAAGTTAGTTCTTATTTTCACGACCACTAAATCGGGTGCGACCAAAAGCTCCGTTTAACGACAGTATCGGGTAGAATATCACTGAGCTCCAACTTCCACCCATATATAAGGGGGAGTAAACCCCATTTGGACCTTTTTCACCCTCTCTCTCTCTATACTCTCTCTCTAGACTCGTTTTCGACTCGAATCCGCAACCAAACGCTTCCAAATCGTAAGTCCACTTACCCTAGCTTGTTCTAAACATTATTGGTTGTGTTTGTACCCCAAAATTCGACCATTTAAGCTGTTAGAATGGAGTTTACGGCCTAAGCTCCTCCTTAGGCCGTAAACCCCTTAAACAAGGCCAAAATGACCCTTAAATGTCCCTAAAGGCTTGGAAACTAATTGGGGGTTTAGCCTAGGAGTGTTTAAACATGAAAACACAAGGATTTAGGGAATAAATGGGAGTTTACGGCCCAGGCATATGCCAAGGCCGTAAACACCTCTTAAACTTGTCAAAATGCCCCAAAAACACTCCCAAACCACCCTTAGGCTTAATACATAATTTAGGGACTTGCTATTTCAGGTTTAGATCATTCAAACACAAGGATTTAAGGGATTAAAAGGAGTTTATGGCCCAGACATATGTCAAGGCCGTAAACACCCCCAAACATGCTAAAATGATAGTTTTAATTCCCCCAAATGGCCTCACACTTCATTATAAATTACTAGGAGGGTATTAAGGGCTTGAAACTTCAATAAACTCAAGATATAAGAGTTTACGGCCGTGAACTCCCTTAGGGATGGTTCATGGGCCGTAAACTCCATAATGGTGCCCTTAAAGACCCTAAACTCATTCATACCATTTAGATTTGGGCCTAGAAAAATCCCACGAGCAAGATAAAGGCTTAAAACACCCTAGAAACCCTCACCATGAGTTTACGGCCGTAAACTCATGGGGAGTTGTCCCTGGGCCGTAAACACCATAAGGTGAGTTTACTCTTGGAGAGTAAACTCCATTCCTAAGCCATTCACACCCTTAGATGTTACCCGGGACACCCCAAACACTTAGCCAAAGTGTTTTCCGCTCCTTAGAGTGTGTATACTTGTTTAATTAGTATATAATATACTAATTGTATGTGAACATATGTTATCCTATGTTAAATAGGTCTCTAAGTGTGTCCAAGTCCCTACTTAACACCGAGCACCCAACCAATGCCTTCGTCGGATCCACTTACACCAGGTGAGTTCATACCCCTGAATGAACCTTTCAATGTTTTTACATGCTTTATAGGGGGGGAATACAAGTTAAACATGCCAGTTATCATATCAATCACATGTGATTGATAACCCGCATGCACAAGATTTTACCACACTGTACACTGTTTTACCAAGTAGGATACTATAATGGTTTTCAAAAAGGTATTCAATTGTTTCAAAACTCTTACTTATACTGTTTTATCTAAATTCATTTTCAACTGGTTTATAAAGGTCCAAAGATTTCTAAAGGTTTTCTAACTTATTTTATCAAAGAGTACCAATTGTGATTTTCCCTGAGTATAAAGGTTTTTCCAAGGTTTTCATCAAAATTCCCTTTTCACGACGTATACTTTTACTTGTTAGTTACTGCTGCTTCGCTTTCATTTATTTTAAACTCCTACTTGATAACGCATCCACTTCGTGATACGCTTATACCTGTTATTGCCTCTATTTCGCTTATACTTGTAGTCGCTTATACTTGTTAGACGTTTTTACTTCACCAGTTGTCGTTTCCACTTTGTGATTCACTTATACTTGGTACACTTATACTTCACAAATCGGTTGTTCCACACTATACGATTTCACACCACGATTCGGTTATTCCACACTGTACGATTTCACACCACGATTCGGTTATTCCACCCTGTACGATTACACACCACGATGATACGTTTCCACTTGATACACTCTCCGTCGTAGATTAGATGTATGTCTGCGCTTGTATAGGTACATATAAATAATGATTGAAGGACTTAAGAAGGTTCGTCCGCCCTATTTCCTTTTCTTCGTTGAGATGTGGTCTGGTGGGATCGGATGGCCGTCCGAAGGTCGTTTGGTTCATTAGATATATATTATGTATACGAGTATAGACGTACAGGTATGCTCTAGTCAGTTTAGTTATGAGTCTCTACCTCTAGTTCGGCACTTACATTAGAAACCCACTACCCACTGTTTGAAAGTCATTACCCACTATTTGGGATGCATCTTCGGGACACGGCCTTCTCCGTCGTCTAGTTGGTAACCAGAGTCTCTTGTAGGGAGAGCGGACATTGTGTGTATAGATCTATACGGGATTGACACCCCCGCACCCTGACTGCTAGCTACAGTCCACGGCCCACCAAGCCAAGGGGTGACAAATGTCATATTTTATAGACGCTTGTAGGGCGTCTGGTGCTCTAGTGTCGGTTAGTATGGTTATCAGTATCCCGGGTTACCTTATAATTCATGGCCTTAAGGTAACGGTATTTCACCAGCAATTTACATTGTATGCTGGTAACTCATTCTCAGAGTCACACTGTTTTTGACCTTGCAAGTTGTATCTTTCATTTGATACTGTCTGCGGTCTATATTCTCTGTTTTTGACCTTGCAAGATGTATCTTTCATTTGATACTATCTGTGGTCTGTATTCACTGTTTTAGACCTTACCAGCTGTACCTTTCATTTGGTACCTTCTGGGGTTTGTGTCTCCTTTTGGTAGACTGAGCCAGGCGTGTCGTTCATTCGATACTCTCCTAGAGTCTAGGATTCCTTTTCCTTAGTCAGCAGTCCTCACTGCTGAGGCATATGTTATTTCCCTGATTCTTCTTGCTTTCTTTAATAATCAAATTCAGTATTTTGACAATGATAGCGATTAAGGGAAAACTGCTTTTACCACACTAACTCCGTCCAGTCTTGGTAGAAGACTGCTTTTATTAAAGAAAATATAGGATTTTATGGAAAGAACTCTAATACACTGTAAATTCTTAAACTACTACATTATAAAGTTATTCGGATAAAATGTCACTAAATACTTATGAACTCACCAGCATTTGTAAAAATGTTGATACTCGCTTTTCAAATAACTTGTATTCTCAGGTCAGCATTAGACAGGTACATCCCCGGAGCTGTTGATGAAGATGGCTTAGTACCATGCTGTATTTATTATATTTGCTTGTATTACTTTGATACCCTGTAATGTAAACCATGTAAAAGTATTACTATTAATGCAATGTTTTGTTGTACTTTGATTACTATAATACATGTGTTGTGATACTTGACATGACTTCATCCACCCCAGAACATTTCCGCCGTTCCGGTTTTGGGGTGTGACACTTACCCAGACCAACAACATTAAAAATACCGAACTAGGTTATCCCGTACAAGGATTTAAGGATTTACATTCTCGAATAGAAGTGTAATAACAAATACATGACAATACACAATAGGCAATACCCCTAAATAAACATATCCTGAAAAATGTGCAATGTGCAGATACGGTTACTAATCAAACCATTTGAAGCACAAATGAACAACTCCTTTTACCCGAATCTTGGAAAAGACCAGATAAAAGGATAATTCCAACTTTTCTCAAAGGGCCTATAAAAGCAAGACTTCACCAAGGAAAGAGGTAAACTCACTCTTTTACCAAAGAATCGTAAACTCATAAATGTTGAATATGTTATACATATCTAACTTAAGCATCAGAGAACAATATTAGGGGGGGGGGGGGTAACCTCGATATAGCTCCTAACATTTCGTGTTTACATTTGCAGATAGCACATAGCAATAGCCTTTATTGACGCTCGAATAACAGGTGTATCATCATTTTCCCATGATCAAAAAACATTATTGTCATTTATAGCTTAAAAATAGTTATATATCCTTAAATAAAGACAAATACTTTCTACAAATCTATTTACCTAAGTTAAATCGTGTCATGAACACTTTTTGTGTCATCGTATGGACAACCTCAATGACAGTCATTATCGGTAAATCCAATGTACCAATCGATATTCTTACATAAGGAATATCAACTGATAAAACATTGAAATATGATCTAGGTTAAATGACCTTGCTCATTTCGCAATAAAAGTAATGTCAAGCCATGCAAATGCATTTTTGGTGTTGGTTTGATTACTAATTGCATGTTGAAGTTTATCAAAAGACAATTGGAAATCAGACATGCTATGATTTTTACATGTATGTCAGAACAATCGTTCTACTACCCTATTGCGACCAATTCTAAATCGTAAATTCCGACCAACATTCATACAACAATACCAATTATATTAATTCAGGCAACCAATACTTAGTGTCACAACTAGGAATTTTGATGCTTGTAACAACAACAATGACAAACTTTGTGAACCAAAAATGTGAAAGCATGTATGATGCTTATTCAATAACAACAAATTGTCCATCAAACACTCTATACAAGCACTTCAAATAGTTAACAAAGAATTGGAAACCCTAGAAATCCCGGTTTAAGTCCATTATGGACTAGGATTTCCTTATTGGGCCTAATAGGCCAATAAGCTTCCAATTTGACTATTTTAGGCTTAGAACTCTTAAATGGGCTCTAATTGGACCCACTTCCAGTTATTTTAACATTTTGGGTCATATTGGGCCTAGAATGAAATAAAATACCCTAATGGACCATATTGGGCCACAACTAACCTAATTAGCTTTAATGGGCTATGAAACCCATTATTTTTGCCAAATTGGGCCGTAATTCATCATAGGAGCCCAATGGGACAAAAATCATCAAAAATGGGCCCATAAGATGGAATTAAGCACCAAAGGCCCAAAACTCTCTTCTTTCTTCCCTTTTTCTCGGCCCAAAAAAGAAAAAAAAATAAATAAGAGAAGGGTTGACTTTAGGAGGTGCCACCTCCTTATTGCACACCATGCACCCATGCATGGACCAACATGTATCTAGACTAGTCACCTCACCCTCTCTCTTTTCCTTCGGCCGAAGACACCAAGCACACACACACACCTCACAAATTCTCTCTAAACCACTCTGAAGATCATCCTCTTCTTCTTTGAAGATCTCGAAAATTTGGCTAGAAATCTAAGGATTTTCATCAAGTAGTTCACATCCTTGGTAAGTTATTGCTTTGATTCATAACATATCTTCTTCATTTCATCAACAATCTCCCTTATCTCATACAAAATTCATGATCTTTCCTCTTAGAACACATCTAAGTCAAAAATCCTCCAAGAAGCTTGCTAGGCCGAGAATAGCATCAAACTTCTTCTATTCTTCATCAAAACCGAAACCACAAACTCAAGGTGAGTTCATACCCCTCTTTTTTCGGTTTTTACTAGTTTTATGGGGGAGAATACAAGTAAAATGTGTAGATTTATGTGTATGTGTGTGCTATGTATGATTTTATACATGTATGTGTGATTGTATGTGTTTATGTGGTAAATATGAAACAAAAAGAGTAAAAATCTCGAGATCTATGGCATAAGAAGTAAAACAAACATGATCTAAGTTATACCACACTAAACAAGTGTAACACCCAAAGTTTTGAAGGCCAAGAAAGGAAAGAAAACCTTAATGTTAAGGGGCGACTCGGCGAGTCAGTAAGTGGACTCGGCGAGTCCGAGCGGGATCCGGGTCGAGGAGTAAGTGACCGACTCGGCGAGTGTAACACAAACATGATCTAAGTTATACCACACTAAACAAGTGTAACACCCAAAGTTTTGAAGGCCAAGAAAGGAAAGAAAACCTTAATGTTAAGGGGCGACTCGGCGAGTCCGAGCGGGATCCGGGTCGAGGAGTAAGTGACCGACTCGGCGAGTCGGCCAAGGTGACTCGGCGAGTCTGGTCTGTGCGTGGAAAACCCTAAATTCGGGACTTGGAGCCTATATAAACGTCTTAATCTTCTTCCTAGGGTTCCTTACTGCCTCTTAAGCCCTGGATATCAAACCCTAGCCGCCATATCCTCTATTTTAGCCATTTATTGCCTTTAAGAGTGCATTAAACTTGGAGAAAGAAGAAGAATCTTGAGAGTGGAAGAAGGGGGCTGTAGATCCGGGATTGGGAAGACATTTCTGAGCTTTTGGAGGTATAAACTAGTCCCTGGACCTTTTTTTGCATCTAGATTTATGTGTGGTTGTTGGGGCTCTTTAGCCATAATGATATTATTTTGAGTTAGGAGTCGGATATGGAGTTGCTACTTCAGATCCAAGTGTGTTATGGACTGGAGAAGCATAAAGTATCAGCCCTTGAGTCGATTTTGAAGCCCCTTGGCCTTAAACCCTAGTTTATGGTGCTTTTTGCCTAGATCTCCCTCTCTACACGTAAAGTTTGCAACTTTACGTGGGGGATAGGCTTGGGAAGGGTAGATCTACAGTTTGGAGTCCATGCATGACTCGAAAATCCTCTGCATGTATGTAGATCTGAATGGACTCGGCGAGTCCTTCGAGTGGACTCGTCGAGTAGCTTGAAGATGAGGTGGAACTCGACGAGTGGGATGAACAGCTCGTCGAGTCGGATGAAGATGGGCATGAACTCGGCGAGTTGGATGAACAACTCGGCGAGTTGGATGAAGATTGCCTTGTGCTCGGCGAGTCTGCTCTTGGACTCGACGAGTCAGGTCGCGTAGCCCCAAACCCTTCGAGTTGAGATTCGAATCAGTGAGTTGGGTGGAGACTCAGCGAGTTGGTCAGGTCAGGACTCGAAAATCGTTGGACTCGGCGAGTCATGTCGCGGATGGAAGGACCCTAAGTATGTGAACTCGGCGAGTCAGTAAGTGGACTCGGCGAGTAGGGTTGACCTAGAAAGGTTAACTTTGACCAGGACTTTGACTTGACCAGAGTTGACTTGGTTGTCTGTCAGGGGTCAGTTTGACTCAGTGTTGTATTGATATTGGTAGCTCGGGGAGCTAGTGGGGCAGCAGTTCGGAGTCAGTGGTCAGGTAGCGGTCAAAGGGATTAGCAGCAGCAGTTCAGCAGTATCAGGTGAGTTTCCCTTTTGTATGAATGGGTCTACGGCCACAATGTCGGCCCATGTAGTTATGAGTAGAAGACCCGGGGGTTAGCCCTAGGCACAGTATGCTAGTATGATATTCGGGACGAGGTCCAATGATAGAGGGCGGGTGCCCAAGGAATGGTTTATGTGATAGCTTATACTTGTTGTCTGAGTGATACTTGTATGTGCCTGGTAGGGAGGTGAGTGTGGGCGAGGTCCCGTATCTCACCAATAGCAGAGTGTGGATGGTGTTCCACATCTCAGTAGCAGCAGAGCAGGGGCGAGGCCCAAGCCAGGAAAGGAGTAAGTGTGGGCTGGGCCCGTATCTCACTACTAGTAGGAGCATGGACGGGGTTCCGTGACTCATCAGTAGCAGGTCAGGGGCGGGGCCCAGAGATAGGCGAGGCCTTAGGACAAGACCTGTTAGTATGTGTTTAGCTTATGTGTGATGTTTATGTGCTATTATACGTTAGTGGGCGAGGCCCTATGACAGGCGAGGCCTACGTGAAACAAATCTGTATCCAAGCGGGGCTTGAAGCCAGGCGGGGCCGTTGTAGCGGGCGAGACCCAAGGTGAGGGGGGGGGGGGGGGGCGAGGCCCAGGATAACGGGCGCGACCCAGTATGTGCAGTATGTGGTTATGCATGGTATGTGGTAGGGTGGGGAACTCACTAAGCTTCATGCTTAAGGTTTTCAGTTTAAGTTTCAGGTACTTCCGGTAGCGGATGATGGAGCTCGGGATGATCGCATGGCACACACCATAGTTTAGATAGCCTGGGAATGTTTACTCTGATAACGAATATGTATTTTGGAAACTAATACTTTGTTTATGTTTGAAAACGATGAATTTGCTTAACGTGATGTTTTATTAAAAGAAATTTTTAGTCTTGAATTTTGGGACGTTACAACAAGTCAAGAAAAATACCCTCTAAGATTTAAAATAGACACATTGTAACATAAAACAAATTTTTGGGGCTTAAATTGTCAAATAAATAAAGGTTGGTGGAAAGGTTGCTATTCTGGTTTTCTTGAGGGACAAAAGAGTCAAAACAGTTAAAATAAATGTTTTTGTGACAATTATGCTCTTCAAAGGACTTGTAATGTAAATAATAGCTCAATGGGCCAATTTTTGGGCTTTTCGGCCCATTAAGCCCAAGGTTACGAAAAATCTGATTCTCAAAGGGCTAAAATGAAAAATTTCTCAAAACAGGGGATAAAAAGGGTAAACAAAATCATTTCAGGGGTTAAAATGTTTTTCTTTACCAAAAAGGATAAAAAAAAATGTAAAGTTTTTGGATTTTGGGCCAAAATTGTAAAAGTTGCAAAAAGTTTGGACTTTAGCCGTAAAATACTTTTCTAGAAGGGCTGAAACTGATAAAAGTAAATTTTGAGCTAAAACCACCACTTAAACAAAGTCTATGGGTCAAAAATGACAAGAAAATGGTTTTAGGGCCTAAAATGTATTTTTTTATATATATAAGGGGCTAAAATTGTCATTTTTATCCAAGAAGGGCTGAAATGGTCAAACCAAAATTTTGAGTCAATTATATTAAGATATTTGGGTCAAAAATACCAAACCACAACTATGACAAATGGCAAGATGAATATACATAAATTCCGAATATCGGACTCGTATCGATACAAATTTAACAATTGTTCAATTAAACATTCCGACAACTGTACTATACCCACAACAAGTAAACATTAAATTCTTTGGGCTTGAAAGTTTCATACATGCTTATTGGGCCTTTGTGACCCATTAACATGATTTTTAGGCCCAATGGCTAATTATAAATGTTATTGGGCCTTCCATGACCCAATTCCATATTTAAGGGACCCTCAATGGCTTCTAAGTGCTATTGGGCCTTAGTGGCCCCTTTAGCATTGCTAGCAAGGTCCAAGTAATCAAATGCGAATTGGGCCAACGTGTCCTTCAAATACCCAACAGCCTAAAATAACTCACGAAAGTAGTAGGGCTTTGTATTTCCCATTCTTCTCGTTTGTTAGGCTTATGCGTAATCAAAGTAAACAAATACAAGTCGATAAACAATAGTAATCAAAGTCAATTGGGATTTAGTGAGTAATAACGGGTGGCACCAACGTGTGTCGGTCGTAGTCCGTAGTTATAATCAAAGTCTCCTGGAGGGAGAGCGAGAGTTTGTGTATAGATCTATACGGGTGTGACTCCCCCACACCTCAGTTGTTTGCTACAGTTAGACTCAGCCAGTCTAGGGTGACAAAATCTTAAGATCAATTCTGACGTTCACCAGAGTGCCAAGACATACGAACTAGTCATTATCATGCATGGTTATAACGACTCACATAAATAAATCTAATGTAAACCAAGTAAACAAGGTAATTCAAAATCATTCACATGATGAGTAACCATTCAAACCATTATAAGATATGTTTATTTTGGAAAACATCAGGTTTTCCGGGGAAGTACAACATTTTCACTTGTATGTTAATACAAAGTTTTTCAGTTATACATGTTTTAAAATAATCATGCATATATTTACGGATCTTCACTCTTTTTTTATAAACAATGGTCTTTTCAGAAAATATCGGATTTTCTGGGTCGTTTTCGTTCAAACTACACAAAACATTTTCATACCAAACATGCTTATGAACTCACCAACATTCCATATGTTGACCGTTTTCAAAATAACTTGTATTCTCAGGTAACAGGTAAGCTGAGGAATAAGTGCCAAGTACATCAGTGTGTTTTGCTTTTGAAAACTACCAAACAATTTATGTGTGGATTTGTAATGTTAAAACAATGTACTTGATGTGACCAGTGTCAGTTGTAATATATTGATGCATGGTGATGTTTATGTTATGATTCATGTATATTCATTGTGATGATATTCAATTTAAGTCACGCGAGCCCTCGGACGTTTCCGCCGTCTGGTTCGGGTGTGTGACACTTAGAGCCAATTCTATGAAATTACACATATTGATAATGATGACTACGTTGAGGACTACAGGAGGCGAGAAATAGGTCGTGAATGAAACATCTTTCACATGAGTTGTTTTAAATAGATTTATAAAATCATTAGATTTTAATATAGAAATGCTTTTTAAGTTTCAAAATGCAAAAATATGGTCCCAAAATACAAAACAATTTAATTAGTTCAAAAATGCCATTTGTTATATAATCGGGGTATATAATTGTTTGGATCAACGAGAGTTGTGAAACACTTTCAGATTAAAACATTTTGAGGGTGCACTCGAAAATATATAATCGAATAAAATTCACTGTTTCTAGAATGGAGAATGAAGAAGATGTTATGAAAATTTGTACCCAAAATGATTTCAAAACTGATCACATAACAAGAAAGAACCCCTTGTCTTAAAACTGCCAAATAACAGTTTTATGTCCTAAAACTGTTCAAAACGGTCATAAACTAATATAAAAAACCAGGTCTGAAATATGGATCACAAAATCGGGTGTATTTACACAAAATACGTATTTCTGAGGCATTTGTATATAACAACATAACACATATAAAAAAATCCCCGCTGCTCCTTGGACCCCGTCAGTTCAAGGGCTTCGCCCCTAAATAGCAATATACTTTCGACAAAGACAAAATTAAACAAATGTGCACTCCGCACCATACTGATTTGTTCAATAATTGTCAAAGTGACATTGATCAACAAATTAACCTCATTACACTTAAATAATATTAATAATATAAAATCACCAACACCGTCAACTACTATCATAACATAGTCAATGCTAGGTTTTATTAAAATGACAATTTCCTCGTATTATATTTCTAGTTTAAAGTCCACATTAATTTTTCAGTTCGTTTTGATTATTTAATTCTTATTAGTGTGACTTTATTTATCTATTTTTAGCGTTTTAGTTGTTTATTTAAATAATTGATTAAAACAGAAATTAATTTACCCTCAAAAATTAAGCTGTTACAATTATCATACAAAACACCTATGGATAGTCAATTCATTCGAGCAAACACCGAAAATTAAAATGTTACAATTATCATACAAAACACCTATGGATACTTATTCATGCAAGCAAACACCAAAAATACACGACATATACTATCTTTTTCTTAGGGGTTCATATGTATAATCTTCAAACACTAACTTGATTCTCATACTCCCGTTTACATGTGAAACCCACTAACCCAAAATGGAGGCCCAATAAGCATCCCAAAAGTAAAAGACAATTATACCATGAGAGAAAAGGAGCCTCCCGCGGGAAAAGGACTGTACCCATAGTAAAATAATGAGTCTATTATTAACTCTAACATTAAATAAATGTTATTTTTAAATAACTATTTGACAAACATTTTAACGTCATCAAAATAATAACTTAAATAAAAAAAAAAAAAAAAAGTTCATCTGATCATTATCAACTTGTATAATATTATTGTTTCTTACAATCAATTGTCATTACTTTATAACCCTTTTGACTCGACGATTACGAGACTAAAATGGAGTTAACATGTAACCGGTGAAAAAGCATGGTTTTGTTAACTCCCTCTTCTTCACCACTCGTAATGGATACCCTTCCCCTTCTTCATGGACGGTGGACCTTCCATGGCCAAACGCCCTTGTTGTTCCGATCCTTCCGTCGCTAAAACTCAATCAACTATGTTGTCGGAATCTGACAACGATGCGGTGTTGAAATCTTTCTTAGGTGTCTTCGATTATGACACAATCAACACCTCTTACGACAATCTCATCGAATCTAGATCATCTGATTCCGATGAAAATGACTTGATCCAACGCGCTCTTCACCTCGACTCTCTTCTCCTCGAAGCCGGAAAACGGTCCGATCGTAAACGGTCATCCTCACACAAAGTCGCAGTATGGCCTCTGCCTCCCGATCTCACGATCAAGGTACTTCGGAATCTATATTGGTTTTGAATTGCTTGTTTGTTTTTTATTTGTGCATTTACTTAGTATAGCTGATATCGTTTTAGTCGAATTCGATCCTAGATGATGGACTATGAATGATGATTTGTAGGTTTTTGGTATGCTTGATACTCAAAGCGATTGTTATGCTGCTGCGACGTGTTCATTTTTTCAAAAGTGTGTTGTGGATCCTTTGTGTTTTTCAAACATCGACTTAATTACGTTAGTTCCTAAGGTCAACAATGTTGTAGGTTCGAGCTGGAAATGCACTTCAGTAAGCTCTCTTTTCTGTGTGTGGCTACGAGTATATATTGTTTTACGATGTCAGTTTTTGCTTGTTATTAGTATGTGAGAAGCCATGCATGATCATTCTTACTTATAAATACCTAATGAGTTGGGATGTTCTAGGACATTAATTTAGGCATAATTCTGTTTCTGTAAAATGTTAATAACTTGTGCTAGTGAAGTTACAACATTTGGTTCTTGCTAAGAAGAAGGAAAAATATATAACTACAAGGTTGCACCAGTTATGATAAAGAATGCCCCAATTTGTCAAAACTGTGTGCATGTTGCAAGGAACGAGGACATAACATGAGTGAAAACATGGGATTGTTCCAAGCCTTCTCCTACTGTGTCTTAATTAGTCTGGATGTTTTTTCCATGTTTTAAAGAGATTTGATCCAAATGATTTAATTAGAGCTTATTTAATTTGCAATTCAAATGAGCTTCTCTTTATGAGTTTGACCAATCAAATGAAAAGCAAAGGGGATGATGACTTCATTTGAAAAGTGAAAACAGTAGATCGTAAGCATGTAATACCCACTAACACCTCATGCAGTTATTATATTTTGTGCTTAGATGTGTTATTAATCAGAATATATAGGCTGCATAACTTCAGTAACATACTCTTAAATGTGTTAGTACCTTATGTGGTAAAGTGATGATAGCATGTTTGAATTAGTTTAAAGTATATTATCCAAAGCTTGCATTATGTGAACCTTCGTTCACACATCACTTGCTAAATGCTAATGTTCGTTAAGTTTTTCATAAGTGTGCATTGCAATATGCATATACTTACGTACAATGAGTTACATTTGAGCCATTAGCTTATAGTATTAGGAACGAAAAATGATCCAGACAAGGAAAAGAGTCACCTATTCTAACAAGGTCCTGCTGGAGTTCCCTGAGTGCGAATGGTGGTGCACTTGGGTATGTTGTCATTATATATATATATATATATATATATATATATATATATATATATATATATATATATATATATATATATAACTCATCATATGACCTTTATGTTTTTGACACTTTCTCATTTTTCTTTTTTAAAATAATTGGTAGGGCTCGTTTGAGAAGATTACACCTTTACAATATGGAAAGGATTGATAATACTGCTCTCTTGGCATCATTATCAGCTTGCCCTTCTCTCCTTGATCTGGAAATGGTAGACCTGTAAAACCCTTTTCGTAACGCACGCATACTCTATTATAGTTCTATTTCCCAAGGGCTAAGAGTATATTTTCAGATAGGTATGTTGAGTTGAGGCATACATTGGAATCAGTGAGCAAGAATTGCCCCTTAATAGAGCGTTTGGTCTTTGAATCTTCGAAAACAGGGATCCTTCTGTTTCATTCATGCTTGCTATAAGTCTTGCAAAATTTTAGGATAATTATGATTACCATTTATTTACATGTAGAGATGATGGTTTGAAATACCCAACCTGCAATGAATTCGTGCGCAGCTGCCCTAGCATAACTGCCTTGTCACTAAAGGGATTCAAGCTGCATGACTACAAGGCTCGTATGTTGGTGAATGTATATTTCTTGAATTATTTATGATCCATAACATATTTATCTGAAACTATATTGTGATATGTTAATCAATGTTTCAGGGGCTTCACAAATTGAAATATGTGGACTTGTCAACGTCTTACTCATGCACAGGTACTTAATTTTTTAAGGTAAGAAGTGTCATAAAACTTAGAGTTCAACTATATTACTTTTCTGATCATTGGCTGTAATCCTAACTACAAATTTGGATCGTAGGAACCTTGGTGCCAAACTGCCAATGGTGGTGGAAACCATTTGGAGGTCATGATTTTACGAGACTGTATCAATGCATCTCAAAGATGTAAAAGGACTAAATTGTCCCTAACCCCTCCCGCCATGGTTCATGTACTTGAAATTTAAAAAATAAAAAAAGTCGTTGGCAGGTTGAAGTTGAGCGCTTTGTGGGAGCTGTTCTTGCGGGAGAATTCAAGCACTTTAGACATCTTGTGAGTAAAAATACTCGTCCTCTGATGATTTAATAAATTTGTGATATAGTATAATATAACTCTTACAAATTACAACTTCAGTCCCTTTTTCCAATCTTTGAAGTTTAAATTGGGTTACCTTATTCCTTAAAACAGGACATATCCAACCGATAGATGTTATACTGATTTATCCTGTTTCCTTTTCTTTTATATGGATTTTATAAATAATTAATACATTAAATATGTGATTACAAATGCTATAGTTTCAATATATTATACTGTATAAAGCAATTCGAGATATTGTAAACATCTAAATACTTTCGGCCTGTTTTCTTTTTAGCTAATTTATTCTTAAAAGTAAATTGCAAAAACGGTATTTGCGCTTTCTGATTTTACCATGTTTGAATATTTTTTCATTGATGCTATCGATTTTGGTCCGTGTAACCTGAAATAAGTAACAAAATTAATAATTCATTCCTAGGGACCAACATTGAAAATAGAAAGCAGAAGGACCAGTTTTATAATTTACCCATTTTATTTTAGATCAACTGCAACCTATTTATAAGTAAACAGAGTGGAATTGACAATTTTAATAAATTGTTTGTTATAGGTTTAGAATTAAGGCTTAGGCATGGTCACTTCACTAGCTCAAAGTTCAACTCTTTTCTATGGTCTGATTTGGTAATTGGTACCCATTGTAGGGTCTAATAATTCAATAAAAATTTTAAGTAAGATTTAAGCCATCCATTCAAGTTGTTAATAAGATGAGAAAGAATTATATCTTGTATTGATCCAACACAAAAATGTTATATGTAGGTTTCCCGTATCCATACCATACATAAACAAAATAGCTTCAAGGAATAAATTTGTTTTACCATGAATTAATTACTCGGTTTTGTACAACTCGTGTAGAAATCCTAGAGATTGTTCTTTTTCCTATAATAGGGTTAAATAAAATTAACTAATTAAGTGAGATGACTACAACTCGTGTAGGAATTACTAGAGATTGTTCTTTTCCTAATGTCAGCTACTCTCTACAATACGGTTAAATATGTATTTAATTTATGCAATAATATTTTATTTTATTTTTCCTCAGTTTATATAACAAAATAGTCTGTATATGAAATGTGCAATGATATTATTGGTAAAAAATGAAACATTATTATTTAATCGGTGCATTGTAATAATGCAGTTGTTTTTCGGTTGTAATATTGCATATTTTGTCATAGATTAAATATGGCATAGTTTGTTCAAAAATAGTTTGTTGTAATGAAATGTTATTACATAGATACATTCAAGCCTTACTTAATAAAGATCATTTCTTTAGGATTTAATTCGTTATCTTTATCTTCATATATTACCGATAAAAATATACATTGAAATCATATTTGTAAAAATTCTTTGATAGATAAGATAATATTATTTTATAATACATTATTTAATTAACTCACTTAAATTTTCTGTGATAACTTGTACAACTATTCATTCTTAATCTTTATTTTTGAGTGCAACCAAATTGGGGTTTGAATAATAAGAGGTGCATGGTGAATTGGTGATGGTGTAACCGATTATTCGCTTTGGGTCCATTTCCAAGGGAGGATGTACGTGGACAAGAGGTGTGCTCTTCAGTTCTTGTACACGTCTTACTTTCAGAAAAAAAATAAATAAATAAATCAAAGGCTTGTGATGAGAGCTTTCTGTCCGGTGAAATCAAAAGCTATATGACCATTTGAAGTTGTGTTTATTTGCTCCCATTTTTCTTTGTTTTTTCTATCCATGGACTGTCGCAGTTGGGATTAAACCAATAAACCATATTTAAGGGTGAAATGCCAAAGTATTAAATGATGGGCTCCATGGTGTGGATGGACTAATGCATCTTTACAATGATGTTGATAAAGAACGATTGGTGCAGTAAGATAAATGATTAATTTGTGAACGATTTGTGTACTTATGTATATTGAGAAAGATATATTTGATAGTATTGTCAGTTGACAACGATAATTTATAGATGATTTTCAAAATATGAATACTCGCCGCCGTGGACAATTAATTATAAGACATTGACTAGTATTTTTATTTTAAATAACATTTGATCTTTGGCATAAAAACTATACTTGCCTTAGATAGTATTATTCACAACCCAACCCGATTACAAATGTTAACCGGTTTGGCTTCGGTTCACTGAACTTGTGTGCAAGCACGCGTACTGCAGGTACGAATGCTTCACCGGTCGACCAAAAAAGTCCAATGATTTTTTTGCAATTGTTTTCTTTTCGTTTAACAGTTACAAACACAAATTTAAGGCTATTAATAATAGATTTCGGTTTTGATCTACCAATTAATTATGTCATTTAATTGACTGTTACGTTTTGATGT
This sequence comes from Lactuca serriola, assembly GCF_051521515.1. Lineage (NCBI taxonomy): Eukaryota > Viridiplantae > Streptophyta > Magnoliopsida > Asterales > Asteraceae > Lactuca > Lactuca serriola. The sequence continues at coordinate 8,226,169 of NC_136416.1, forward strand.
TTAATGACATCAATTACGATTTACAGTATAAATAAAGCATCTCCTTGACTGCTTAGATTACATCGAATGAATCAAAAACAATCTCCTTTTTCTCTCTTACGCTTCTGTTTTTTCTTCCAATCTTTTGTTGCAACGAATGTATAATCCGGGCTAAATGAGAATTCGGGTAAAATAATTGTTTTCTACTCTTGTATCCTGGAAAACAAACATCTGCAATCCTCAATAAATAAATTTTACTTCTTGTTCTGTGCAATGACCAAACAAAAACAATCCAGGTCAAGGCATGTGGCCATTTTTTGGCCATTGTTGTACTACCGGTTTAGAAAAAGTCGTCAAAATGAGTGTGGTTACTTATTATAAGTAAATTGATTGTTAAGGACGAGCACAGAATTACTTAATTATTCTTAATTGTATGAAGTAATTATTAAATCATAAATTTGATGATTAAAATCTTAATGCAAAAACCTTTCCTTTCATGAAAGAAAATGGAGACTGAGCAATTTTTTTTAAAATAAAAATAAAATAAAAGGAGGTGTGAATAAGGACTAATTATTTTGAGGAAATAAAAAAGAAGAGATACTGCACCCACCACCTATAAATACCACCCAGATTTGCACCTATAGACTTCTTGCCTCGGTCTAAAAAATGGGCAGCAACAGTAACACCAACACTGTCCAACCACCACCTCAATACGCCCCCTACCGCCTCGTCAAAACCTTAACCGCCCACCAATCTGCCGTCTCCTGCGTCAAATTCTCCAACAGCGGCAAACTCCTCGCCTCCGCCTCCTTAGACAAATCCCTCATCCTCTGGAATGCCGAAAACCTAACCCTAATCTCCCGCCTCAACGGCCACACCGAAGGCGTCTCCGACCTCGCCTGGTCCTCCGACTCACACTACATCTGCTCCGCCTCCGACGACAAAACCCTCCGCATCTGGGACGCACGCGCCGCCGAATGCGTCAAAACCTTACGCGGCCACACCGATTTCGTCTTCTGTGTAAATTTCAGCGTTCATTCGAACCTCATCGTCTCCGGATCATTTGATGAGACGATTAGGGTTTGGGACGTAAAAACAGGGAAGACTAATCACGTAATCAGAGCTCACTCGTTACCCGTGACCTCCGTGCATTTCAACCGCGACGGATCGCTGATTGTTTCCGGCAGCCACGACGGTAGCTGTAAGATTTGGGATACCGCAACCGGAACCTGTTTGAAGACGCTCATCGACGATAAGGTTCCAGCGGTTTCTTTCACCAAATTCTCACCTAATGGAAAGTTTATACTCGTCGCCACACTCGACGATAATCTGGTTAGTTAATTTCCTATGAATTTATTTGGATATGTATTGTTTATTCTTCTTGTAGATCTAACAGTTAGTTTATAATTTGTAATCTGTAATTTATACTACTGTGAATGTAGAAGCTCTGGAACTACTCAACTGGAAAGTTCTTGAAGATGTATACAGGTCATGTAAACAAAAAGTATTGCATAACCCCTACGTTTTCTGTGACAAATGGTAAATACATCGTCAGTGGTTCAGAGGACCATTGCGTCTACATTTGGGATTTACAGGGGAAGAATCTGCTTCAGAAACTAGAAGGGCATACTGATACGGTTATTTCTGTAAATTGCCACCCAACAGAGAACATGATTGCGTCTGCAGGGCTTCTTGGTGATCGAACAATTAGGATATGGGTTCAACCAAGTTAAGTCAATAAGAGAGAAAATCTAAAGCTGTTTTGTTGTGTATCTACTGTTACTTCTGTATACCTAATTCAAGACTTATAAAATGAGATTAATTATGGTCACTCTGGTTAGGAAAATGATTTTCAGTAATTTTACTTGAAAGTAGTTTGCAATTTACATACCAAAATCGACTCACTCATGCCTGGCATCAGTTGATGATGGTTTTTCCAGCAAAAAATTAAGGACTGTTTCTTAAACCAAATGTGTCTTCAACACCACTAGTGACCTTCTTCCTTCTCTCAGCGATCATTTCCTTATATGCCTGAATGAACAAAAAGAAAGAAAGAACAAAGCATTTAAGACCTGATAGTATCAGCCACACTGTGAAAGATGAATGATGAAATGGTTCTAAGTTGTCCATACTTCATACCTTTGGGTAAGAATAGAGAAAGATGTACCACCAGGTGCAGATTAAAGCGGAAGCAACTGAAGTGGCTAAGACGTTGTGCAATATTAGCCAGCTTCCACCAATGATGGATGTTCCAGTGAGGGCAATTGTCCATGGTTGACACCTAAAACAATAAATTAATCAACCTCAACCATAAGGCCTATTGATTTTTACCTATGGATCATCATGCACTTGTAGATGTGGAATGCTAAGAAATTTTCAAGTGTCATTTATACAAACAACTAAACTTCAATTCAGAAGACAATTGTTGCATGGGAGTGTAACATAGATACTAAAAGAGCATTGATCTATCGTTTTTTTTATCCCTTTCTGATTTCTGAAATCAACTTCCCAATGCAATCAGAATGATCCGCCAGTAATTTTCACATCATACACTTCCTCACAAAATTGTACATGTCAAATCCTAAGAAATTCTTAAAAGTGTAACATATAAAAACAGCTAAAGCTCAATTCAGAACCACAGTGCATTGGGGAAAAAAAGAGATACGGACTAACGCATTCGTTTCTATCAATCAGCTTCTAAATGCGCAACAATTATCTATCTGAATGGATTTAGGCTCTAGCTTAGCAACCGCAACAAATACAGGAATCAAGAAGATAAAAGGGAAAACTGGATTAAAATTTACCAGGAAGGTTTGGTATCCCAAACTGAATCGTACTCGAGTGAAAGGTAGTTGAGGTATCCGTCCATGTCTTCCACCACGCCTTCCTCATCCAGGAACCTGCTCGAGCTCGACTTGTACTCCTCCTCCTTTGATTGTCCGTTGGAGGAATTGCTGCTGTGAAGGCGTAGGGTTTTAATGCCAAATTGAGATTTTCGAAGACGTAGACCGTATTCCGGCCGGAACACGCTGCCGGAGCGATGAGATCCCGGAGAAACAACTACCGTTGGAGGAGCAGAGCAACGAGAGAAGAGAGAGATGGTTATCATTATCGCCTTCTCGTTTCGATGCGCTTCTGTGCTGTGAAGTGTAACTTGTTAGCCTCCCAAAATTTGCGAAGTGTCAAACTAGAATAGAGGCACGACGTCGTTCGGGAGTAATTTGAAATGACATGTTGACCCCTCGGACTATGTCATTGCACAAAAAAGACTACTCAAATTTTACACAGCTTTAAAAAACTATCCCTCCAAATTTACGTATAGGAACACATACCAAAAACTCACAATTCCGGTTTTTCCTTTTCCCTAATCTGATACGCCTTTAAGGCAGCTCGTCCATGTTATTGATCTGACGACACAACCTTCGACCACCTTCCTCCAACGTCTTCCTCCGACCACCCTTCATCCGATTTAGGTTTGTATTCTCCTATTTATGTTCATGTTTTTCCTATTTTGTTGAGATTTCCCATGTTGCTCATGTTTTGTTAAATTATAAGAAAATGAGTAAAAATATGTTGGGTGTATGTTGTGTGTTAAATTGGTTGTTAATTTATGTAACATTCCGGTGTTGAGGTATTTTCAATTTTAACCCTATGTATGAATAAATATTGTTGTTTAGTCCTTGAGTTTAAGAAAGAGTGCAAAATGGCCCATATTGGCATTTTGGTAATTTTGGCAAAGGATTAGTACGCTAAGCTTACATTGTGTACGCTAGGCATACTAGGGCGGACCCTAGTATGTTGGGCGTACACCGCATACGCAGTGTGTACGTGGTTAACCTTCAAACCCTTAGTTTTAGGGTTTTACCCATATATAAGCATCATTATCTCTCATTTCTCATACCCTCACCAGCCTCTGTCATAGAAAATACGACCTCTAGCAAACCCTAAGAGAGAAGAGTGCATTTTGAGCCCATTTGTGTGCTTTGGTGGTGTTCTTGAAGAAGAAGAAGTTGGTGCAAGGACTTGGAGCTTGGGAAGAAGCTTGGATCTAGGATTCTTCACTTGTTAGCTACCTCCAAAAGGTAAAAAGCTCCTTGCTTGATCATCCTATCTTGTAGATCTAGCTATTTCTTCATTTAGGGCATTTTTGGTCCTAAATTTGGTGATTCTTGTGTAACACTTGATTCTTTGGACTTTTTAGTTTAGACATTTAGGAGTGTAGGGTTTTGTGGATTTGGTCCCTTAGGGGCAGAATTGTCAACTTCAGGGAAGTTGGAGTACGTTAGGCGTACTCCTTGTACGTTGGGTGTACTCATGCAGGTTGGTCACGGAGCTCATCCACGTATGTTGGGCGTACGTGGAGTACGCTTAGCGTACATGAGCTGTTTAGAAACCCTAATTTTAGGGTTTTACTGTCACAACTAGGAATTCTGATACGTTGTAAACACTTAACAAAGAATGACATTGTAGCTAAAACTTGAAAACATGTATGGTGTTTGTTCAATGACAACAAAATTCCATCAAATACCTATACAAACATTCAAATAGTCAACAAAAGTTGGAAACCCTAAAAATCTCGGTTTAAGTCCATTTGGACTAGGATTTCCTTAATGGGCCAATATGCTTCCAATTTTGACTATTTTGGGCTTAGAACTCTTCAATAGGCTCTAATTGGACCCACTTTCATTTATTTTAACATTTTGGGCCATAATGGGCCTAGAATGAAATAAAATACCCTTATTAGGCCATAACAAATCTAATTAGCCCTAAAGGGGCCATAAAAATCATTCTTTTATACAAATTGGGCCGTAAAACCACTTAAGGGCCCATTGGGCCGAAAACCATTAGCTTGGGCTTCACATTATGAGACTTAAGCACAAAAAGCCCAAACCCTCTTCTCTCTTCTCTCTTTCTCGGCCGAAGAGGAAAACAAAAAAAATAGAAATTAATGAAATAAGGAGGGTTAGCCACCTCCTTATTACATTATGAACTTCCATGCACCATCACAAATCTCCATGCAATCCATCCTTTCACCTCTCTCTCGTCTTCCCCCCCCCCCCCCTCTCTTCTTATGAACGGCCGAGAGCCAAACCACACACACACACACACAACATCAAAACTCTTCCAAACTCTCTAAAATTCTCCTCCTTCCCACTCCGAAAATCTCGAAATTTTGCTTGTGCATCAAGAGGATTTCAAGAGAATATCATCACTTCTTGGTAAGTTATACATATCCAAGGATTTTATAACTCTTTTCTCATGACTAGACCCCTTCTCTTAAACAATTGTGGTAATCATACTCTTAGAATCACCTTAAACTCGAGATCATCATCAAGGTGTTGCTAGGGCCGAAAATCACCTCACTTTCTTCCATTTCTTCTTCAAAACCGTGATCAACAAGAAAAGGTGAGTTCATACCCCTCTCTTTTTGGTTTTCACAAGTTTTATGGGGGAGAATACAAGTAAAATGTGTAGATCTATGTGTATGTGTATGTTATGTGTGATTTCATGTGTTTATGTAGTAAATATGTAACAAAACTGAAAGAAATCTCAAGATCTATGGCTCAAGGAGGAAGATAAACATGATCTAAGATATATTACACTAAACAAGTCAATAAAAATTACCCTCTAAGGTGATAATAAACATATTACAACATAAAACTCATTTTTGGGATATATTTGTCAAATAAACAAAAGTTGGGTTGAAAGTTGTCATTCATGGTTTTCTTAAGGACCAAAAGAGTCAAAACAATAAAAATAAATGTTTTTATGAATATTATACTCTTTAAAGGACTAGAAATGTAATTTGTAGTTTAATGGGCCAATTTTTAGGCTTTTCGGCCGATAGGCCCAAAAAGTGCAAAAATATGGTTTTCAAGGGATTGAAATGGTAGATTTCTCAAAACAGGGGGTAAAAAGGGTAAACAAAACTGTTACAGGGATTAAAAATGATTTTTTTCCAAAAAGGATAAAAAAATGTAAAGTTTTTGAAATTTGGGTCAAAATTGTAAAAGTTGCAAAAAGTTTGGACTTTAACTGAAACATTACTTAAACAAGTCTATGGGTCAAAAATGTGTCAAAAAACATTACTTAAACAAGTCTATGGGTCAAAAATGTGTCAAAAAAAACATTACTGAAACATTACTTAAACATTACTAAAGGGGATGAAATTGCCAAAGAGTAAATTTTGAGATAAAACATTACTTAACCAAGTCTATGGGTCAAAAATGTCAAGAAAATGGTTTAAGGGCCTAAAATGTCGTTTTTAAAATAAGGGACTAAAATTGTCATTTTTATTAAAGAAGGGTTGAAAAGGTCAAACCAATATATTGAGTCAATTATTTTATTATTAAGATATTTGGGTCAAAAATACCAAATTACAACTTATGAAAATAGAAAGATGAATATACATATATTTTCAAATGTCGTTATTGTATCACCTGGTTCCTGGTACGTTAATCTTATTTGAGTGTTTTCCTTTTTTAGCCTTGGACTCGGCGAGTCATAGGTCCGACTCGCCGAGTAGAGACGGGACTCGGGACACGTTTAAGTAGGCGACTCAGTGAGTCACCGTTGTTGGATGAAACCCTAAGTTTCAGGGGTTTGCGCCCTATTTAAGCACTCATTTCCGCCCCAAGCCAGCCCCATTCACCCTCAGAGCCCTATACCTCGTTCAAGCCTTGCTTCTTGTGGAATTGAAGCCTTTGGTGTGTTCTTTTGAAGCTTTGGAGTGAGAAGGAGAGGAGATCAAGAAGAAGAAGAGGAGGTCAAGCACCTTTGAGCAATCTCAGAGTGTTCACTAAGGTATGGCTCGTTTCCCCCATGTTTTCATACTTATGGCTCCATTAAAGCCCTTTTTGATCCATTTTGTGGACTCATAATAAGCTGGGTAACTTCTAGATCTAGGTGAGATCGAGCTCCAGGAGCTTGGATCTACTGCCTTTATGGACCCATGTTGCATGTACACCCTAGATCTACCCTTTTTGGTGCATTTTGAGCCCTAAAACCCTCATTAGTGAGTATCTACACGTAAAGTTGGAAACTTTACGTGTTATTCATGCTCTAGGAACGCAGATCTGTGGATAGCATAAGCTGGATTCAAGCAAAATCGACCATATAGAGACTGCATGGTAGCGACTCGGTGAGTCGTTCATCTGACTCGGCGAGTCTGCTCGCGAGTCTCCGAGTTGTCCCCTTTTCGTTGTGTCGAGTAGAGTAGTGAGTCACGGGGTGTGACTCAGTGAGTTGGAAGCCGGACTCATCCATGAAGGAACTCGGCGAGTCATTGCCCTGACTCGACGAGTTCAAGGCAATCTTCTTAGATCAAGAACAGACTCGGCGAGTTGTTCATACAACTCGGCGAGTCTCAGCATAAGTGTTCATCGGATGAAGATGAACTCGGCGAGTTGTTCATACAACTCGGCGAGTAGGATGAAGGACTTGAACATCAGTTTGGAAGGAGAACTCGTCGAGTCAACGCCTAACTCGACGAGTAGAGACGGGATCCAGGTCAGTCGATTGGACAGGGACTCGGCGAGTTGGCGAGCCAACTCGGCGAGTCGGGTCAACTGAAAGTTGACTCTGACTTTGACTTAGGGCATGATTAGGGGTAATATGGTCATTTTACCCAAAGGGCAGTTAGCAGTGTTTGATTGAGTATGTTGTGGGAATTACAGCCGGAGGATTTCCGGAGCAGCAGTAGACAGTCAGTTCCCGATCAGATCAGCAGCTACTTCGAGGTGAGTTACCTTCCCGTAGCGGTGGGTCTACGGCCACAATGTCGGCCCACCAGTAGGAGTTGTATGTAGATGATTGTCTCTGTGATATTCATCTATGGATTACTACTACATGTGTTATGTTTATGTGCTAGTATGATATGATGCTATGTGCTAGTGACAGTATGGGAGATAGTCCCCGAGGTTCCCGGTCGGTAGGGCCGAAGGGGTAGTCATACTCAGCCATGTTAGATAGATTCTGATATTGTGATACATGTTATGTGGTAGTAGTAGAGGGGAGAAATAGTTCCCCAGTATCCGGTCGAGAGGACCAAAGGGGAGGCCAGCACCCAGATATGTTAGGCAGTATCCGGTCGAGAGGACCGAAGGGGAGGCCAACACCCAGATATGCTAGGCAGTATCCGGTCGAGAGGACCGAAGGGGAGGCCAGCACCCAGGTATGGTAGGCAACGTCTGGTCGAGAGGACCGAAGGGGTAGGTCGGGCACCCAGATATGCCTGACAATATATGTATGTTATGTGATTTTATGGTATGTGGTACAGTGGGGGAACTCACTAAGCTTCGTGCTTACGGTTTTCAGTTTTGGTTTTCAGGTACCTTTGCTTCAAAGGGGAAGGAGTCGGCGCGGTAGCGGCCTGTCACACACACTCTTGTTTCCGCAGTTATGAGTTTATTCTGGGATTGATAATCTGATATTTTGGTTGTTCAAATGTTGTGGATTTCATATTTGGTTTTCGATGTGAAATGGTTTAATTAAACAATGTTTTAATTATTAATGTTTTCTAAGTAATGATTTAAAAACGAAATTTTTGGACGTGAAAATTGGGTCGTTACAGTTATAAACAACCGACCAGCCTCGTGCCGTTATGAATTTTACAATCGTTCAATCAAACTTTCCGACAATTGTACTTACCTAAAACAAGTAAATATTCAAATCTTTGGGCTTGAAAGTTTCTAATCATGCTTATTGGGCCTTCGTGACCCATTAACATAACTTTTGGGCCCAACGATAATAATAAATGTTTATTGGGCCTCCTGTGACCCAATTACATGCTTAAGGGACCATCAATGGCTTCACGTGCTATTGGGCCTCAGTGGCCCATTAGCATTGCTAGTAAGGTCCAAATAAATCAAATGCGGAATGGGCCAACTTGTCCTTCGTATACCCAACAGCCTTAAATAATACACGGAATTAGCAGGACCTTGTAATCCTCTTCTCCTCGTTTGTTAGGCTTACCTTCAATTCAAGTAAACAAATACAGGTTATTAATCAATGGTAATCAAATTCATTTTGGATTCAGCGAGTATAACGGGCGACACCTTTATGGGTCGTTTGTAGTCTGTAGTTATAATCAAAGTCTCCTGGAGGGAGAGCGAGAATTTGTGTATAGATCTATACGGGGGTGACTCCCCCACACCGTAGTTGCTCGCTACAGTTAGACTCGGCCAGTCTAGGGTGACAAAATCTTAAGATCAATTTTGGCGTTCATTAGAATGTCAAGACAGACGAACTAGTCATTATCATGCATGGTTATAACGACTCACATAAATAAATCCAATACTATCCGAGTAATCAAGGAAAATCATAATCATTCGTTGTGATGGCATAACAATTCGAAACAATTATATTATATTATATTATCGGAAAACATCGGGTTTTTTGAAGAGATCAACACCATTCACTTGTACTTCTCAATAACTATAACACAAGGATCAAATAACAAATAATCTAAATTAACATTTACTCATATAATTATCCATATTTGATTTATTTAATGATTTCTTGCAAAATAATTTACCAATTTATCAAAATAATTAATCAATTATCACATAAGGAAACAAATATTTTATTAATTGATAAATATCTTCAATTAGATTAAGAAAATACTCATATATATCATAAAATCGGATTTATATTGATCTAATATGATAAAGGCAAGTATCTCAAAGACAAACAACAAGAAATCCCGAAAATAGCTCCATCTGACGCTCGAACTCGCCGAGTACCCCCATGGACTCGCCGAGTAGGGGCAACTCGCCGAGTCCACAGTGGGACTCGCCGAGTCCATCATGCAGAACCACAAAAATCAAATTTTTTCAACATACAAGGCATCAATACAATAGAAACCAATCTAGGCTCTGATACCACTGATGGTTTTGGTCCTAAGAACATCCTATGTGCTCATACAAACCCTAATGCTTGGATCTAGGTTTCTCTATTGTACATGCAAGTTATCCAAGACTATAAACCCTAATTCTAGCAATCAAGTAATCATATTAACATGAGAATAGGTTTAAGATGTTACCTTGATTATTATGTAGCAATAACAATCCCAAATCTCCTTGTATTGACTTTAGAAAGCTTAGAGTCACAAATGTCACTCCTCTAATGGTTCACAAACACCATAAGCAAGAGGATGAAGAGGAGAGAGGATGGAGGCTGCCCAAAATGTGTTCTAACCCTAGAAGAAAGCTTCACCACGTTTTTGGGTCATAAGGGTCTTATATATAATTAGGCAATTAGGGTTATCTAACAAGGAAACCCTAATTTGGATGCTTAAGCCCTAAGCAACCCATGGACTCCTTTAATTAGGGCATTGGACGATTTCCTTATGGGTTTCCCCATAGAATTCGTCCACCCCTTAATACAAGGCAATCTATGGCCCAAATTGCAATTATCTTATAATTACAATTCCAGTCCCTTAAGTTTAATTAATCTCTTTTAGTCACAAAACTAATTACCAATTAATTATTGACTAATATTAATTAAACAATATGATTTCTCCTTTAATATATTATTCTCATAATATATTAATAAATCATATTTAATCCTTTCTCTCCATAATTCATCCTATCAAGTTGCTTTGGTGAAGGCAACCCAAAAGGACCATGCACCATCAGGTCAAGTACATACCAAAATAGTTATGGACTTAGACACTAATCCAACAGATGAGGGACTACGCGAGTTCATCACGTCAGAGATCACCAGGGGTATCCTTGAGTCGACCCCCATTATCTTCGGGTCGATCAAGGAAGGGATCATCGAGTTGATGGAGGATCGCCTTAGGGCGTTCAGGTGTGACATGGCATCTGGCCAGTCGGGATCTCGCACGTTATCCTTTAAGGACTTCAGGGGCAGTGGTGCGTCGGATTTCCACGGGGTGAAAGACCCCATTGCTGCCAGGTGATGGATTGCGGACATCGAGTCTGCACAGTTGACTAGCTTCTGCCCCGAGGGGTCGAAGGTGAGGTATGTAGCAGGGTGTTTACGAGACCGAGCTCGAGATTGGTGGGAGTCAGTGGGTGACTCGTTGGGAGCCTCAGCTATCGAGGCTATGACCTGTTCGGACTTTGTGACCAGGTTCAGGGCAGAGTTTGCGCCGGCTGTCGAGCTTCAGCAGCTGGCCAGGGAGTTTTTGGACATGAGACAGACGACGAAGATTGTGGTGGAGATCACCGCCAAGTTCCGGGAGAGGGCACTGTTGGTGCCCCAGTATGCGTTCGATGAGGACATGAGGAGGACCCGCTATCATGACATGCTCCGGGCTGATATCCAGGAGCACGTTAGTTTTTCAGCTTGCCCCACCTTGGACTCTATGATTTCCAGGGCGAGGGAGAGGGAGATAGATTTGGAGCACATCCGAAAATGGAAGGCAGAGGAGGGACAGTCAGGAGGGGCTTCGGGGAAGAAGCCCAAGGGATCAGATTTGGGGCCAAAGGGCCAACAGGGACGGAGTCGCTGCAGGAAATGCGGCAAGTCGCACGAGGGGGCGTGCAGGTTGGGATCATCAGGTTGCTATAAGTGCGGCAAGTCTGGGCACTATAGCAGGGATTGCACTGCTCCGGCAGCAGTTATTCAGACGTTTGAGTTGCTGTGTTTCCATTGCAACCAGAGGGGCCACAAGAAGGCCAATTGCCCCCAGTTGACAGTTACAGCGCCGGTGAAGGCGCCAGCTCCAGCGACCCTGCGGATCACAGATGGCCGGCAGGGCAAGGCAGAGGCTCCAGTGGTGAGGAGCCGGGCATTTCAGCTGACCGCCGAGGATGCACGCGCAGCACCCGATGTGGTGACGGGTATGATTCTTTCCCTCTCATTTATTTATATGATGTTATGATATTGATATGTGCTCGATATATGTATATATGTGTTAGGATCGTTCCATGTGAACGGTATCCCAGTTAAGGTGTTGTTCGACTCGGGTGCTACCCGATCATTTGTTTCCCTTGCGCTTAGTAAGAAGTTTCCTGAGTCTTCGGGCATGCTGGATTGCCCTTTGGAGGTGGAGATTGCCGACGATCGATCGGTGCGGGCGTCATCAGTATTCAGAGATTGTGTTCTGAGGTTATTCGAGGAGCGCTATTTGGTAGATCTGGTTCCCATTCCGTTGCGTGGGAACAAGGTGATTATAGGCATGGATTGGTTGAGCCCTAATGGGGCGATGATAGATTGCGCACAACAGCTAGTGCGAGTCAGGACCCCAGGTGGGGGAGAGTTAGTGATTCATGGCGAGAGGCTGCAGTGTGGACCTGCAGTATATTCAGCAGCGAGGGCTAGACGCTACCTTCAACAGGGATGCGCAGGATACATCGCGTACATGATGGATACCCGGGAGGCGGGTAAGGCGACAGTGAGCGAGGTTCCGGTGGTGCGAGATTTCGCAGATGTCTTCCCAGAGGAGCTTCCTGGGATACCTCCGGAGCGACAGGTGGAGTTCAAGATTGACCTCGTTCCTGGTGCAGCTCCGATAGCCAAGGCACCGTATCGGTTGGCTCCTACTGAGATGCAGGAGTTGTCTACGCAGCTGCAGGAGCTGCTAGACAAGGGATTCATTAGACCGAGCAGTTCACCCTGGGGAGCCCCGATTCTGTTTGTGAAGAAGAAGGACGGGTCGCATCGGATGTGTATAGATTATCGGGAGCTGAACAAGGTAACGGTGAAGAACCGTTACCCACTCCCGAGGATTGATGATCTCTTTGATCAGTTGCAGGGAGCATCTTGGTTCTCCAAGATCGATTTTCTTTCAGGCTATCACCAGATGAGGGTTAGAGAGGAGGACATACATAAGACAGCGTTTCAGACGCGTTATGGCCATTATGAGTTTGTGGTGATGCCGTTTGGGCTCACCAATGCTCATGCCGCGTTCATGGACCTCATGAACCGCGTATGCAGGCCGATGCTGGATCGGTCTGTGATAGTTTTCATTGACGACATCTTGGTTTATTCCAAGACACAGGAAGAGCACGAGGAGCATCTGAGAGAGGTTTTGGAGACCCTGAGGAGGGAGAGCTTGTACGCCAAGTTCTCCAAATGTGAATTTTGGTTGCGCGAGGTGCAGTTCCTTGGACATCTCGTCAACCAGAACGGGATTTCAGTAGACCCGGCCAAGGTGGAGGCCGTGATGAGATGGGAGGTTCCTAAGTCTCCATCCGAGATTCAGAGCTTCCTGGGATTAGCAGGCTACTATCGTAGATTCATTCAGGATTTCTCCAAGATAGTCGTACCCCTGACGCGGCTGACGAAGAAAGCCTTAGTCTTTCGGTGGGGACCCGAGCAGCAGGCTGCGTTTGAGACGCTGAGACAGAGATTGTGCGAGGCGTCAATCTTAGCCCTGCCAGAGGGCGTAGAGGATTTTGTGGTTTAGTGTGACGCTTCTATTTCAGGGTTGGGCGCGGTACTGATGCAGAGGGGGCATGTCATTGCCTACGCTTCGAGGTAGCTCAAGCCTCATGAAGGGAACTACCCGACGCATGATTTGGAGTTGGGGGCGGTGGTTTTTGCCCTCAAGATTTGGCGGCATTACCTCTACGGGGTTCGATGTACCATTTACACAGAACACAAGAGTTTGAGGTACCTCATGGATCAGCCAAATCTGAACATGAGGCAGCGTCGGTGGTTGGACGTGGTAAAGGATTATGATTGCGAGATCCTCTACCACCCGGGGAAGGCCAACGTGGTGGCCGATGCGCTTAGCCGCAAGGCGGCGCCGATCAGGGATATTTGCATGAGGATGACCGTAGTGACTCCCCTGTTGGAGCAAATTCGAGAAGCTCAACAGGAGGCTATCAAGGAGGAGCATCGGAAGAGCGAGCGTGTGGTGGGTCAGGTTTCCTCCTTCGATTATGATAGCCGAGGACTATTGACACTATACCGTAGGGTGTGGGTGCCATATCACGGAGGTGTGCGTCAGATCTTGATGGAGGAGGCGCATAAATCCCGATTCTCTATTCATCCAGGGGCGACGAAGATGTATAGGGATCTTCGTCTAGATTATTGGTGGCCCTGCATGAAGCGGGATGTGGCTTGGTACGTCGAGCGGTGCTTGACCTGCAGGAAGGTCAAGGCCGAACATCAGAGACCGCATGGCAAGATGCAGCCGTTGGACATCCCGTTGTGGAAATGGGAAGATATCACGATGGATTTTATCACGAAGCTTCCCAGGACCGCGCGTGGAGTAGATTCGATTTGGGTCATCATGGATCGGTTGACCAAGAGTGCTCATTTTATTCCGATTCAGGAGAGCATATCGGCCGAGAAATTGGCCGACATCTATATTAGGGAGATTGTGGCGCGGCACGGGGTGCCAATATCGGTTATCTCGGACAGGGATGTGTGTTTTACTTCCAGGTTTTGGAAGAGGTTTCATGAGGAGTTGGGCACTCATCTGCATTTTAGCACCACTTTTCACCCGCAGACAGATGGTCAGAGCGAGCGGACCATCCAGACTTTGGAGGATATGTTGCGGGCATGCGTGCTCGATTTCGGTGGTAGCTGGGATACCTATCTTCCCTTGGCTGAGTTCTCATACAACAACAGCTACCACGCGAGTATTGACCGTCCTCCATTCGAGTTGTTGTACGGTCGGAGGTGTAGGACCCCGATATGCTGGGGTGAAGTTGGTCAGAGGGTCATGGGGAACACCGAAGTAGTGCTCCAGACTACCGAGAGGATTCAGCAGGTTCGGAGCAGGCTTCAGACCGCGCAGAGTCGGCAGAAAAGTTACGCTAACAAGCGTCGATCCAACTTGGAGTTCCAAGTCGGGGATATGGTTCTCCTGAAGGTGTCGCCTTGGAAATGCGTCATTCGATTCAAGAAGCGGGGCAAGTTGGGCCCGAGATTCATCGGACCGTTCAGAGTTGTAGCCCGGGTGGGCAAGGTGGCGTATAGGCTGGATCTGCCAGTCGAGCTCAGCCAGATCCACAGCACATTCCATGTTTCTCAGCTGCGAAAGTGCCTAGTGGACGATTCAGCAGTAGCCCCATTAGAGGATATACAGGTTAATGACAGCCTGAATTACATTGAGCGCCCAGTCGCAATCCTCGACAGGAAGTCGAAGGATTTGAGGAACGAGAGAGTGGAGCTAGTAAAGGTGCAATGGCAGCACCGCAAGGGTTCGGAATGGACTTGGGAGCCGGAAGAAGAAATGATGGAGCATTACCCCGAGCTGTTTCAGGATCAAGCGGTAGACATCGGGGACGAAGTCTAAAATAAGTGGGGGAGATTTGTAGCACCTGGTTCCTGGTACGTTAATCTTATTTGAGTGTTTTCCATTTTTAGCCTTGGACTCGGCGACTCATAGGTCCGACTCGCCGAGTAGAGACGGGACCCGGGACATGTTTAAGTAGGTGACTCGGCGAGTCCATATCCTGGACTCGGCAAGTCACTGTTGTTGGATGAAACCCTAAGTTTCAGGGGTTTGCACCCTATTTAAGCACTTATTTTCGCCCCAAGCCAGCCCCCATTCACCCTCAGAGCCCTATACCTCGTTCAAGCCTTGTTTCTTGTGGAATTGAAGCCTTTGGTGTGTTCTTTTGAAGCTTTGGAGTGAGAAGGAGAGGAGATCAAGAAGAAGAAGAGGAGGTCAAGCACCTTTGAGCAATCTCAGAGTGTTCACTAAGGTATGGCTCGTTTCCCCCATGTTTTCATACTTATGGCTCCATTAAAGCCCTTTTTGATCCATTCCCAAGCTTATGTATGCTTGTGGACTCGTAATAAGCTGGGTAACTTCTAGATCTAGGTGAGATCGAGCTCCAGGAGCTTGGATCTACTGCCTTTATGGACCCATGTTGCATGTACACCCTAGATCTACCCTTTTTGGTGCATTTTGAGCCCTAAAACCCTCATTAGTGAGTATCTACACGTAAAGTTGGAAACTTTACGTGTTATTCATGCTCTAGGAACGCAGATCTGTGGATAGCATAAGCTGGATTCAAGCAAAATCGACCATATAGAGACTGCATGGTAGCGACTCGGCGAGTCGTTCATCTGACTCGGCGAGTCTGCTCGCGAGTCTCCGAGTTGTCCCCTTTTCGTTGTGTCGAGTAGAGTAGTGAGTCACGGGGTGTGACTCAGTGAGTTGGAAGTCAGACTCATCCATGAAGGAACTCGGCGAGTCATTGCCCTGACTCGACGAGTTCAAGGCAATCTTCTTAGATCAAGAACAGACTCGGCGAGTTGTTCATACAACTTGGCGAGTCTCAGCATAAGTGTTCATCGGATGAAGATGAACTCGACGAGTTGTTCATACAACTCGGCGAGTAGGATGAAGGACTTGAACATCAGTTTGGAAGGAGAACTCGTCGAGTCAACGCCTAACTCGACGAGTAGAGACGAGATCCAGGTCAGTCGATTGGACAGGGACTCGGCGAGTTGGCGAGCCAACTCGGCGAGTCGGGTCAACTGAAAGTTGACTCTGACTTTGACTTAGGGCATGATTAGGGGTAATATGGTCATTTTACCCAAAGGGCAATTAACAGTGTTTGATTGAGTATGTTGTGGGAATTACAGCCGGAGGATTTCCGGAGCAGCAGTAGACAGTCAGTTCCCGATCAGATCAGCAGCTACTTCGAGGTGAGTTACCTTCCCGTAGCGGTGGGTCTACGGCCACAATGTCGGCCCACCAGTAGGAGTTGTATGTAGATGATTGTCTCTGTGATATTCATCTATGGATTACTACTACATGTGTTATGTTTATGTGCTAGTATGATATGATGCTATGTGCTAGTGACAGTAGGGGAGATAGTCCCCGAGGTTCCCGGTCGGTAGGGCCGAAGGGGTAGTCATACTCAGCCATGTTAGATAGATTCTGATATTGTGATACATGTTATGTGGTAGTAGTAGAGGGGAGAAATAGTTCCCCAGTATCCGGTCGAGAGGACCAAAGGGGAGGCCAGCACCCAGATATGTTAGGCAGTATCCGGTCGAGAGGACCGAAGGGGAGGCCAGCACCCAGATATGTTAGGCAGTATCCGGTCGAGAGGACCGAAGGGGAGGCCAGCACCCAGATATGCTAGGCAGTATCCGGTCGAGAGGACCGAAGGGGAGGCCAGCACCCAGGTATGGTAGGCAACGTCCGGTCGAGGGGACCGAAGGGGTAGGTTGGGCACCCAGATATGCCTGACAATATATGTATGTTATGTGATTTTATGGTATGTGGTACAGTGGGGGAACTCACTAAGCTTCGTGCTTACGGTTTTCAGTTTTGGTTTTCAGGTACCTCTGCTTCAAAGGGGAAGGAGCCGGGGCGGTAGCAGCCTATCACACACACTCTTGTTTCCGCAGTTATGAGTTTATTCTGGGATTGATACTCTGATATTTTGGTTGTTCAAATGTTGTGGATTTCAAATTTGGTTTTCGATGTGAAATGGTTTAATTAAACAATGTTTTAATTATTAATGTTTTCTAAGTAATGATTTAAAAACGAAATTTTTGGACGTGAAAATTGGGTCGTTACAGTTATAAACAACCGACCAGCCTCGTGCCGTTATGAATTTTACAATCGTTCAATCAAACTTTCTGACAATTATACTTACCTAAAACAAGTAAATATTCAAATCTTTTGGCTTGAAAGTTTCTAATCATGCTTATTGGGCCTTCGTGACCCATTAACATAACTTTTGGGCCTAACGATAATAATAAATGTTTATTGGGCCTCCTGTGACCCAACTACATGCTTAAGGTACCATCAATGGCTTCACGTGCTATTGGGCCTCAGTGGCCCATTAGCATTGCTAGTAAGGTCCAAATAAATCAAATGCGGAATGGGCCAACTTGTCCTCGTTTGTTAGGCGTACCTTCAATTGAAGTAAACAAATACAGGTCATTAATCAATGGTAATCAAATTCATTTTGGATTCAGTGAGTATAACGGGCGGCACCTTTTTGGTTCGTTTGTAGTCTGTAGTTATAATCAAAGTCTCCTGGAGGGAGAGCGAGAATTTGTGTATAGATCTATACGGGGGTGACTCCCCCACACCTTAGTTGCTCGCTACAGTTAGACTCGGCCAGTCTAGGGTGACAAAATCTTAAGATCAATTTTGGCGTTCATTAGAATGTCAAGACAGACGAACTAGTCATTATCATGCATGGTTATAACGACTCACATAAATAAATCCAATACTATCCGAGTAATCAAGGAAAATCATAATCATTCGTTGTGATGGCATAACAATTCGAAACAATTATATTATATTATATTATCGGAAAACATCGGGTTTTTTGAGGAGATCAACACCATTCACTTGTACTTCTCAATAACTATAATGCAAAACTTCTCATTTATACACGCTTTGAAATCACTCACGCATAAAACTATGGATCTTCACACTTTGGTATAAATTATTTTCTTTTCAGAAAATATCGGATTTTCTGGGTTTTATAAACTACACAAAACATTTTCAAAACAACCCTGCTTATGAACTCACCAACATTCCATATGTTGACGTTTTCAAAATAACTTGTATTCTTAGGTAACAGGTAAGTTGAGGAGTAATACCAAGTATGTTAGGGTGTTATGCTTTTGAAAACTTTCAAACAATTTATGCTATGAATATGTAATGTTTAAACAATGTACTTGATGTGAACAATGTCAGTTGTAATGTATTAATGCATGGTGAAGTTTATGTTATGTTTCATGTATATTCATTGTGATCATATTCAATTTGAGTCACGCGATCCCTCGAACGTCTCCATCGTCTGGTTCAGGGGTGTGACATTTACCATATATAAAGCATAAGATAGCCTCTTTTGGCCTTGTTTAAGCAGCCTACATACCCTTGAAAACCCTAATTCGTTCCTTAGCCTTTGTGTGGTGCTTTTTAGCTCTTGTGAAGCTTTTGGTGGGTGTTGTGCATCTTGAAGTGATAGGAGAAGAAGCTTGAAGAATCATTTTTTGAAGGAGAACCTTGAGATCCAGCTTTAGCACCTTCATTTCGTGGATTCTGAGGTATAAAGTTCAAAGGATGTCATCTTTCATAGATCTATTCATTGGCTTGTTTTTGGTCATTTTGGCCCCTTTGGTTGGTGATTGTGAGCTAAGGTCATTTTTGGACCTTATCCTTGTAGATCTGGTCATATTAAGGGTTTCTTAAGCATAAAGGTGCGAACTTTATAGTGGTTTTGGATCTCATGCATGTGTTAAGTCATTTATTAAGCTCTTTTGAGCTCTAAAGCCCTATTAAGCCATGCATGCACGTAAAGTTGGCAACTTTACGTGATGAAACACCTTAAGGAAGTCAGGTCTAGGTTTTGGGGCGAGATCTTAACTGATTAAGTGTTGAATGAGGGAGGATGGTCAAGCTGAGGAGTACGTTGGGCGTACAAGTTGGTACGTTGCGTGTTCAAGCCTCAATGTGAGTACGCTTAGCGTACAAGCTGAGTACGCCACGCGTACTCACTAGTTAGGCCACAGAAGGTTTGGGCTCACGATGTTAGGCCATGTTTGGTCTATGGATAATTAGGGCCTTGTTGGGCCATCAGAATATTATTTTGGGGCTAATGATATTTTATTGGGCTTTTGGTTTAAGGGCTTTGGGCCTAATTTGGAAACTTGGGCCATAGTTGGGCCATGGGTGATTATTTTAGAATTTGGATCTTTGGACAATTGGGCTTGGACCTTGGGCCAAAGATATGGAAGGGTAAAAAGGTCTTTTACCCTAGTTTGGACTCTTAGGGTGAGTCAGGATCCACTTATTAACTGGATGATGTTTTGGGATTATAGCGCGGAGATTTTTAGCGAGCCAACAGCCAGACATTTATCCGTGAGATTCATCAGTGCGAGGTAAGTTTCCTCACTATGATTAGCGGGTCGAAGGCACCAATGCAGGCCCATGATTTTGTTATGTTAGGATGCTAGATGTATGTGTGACTCTTGCATGTGTTATGTGCTCGTATGCTTACCGGACGGGGCCCGATGACCATTCTGTATGTTATGTATCTTTGTGATTATTGCATGTGTTTATATGTTTATATGTTTATATGTATATTGGCCATGGCCAGATGACTGACAGATTTGTATACCGAGCAGGGCTCGATGTTGGGCGGGGCCTATTATGTGTTTATTTATATATGTATGGTATGTGGTATTTCGGGGAACTCACTAAGCTTTATGCTTATGATTTTCAGTTTATGTTTCAGGTACTTTTGGTTCCAAAAGGAAGAGCCTGAAATGATTGCAGAGCACACACACCCCGATCAGCCTTTCCTAGCTCATTGTTAGTTAGGCCTGAATTGGGCTAGCACAAGGTCTGACCTAATTGTCCCCTATAAAGTGAACAATATCTCCTCCATGTAGAAGAATCCTTTCCCTTTGGCTTAGCCGCCGCCCTAGACTCCGGCTGGGTGGCTCAGCCTCTACCTTCCGCCTTCAGCCACCATACGCCATCCCAAGCACCAAGATGGTTCTCTCCAGCTAAGGAGAATTATCTCATCCATCCAACTTATCTAAATTGATCGTCGGAGCCTGCTCCCGGGGCACAGTCCTTGGGGCGGTTCTAACGACCTTGTCTATTGTGACCTCACAGATTCCCTCCGGCGTAGAAGCACATCCTTAGAGCAGGTGGTCGAAGCTGATGTCGCATCATTTGGCGCCATCCATAGGAATCAAACCCACGACCATGTAAACATCTTGGTGATCTCCGTCAACGACTCAGTCCCCTGTCTCAAATCCAAGTACTCCTGGTCCAACCTCTCTCGCTCCACCAGAGGAACATATCTAGAACAGAACATCTCAGAGAACTACTCCCAAGTCACAGCAGCCCTCTGCTCAGGAGAATATGAGCTAATAACAAGTCTCCACCAATCCTTCGCTCCGACCGAAGAAGGTTCAGAGTGCACTTGACCTTCTAGTCACCTGGGCAAGATCAAGTGAAGAAACATCCTTCGACGTCAAACGGGCACCTCATGGCTATGATCAGATCCTGAACTCCATCAAATTTCGGGGGTTTGTATTGTTGAAGTCCCGATACTGGAAAGCTCTCTCAGCGCCAATCCCGGCCGCAACAGCAGCCGTCTCAGAAAGTGCAACATATCGATCATCAAAGTACTCTATCATAATGATCTTAATAGACCCAAACATCTTTGGTAACTGTCCCTGGAAGAGGGAAACAACCTCTTCCTTAATGATCTCCCTAACCCGATCCGCAGTCAATGTTGGCTTATCCTGGCCACCAGTTCCAGATCCTAATCCAGATCCTGCCTTAAATCGTCTCGTAATCGCCATACTAAAAATAAACCAAGGAGATATCAGATAAAACACATATAATACCATGGAAATCAATTCTTAACAAAATCATAGGGGTTGTGATTTCCCTGCTATGCGTACGGGTCCTGTGCTTCCAGTAGTACGGTCTCATACCACCTTCCACACCTACCTATATTTGTCTCAGAGGATCATCACAACAACCCTAACAATACTCACTAGAATACGCATACACTATATCCTCACTTCCTAGAGGAAGGCTAAACATTACGTAACTGGTCGACTGACCCCACACAACTCATCCATGAAACTTCCATCAACCCTGTAGCACTCGTGTATGCTAATCATACATAACACAGGATCTTATAGACAGTCGAATACTTGATTCTACCCTAAGCCCTTTATCATACAAGAACAGGAAATAAGGCTAAACCAAACATTCTCGGGCTATAGAATCTTAGTTATGTACAACTATGATGCATACACTAAGCAACTACAGTTATGATGTCAATTCCATATAAGAAAGAAAACCTAGGCTACCAGGCATCATATAATTAGGCGATTCTATCATACAATTCATGAAGATCCCTAGCCTATCACTAGCATGTTGTTCTAACATATCACAACATCAAATAACAGTGTGGTAATTTGGGGTTTACTTACTGGCTCCAGTTGATCGTACACATCCTTTCTTGATTATTTTGAAAGCAATTTTGAAAATCATTTTTAAAACCTTTTCTTTTCCTTAGTTTGATATTAGGTTCACACGAGTGTTCCTCCAGTTTACTCAAACTAAGGCTCTGATACCAACTTGTAACATCCATAAAAATCACAACAAATTTGAACTTTTTTAAACAACCCCAACTCATAGAATGTTTACAAAATCATTGTTTTCAAAGAATTGTTCCATATCAGAGTATCTCATAAATCAAAAGTGCATAAAACAGAGGATGTGTACAGTCATGACTATGCCTTCCCGCGATCATCAGAAGTACCTAAAACAATAACTAAAAACTGTAAGCCAAAGCTTAGTGAGTTCCCTCAAGGTACCAAAACATAAACAGATAACATATGCAACAACATGTCGGTTCCAATCAACCATTGGGTTGGAATACTCCCGGCCCAATCACCCTCTGGGTCCAGTCATCCTCAGGATGCCCTAGGTGGAATGCCAATATACAATGGTTCCAATCAACCATCGGGTTGGAATGCCAATATACAACGTGTCCAGTCATCCTCGGGATGGAATACCCTCGGGCCTAATCAACCATCAGGTTGGAATGCCCCCGATCTGTTGGGCCACACACATAGCAATAAAGCCTCAACCACCAACCAAAATATGTGCACATATAACAGATAAACATATAATCAGTCAACAGATAAATCAGGCAGATTTACAGATCACTAAGCATAACATCATCCCATATACCGAGATACAGATCTAACAGATCACTACATCACGATAATATACTATCACATAACAGGATATCTAATCCAATGGGTCGCCCTTTATGCCTTCTACCCGTAAGTACAGTGAGGAAAACCCACCTCACAGTCTAAACAATAGTTGATGAGGTCTCGACTCCGAATCTTAGCTCTAACCGTCACCAATCCAACCATAAGACCATTTCTTAACATAATCCAACATACCCAGAATATCCTTAAGTCAAACTTGGTTAACCTTGGTCAAAGTCAAAGTCAACGGTCCTTAAATACCATATCTAACCTTGCGTCGTGACCAGGCATTGGTTACGTCATGAAAGCGTACTCGATCCAATTCTCACTCGACTCAATCCAACCTAGTCAACTCAGTCAAAGAAACCACCTGAACTAGCATCACGACGTGAGCACCCATTCTCACGTCATGGGCCCCAAGGATTCTAACAAAAGACAGGGATTCTTCGAATCTCACATCGTGAATTCTTGCATCTCACGTCGTGAGTGTCGTCTGAGGCTAAGGGTCACCATTTTAAGTCCTTATTCCATTTAGTCCTTGAGTCTACTTCATCCAGAAGTTAAAGGGGACCCCTAAGGTGCATAAAAATGTTTCCTTTATGGCCATGTGTAACATCCTAATTTTCAAGACCAAAAATTTTGTTTTTAATTAAATAACTCATAAAACAGTTTACTGAAAAACATCAACGGTTCATATCATTTCATAAAACCTTAGTCATGTGTCTCAAAAACCATAACATAAAATAGTAATAATGTCAGAGTACAATCCCATGGATCTCAAAATGCGGAAATCATATGTGTGTGATGCGTTGCTACTGTGCCGGCTCCTTCCCCTTCGCTAAAGAGGTGCCTGAAACAAAACTATAAACCGTAAGCACGAAGCTTAGTTAGTTCCCCCGTGATACCATATACCATACAAATCACATATTGTCGAGCATATCTGGGTGCCCAGCCTACCCTGTCAGGCATATCTGGGTACCCGACCTACCCTGCTGAGCATACCGGGGTGCTAAACCTACCCCACTGTCAGGCATATCTGGGTGCCCGACCTACCCTCCGGTGTATCTCAACCGATTACAAGGACTATTGCACCCCTACCACTACCACATAATAACATAACATAACGTAAACATACTGTCTATCATAGTTGGGTACTAGACTACTCCTTTGGCCCTATCGACCGGTAACTGGGGACTATTTCCGGCCCCGACTACCACTATCATATAACATCATATCATGCTAGCACATAAAACATATCAGATAGTGGCTAACCAGACAATTATCACAGAGACAATTATCTAACAAACAACTCCTACTAGTGGGTCGGCGTTGTGGCCTTAGACCCACTTCTACTGGAAGGTAACTCACCTCAGTGTCGTGAAGTGTCTAAATTGTCCTCGTTGCTGGGATCAAATCCTCTTAATTCCTACACGTAACAATCCTCCTTAATTACCATTTCATGGTCAACTCAGGTCAAAGTCAAAGTCAAGGTCAACATCTTGGTCAAAGTCAACTCTGGGTCAAAGTCAACATCTGATTGACTCAGCTCGCCGAGTTGACCCCATGGCTCGTCGAGTTCCATAATCCTGAGAATGCTAAAACTTCGACCCTACTCGCCGAGTCTTACAAGAACTCGCCAAGTTCTCCTTTAAACAAAGTCGGGACCTTCTATAATCGACTCACTGAGTTCATCCTTGAACTCGCCGAGTTCATCTTCATCCGGGTTTAAATGTTTAGTCCTTGACTCGACGAGTTCTTCTTGATATGGTTGGGACATTGCCTTGGAACTCATCGAGTTCGTCTTCATATGGTTGGGACATTGCCTTGAACTCGTCGAGTTCTTCGCTCTTCAAACCTCTATTCCAGTCGACCTTGTTGGGTCCTCTGCTAGACCCAACCAAATCGATCCGAAGCCAAAAAGGTTGGGGAACCATACCCCGACTCGCTGAGTTGATTTCGGTCGAGTTCAATGCATCCAGAACATAGATCTGACCTCCCATGGTCCATATTACATGTAAAGCCACGAACTTTACGTCCATGCATGGGTCTTCAAACCCAAAAGGTCCAAAAATGGAGTCTACAAGATGCATGGGGCTCTTATGGCAATAAATTTGGCGCCTTTATGACATGAGAACCTTCCTAGGTTCAAGATCTGAAGTCATCACTCTCTATTACGTTCTAAACCCAAAGGTGACTTAGAAATGCCCCCAAAAAGGGCAAGATTCAAGCCCTAAAGAGGATCTAACACATGGGGAGTCAAGGTTGAAGCTTTTTACCTTGGATGAGCTGGAAATGAAGTAAAACCTCTGGATCTAGTTGCTTCTTCTGGAACCCCCAAGCTTCCACTTCTTACTTCAAGCTTCAAACAACCAAAAACACACAAAAATGGCTCAAGAACACTCCAAATGCTTTAGGGTTTCGAGTTAGGGCTTTTCTGGACTGTGAGAGGTGATGGAGGGTGAGATGGGACAAGATAAGGCGTTTAAATAGGGTGCAAACCCTAAATATTAGGGTTTCACCCAGACAGATCTACTCGCCGAGTCGAGCTCCCGACTCGTCGAGTAGGTTACTTAAAACCCGCGTCCAGAGCCTAGTCTACTCGAAGAGTTGGGCCTCCAACTCGCCGAGTCCCAGTGTAAAATATGCAATTACTTAAATTTAAAATACGTATCGGGAATCGGGTGTTACACCATGCATGCACCAAGCATGATCCATCCACTTTCTAAGTCAAAAGTGAAGAAATGAGATTCAATCTTTATGCATTCCTCAAATCAATACCAACTTTCAAATCTGAACAATATTATGATCTAGGGACTCTTAGAATCCACAAAGTTGCCAACTTTATGGATTTACTTCACTCAAGCATGCAATAACATAAATAAGATGGACAAAACTCAAGATTTATCCATAATAAGCAATAAAGTTAGAGCCTTTAATACTTACAAAGGTCCAAAAGAAGGAAAAGATGATAATGATGATGATGATGACGATGATACTTTGCCCACTCCACCACCAGAGTACTTATTTCTTCTTCTTCAAGCTAGAAAAGCACCCAAATGACAAAGGATCTTAATAATGAATAAGATTAGGGTTTCTTGAGGTTTAGAGAATGAGAGAGGTTGAGGGTGGGCAACCCTAGCCCTCTTATTCCCTTAAATACCGAAAACTTAGGGTTTTGGTCATCAGTTGCTCTCACGTCGTGAGCATGAGACTGCTCACGTCCTGAGCCTTAAAATAATGCACGGGTCCAAATCACTCCTCAAGACGTGAGCAAGCATTCCTCACTTCGTGAGAAGGGCCAATATTGAAACTTGTAACTTCACAATAATAATAATGTGCATCGGATTCGAGTGTCACATTAATCACGGTCCTATAAATTATCCAAGTTAATTGATATTCTAAGACCCCAAATTCTTACACACCGTAGGAAATTAGATAGGAGTTGTGGATAAGGACGATATACCAGTGGAGAGGCGTTGGTAGAGGATGAGAGGCTTGAATGCGGTGGCAGAAGGTCGGGATAGGTTGAAGGAACCTAACTTGATTCACACTGATGGTAAAATTCTTCAACATCTGCAACAATAAGTAGAGAATTTGAGTTATGAAAACAAAAAAAAATGATAAAAGGAGTAAGGTGAACGAGGTAGATAACCGAGAGGAAGAAAAAGAGAAAACATAATCTCACCGGTGGTAAGAGCTTTGATCATTCCGAAACGGTGACCTTTGAAATCCCTAAGAACCTCCTCAACTGTATGAGGATATAGGGTGTTGCTCCTCCTCCCTCCATCTAAATCAACAGACAACTGACAAAGAGAGATATTAGATGGGATAAGAGGGAAAACGGGTTTATGTGTCAACTCTGATAAAAGAACGATCTAGAAACCTAGAAAGAAAATCGGTGAGGAGAAACAGGGAAGAAGAAGATAGAAAGAGACGAAAAAGAATCAAGAAGACGATTAAAGTTGTGGAGGTATTTGCGATGGTGGAATAAACCAACCCCGACAGCGAGAGAAGTCCCGATCGTCTTAGGTGAGAGGTGAGACATTTGAGGCGGTGGATGGGTACGTGGAGGGATCAAACTAACCTGGTGGAGTTAAAGTACCGGTGGTAAACGAAAAGAGGACGCATGTGGACGATGAACAGTAGGTTGACGACTAATTGACCAAGGGGAAAAATGGACCAGTAGCAATGTAGTATTTTTCACAAGGGTAATATATAAAACAAAAAAGATGGCGGTGGGAATTAGACAGCAATCCAATCCCTATTGACTTAGACAGTCGGTTATGAGGACACCAATTTCATTCTTACTGGTCATCCATTAAGTGCCATTAGAAACTGTGGTCAGTGGAAATGAGGTCAGTCATAGAGTCTTAATAAAAAAATGGACCAGTGATCAGCAAGAAGTATTTATAAGGGTGCTTGTAAATTCATATAGTATATATATATATATATATATATATATATATATATATATAATGATTTTTTATATTCTCAAACTATATATAGTATATATATATATATATATATATATATATATATATATATATATATATATAATGATTTTTATCCTAAAACTATATATTTTTTATCCAAAAAAATATATAGAGCTTTTTTTCCTCGACACGTGAACATTTAAAGTTGTGTGGCCGTTTATGAGCTAAGGTAACATGGGCGGCCTAGCTCAGCCAAATTAAATCAATTTTTTTTATTAAATCACATGAGCTGCTCACCAAAAAACCCCCACTGGGATAGTCTAAGTCAAAGTTGAAAATTAAACGTAGATCCATTGATGCAATTCCTAAAAAATGATGAATTTCATAATTTGCATATAGTTTGAGAATATCAAAATGAGTTTAGAATCAATATTAATTTCATGAAAACAAGTTACATTTGGATTCCAACATTGTTAGAGCTTTAAAGCTCAAACCTCACCATTAGAGTTGATACAGGTAAAGTGATGTAAGATTTAAGGGTCGTTTGATAGTTGTTGATTGGGTTAGAGCTGACTGGGTTAGAAATGTTGACTGAGTCCACATCTGGCTGAGTTTATGATGTTTGATTATTTCTCTGACTGGTTGTGCTGAATGATAAAAATGACCATATTACCCTTGTGTTGTCCCTTGTGCCGGATAAAATAATTATAAAAATACAAACTATCATATAAAAACAAAATTAAACATACATCATTTAAAATCCAAATACAAAGTGTAATACAAATTCCAAATATATAAAAAAATATATATAAACTGTCATACATAATAAAAAAAAAGTACATCATTTAACGTGAACCATTTGAAAGTAACTGATTAAATGCAACTTCTTTCAAAACTTTAGAATCATGTGCTATGCCCTCCCATCCAGCCCATACAAAGGTGAATATCATATCAAAATCACAAATTCCGATTACATTTTGATAACATTCACCTTTTCCTATTCCCCTATAGTGAGTTTGTTGATCAACGGGCACAACTGCATGTATAAGTGTACCATCTAGTGCACCTATTGCTCTGGGAAATATGTGCATTAGTCGTCTATGTCGTTATGAGGTATTTCTTGTTAGATTAGACGAGGTTGGTACTATAATTTCTCTTGCAAAACACATCATTGCACGTAGGACCTCATGAAAACATTGATGAATCGTTTGTGTGGAGTGATGAAATCTTTCTTTAACCGCTCGAAAACGTTCATTATGTCCTATAACATGTAAAAACATAGTCACCTTCTCTTCAACACTTATCGTCCTATTACATTGCAACCAATTTCTTTCTGTAAAATGATTGCATAATAGTACAAATGCATCTTGTGAAACACGCATCATATCATAACATTGTATAGGACATCCGTGTATCAAATCTTGCGTATACACATGTCCCTTTGCTACCGGTTCGCTAGCGCTTATTCTTTTAATTATTCTTTGCCTTTGTCGGACCAACATCAACCAATACCACGAGAATATCAGGAAATATAAAAAGTCATCTTGGTTATCTATGTCACCTGTTAAAT
Source organism: Lactuca serriola (assembly GCF_051521515.1). Lineage (NCBI taxonomy): Eukaryota > Viridiplantae > Streptophyta > Magnoliopsida > Asterales > Asteraceae > Lactuca > Lactuca serriola. The sequence goes on from NC_136416.1 coordinate 8,254,816, forward strand.
GTCAAATACAAATTACATTTACAAAATAATTCAAATAACATTTCATAACATATAAAAGGTCATCTTGTTTACTAAACACATAACATTCCATAACATATAAATTCAAATAACATAAGTGCACTTAACAAAATAATCCATAACACATAACAACTCTAAACATAAAAATCCATCAAATGACCTATGACATACTAAAGTCAAACAATGAATCATAAAATACTAAAGTCAAACACCTAATCCAAACTTTCTTCCCGCATTTATTACCCACGACTCACAAGTCGACAAGTTAAGTCGCAACCAAATTTTCCTATTACCCGCACTTTCAGCAAATAACGTAAGAGTTGTGGTGTATTTCGGATCAAATTCTCCCCACTCCAAGCTTGCCAACTTCGTCATACAATCATCCATCTCCTTGTCAAGATTATTTGCTTGCGTGAATGCCTGTGCAGCCTTGACAATTTCTCTGCCAACTTCTTTCAACTCATCATCAAGTGTTGTTTCCTTGGGACCATTTCGTTTGCCCCCCTTGTTTTTAGTCCGCCCAGATGATTCTTCACTTGCAGGTGAAGCACTAGTAGGTTGGGGTACTGTTGAGCTTGGGGTATCTGCATGAGGTGCTTGCTCTTCCATCTCTGTATCCTCAAAATCATGTGTAGTAAAGTCTTCATTGGGATGAGGTAGTGTCGAAGATGGACCCCAACTGTGAACACCGGTCGAGGTCGCCCCATCAAACAGTTGGATACAAAGATCACGGCAAGAGAGGGGTGCATTTCTCAGCTTATCTACATACTTGTTCAACTGTTTGAAAATTTAATAAATATTATCAAAGTAGTAAAACAAAATTTAATATATATATATATATATATATATATATATATATATATATATATATATATATATATATATATATATAAATATACCTTCGCTTCCGCTTCCCATTCTTCATTAGTCATGTTAAAAGAATTCGTTACGGGATTATAAAGATTTCCGGTTTTATTTTTAAGTTTACCACACTGCATACTTTGCTTTCAAATAGTCGTATCGGTTTTTCATTTGTTTTTTGTCGACAACAAAATTATGATCTTTTTTCAATTTCTCTGCGACTACAGTCCATGAGCTTGCTTTTAGGCCACTACCCTCCTTTCCATTACTTGTTAATTCGTGTATACAAGCTTCCAAAAAAGTTTTGTCCACGATCTCTGACTTCCAACTAACTCTAGTTCTTTTATCTGTCATGTCTATTGTAACAAAAAAAAAGGAAAAAAAACCCTAAATCATCCACATAACACAAGTTCACAACGTAAATCAAGCATAAATTTGATTTCATCACATTTTTAACAACATATACAACATACAATTTGATTTCATAAGTATATAACAATTTTTGACTTTTGATTTCATACAAACATGTATAACATATTCAACATTTTTGATTTCAACTATCTAAAATATAATTTTATGCACACATAAGCTCATGTAACAAAAAACGGATTCTAACAACATAATTATAGCATATTCAGATTTAAGATTGTTCAAACATATTTAATTTACAACATATTTCAGATTGTACCAAAACACTAATTAACAAGAATGGCTTATAGATAGTGCTTTAATTTAGATGAGATGAGACTTTTAATTTATATGGATAAACTCAAATACTTCGTGTGCATGTGATCGGTGTGAGACAAATAAATAAAAGAAATTATGGATCTAATATTGGTTAGAACTTGTGGAGCTTATATCTTCTACACATATGAGATATTTAAACGGAATTACTTTCACATGTGTGGTAAAATCATAATCAAGTTCATAAGAACATTCAGATTTCAGAGTTCATAATCTTTCACAATATTTTTTTTCTACAAACCCTTAAAATCGTTAACAATTAATTACGGAATAATTTTTTTGCTCTCATACACATGCTTACAATTCATCCACAATTGATTACATAAAAGCAAAAGAAAAAAAAACAGGAGGCAATGTTGCATGTGAAGGACGTCAACAGTGAAGTTGCATGTGAAGGACTTTCAACCATGAAGTATTTGGGATGAAAAAAACGAACATGTTGTCGCCTGTGAAGGATCGTTAGTCGGAGGTTGTCACTGGTGGAAGACGCTGAGGAGGAGCAACGACAACTGTTGTTGTTGTTTCTGCCGATCAGTTTTTTTCGTATTAGGTATCGAGAGGCAATCGATGATATATAAACGAAAATATAAGCGTGAGCTTTTTCTCTTTTCCAGTCAGCCATAATTTCTCATCTTACCGAGTAAGCCCTTTGGGTCAGCAAGGCTAACCGAATCAGATTAAATGTTATCTTATCAAACAGTCCGACTACTTACCGGGTCAGCAGTCAGCACTTACTGGACCCGGTAAGTTCAAATTAAACAGGCCCTTACTCGACTTAATGTTGATATTTCTATGGTCCTATAAAATAACTACAAAAAAATTTAATCTATAAAATAATTACATAAATATTACTGTTGATGTGGATACTAATTAATTTTTTATTTTGTTGAACTTTCAAATCGTGAAGGCACTAACAAATGTTCAAATCACAAATTCATTCGGTGAACGATTTATCCGAAGTCGTGTAACTTTCTTCTGATATCTTCACATTCAAGTTCATTCAAACATGCAAAAATTGGTCACAATTTGGTTATCCATTTATCCAAACACCGCCAAATGACTTATTTGCTACTATTAAATAAACAAACCTATTTACAAGAGAGAAAAAATACTTATCAAAATAATAATACAACTTCAAATATATATTAGAAAATAAAAAGATAAAACCTAGTTACATGTCTTCTATTTGAAAAGTTACAATGAAGATGAATTCAATAAAATAAATTATATGCAAGTTATTGATCATATGGTACGTATGACATAACATATAAATAAAAAAAATAGTTGAGAGTTTGATTCACTTCAGATGCTCTGATAACTCATACGTGAACAAAACAAATCTTACCCACTTTGAAGTTGTATATTACTAAGAACAAGATAATCAAAAGTCAAACCTATAAGTCTCTTTCTTTTGGGACAGGTGGTCAAAGATCACTAGTGTTAATGTCTTGTTTTCTCAACAACCCTGCAATTTGAGCAGACCATCTGCGTCCTCCAGTAAATCCACCACCTTTACCATTGACCACCGTTGACTAATACTACAACCCTATAGCAACTTCTAGAAATACAATTCAATTATATGTCAGTGTTTGTTATTCATGAGCAATTTAATTAGATTAACTCACTAGTAAGACCATTTTTCACCAAAACTAACTACAACTGTGACCAATATCAAAGATACAAAATTTTTAATTTATGGTCCTACCAAAAAAGATTTAACAGGGTTCTCGACCTCTGGTATGTGCAAAAGACATGAATACCCTCTAAACCATCTATCATAAAAAATTACCTTAAAAAATGTTTGTCCAGTCTTGTCTAGTTTAACAAACACAACCTATAGATTTATGATTTCCTAAGATTGAGGTACATTTTTTTTTCCTTTTATATATATTTCAAGTCAAACCAGATCAACCAAACACTCCCCGACCCAGTCAAAGGTGGTTCAACTCCTATACCACCAGTCATCAAACCAACAAACCTATAAATTTCTACAAATTAAACACAACTCCCACAATCACATCACCATTCTTCATCAACCATGGAACGTGTAACGTGTTTATTAGCAATAACTCTAGCGCTTTCAGTTATTACAGTTAACAGCCAAATCAGCACTCCATGCAGTGTGTCGATGCTTGCCACCTTCAGTCCATGTGTAAATTTTATCACCGGAAGCAGTGCAAATGGTGGATCACCAACTGCAGGCTGCTGTTCTGCGGTTGAATCTCTGATGACCACCAGCTCAGAGTGCATGTGTCTTATAGTTACAGGAAACGTGCCTGTTACTCTACCCAGTGCAATCAACCAAGCATTAGCTATTACTCTCCCAAGAGTGTGTAACTCTAAAAGTGTCCCATTGCAATGCAAATGTAACGTTTTTTTTTTTTTTAAATATTCAGTTTCACTTGGCACTTATGTAAAGTTCTAACTTCCTTTTTTTTTCCGTTTTTTTGCAGCTACTGGTGTTCCTCTACCTCCCGCAGGTATTTTCCGATTATCATATAGCTAGATGTTTGACCCGTTTACCTAGAGTTTGGTAGGACTAAATGAATGAAACAGCAATGTACTTTCATTTATTTGTTTATTATAGCATATATATAACTTTAACTTTTGTCTATTACAACATTTTGTTTTCGATATTTCTTTTATTAAGGTATATTGTACTTTGAAAAATCTATCCGATTATAGCATTTTACTTCCATTTTTTTATCAAGGCGTATTTTTAAAAATCTATTGAAAATTGTTATGTATTTGAATGACATTGCTATAATCCGGTAGATTTCAGAAGTACAATGTTCTAATAGGACGAAGTGAAAGTAGGATGCTACAAAAACAAGATATGAAAGTGCGTTGCGATTTCTTGCATTTAACCCTAACCCATTTTGCAACCACTAATGATAACATCAACAGCAAATTAATCCCCAATCATGGAATTCCATAATTGATGGAGTGAAAACTTACATATGAACAGGTCCAGCATTATTTGTTCCTCCTCCTCCTCCACGAGCTCTTCCACCAGCTGCTGATTCTCCAGACATTCCACCAGGTCCAAGCGGTAGTAAGACCCGTAAATTTTTATACAAATCAAAATGAATCCAAAAAGATTCTTAAAAACTCGGCTATTTTCAGGTTCCGTGACATCATCGTTGGCCCCATCACCATCTGATACGACTTCAGACGACTTAGACGCGCGTGACCTGCCCGGGGCACCGCCCGCATCAGCACCAGCTGCCCGGAAAGGTCAAACAGTTGGTTCGGGCATCAGACCCGTGCTTACACCTGCAGCATCCTCTTCAAATCCTCCACTAATGGTTTCTCAGCCTGTTCTCTTGCTAACACTAGCAGCAATCGCAGTGACTAATTTCCGTGAAGTCTTTATCTTCCGTTTCATTCTCTAATGTCCTAAATATGTCATTTGGTGTATTTCGGGTAGCAAAAAAAGTACACATAGTGGAATATAAAAGAAAACCGTGTTTATACTTTGTGGATATAATGGAAATCGAAGCATAAGTATCATGTTTGCTGTGATTGAATGGGTACATCACTGATGTATGTCCGGATAAAGTGATGCGTCTATTTCTTTTCTAGAAGAAACAACCCGTCTGAATGAGACTAAACGACCATTTTACCCTTACATTCTAACAAACAATTTCGACAATGCTCGTCAACTTTAACGTGAAGAACAAGGGGAAATGGGTAAAGGGTTGGTGTCTTTATAGATCAAGCCAACGTTTTTGGTTTAACCCATTTGGTCATTCTCTCTGGATTAAGTCAAAAAGAAACAGCCATGTATATAACTATCCAAATTAAGAGCTTAACACATTAAGCTCATTAAGTCGAAAAGAACCCCTAAGCATACAAGGAGTCAAGCACAATCTGTTATCGAAATCAAAGTTAAAAGATTCAAAAGAATTGAAAAGATAATGCATCAATTATAGTCGAAGTCAAGATAAATATGTATCTGGATAACATCTTGCATAACATCATAGAAAACGTATTAACTAAAAGCCTAATTCTATTCGTTTTTCCAAGCACACAACACTAAAGAGAAACCTAAACCTTGTGAATGTGGATCTCTAGAACACGAGCCTGACCAAGAGGAATCCAACATAGATGGACTCGCCCACAATTTCTCAGCTGATAAACAAGTCTGAAACAAGAAAATAGCTTCTCCCATTAGTTTACCAAAGAGCCAATTGTGCACATCCCAATACACTTCAACTGGCAATCCATCCACCAAAATCGTATAGTTTCCCCTGAATTTCCATCTAAGATGTTTCACTTGCATCATTGTTTTACCATCTACACGGATCAATAGATATGGATCATTGGTGCCCAATGCATCACATTCAATCGAAACATCATGCATTTTCCCTTTTCCGCACAATCGAGCTTTAGTGGCATACACTTTCTTCCCAAAAATATGCTCTTTTTTCGACAAGAAAACAACATTTGGGGCAAAGGAGGACACGTCTACCTTCTTTTGCACTTCCTTCTCCATATCCCCTAACACCAAGATCAAATCTTGGTTTACCACAATGGCAAAATAAAAGCCTTCAAGTGGCTCGGGTGAAAAACCGAATTTTGCAGACGCTAAATCCCAATAAATGTCGATTAACTTAGAACTCACTTCAATATTCTTACACCCTCTTCGTTTGGAGAACAACCATGGTTTAATTTCAACTTTACACAAACATTGATTGGTGGAATCGTCAATTTGAACAGAAAGACCTTGACCCATCAAGTTTTTAGTCCAAGTAACAGTGATAATGAAGCAAGAAAAATTGCGCAATCTACACTGATAAACACAAGTAACGAGATTCTGACCAATTTTACCACTAGCTGTAGTAATCGAAGCACTTGATGAAGACGAAGCATCAGCGATTTGAACACCATTTTCGCCAAAGCAAGAAGGGAAATCCCTCATTTAAAATGACAAATTTTCGTACTTTTTTTGTTGTTGAAGGTGGGATAGGAATTGGCTATCGATATAATAGCCCTAGATTCAAGAAACACCACCAACCCTTAGCTCCAAAGAAGAGTTTGCGGGTGGGTTCTGAAATCACCAAATTTTGTCAAGGTTTCTTGCAATTGAAAAGAAAATAGGGCAATATTCTTTAAGTTATGATGGGCAAGCAAGAGAGTCTAGATATGAGTTCTGTGGGAAAATCTTTGATTAGTGAAGAAAATGGCATCTGGTAGAGAAGATACAGGTTCGACAGGCAAATATCTTTCTCACAATCGAACAAAATGAATATAATTATTGGAGAAAAACTTCACAAATGGCACCCCTGGTTTGCAATGTTTTCTTAAATCCAAAAAAGTTTTAACATACAAAAAGACTTCTTTTTTTGTAGCGTGGTTTAATTATAATTTTGGTCCTTAAAATTAACATTAACAGGCTCTTAGTATGTTAAGTGTGTTGAAATGATTGTTTTGTCATCCAACTAATTAAATGTTGATATTACTAATATTAATTTATTAATATTATTTTTTTACCATAAACCTAAAATCTAACTACTATCTCATCCAGATGTGATATTTAACTACTATGTTTTGACCCTTAAATAAGATAAAAGTGTCATGTTGTTTGGATGAGCCTACCAATTAGGTTGAGAGGTTGCCTATTGGGTTTCAAATAAGTTGTCCAAAATAAAATAGTTATGTATTCGTGTTTTATATAATGGTAACATACATCTAGGTTTCTTTGGATTTTTTGTGGAATTTCCATGGATTTCATCCAGAAATCAAGAGGAACATGGAAAATTATTTGATGCAAGGTCTTGATTTATGTGGATTTGGTTCATCGATTTTGGATTTACAAGTTCTGATGAATAATTGCAGTTGAAAAAACTAGGTGAACAAGTGTAGTGCAAGTTTTGAGTTCATCAATTTTAGATTGCAGAAGAAAAAAAAAATCTCATCGTCATCTTCATCACCCTTGAACAAAAGGGGTGTTAATTTCATATATGTAAGTTATGAGGATGATGTCGGTTTCGTTTTTGTCTGAACATGCAAGAAGATATCAATCTCTATCTAAACATTTTCTTCGGTTTCATCGAATTGATGCAAAAGCAATTGGATTGTTTTGATTTTATTGAACTTTTGTTAAGTCCTGGTTGTCCGTTTTTGGAATGTGAATGTTGGTGATTGTGAATTTGGGGTTTCGTTGTCTTATTTTTTAACCAAACCACCACTACGCCCAAGCTTAAAACTATCAACACTTAAATCAACAAACATTAGATAGCAAAATGAATCCATATGATTTTATTCTAAACATCTTTGCTCAAAGTAGCTTGAAGTATATTAAAGATGCTACAAGATTTGAAGATGCATATTTTAAAGAAGCTTTAATGATCTATAAAAAGGAGAGAAGAAGAAAAAGAAAAAAGAAGGGTGAAGATAGAAGAGGAGAGACAATGAGAAGTAGTGGCGGTGACGTAGTCGCAATGTTGGTGATGGTTTTGGAGTGGAATGATATTTAGGGGTATTTACTTCACATTCTTAAAGTATGGGAGTTGGTGTTTAATAAGTAATAAAATAAGAGGTAAAATAGTCATTTCAATAAACTTAACAAATTAGAATTAATGGTCATTAGTTTTAGAGACCAAAACCACAATCATACCACGTCAAAAGGACTATTTTTGCAAGTTGAAATTTTTTTGAACTTCAGTCAAAGAAAACAGAAACCAAATGGACTAATTTTGCAGTTTTTCCTATTGTTGTTTACTTTATTATACGTCATATAAAACAATGGTTTTCTTGAGGGGGTCAAAATGTGTATTGGCGGTTTACTTAGTAAATGCAGAGGAGGTGAAGTGGAGTTGTAGTGTACTTGTACAACTTTGTTCTTCTTTATTATATATGCATTGTTTGTCCCAGCACAAAACTACCGACATTGATCAAACAATTATATATATATATATATATATATATATATATATATATATATATATATATATATATATATATATATATATATATATATATAAATAAGAGTTATATGAAAAATGAATAATTAGGGCAATACATATTTGAACCAATGAAAATATGACAACACATCACTTCCATAATAACTTCCACAATACATTACTTGTGAATAAAGAAATGGACACGTGTCATTTGATTATTGGTTCCGGTAGATGTTGCCCTAGTTATTTGTTTTCCATAGAACTCATTCCTATATATATATATATATATATATATATATATATATATATATATATAGGATAGAGATCCGGTAAGAAATTTTTTTTGGTAGCAAGGTAAGAAGTTTTTTTTCTACATATTTTTTTGACGAACAAAAGAAATGAATCACTAGATGATTCATTTGTAAGATGATTCACAAGAAAAAATTCCCAAAAAAACATCTTTATGATTCATTTTTAAGTGAATTAAGAAAAAATTCACTTTCGTGACAATTTTAGTGAATAACAACAAAATCATTGTATAAATTAATCATCGAGATGTTTTTTTGAGAATTTTTTTTTGTGAATCATCTTACAAATGAATCATCTAATGATTCATTTTGTTTGTTCACGAAAAAAATATGTAGAAAAAAAAAAACTTCTTACATTCCTATCAAAATTTTCCTTCTTATTTGATCTTGACTATATATATATATATATATATATATATATATATATATATATATATATATATATATATATATATATATATATAGGGTTAGGTTTATTTGAAACCACTAATATTTTGTGAGATCGTGGGTCGCATTTTTTTATTTATTTTTATTTTTTTTAGTTAATTCAAGTTCCGAAAATAATATTTAAAAAAAAGAATTTTTGGATTTTTCCATTTATTTTGCATTTTAAAATTATTTTTTAGAATATGTACAGTGTAATATTCTATTAGAATATTTCACGTATTTTTCAAAAAAAAATGGAATTTTTTTTTATTTTTTTTAGTTGATTCAAGTTTCGAAAATAATATTTAAAAAAAGAATTTTTAGATTTTTCCATTTATTTTGCATTTTAAAATTATTTTTTAGAATATGTCAGTGTAATATTCTATTAGAATATTTCACGTATTTTAAAAAAAAAATGGAATTTATTTTTATTTTTTTATTTTTTTTAGTTAATTCAAGTTCCGAAAATAATATTTAAAAAAAGAATTTTTAGATTTTTCCATTTATTCTGCATTTTAAAATTATTTTTTAGAATATGTCGGTGTAATATTCTATTAAAATATTTCACGTATTTTTCAAAAAAAACGGAATTTTTTTATATTTTTTTTAGTTAATTCAAGTTCCGAAAATAATATTTAAAAAAAGAATTTTTGGATTTTTCCATTTATTTGCATTTTAAAATTATTTTTAAATTTGGTCTCACGGTCTCACAAAATTAGAATGGTCTCAAATGAACCTGAGCCTATATATATATATATATATATATATATATATATATATATATATATATATATATATATATATATATATATATGGGTAAAGTGAATATACCTAACAACCTTATATAAGCTTAGGTACCTAACCACATCATACTATGTAATTTTGTATTATATTTGCATTGTAATCACCCAAAGTTCTTAAAATTCAACCTCATAACTTGATTGCTTCCAAAATCTTTAGACTTTCACCATTATCTTCCTTCAAATGACGTCTTTCTATCAGAGACCCTCTGGTGGGCTTCATATACTACCGTTACAAATCAAATGGTGTAGGAGGAATATAATGGTGAATGTCTGAAAATCTTGGAAGTAAATCAAGTTATGGGTTGAAGTTTAAGAACCTTAAACGATTGCAATGGAAATATAATGCAAGACAATGTAGTATAATGTGGTTAGGTACCTAAGTTTATATAAGGTTGTTAGGTATATTCACTTTAACCTATATATATATATATATATATATATATATATATATATATATATATATATATATATATATATATATATATATATATATATATAGCGTTAGGTTATTTTGTTTTTCACTATCTATTGCGTGCATTATGATTGATTCTATACCAATCCTTTTAGTTATTTTAAGAAAGTAATTAATGCATATTACATGTTGAAGATATAATGAATATTAATTACATCTTCAGCATTTAATATGCATTAATTACTTTCTTAAAATAACTAAAACGATTGGTCCATAATTAATCATATATATATATATATATATATATATATATATATATATATATATATATATATATATATATATATGAGACAGCTCAATTGAAATTAAAAAAATAGAGATTTTTAGATTGAGATTCAACATGAGTCACACATTTCTCATTTGTCGCTCTAACGCTCTAGTGTACCGACAACAGCAGTGTATGTGTAATCATAAATGATTATATATATATATATATATATATATATATATATATATATATATATAGTAGTTTATAACTCGTGGAAACCACGGTTACAAAATTGATTAAATATTCATAGTAAAAAATTCAAAATTATTAATCAATTATTTTATATAAAATTTTAAATACATTATTAATTAAGAGATTTTTTTATTAGTTATGTAAAATTATAATTATTGATTCAAATAAATATGTGTAATTAATTTATCATATATATTAGACTCTTTTTATTTGTGAACTAATGAAAACAATAATATAGAATTTAAAATTTAAAATTTAAAATAAAGAATAAATAGATTGACAAATAACATCACATTAATTAGGAGGTTTAATGAATTTAAAATGGAGAATTAATAGAATGACAAGTGGCATCATATTAATTAGGAGTTCTAATATTATGACATTTGGCAAAAGGACTACTCTTTTATTAGTATATATATATATATATATATATATATATATATATATATATATATATATATATATATATATGTCTATTCACAGACTGAGTAATCATATATGATTATGACAGTGGCAGAAAAGTTGGTGGTGACAGAAGTGGCGATGGTATAAGTGACGGAAATGACAGTGGCGGGGTCGGATGGTGTCAGAGGTGGTGGTAGTGGTGGTGGACTGGCGGTGGCGGTTATGGTGGTAGGGATGGTGGCGGAGGAGAAAGGAACGGGTGACGTTATATAATCATTTATGATTATAACAGGCCTACCGCGTCAGTACGTCGAAGGGTTAGAGCGGCAGACTTGAAATATGTGGTTGAGGTTGAATCTCAAGATATCTATTTTATTTTTAATCTCAACGGAACCTATATATATATATATATATATATATATATATATATATATATAGAAAGAGAGAGAGAGAGAGAGAAAGAGAGTTAAATTCATATGAGACCATCATATTTTGTGAAACATGGGAACGCAATCCTAGTCATTCATTTTGGAGATAAAAAAAAATATTTTTAAAATGCAAAATGAATTAAAATTTTCGGAAAAAAATTTAATATTGTTTTCGTCATTTATATTATCCAAAAAAAATAATAAAAAAAATTACCGTTTTTTTCAAATATACGTGAAATATTTCAATAAAATGTTATATTGTAAGTATTTAAATCGAAGCAAGTCTGACATTTACCCCATCGGGACAACTGCTGGTGCGGGTGGCGTTAGCGACATCCGTTAGCCAACGCCTGCTCGCAATCGGGTCCTTCTCCCCGTGGTAATTTAGAGCCCCGCATGCCCGGAACTCCCTGAAGGTTAGTGAACGCGTCCCAATCAAAGCTACCATCTCAAAACGGAAAGAGCCCAAACGCTCCTCTAACACCTCCATGATACTCTCCTTGATCGTACCAAATATCATAGGAGTCTGCTCAAGAATGTTGCGGGTAATCTCATACGAAATGAACTCCCACGTCTGATCGTCCAACTACCCGGCTCCATAACCTGAGCCCGAGCCCTCACCAGCACAAGAACTACCAACCGATCTGCCTCGAAGAGTCACCATACTAAAAATAGACCATATAAAATACCAGAATATGCATCAATATATATATATATATAGAGAGAGAGAGGAGTCTCATGCTCTACAAGCTTCCTGGTCTCATCGCAGCTCATTGACTGGAGTACGGATCTTCTGTTTCCAGTAGTACGGGATCATACTACCTTCCACATCTATCCGTTCTTTCCTCAAGGATTGTCTTGAATTATCCAAGTCTCTCCTTACAAATAAATGCTCATCAAGATAAGGCTCCCAATACTAAATCTCTTCCTAGGTTTTCCTATGGCAACCACCACACCATTATCCGCTATCAGTTGCAAAAGGAACTTCTACCAGCATCCTCTAAGTATCTCATAAATACAATTGCATATCACTGACACCAGATAATTCTTCTAATGAAATGTCTCACATTACAACAGTTGGACTCAAACAAGAGTTGCGCAATAGCGTTAAAACCTAACCTTCCAAAATTATTTAGTTTCCGCAATATGTAACTTAACATATCGATCCGTTTACTAGTTAGTTGATGTTGGTGAAAACTCTTAAAAAGCATGAAGAAAGCAGCATTCGAGCATCGAGTAATCGAAATCTAGCATAACCTAATCATGTCATCTTATCACTGTCAGTACTAGCATGCAAGTTTACAAGCTCATACAATATGCGTATAAAAGCATCTCTCCTGGCATTCTATCATGCAAATCTTGAGCAGATCCTTAGCCCTAACTAGCATGCGATTCACATATTCATAAATCAAAACATATTATAAATCATGTATGGGTATTCTAGGAAAACTTACTTGAGCTCAGTCGATCGCATACACCACACCCTTTTCTTGTATTAGAAACACTTTTTTTATAAAACATTTCTTTTTGAAAATTTTTACCAAACCCTCGGTTTGAGTTCAGACATACCCAAGAGTACGTCTGAATCCCTCAAACAAAGGCTCTAATACCAACTTGTAACATTTCAAACATTAAAACCAAAAATTTCATTTTTAAATTAGTAAAACGGATAATCCAAAACATCATCATGAGACCAAAGTGGAACCAAGTGTATCAATACATCCTAAAATATCAGAGTAAATCATAAAATGCGAAATAAGGTGGTGTGTGCTCTGCAATCATTCTGGGCTCTTCCCTTTCGAACCATAAGTACCTGAAACATAAACTGAAAATTATAAGCACAAAGCTTAGTAAGTTCCCCAAAATACCACATAACATACATAATGAACACATATTGGGCACCCGTCATTCATCGGGCCTACATCGGGCCCCGCCCGGCATCGAGCCCCACTTGATATACAGATTTGTCATCCATCAGGCCCCCGACCGGTACACATATAAGCATATAGTCATACAAATACATGTGATAATCACTAAGATAATAGCATACAATACAGTCATTGAACCCCACTCGGCATCGAGCCTTGCCCGGTAAGCATACCAAAACATAATACATGCAAGAGTCACACAAACATCTAACATCCCAATTGTAACGCCTAGAAAATCACAACTAATTTAAACTTTTCAAAATAACCCATTTACTAATAAAAGTTTTTACAAAGCCATTGTTTCCAAAAGCACTATTTAAAAATCAGAGTTTCCTCAAGATCAGCAACATAAAATTCAGGATGTGTACGGTCACGTCTTCACCTTGCCACGGTCTTGTAAAGCACTTGAAACAATAAACTGAAACTATAAGAGTGAAGCTTAGTGAGTTCCCCCAAAGTACCACCATACAATACATATAACAAACAAACAACATGCATGCATAGCCTCCGGCTTGACTGGAATGCCACATCGGCCTACAGACTATCATGTACGCTCAAAGAACCTTCGGCATGACTGGTACGCCTCATGGGGCCTTCAGCCTATCTGGAACGTTCTCTGGGCCTTCGGCCTAACTGGTATGCTCCTGAAGCCTGCAGTCTATCTGGGACCCCCTTAGGTCTCTTGGCCTTCAGTCTACACTGGTCCTCCTCAACCCAACCACACACGACATGTCGACATATACATATCCAAGAAGCATATAATCCCAGTAAAGCATAACAACATATCGATATAAACATGACGAGGTTTGTTGAGTGACAACACAAAGCAGTACTGTAACATCCCAAAATTCAAGACCAAAACTTTCATTTTTAATTAAGTTATTATAAAACCAAAAGTATAAAAACATCCATTGTGTCATCCCATATCAACCAATATGTCAATATTCAGAACATGTCATAACGAAACAATATCAGAGTATGATCCCAAAGAAATAACACTTAAGGTTCATTAATATATTATAATTTCTAATATATTAATAAGATTATTTAATTAGTATTGATCAAGAATTAATTTGGAATAAATTAAGTGATCAAAAGGAGACTAATTAAATATATGGGTTGATTGTGTAAATCATCCACACTTGTATAGTGAGCTAATGCTCCATGGATTATCAAGTTGGGCTAAAACCCATAGGATTGTAACGACCCAATTTTCACGACCAAAAATTTTGTTTTAAAACATTACTTTAGAAAATATTAATAACTAAAAACATTGTTGATCAAACCATAACACAACGTGAACCATGTCTAAAAGCCAAATCATACAGCCAATTAAAATATCAGAGTACAAATCCCAGTGAAGCTCGTAAATCCGGAAACCAGAGAGTGTGTGTGTGACATGCTGCTACCGCGCCGGCTCCTTTCCCCTAGCTGAGGAGGTACCTGAAACCAAAACTGAAAACCGTAAGCACAAAGCTTAGTGAGTTCCCCCATCGTACCACATACCATACAAACACATAACATACATACTGTCAGGCCATTTTGGGGTGCCTGACTACCCGTGTCAAGCCATTCTGGGGTGCTAACTACCCGTGTCAAGCCATTCTGGGGTGCTGACTACCCATCGGTCCTAAAAACCGATCCTCGGGGACTAGTCCCCTCTTACTACCTTTATCGCATATAACATAACAAGCCAGCATGCAAACATATCATCACGTACTTTCAGACATATATGGGGTGTCTGACCTACCCTTCGGTCCTAACAACCGAACTCTACAACTATCACATATACATATCATGCCAGCATATAACATATAAGGTAGTAGCAAACCTAGATGATATCACAAAGACAATCATCTAACATACAACTCCTACCGGTGGGCCGACATTGTGGCCGTAGACCCACCGTTACTGGAAGGTAACTCACCTCGAAGTAGCTGCTGATCTGATCGGGAACTGACTGTCTACTGCTGCTGCTGCTCCGAAAATCCTCCGGTTGCAATTCCCACAATGTACCCAATCAAACACTGCTAGCTGTCCTTTGGGTAAAATGACCATTTAACCCCCGATCATACCCTAAGTCACAGACAGAGTCAACTTTCAGTTGACCCGACTCGCCGAGTTGGCTTTCCAACTCGCCGAGTCCCTACCCAAACGATTGTCTTGGATCCCGTTTCTACTCGTCAAGTTAGGCGACGACTCGACGAGTTCTCCTTCTAAACTGATATTCAAGTCCTTCATCCTACTCGCCGAGTTGTATGAACAACTCGTCGAGTTCATCTTCATCCGATGAACACTTATGCTAAGACTCGCCGGGTTGTATGAACAACTCGCCGAGTCTGTTCTTGGTCTAAGGAGATTGCCTTGAACCCGCCGAGTCAGGGCATTGACTCGCCGAGTACCTCCAAAGATGAGTTCAGCTTCCGATTCACTGAGTCACACCCCATGACTCACTGCTCACTCGACACTACGAAAAAGGGACAAACTCGGAGACTTGCGAACAGACTCGCCGAGTCATATGAACGACTCGCCGAGTTGTTGCCATGCACCCACTAAATACACGGATTTGCTCGATTCCAGTCCATGCCATTCACAGATCTGGACTTCTAGGACACGAATCACACGTAAAGTTTCCAACTTTACGTGTAGATATTCACCAATATGGATTTTAGGGCTCAAAATGCCTCAAAAGGGTAGGTCTAGGGTGGACAAGCAACATAGGGCCATAAAGCTAACAGATCTGAGCTCCTGGAGCTCAATCTTGCCTAGATGTAGAGGCCAATCGACTTATTGCAAACCCTCAAGCATGCACAATCTTGGAAATGGATCAAAAAGGACTTTAATGGAGCTATAAGGGACAATAAGCTTAAAAACATAGGGGAAACGAGCTATACCTTAGGGGAAACGTTGGAATGACACAGAGATGCTTGGCCTCCTTCTCCTCTTCTTGATTCCCTCTTCTTTTCCTTCAAAGAAACTTCAAGAACACCACAAAACACTTCAAACTCACAAGGAAGCAAGGCTAGAGAGAGATACAGGGCTCTGAGGGTGAATGGGGGCGAGGTTGGGGCGGATAAGTCGTTTAAATAGGGTGCAAACCCCTGAAACTTAGGGTTTCATCCAACAGCTGTGACTCGCTGAGTCCAGGATATGGACTCGCCGAGTCGCCAACTTAAACGTGTCCCGGGTCCCGCATCCACTCGGCGAGTCGGACCTATGACTCGTCGAGTCCAAGGCTAAAAGAAGGGAAATACTCAAATAAGATTTACGTACCAGGAACCGAGTGCTACAAGGATGCTCCATGGTGTTTTTGTACCCATGAGACGATAATATCTTGTATTCTTCAAACCTAGTGATATGAGTTGTTACTATGAGTTGGTTATACATTGATTGCATGAAAACGCATTGGTAACTTGATGTTATAAAACGTGCATTTGTGTATGATTCAACAAGTAGTTGAACAAGCCATATGAGTCGAAGTTTATCCATTACTTTTACCTTCGGGATAAAAGTGATATATGTGGGCCCCTCGATGATTTAGTGATGACACCCCGGAGTGCTTGGCCAAGCCAGGACTGGTTTGATTTGTTCAATTAGTCGGTCATCATAAATCAGAAATCGGGAAACAACAAATGGACAGAGAGAATGATTTTAATCCATGTCTCGGTCCATATGATATCTAGAATGGAGGAATATATGATCCCTTATCTGATGGACGCATCAGTGATTTGTTCAGAGTTCGACGACAACAGCTTTTAAAAGCTATGATTGCTAGTCGGGTTTTGAATTCATACGCAATAATAGTTTTAGACTCATCCAAGTGGGAGACTGTTGTATTAGTGTCTAAGTTCATAACTGTATTTGGTATGTACTTGACCCAATTGGCAGGTCCATTTGGGTTGCATGGCATCATGCAATTGGATAGACTAAAATGAGAGAAATACACTTAAGGTTTATTTATATATTATAAGTTCTAATATATTAATAAGATTATTTAATTAGTACTGATCAAGAATTATTTTGGAATTAATTAAGTGATCAAAAGGAGACTAATTAAATATATGGCTTGATTGTGTAAATCATCCATACTTGTATAGTGGGCTAATGCTCCATGGGATTATCAAGTTAGGATAAAACCCATAGGATGTTCCATGGTGTTTTTGTACCCATGGATCACGGAAATGAAAGGCCATGACAATTAGGGTTTACATGGTGTAACCCTAATTGTGACATACTATATAAGCATCTTATTCTTCCAAAAATCATGCACTATGAAGGAATGGTGAGGGCTAGCTGATTTCATGAAGTGGTTCATTTCTCTTTAAGTTATTCCAAGTGCATTTGATGTTGTGTGAACCATTTGAGGTGCCACACTTGGGGCACTAGACTCTTAAGCTTCATGGAATCAAGATACATCAAAAGGCTGAAAGACCACGTAAAGCTGCAAGTTTTACGTCCATGCATGGCATCTAGGGCTCGAAATGCCAAAACAAGCTCTATATAGGGTTTAATGCATAAAAACTTACCACCAGCTTGATAAAGCTTGGTTCTTTGGGCTCAAGGGACTACATATGGTCCAGATCTAAAGTCTCAACTCCATGGCAAGCTCAAAATACTCAAGAACTCAAAGAAGGATGGAAAAAGGCCCTAAACTCCCTATGAACGAAATCTAACCAAACAATGAGCAAGGTGGTGACCTTTTACCTTCAAACAAAGCTAGGAATGAATTAATATCGGATACAAAAGCTCCCTCTCGTCTCAATCCTTTTGCTCCTCAACTTTCCTCCAAAAATGCACTAAAACACACAATGTTAGCCTCTCTTTCTCTCACACAAGGTTATAAATCGATTAGGGTTTCTCACAAAGTGTTAGGGTGGTAAGGGAGGTGGAAATGAAAGATTAAGGTCCTTTAAATAAGACACAAACCCTAAAAATTAGGGTTTTCTCACTCAACACCTACTCGGCGAGTTGGGGTCCTCCAACTCGTCGAGTATATTCTAAAAATCACGCGGCCATTAACTCCTCTACTCGGCGAGTTGGGGCATACAACTCGTCGAGTTGCTCTGACATTATGAATGTAAATTTATTTACTATTATACATGGGAGTCGGGATATTACATTAATCCATTAAGTCTATCAATCTACTACTAGTCCATTCATACGATACAGTCGGACATAATTAAAAATTCCAATCTAACAGTCCAAATACGGGTCCCGGCAAGTCCAAATTAAAATCTCCAAGATTAGGGTTTTCAAAACCCTAATTAGGGTTTCCAACCCAAAACACGCCAATTAGGCTCAAAATCTATGTCTTTAGACCAATTATGGTTTCATTAGGTCAACTAGGGTTTCATTAGGTCGGGCACCACCCACTACCACCGCGGGTAGTGGTGGTCAACGACAACTCACGGCGGAAACTGCCACCTCATGGTGGTGGTTATGGTTCTAGTCCCATCACTTCCAAGCATCCCAAAAGCAATCTAAACACAAGAAAAAGCACACTGCTACCCACATGGCGACTGGTGGCGATAGAAGGCGGCAGCCACCACCTCACGGTGGTGGTTGTGAATTTCTTGATTATTCCGGTCACCAGGGCCGGTCTTGAGGATTCAACTGCCTAGGACGAGCCGAAAAAGAAGGCCCTTAAGCCTTAACGTGTAACAAAATAAATTACATAAACAATACTACTAGATGGTTGTTTAAACTTCATCACTACAAGTTCAGTAGTTTCAACTTTCAACATTCAAGTTATACACTTAATCTGATAATCTGATAATGGGATAATCATATTTTTATAAGCAAACATATAATTAACATAATCTAATAATATGATTTCGATTTCTGAAAATCTATTATAGTCTGATGCAACATTCAATCAAATTTCAGAATTTCAACATTAACTAATAACAATAATATGATAAAGTGGTAATGAACTAATGATAAACAATTATACAATAAACATAATCCCATAATTTGGTTTGATGATTTCAGTTTCTAATAATCTATTTTAGAAAATTTGATAAAATTATTCATTCAACATTCTACTAATCTATTTCAGAAAATTTGATTAAGTGATTTGATGATTTCACTTTCTAATAAAAAAAATATACAATAAACTGTTGATATGATAAAGTGATTCATTCAACATTCAAGATTTCAATTCAAGTATTCAATTAGACAATTATAAACTGTAGACAACACTCAGTCTGGTATATTATCAAACACTTAATCTGATAAAGTGATTCAATTATAGAATGTCAAACACTCAAACTGATAAAATCATGAAGATAAAAAGTGATAATTCATAATCGTTTACCTGATTTGATTATTGATTAGATTAGCAAGACTGCACTTAGACTTGAAACTTGAGAGTCTACTGATTTGATAATTTATAATCATTATGACGCTGCTTTCTACCCTACGCTATTGATTCTAGACTCTCTTGAGTCTTGATTGGGCTAAAACTGAACATGGTATTAAAAAAATGGGCCCTGTGCCTATGCCCTCCTTGCCCTTGCCTTAAACCGGGCATGCCGATCACCAGTTACAATATACAACACCATCTAAATGAGAACACACACACAAAATATCACACACACCCACACTCAGCCACCCTTGTGGCGGCCGACGATGGTAGAGAGTGACAGCCACACCTCACGGTGGTGGTGGTGGATTTTCTCGTGAAGTCCAACCAAGTAACCAATTCCCACAAATTAAAATATGCACGTCTTTGTTTGAAAGCTGAACACGACCACCCACCTGGTGGCATCTGGTGGCGTGGGCAGCAGCAGCGACTAACGGCGGCAGAAGGAGTTAGGACGTTGCACCGATGAAACGACAACAAGACAGGAGAAGAGAAGGTGAGAGACCCCCCCCCCCCCCGCCCCCCGGAAACAGAAGCAACGACGTCCGTAAATGGTTTCTTCCGTTCGACTGTTGCCACAACGCTCCAAGGTAGTCTTCGTCTTCAACTACGGTAGGCGCGCGCCGACGGTCATGATTTGAGGCGTAGCAATAGGATAGTGAAGGGAATGAGTAGAACCACAGTGAATTACAACAACATTCGCGAACCATGAAGCCATGATCATCTCAACCGACCTACGTCGAGATTGCATCTCATTTCTTCTCCGGTAGCAGAACGGCGACAACGACCTTTGATTGGTGGTTCTCCGACTCCAACAACAACACATTCGACCGGTATTCCCACGATAACAATGTCGGTCTCGGTGGTTGGCGACCTCAACCACGGTGGTGGTGCGGCGCCAAAAGTTGAAGAGGTGAAGGTGGCGGCTGATGCATTGCATTTAGGGTTAGGGTTCATGGCATGGTGACGGGTTATATACCCGAACACCGGTTATGAACATCTTCCCCATATTTACATTTCCAGCCCATCCATCCTAATATTTTCAAATAAAGTCCATAATTTACTGCAACGCCTGTGTTTTTGGGCTTTTCATTAATGTTGATATAATAGTCTAGGTTAACCTTTGTAACACGTTTTGAAATAATAGAAGTGTATTATTTGAGTATTATGTGTTTTGTGCTTAACTGTGTGACTTAAATAAATTAAGGATAAAAATAAGCGTCAAAATGAAATGTTAGATAAAGTCGATATCTATGGATAATGTTGTAGTAGTTGAAACGAGGTTTCAGAATATATAAAGAATGCTGAAATCCGAGTTATAACGAATAAGTTATGACCTGTCGAAGTTTCGCGACGGAACCGGCACGACACGGAATGACGTGAAATACAAATTTAAGATAGAGCGATATCTAGCCTTAGTAATCTAAACGAAAGTCGTAGGATACGTTAAACCGAGAGCGCTCATAAAAAGAACGCCTAAATCTGACTTCGTATGAGGAAGTTATGATTTTTCCGAAGTTTCGACTTAACAGTATGCAACCCGAATCATCAATTTGAGATCGAGTGATTTTTAGCCGAAACAATCTAAACGAATCAAAGATCTCATTAATAGTAGTGAAACAATAAAAATATAGGCGAAAACGGACGTCAGATGAAGAAGTTATGAATTTATAACGGAGTTTTCCTGTCCCGACCTACTAAAAATAATATAAAAGTAATATATTTATAATATATTAAAAATAAAGTCAAAATTAGCCAACGGAGTCTAAACGAGAGTTATAGAGCGTATTCTCACATTCGCATCGATATAAAGAACGTTGAAAATGAAGTTCGTATGTGAAAGTTACGAATTTCTGAAGTTCGGGACGTGGTAAAAGTGCCACGACGTGGCAGGAGCTCTGGAGTCTGTCAGACCCACTTGCAATGACGCATGCAGTGACGACCCAGCCACCACGACGTGGCAAAGGCAAATTTTGCCCTATAAATAGATTTGAAGGGCCAGCCGAGTTTGGTTGCTCAAATTCTCTCCTCTCACTCATATTACCTAGATTTACGTGCAAAAAGTACCCCTGAAGCCTCGGTATCATCCCGAGACCCGAAGCAAGTCCCGAAGCTCGAAGATCCTGTGAAGAAAAGAGTTTCCGAGCCGAAGCTCTGCTCGTAAGAAGCCCGGTGAGTGAAGTGAACCCAGTTTCACCGAAGAATACTACTCTTAGAGTCGTAGTGTTGTCCGATCGTCTTCTGATAAGGTGAGTGTGTAGTTACTTTCTTCTAACGCATAATTATGAAGTATTTTATACAAAATGCATGTTATGCGTATATGTTGTTGTTATATGTGTGAATGTATATTCACTTTCTTCAATCTCATAGATATGATTTATTCTCTATGAAATACGTGTTATGTGTATGTGTCTCATCTGCTGTTTTGAAATATGTATTGAATGAGAATGCTATACAGGTTTTAAACTATGTATAAAAATATATATTTTTATCTACTAATATGTTGGGTAGAACATGGGTAGATAGTTGATGTGTGATAAACGGATGAGAGGCCTCGATGTTGTTGTTGTTGTTGATCTAGTTATTCAGCGGAGTATGGATAACGACCACAGACTCTTTCTAGACAGTCATGTGGAACGCTAGCAGGTTCATAACCTGTAGGTGTTGTGAACGATGTGTTCACCGGTGTACTCTATCTTCCTTATGGTAGCCTTAGGACTTTTATTGCTGAGGAAACCCCTTGCGGTAAAGTCCGTCCCGATGAAAATCTTATATTAGGTCCCTTGAGATAGATGTTGTTTTAGGGACGTAAAGTGAGGATAACGGGAATGGGTAATCGAGTTATTGTTGGTTGGTGAAATTAAATATAATTATTTATTGTGGGTTGAAAACCCTATATGCTCACCAGGCTCCCAAGCCTGACCCACTCAGTTTTGTTGTATTACAGGTAGTGGCGCGAGAGCATAAGTTTGATGACTTATCAAGATCTTTTGGTATTAGACCAATTGTTATATGTAACTGTTGTATGGTCTATCTTTTGTTGTTTATGCTTTTGGTCTGTTTATCGGAACATGACATCCCAAATATTGTTATATAATGAAAATGCATCTCTTGATGAAATGTTTTGATAAACTTTATTTTATCATATTTTGTTTTGGGAACGAATTCCACAGCTCTTTTAAATCAATGGATTTACTCTGAAATTATTTTAAAAGCATAAATTAAAACGATCTTTTCTGGCCGTGATTTTGGGGATGTCACATTTACCCTTATAGCCCTCAACATTTTGAATTCATTTCAATTTAGGTCCAATACTTACCAAACAACCCTCCACTTTGAGAATCTTTTGCAAAACTAATCCATAAATTACCTTTTTAATCCCCAATATCTCAATTATGACATATACAAACCTTCCTTCTTTTTCTTTCAAATTAAATCCAAATTTACGTAAATAGTCCATCCTCTACAAAATATTTTTAATATAAGTCCACAAACTACAAAACGAGCCCAATTGGTTATCCTTTAGCCATATGTTCAAATATTCTTTCCACTACGAACCCCGAAAGCACCCTTTAGACCTCCAAAACAAATTATAATGCCAATTACACACTTTTTCACTAAACTCTTTATTTTAATATATACATATATCATAATAAAATAATACTTAAAACACATCTTCAGATTTTAGGGTTTGTATTGGAAATAGGGTGTTACAAGTACAGTCTCAACCCACCCACACTACAACGACATATACACAACTAAACATATAAACAGTCAACAGACAATCAGGCAAATCTTACAGAGCACTAAGCATAACATCATCCTATATACCAGGGTACATATCTAACAGATCACTATAGCATAATAACGTACTATCATGTAAGAGTATATATAAACCACTGGGTAGGCCTTGGTGCCTTCGATCTGTAAGTATAGTGAGGGAGACTCACCTAAATCAAGATAAGCAAATATTCAAACTGCTGCTACCGGAACATAGCACTGCCATTAACAAATAATACTTCATCAATAATTGATTCTCGACCTAATCAAGAATTCCAGACCAAAAACCAATCTTCAGGGTAAAAGTCCATTTTACCCCTTTTCCTTGTGTTACCAAAATCCAAAGACCAGTCTACTAGCATCATAAGCCCAACTTCCTTAAATGGAACCACAAGGCCCATTAGGGCTCAAATATCCAAGTCGGGACCCAATCCATCATGGGCCTACATCGAGAAGGCCCAATATCCTAAAAGGACCAAATTATTCAATGGTGAACCCTGGTCGAACTTATGTTCAATAGCCTATGGTCAAAGGGTCAACGAATCAAGAAAAACTCGACAGAGTGAGTACGCCCCGTGTACTCAGTTGGTACGCTTAACGTATGCCCAAAATACCCAGTACCTGCCACATATAAGGAGGTACGCCCCCAGTACTTGCTCAACCCACAACCAACTTAGAAAGGTCTTAATCCCTTAAGCCAAAACGTCCAATGCCCAAATGTAGCTCCCAAATCATGCCTTAATCCATAAATTCGATAACTTTGAGTTTTTCATGGCTCAATGGGTCCCAAATCCAAGTTCTTACCTACTAATTTCATCAAAGAGTCCAATACACATGCATGGGTTGATATCAACTATCAAGATCACATTTTTATGCATTTGGGATGCCTAAAACGTCTAAATATAGTGGCCAACTCTTGGGGCAAGCTCAAACTCATAAATACAAACCAAAAGGGACCAAAATGTGCCATAAACTACCCCAAGCATATCTAACCAAAGAGATGCCAATATGAGAGCTTTTTTCCTTCAATAGTTTACAAAATATGAGAAACTTTTGGATCTACAAGCCCCAATCCAAAGGATGATTCTTCAACAAGCTCCAAACTCTTCAAGATGCACAAAAACACTCAAAGATTCCTCATAAAGGCTTAAGAACTCCAATATGGTGGCTAAGGGTAAAATATTAGGGTTTAAGAGGCTTGGAGGTTGATAAGGGTCAAGGATTAAGAAGAAAGGATGCTTAAATATGGGTAAACCCTAGAAATGAGGGTTTCTAGCTGAAGGGAATACGCCCGCTTACCCCTTAGTACGCCAACGTACTCCAGAACCACCCGCGATGCATTAACCCATTACGCCCAATGTATTTGATGAGTATTCCCCGCGTACTCGACCAAGATCCAAATAACATGAACTTTAATTGGCCATAACTCCTTCGTCTTAAGTATGTTTCTAACAAACTTTATATCCACGAAAAAGTGACGAGAAACCATACTCTTCTATCAACTCGCCCTTGCCTTAGAAATTCCCAAACAAAAACTCAAAATTCATAAAGGACCAAGCTACCAAATTGCGATTATATCCTTCGCCTCCAAAACACAAATGAACACTCGAATTACTTAATATATAACACCCATATTCGAAAAGGGACAATTCCCTTATTCCTCCGAGGCTCTAAGCCTTACGATAACCGATAATCGAGCCATGACTCCGTATAATGAAACGATTTGAAACCGAGTGTTACAAAACTATTGACCAAAAAGGTCTATATATAGAATCAAGCATAAATATGAGCATGAAATAAAGAAAGAAATAAAAGATAAGTGTAAGACACATACCCGTAACCACATCTGGTGCTGCATGGGCATCATCGGTGGTCAGCTGAAATGTCCTGTTCTTCACCATAGGAGCCTCTGCCTTGCCTTGGAGGCCATCAACAATCCTCAATGTGGCTAGCGCAGGCGCCACCACAGCTCCTCCTAACAATCTCGGGTAATCAACCTTTTTATTGCCAGTTTGATTGTAATGGAAGCAAATCAATACGCTCTGGGGGAAATCCCTACTTATATGGCCAGTCTGTTCATACCTATAACAGCTCAAACCCGCTAACCGACACGCCCCACTATGTTGCTTGCCACACTTGTTGCAACCACCTCGACCCTGCTGGTCCCTAGTAGCGAAATTGTGAATCAGAAACCTTGGGATTCTTGACCTGGCCCATAATAACCTACTTTGACTTGCGCTTCGACTGAAGCTCCAACTCATCTCCCACTCACGGGCCCTCTCAATCATATCATTCAGGGTATTGCACCCTGAAAAGCTCACAAACTACCTAACGTCACCTCTCAACATGTCATGATAAGTCTTATTCATCTCCTCATCCGCAGTGTACTACAGAACCAACATAGCCCTCTCTCGGAACATGGCGGTGATCTCCGCCACAATCTCGGTAGTCTGGTGAAGGTCCTAAAACTCCGTCACCAGCTGCTACACCTCGATAGCCAGTGCAAATTTGCTCTCGAATCTCTGAACAAAATCCTCCCAGGTCATCACTGCCACTGTCGATGTCCTAACAAATCGAGTAACGTCCTCCCACCAATCTCGTGCTTTGCCCCTTAGTAGGCAGGATGCAAATCCTACCTTTTCCCCCTTAGCGTAAAAGCTCGTACGCTGAACATTCTCCATGTCAGCAATCCAATGGCGGCTAGAGATGGGGTCCTTAACCCCAAAGAACTCAAGAGCTCCACAAGCCTTGAACTCCCGAAATGTGGGAGTTCGAGCTCTAATCTGACCCGCAACAATTTCGGCTCGAAAAGTCCTCATCCTCTCATCTATCTGCTCCAAAATCCCCTCCTTGATGGTACCGAACAACACATGGGTAGCATCCAGGATACCACGAGTAACCTCAACCGAAATAAACTCATGCAGATGCTTATCAATCGGTTTTGTGCCTGAGCCAAATGTTGAACCAGAACCAAATCCATAATCTTCTCGAGTAATCATCACCATCCTCCAATTGAAAACACAACATACAAACAGCCATCAAATGACTTGAGGGGACATCTCTACATAGGCCTCCTTAGAGTTTCCATATTTGCACTCATCTCTGATACATGTCATGTGCTTCTAGTAGTATGGGCCCAATACTACCTTTCACACATACATGTACCTTCCTCAAGGTCATCATGATTCCTCTAAGTTAGCAAACTAAAACCATAAACTAATCCCATGCCATGCAACATACATATCCTAGACTCTCCTAGGAATCATCAACTCCCACCACTCACAATACCAAGAACCTCAATCAACACCGCTAGTTGCCATATGCATGCAAGTTATACACAAAATATGATCACAAAGACTGTCAAATGATGATTCCACCCTAAGTCCACAACCAAGAAAGGGACAATAAATGAGGCTAAATCAATCATTCCAGGGCTATACAATCCTAACTGTATACAACATTGAAAGCATACACTTAGCAAATAAATGAGCCGATATCAATTCCAAGTAATACATAACATCAATTTCCACTAGGCTATAAGGCATCACACAAATCAAGAAATTCTATCATATGATTTATAAAGGTATCATTAGCCCTAATATAGCATACAATTCTCATATCAAGCATAATACTCATAATACATAGGTATGGGTAATTTGGGAACCACTTACTTGAGCTCGAATAATCGCACACATCACACCCCTTCTTTTTAAATCAAATCCTTTTTAAAAGTTTAAATTCATTTTTATTAAGAACAACTATCATTCCTCAGTTTGAGTTCTGACACACCCAAAAGTATGCCTGAATCCCTCAAACCAAGGCTCTGATACCAACTTGTAATGCCCCAAAAACTATTAATTTCATTCATTGATTGCACCAAAAACCGTCAATCATTACAGTATTCCAAAACATCAGAGTACAAATATATTAAGTGCATAAATCATATGGGGAGGATGTTGTGCCATCACGTCGTGCCCTTCCATTTTGAACTGGAAGTACCTGAAACCATAA
Organism: Lactuca serriola; assembly: GCF_051521515.1. Classification (NCBI taxonomy): domain Eukaryota; kingdom Viridiplantae; phylum Streptophyta; class Magnoliopsida; order Asterales; family Asteraceae; genus Lactuca; species Lactuca serriola. The sequence continues at coordinate 8,282,732 of NC_136416.1, forward strand.
ACATAAACTGTGAGCATAAAGCTTAGTAGGCTTCCCAAAATACCACATACAACGTACATATAATATAACATCACATGGATGTGTCAGGTCCATATCAATCCTCGGGTCTGTATCAACCAACTATAACATCAAGTAGTTGTGTCAGGTCCAAATCAACCCCCATGTCCGTATCAACCCTGAGTCCATAATGACTTCGAGCCCATACTAGCTCAATAAATAAATTATACAATCACATTATTCAAAATCATATGACAAGATACAATTTTACTCATACAATACAGTGGGTCGGCCTTGGTGCCTTTAGCCCACTTAAGGCGGTAAGAAGACTCACCTTACTGACATAAGAAAAGCTTAAATGGCACATTACTCTGAAACCCATGCTACTGGTCACCTTTACGAATAACAATAACCAAAACTCAGACTACCATTCAAATACCTAAAATACCTCTAGGTCAAACCCTAGTTAAAATCCAGGTCAAAGTTAACTGAGTCAACCGGGTTGACTCCGTCAGTACGTGGGGCGTACTCCTTGTGTACGCGAGGCGTACTTCACAGTTGACCGTGGATTGGGTAGTTGACCTCGTACGTGCAACGTACCCCTCGGTATGCCCAACGTACACGGCTGCTCACCACCCCTCTTATTAAGTGCTTAATCCATAAGCACTTACGTCCAAATTACAGATTTAGGCAACAAAAGATGTTCTTAACCATAAAGTTTCCAAATTTATAGTTTAGCATGGCTAGTAGGACCTTACCTGCAAAAACCCTAGTCTATTAACCCATTAAGACAATATAACACTTGCATGGAGAGAAACTAATGACCAAAAACCCAACTTTATGACTTAACACCTCTCAAAACCTCTGGAAGGACAAATCAAATGCCTTGTAGTACCTTATACTCACATGGACCAAGTTTGGGACAAAAAAGGGAACAACTTTGAGCTAAAACTAGATCCATAAGATTTCTACACCAAAGTTGAAGCTTTTTACCTACACAAGGTGCACAAGGGGAACAAGATGCTAGATCCAAAGCCTTGAGTAAAACACCACAACCCCAATGCTCTTCCTTCTACTCCAAAAGCTCCAAATGGCACCAAAAATGGCTCTACAAGCTTCACAATGCACATACACTCTTTAGGGTTTCAAAATAAGGAAGGAGGCTGAGGATAAGAAGGTGCATGTGGCCATAAATGTGTTTAAATAGGGTCCAAACCATAAAGTTTAGGGTTTGCACCCTGGCTGTGTACCCCCTGCGTACCAGCATACGCACAACATATTAATGTGAACCCGGGTACGCCCTATGTACGAAGGTGTACTCCCAACGTACCCAAGCCGACTCTTAATTTAAGAAATTGCCACTGGGTACTAACCATGCAAATAAAGTAAAGCTCAAGGGTTAAAACGAATACCCGAATAATAGATGTTACACACTGTCGAAATCGTCTTTCACAACCACTTGGGTTGTGGTGACTTGGTAAGGCATGTGGAAGATATGGTGGATAACCTATTGACTCATGTTCAAATCCTGGCACCACTTAGCCCTTGTGGCCATGAAGGTTCGCCTGCAGTGACTCCAGGGCATGAGGCAAAGCTTTATGTTTGCAGCGGGGGATTAGTCGGTGCGCGAAAGCTGGCCCGGAAACCCTCGTTAGGGAAGTTCCCTTTCCAAAAAAAAAAAGAAATCGTCTTTCACCCAATTTATCAAGTGAGTACATAGTCCCTTTCATAAACATGAATTAATAAAAGTATTAATCAAATTAGTAAATATTTGTTGGAAGTCATATGTGAACCATATGCTTATTGTCTGGATTATATGCTAAGATATATGAATATATATCGTGCTATGCGCAAACCAAATATGGTTCTATTTTATGTTAGGATAAATAGATAATATTATATGACAATATTAGAAGTAACATTGTTGAGAAAATAAACGAATATTAAAACCTAATACATTGTATGGAATATATATACACTAAAGATAGGTTAGTTTCACCCAAGAAATAGAGTTGGTATTAGAAGTTGGTTACAACCATCATAATCTAGTATAGATATAAACTTAGACTTATAGGAGATACCTTGTTTAATTAAGTTTGATATTGGACAATGTCATTAGGAGAATATGTGTAAGCTAGGAATGAAGAGTAAAGTTTTGTTCTATGACACTCTCAGGTGTCGATGTACGGTAGCTTTATACAAGAGTACATTATAGTAGCTTTATACAAGAGTACACTAGAAGCTTACTATGATAGTGATTGGGCAACCTGTCCTATTACTAGAAGATCTGTTAGTGGCTTTTTTGTTCTATTTGGTGGATCACCATTGTCATGGAAGTCGAAGAAACAAGTTACTGTGTCTTTATCATCTGCAGAAGCCAAGTACATACCTATGATACATATTTCTTCAGAGTTAGCTTGGCTTAGTCATCTCTTATCTGAGTTACAAGCATCAAACATCACTCCTATCTCTTTTAAATGTGATAATCAAGCTGCTATCTACATTGCTAAGAATCCCGTTTTTCAGGAGAGAACATAACATATAGAATTAGACTGCCATTTTGTTCGTGAAAAGCTTCAAAGTGGATTGATTTCATTAACACATGTGCCTGCTACCGATCAAATCACAGATGTTAAAAACCGTTTCAACCTCCATACTTGATGTTTGTCCATATTCATTTAGTGATGTAGCTAATGTATACAAAATTTTCGGGCTCTAGTGTTCCGCAATATTGAAAACGCCGTTGACATAATATTACAGTTTACTGTTTGGATTATCAATGTAGAGTTGTAGACAGCACATGATCAAAATATAGCTTATAATTTTGGTAGCAGTGGCCCAAATAAATAACCCAGCCCATTATAGATAGAAAATGCTGTTATGGGCCGCTTGCTATATAGTATATACCCATTTATATAACGCTATTAGGTTTTCTTCGCATCTTCCCAGCCGATCACTCGCAGAAGAACTTAGAAGAGGCAGAGTCGCCGTCCATCGGAGTAGCGAATAACAGGTTCGTCTCTTCCGATATCCAACAGTTTGCTATACATTGTTTTAGCTTTGTATTCAGTCAAGGTATCAATTATTTCACCTTCAAACGATCTAATCATGTCGAGGGACCTGTCCAAACGGCGATAACGCCCTTGCTTGTTTCGAAACCTGCTGTACGATTATCGGCTGCGTGGCCGAAAACACAAGTTTTTTCTCCATTGTTGGCGTATACTTTCACTAGCCTTACCATTTTCTCTATTGCACGGTTTCATTAGCGCTGAAATTAGACAATGAGATTGGATAGATGAGCGTGTGCACTTTTATCTGAACTGTATACTTGCTAATAACACTTAATTTCAGATTCATCGTCGGATGGTTTAGTTTTTTTTTTTAATGCAAGTGTTCACTCAAATAAAGTTTTTTTCTTCCTTTGAGAAGATTGTTAGAGCTTAAACAAAATACTTACTTACATTTTTTTAATGATGAATACTCGGATCAAAATTCGTAACTGGCGAAATTCACCATTTTCATATTTGGATTGAATAGTGAAAATGGCGGAGACTAAGGCAGTGACACTCCGTACAAGGAAGTTTATGACAAACAGACTTCTTTCCAGGAAGCAATTTGTGAGTTCATTTTCTAAACTGATGCTGTTTTGATCTGTAGTAACTTAATTGTCTGTTTGGTGTAAATCATTGTTTTTATGATGAATATATCTCTTTTCTTTTGATGTAGGTGATTGATGTGCTTCATCCAGGAAGGCCCAATGTATCAAAGGTTCTAATCTCTTCTATTCTTAAGCTGTGCCATTTATGTTTGTAATTCTGATATAAAGTAACATGATTTACTTGAAATGAAGGCTGAATTGAAGGAGAAGTTGGCAAGGATGTACGAGGTTAAAGATCCAAATTCCATCTTTGTATTCAAATTCAGAACTCACTTTGGTGGTGGCAAGTCAACTGGTTTTGGATTGATTTATGATTCTGTTGAGAATGCAAAGAAGTATGAACCAAAATACAGGCTTGTTAGGGTAACTATCTAACTCATTCTTCTTTACTGATAGAAGCATATTTGTGTTATTTCTACTTATTGTGTTTCTGCAAAATTTTCCCCTTCAATCTCTTAAATTTTTTTTGGTTTTTTGTAGAATGGCTTGGATACTAAGGTGGAGAAGTCAAGAAAACAATTGAAGGAAAGAAAGAACAGGGCTAAGAAGATCAGAGGTGTAAAGAAGGTAAGTGGTTAATATAAGTTTGAACTCTTCGAAGATAATAATAAAACACCAATTATCGAACAAAATGGATTTTTTTTACCAAATTGTTGCCAGTTTATTGTTTTCCAAGTTGGTTGATTCAATTAAAAAAAATGATAACATCAGTGATTGCCTGCTTAAATTGGTAAAAGAAGGGTGTAGCTTTGTTGCATAAATAACTGACATTTTAGTTTTATTTGATAAAAAGTAATCTATAAATCTTATATATTTTTTGATTATGCAGACAAAGGCTGGAGATGCTGCCAAGAAGAAGAAATAAGCATTGAGAGGTTATGTGCTGCAATTTCAATTGTTGGACTTTTTTTTTTTTTTTTCCATATCTTTAGACTTTGATCATATTGGTTATTCCCCGATGTTGAGATGAACTGAGTTTTTTTTAGAGATTTATATAGCAAGAACAATATGTGTAATTTTTGTGGACTACTTGTCTAATTTTGATGTTTTGTTCCTCTACAAAACCATATGCTTACAACTTGTGGTGTTCCAACTCCACCCATTGTGATGATGGTTTGAAAGACCCTCCAACTCCTGCAAAGCACCCATCTAACACTTTGATATGGTTCTTATCGGTTTCATTTGGGTTGCTCATCAACACACACTAATGATGTTGTTTGTTTGAAAAGAGCAATGAATATGTCCTATAGCAGGATCTGGGATGAGGATTAGAAGATCGAGCAACAAAGACAATGTTGAGTGGATGTGGTAACGATGGGCATCTGGATATATATATATATATATATATATATATATAGAGAGAGAGAGAGAGAGAGAGAGAGAGAGGTAGGTACTATTCGTTTTTTTCTTAAATCAAAATAACATTTAAATAGTTATAGAAAAAGGAAAAAAGAAATTTAAAAGCATAATCTTCTTTTTATGTATTTTTGGACCAAAAACACAAAAACCTTTATTTTGGACCATCTATGCAAGTGTGAAAGTTTTTGGACCTCAACCAAAGTTTTTTCAATACCACAGAGACTAATCTTTTTGAAAAACCCGCCCCAACGCCCACACATTTAAACAACAGGAGGGAAATGATTTCCCTCTACCTGTACTTTTTTAAACCTCACCAGAAACCTTTGAAAGCCACCAGTGGTGACCGACCGTTTTACCACCGGACCACCATCGATTGCATCTCCTCACTCTTCTTCTTCAATGTCAATGATGCTGGATTTACAACTATTTCTCCAAAAAAAAGAGAAACCACCGGACGGTCCACCGTTGTTGCAGGAGATTGGCGCCTATAGTTTGGTGGTGCAGGAGATCTAAGGAGGAAAGAAACCATGTTTACGGAGGCTACAGGTCCATAGGTCTACAAGCTATGGATTTAAGGCTATAGATCTACATGCTATCGATTGCATCTCCTCCGTTCCTTGAACCCCACCCTCTAAACCCTAAAATGTTACTGATCGGGAGAGAAAAGCCCAAACAAACACAAAACATGAACACCAGTCTGTGTGTTGGTGTGATATCGAGACAGGGGGCAAGATGAAATAATTGGTGGGTTTTTTTTTCTTCTTTTTTCTACATAATCTAATTAGATAAAAAGAAACATAATTTCTAGTGTGTTGGTGCAATTCCATCGGTTTATTTTGCCTTTTCGATTACAAAGGAATTTGGGGATTTCTTGCTGGGTTTTTTCAATTTTGATTTGTTCTTAGATATTGAAATTGATTGTAAAAGAAAGTCATAAGGGTGAACCCACTTCCATATTATTTATTTTTTTTATTTTTCTTCATCTTTTCCTAACTCACAACACACGCAAACCCTATCTTTTTGAACCCATTTAATTAAAAAATACCAAGGTTGTAAAAATCATTTGATGTTAGCTAGTCGGTAGACTGAGTTAAGGGATTAATCGGCTAGACGGAGATTAATCAGGGACCATTAATTGCTAATTTGTTAGATTAAAAAATAAATAAATATGACTAATATCATATAAAAGTTCATAAATACCACTAATATCATAACAAAATAGATTAATATGATAAATACAACACTAATCATACCTCAAATAGTTTCTATTGACACATAACTTCTTCAAAGTGTTAATATTTCATCGGGTTCTACTGTTTCAGTTATTTTGTATGCATGGATTAATCGCTACGTGCTCTCTAATCGGTCGAGTAGCGCCTATGGATTAATCGAAGATTAATCAAGATTTTTACAACATTGAAAAATACAAAATAATCAAAGGTAAAATCTTAATTTACAATAGTCACCGGTGGTGCTACTCCCGTTTCAACGGGTTGGTTGATTGGTTTCACTAACCCACTTCATCATCTTTCTCTATTTTCTCTTTCTCATTTTCTCTTGTATCATGTGTTTTAAAACAAACATGCACTTTAATTGTTTTGTATTTTTTTAATTGAATGAGTTGAGAAAAATATGATTTTCGTGTGTTGTGGTTGAAAAAGATGAAGAAAAAGAAAAGAAAAAAATTAATGTGACAGTAGGTTCAGTGGGTTGAGAGGCAGTGCCGGTAAGAGCTAATTTGAGGCCCGAGGCAAAAGTAAAAAACGAGGCCCTAATTGCATACGATAATACATTGATGTATGTGGAAACTAGTACACGATCACTTATTATTAAATTAAAATTATATATATTACTAAAAATGCTACTGTGTTTAAAGGATGTGAGTTAAATATTAAAACAAATATAATTGTTAAGTTGTGCAAAAAAACTAATGAAAAATCTAAACCAAAAAACCGAACAACCAAACCATTTTGAAAAACCATTTGTTTAGTTTTTTTCTTAGAATGATTGTTTTTTTAGGTTCGCCATGATCTTTGTTTATATAAAAACCAAAAAATCATAATTGAACCTAAATATCCCAACTACGGTCGTTCTTACATAAATTTAATTGATTAAGAATATTATAAATTAAAATAAATAGTAGTGTTCATTGACAACTACAATAATAATAGTAAGGTTACGTTTATGTTGTATATTAAACTAATATATCAATTTGTTTGATCTAAAGTAAAAAATATTAAATTAAAACTTATTAGTATTATATAAGGATACGGGAATCAAACTCATATTGCATGGCAGTATCAAACTTCCCTTAACCAACTCATAATTTGTATATATATACATTAAACATATGTCACAAAAATTATTTTGGGGCCCCAAACCCTAGCGAGGCCCGGGACGGTCGTCCAACTTGCCCACCCTATTGGGCCGGGTCTATTGGGAGTGAATGACTTCCTCCTCCCTTAGACAGAGTCTATATGTGTGTTTCAGGTTCGGTTTGGGTATCGCAACACTGATTTTGATTATGGGTATTATTTCTCACTAATGTTTGTGGTTGCCAGAGGTGGTAACCGGAGGTGTTTAGCTCGACATGCGACAACTATTGAAGAGCTATTAGAGTAAGATTTCACAAAGAGAGTAAGATGTGTGAGTAGTAATAGAAGGGGGTGAGACCAATAATATATAAATTATATGAATTGAACATCTTTGATTTATAAATAATAATTAAATATAAAAAACTGAAAAATAAAATATAAAGGACAATATAGTCATTTTTTGTGCTAGAGGACAAATCATTCAATACTTTTTTATACTATAAGGGACGATCCAAGTTAATTTTTTAAAATATAGACTAAACGTGCATTTTGACACTAGAATTATGGATGAATCCTGTAATTCACTCAAAAATTAATGTCAATTTTAATTTAAGACTCTAAGTTTGTACTTGACAAAACTTCAAAAATGATCCTTATATTATGTATTTTTTTATTTTCGAAAAATTGTCTAAACCACAAAAGTTTTGAATCATGTAACATGAACTCTCTTCTACAGAAGCTGCATGAAAATGACTTGGGAGACCATACGAACCTACCTAAGGGACCTCGAGCATCCTCAATGAAATCATGTTCTTCCCATGAGTTCTCAAGGATGTTGTTCTTGCTCTTAACCCACATCAAATATTGTGAGCATTGCTCCATTGATCTCTTATAACTTTTTTAAATTTCAAACTTATCTGAAGTTGAAAAAACAATATGCAAACGACAGTGATCAATTATACTTTGTGTTTAGAGAGAGAGAAGAGAGAGAGAGAGAGAGAAAAGAAAATTTGAAAATTAATGTAATAAGGGCAATTTAGTCATTTTAATTTTCAGAGGGACAAAAACTACATACAAATATGCTCAAAAGGACTATTAATCCAAAAATTTTATGGTTTGGATCATTTTCTAAAAAAAATGCATACCATGTAGACCATTTATGCAATATTTTCTTTATACTTTCTTCAACTTTAGATTGAAGGAAAAAAAGAGAGGTCACACTAATAAAATAAAATAATGATAATTTATCTTATTTAATTATTTTATATTTTAGCATTTTTAATATTTTTGTTGTTTTTGCATTGCATATTTTATCTTTTCTTTATCTTGGATTGTATCGGGTGCTTTTTTCTTTTGCATAAGGTGTTTTGCAGATTTTTGGAGCCTTGTTGTGGTTGCAGATTATCTTGTTGTTGAGTTGATGGGCTTTGTGGACCTTTGAGGAGCTATTGGGCTCTGTCTGACCCATTTTGGAGTGTTTGTGCTTGATGTGTTGAAGACTTGGATGGGTTATGTATTCTTGAAGATGGGTTTGGACTATCCATTTAATTGCTTGAAGATGATTGTATGAAATTTGAACCATGTGAGGTATGAAGGGACCAATGGAGTCTAATGGGTGAGGTCTCCACACGCATAGCTCTACGCGGGTACCTGCACACCTGCCTTCCCAAGGGTATTTTGGTCATTTGGCTCATCATTTACCTTGGGGGTTAGGTCTTGCAGCCCCTAATTCGAAATACCACCATTGGAGTAGTTTTGGGCGATTTTGGAGAGCGAGGAGCATTAATCATCTCATTCTTCTAGTATTTGCTAAATCTTTGATGTTTAAACACTTTTGTGATCATTGTTTCCATGAATGGCTAGACACTTTATTTTGGTTGAGTTGGGCTAAAACCCCTGGATATTTGTGAGTTTTGAAGGATTCAAATATGTTTGTTATTTAGCTCATGTTTATGATTCCTAATTCTTCATTCTTATCCTTGTTCAATACTTTTATTTGTGAGCTTGGTATTTGATGAGTAATTGTTAGTCTTTTTCTTTAATTAAATGATCACTAAATTGGTATAAAACAAGAGCTTTATGACGGTAGAAATCATCTCTAGCTTATGGGTCATGACTCCTTTATGGTTATGTAAGCATTGACATCCTCTAGGAATTGAGAATTCCTTCATTCTTAAGGCTAATCAATTTTCTTGGGTTTAATTGCTTCAATTGAATCTTTAACTTTGATTAAGAAGGAGTGTTGTGGAATTCCCCAACGTGCATACTATCTTTAAGGATTTTTGGAATATCATGCTTCATGATTGCTAGAACAAATCTGGGTTGAATAATAAGCTTATATATTGAAGTCTAATGATACACATACAAGTATTCATGGTGGTGAATTGCTTTAGTTGATCAATTTTTTCTAATATTTGAGTATCACATCATCTTTCAATCATTTTAAATCCTTCAAGTCTTTTTGTTTTCAAACAACCGCCCTAGTTTAATTTTAGTTGATTAGTTTTATTTCACTTGTTCATTTGGATTTGATTGGTAATTGAATACAACAATTTCCTCATGGATTGAACTATTTTTTTTACCATTATATTACATTTTATTTGCAAGCAAAATGATGAAATTTGCTTGATGGTTTGACACACCACCAAGTAATGACAATTTTTGTTTGTTTATTCTCAAAATGTGAATGTTTTTTGTGGGCTCAAATTTGTATGTTATAGAATTAAAATACTTTTTTTTTAATATAAGACATTTATGTTGTAATCCTTTTTTTCAGATTATGTAAAATAAACACGACTTGTACAAATTGTGCCCCCTCAAACATATAAAAAATAAAAATCCTAAACTAGTTGATAACAAATATTGAAATGGAGCTAAAATAAGTTAAAGTAGGAGGTAGTCTCATGGTGAACCACGGGAGGTTTATTTTAGGCTTTGTTGACAAATTGTGGTAAAAAACAAATTAATTTCATGTAGTAGCAGATCAAGTGTTAAAAGGGATATGGTTTCCTCTGGGATAACAGTAAATGGATAAACTATGTTGGGTCTGCAATAAATGGGTAAACTATTTTGGTTGGCGTTTTCGTCACGTAGGATGATAATGAAGACTAATCTCGGGTTCGTACATTATAAAGAGAAGAATAAACTACAAAAACAATCTATGTGATTTCTAATGTATACGATGTTTATTCCAAAATTAAAATTCATCCTTGGAAGTTTCTAACTTTGGTCTTATTTCAACATTCCTTGAGATAATTAATTATAGGTTAATAATTTGAGATGAAATTAATATGCTACCTCATATAAGAAAGAAGTTAAAAGAAAATCAACGATTAAACATTAGAATTAAAATGAAATTGAAAAAGAGAAAATACATTAATTAATAAAACTCCCAAATAAATATTGTCCTAGCCAACTGACCTACAAACAATCTCGCATGTGGAATATTTGCCAATAGTAGCTTTGCAAATCGGATGCATCTTGAAACAAAGAAATTTTGTTTGGTAGAAATAAAACACTAACTTTATAATCACATCCTTATTTTTTGGCTTCTAGAAGATTTACTCAAGCTAAAAAGTTAACATCTCTTGGTTATCCAGAGTTTAAATTAATTTCAAACTGCCTTCCACCACTTATCATTGAGAAAAAAAAACCCCTACCATAAAAAATCTAATATCCGATGGGTAGATAGATAGAAAATAACCATAACCATATATAAATATATAATTGCCATCATCAATCTTCAAACTACCCTCATCATTGACTTGTGTGCATTATTTTTCTTGAAGTTCGAGCAGATAGCCAAAATAAAATACATTTAGAAGATATGGAAGTCGACTTCGACATGACTGTCAGACAGAAAGCAGTCTTAGAGTGTCTGCGGGCACCTCATGCTCAGGATTTTTTGCTAACTTTCCCTATTGATGGTCTTGGCCAGCATATGTCTCCTGTGGAGTACCGAACTATCCTTCGGTACCGTCTCATGATTCCCATATTCCCAATTGACGAGATATGCCCAGTTTGCCGCAAGGCATGTTTGGATACCTTTGGGGAACATGCGGTTCATTGTAGAGAGCTCCCTGGTTTTAAGTACAGACATGATATGGTTCAGGATGTTCTCTTTGATGCTTGTAGGCATGCTGGTATTTCTGTGAAGAAAGAAGCGCCAGTGAACTTTTTGACGGACCCGTAGGATGGAAGGTCCACACTTAGACTGATGGACATTTTGGTCTTTGGACGGATAGGAGGGAAGCATGCGTGCGTGGATCTTACTGGGGTCTCTCCTCTCGTTGGTTTGGGGAGCGGGGGTTTCACAGCTGGACATGCCGCTTTGAAAGCCGATGCATGCAAAGTTGTAAAGCACGAGAATGCATGTATAGAAAATTAACATGTGTTTGTACCTTTTGCATTCGATACATTTGGTTTTCTTGTACCAGAGGCGGTGGAGCTCCTCAATAGAGTCCAACGGGTCATGCATTCTAATGTCATATCTCCTAGATCAACAAATATTGTTTTCAAAAGAATTGGTTTTTCCATCCAGAAAGGGCTAGCGGCGCAGGTTGTTGCCCGTTTGCCTTCAACCGATATGTTTTGAACTTTTATTATCAATCTATAGCAATATCATTTAACATTGAAAAAAAAATTAGAAGACTAAAGTCATACATCAAAAAAATGATACATGTTGCAGACTTTCAATGATATGCACATCCACTATAGTTGTTTGTTTGTTTGTTATGGTGAGATTGCATCCGATTCAACAACTAAATTATCACAAATTTTAGCATCCAATAATGTTGTGAAGCGCTTGATGTCATACCTGTAGCAGTATACAACAAACATAAATGTGACGCAAGGCTTAAAAATAGAAAAATAACAATCTAGTATTACTCTATAGACTTAAAGAAAGACCAACCTAGTCAAGGTCATTTGTTTCAACTTCTGTCCAATTTCTTATAGATCATGGAAAGACCTTTCTGCAAACACTCAAAATAGTTTTACATGTTTATGAAAACTGTTAACTAAAAGAAAAAAACAATACCTGTTTCGGGACTCGCCTTATGTCTTTCCTCTAAATAAACGACAAAATTGCAAAATGGTCCTTGTGGTATGCAAAATTTTGGGGTTTTAGTCCGAACCACGAGTTTTTTGGATCCATGGTCCTTTTGGAGTGGTTTCTATGTGGTTTTGGTCCCTGGACTTAACTCCCATTAAGTTGGATCTGTTAAGCCCCCTCACGTGCCTCACATGTGAGGGTAATTTCATCATTTCATATATTAGGGACCATTTTTGCATAAACGTTTTTTGGATTAATTCCTTTTAAATACCCCCACTTCCTGTGATCTTCTTCCCCAACGTTCCCCAACGTCTCTTTTCTTCTACCCTTCTTCTTCTTGAGCTTTGCTACAACAAAAATGGTGTTATGTTTTTGTGGAAAAGTTGCTGTGGTGAAAACGTCTTGGACCCCTCTGAATCCAGGAAGGAGATTTTTTGCATGCCCTATGAATGATTTCGTTTGTGGGTTTATTGGGTGGATTGATCCCCCAATGTGTGTTAGGGCTAAAGCCATCATACCTGGTCTGCTAAGAAATTTGAATTCAGTGCAGGAATGGTGCAATGAGTTGGTTAGAAGTATGAACATGCTACAGGATCAATGCAATGGACTGATATGCAGGAACAATATAACGCCCGGGTTTCAGGGCTAAGCATAATTGTCAATGTAATAGTCTAGGTCAACTATTGTAACTCTTTTTGAAGTAATAAAGATGAAATATTTGAGTATTATGTGAATTATATGTTTATTATTTAATTATAAATGTATAATTAATAAAAAATAAAAATAAGTGTCAAAATTAAAGTGTGAGATAATCCCTATATCTTTATATAAATTTGTAGTGGTTGAAACAAGGATCTCGGGGATATAAGGAACGCCGAAATCCGAGTTATAACGAAGAAGTTATGACCCGTCGAAGTTTCGCGACAGAACCGACACGATACCGGGAAGCGTAAATAGTGAATTTATGATAGAGCAAGATTTAGCCTTAGTGATCTAAACGAAAGTCATAGAATATGTTAAAATAAGAACATCGATAAAAAGAACGCCCAAATCTGACTTCGTATGAAGAAGTTATGATTTTTCGAAGTTTCGGATTAGTAGTGTACAACCCGAAATTCGAATATTAGATCGAATGATTTTTAGCCGACACGACCTAAACGAGAATCGAAGATCTCGTTAAGAGTAGCGTAACGAGAAAAAGATGGGTGAAAACGGACGTCGGATGAAGAAGTTATGAGGATTTAACGCACCAATCCTGTCCCGGCCTGTTAATAATATAAAATTTAAAATCGAGTCAAAATTAGCCGACGGAGTCAAAACGAAAGTTGTCGAGTACATTCCCACCTTCGTGTGGATATAAAGAACGTCAAAAACGGAGATCGTATGCGAAAGATACGAATTTTTAAAGTTTAGACTCAAAATTGCAAAACCTGTTGCTTGATCGATGACGTGGCGCAATCTGGACCCTCCATCGCTGACTCAGTACCCGCCTCGGATGAGTGACACGTCGCCCCTCGCTATGCATAGTGTGACATCCCCAAAAATCACGGCCAGAAAAGACCGATTTCATTTATGCTTTTTAAAATAATTTCAGAGTAAATCCTTTTGATTTAATAGTGTTGCGGAATTTGTTCCCAAAACAAAACATGATAAAATAATATTTATCAAAGCATTTCATCAAGAGATGCATTTTCATTATATAATCAAAACTCGGGATGTCATGTTCCGATACAGACCATAAAGCATAAACGATAAGATTACAAGTCATTCAACAAGTATATACATATACAGACTTGTAAACAAAAACAACTCGATGATTCATCCATCTTACGCCCTTGCGCCACTTCCTGTAATACAAATAAAACTGAGTGGGTCAGGCTTGGGAGCCTGGTGAGCATATAGGGTTTTCAACCCACAATAAATAAATTATATTTAATTTCACCAACCAATCACTATCCCGATTACCCATTCCCGTTATCCTCACTATACGTCCCTAAAATAACATCTATCTCAAGGGACCTAATCTAGGATTTTCATCGGGACGGACATTACTGCTAAGGGGTTTCCTCAACAATAGATATCCTAAAGGCAACCATGAGGGGGATAGAGTACACCGGTGAACACATCGTTCACAACACTTACAGGTTATGAACCTGCTAGCGTTCCACAGGACTGTCTAGAAAGAGTCTGTGGTCGTTATCCATACTCCGCTGAATAACTAGATCAACAACAACAACAACATCGAGGCCTCTCATCTGTTTATTACACACCAACTATCTACCCATGTTCTACCCAGCATATTAGTAGATAAAAATATATATTTTTATACATAGTTTAAAACCTGTATATCATTTTCATTCAATACATATTCCACATAACAGATAAGGCACACCCACATAACACGTATTTCATAGAAAATAAATCAGATCTATGAGATAGAAGAGAATGAATATACATTCACACATATAACAACAAAATTATACACATAACACGTATTTCGTATAAAATACTTCATAATTATGCGTTAGAAAAAAGTAACTACACACTCACGCATATAAACAACAATATACTTAATACACTCAAACCATACTTGTATTATTATCGTGTTTATGAAAGGTAGTATACACTCACTTGATCAGAAGACGATCAGACAGCACTACGACTTGCAGAAGTAGTATCTCTCCGCAGATCTGGAAGATCTTCACAAAAATCGAACTTCTCGCGGGCAGAGCTTCGGCTCGGGAATCTTACTTCTCGGGATCTTCAGGACCTCGGGACTTGCTTCGGGGCTCGGGAATGATACTGGGGATTCAGGGTACTTCTGGCACGCAAATCGATGCAAAACGGGAGAGAGAAGAGAGAAAAAGAGCAATTGAGTCGGCTGCCCTCGCATCCTATTTATAGGAGGCTGGAACCTCGGAGTACGCGGGGCGTACTGGTCCAAAATCGTCATTGCTTACGTATCCGAAGAACTCGAGTGCGAGGTGCGTCATGCTTCGTGGTACGCGGGGCGTACAGCAGTACGCTGGGCGTACTTCGGATGAGTCCGATGACTCCTCTTCGGATAATACCAAGATTTAGAATTAAATTTAAATACTAAATATTTAATAAACTTCGGAAATTCATATCTTCTTCATACGAACTCCGTTTTCGACGTTCTTTATATCCACGCTAAGGTGAGACTATGCTCTACAACTTTCGTTTAGACTTCGTCGGCTAATCTTGACTTTATTTTTATTATTTATTTTTAGTAGGCCGGGACAGAAAAACTTCGTTATAATATTCATAACTTCTTCGTTTGACGTCCGTTCTCGCCTAACTTTTCATCGCTTCGATACCAACAAAGAGATCTTCGATTCTCGTCTAGATCGATCCGACTAAAAACCGCTCGATCTCAAATCGAGTATTTCGGGCTGCATACCGCTAAGTCGAAACTTCAATAAATCATAACTTACTCATACGAAGTCAGATTTGGGCGTTCTTTATATATTCGGAAACCTCGTTTCAACTACTACAACATTATCCAAAGATATCAAGTTTATTTTACACTTAAATTTTGACGCTTATTTTTATTCTTAATTAATCAAACCACATAATTAAGCAATTAAGCACAAAACACATAATACTCAAATAATACACTCTTATTATTTCAAAACGGGTTACAAAGGTTAACCTAGACTATTACATCAAAGATAATGCCTAGCCTGGAAATGCGGGCGTTACACCCAGCGTCCGAAGCTCGATACGCCCAGCGTACAGCTACACCCCTCGGTCCACAAGCAACCGCGTAGCTCCGGTCTTTATCCAACACGTGGCTCGTACGAAGCTCGCTGGCACTCTTATCCGAACCATTACGCCCAACTTAGGTCCGAGGTACGCCCAGCGTACCGAGGCCTCGCAGGCTATAAAAGGGGGCCGAGAGTTCTTCATTTCTCACACCATTTTTCTCTTCTCTCTCTACAAACTTTCTCTCTCTAAGTGCTATAAACCCCCCTAAGCCCTAGATAAAATTCCTAGCTCCCGAGGGAAGCCCCGAGGCTCCCGGAGTCCCGAGAAAAAAAAGAGTCTTTCGGTTTCGAAACGCTGCTCCAATTAAGTTCCGCTTTTCGATAAAATTCGCTGTAAGTGTGCTACGCTTATGCAATTTTTTATATAGCTTTCAAATAATTATAGGAATGTTATTAGGTCCTTAAAATAATTATTTGGGCTATTATTATGAGTTATATTGAGTGTTATTAACGCTTAATAATAGTCAGACTAATTAATTTGTCGCGGTTATCGTTAGACTAAACCCTAGTGGTATTGGTACTAGGTTTTATCGAAGGAAAATCGTTTTGAGAGTATCGAAGCGTTGTCCGAGTGCTGAGTCACCACCTTTCAGGTGAGTGCATAGTTATTTTCAGCTTACACATAGATATGAAGTATTTTATATAAATTACGTGCTGTGTGTGTATATTATCTGTATACTTGCTATCTATGCTAGATGAACATTTTATACATGTTTTCAATGATTTAAACTGTATATGTATTATATATCTACAAAATGTGTTGGGTAAAACATGGGTATATGTAATAGTTGCCGTGTGACAAAATAAAATAATGAGAGGCCTCGTTATAGATGTTATTGATGATCCAGTCATCTAGCGGAGTATAGATGACGACCACGGACTATTCTAGACAGTCCAGTGGAACACTAGCAGGCTCGCAACCTGTAGGTGTTTATTTGAACTGTGTGTTTATTTAAACTGTGTGCTCACTAGATGTACTCCATCCCCCACATGGTTGCCTTAAAGACATTTATTGCTGAGGAATCCCCTTAGCAGTTGTGACATCCCCAAAATCTCGGCTAGAAAAGACCGATTTCATTTATGCTTTTTAAACATTTTCAGAGTAAATCCTTTTAATTTTAAAAGAGATGCGGAATTTGTTCCCAAAAACAAAACATGATAAAATAGATATTTATCAAAACATTTCACAAAGAAATATGATTTCATTTCATAATCAAAAGTCGGGATGTCATGTTCCGATACAGATCATAAAGCATAAACGATAACATTACAAGTCATTCAACAATATATACATATACAGACTTGTAAACAAAACAACTTGATGATTAGTCCATCTTAAGCTCTTGCGCCACTTCCTGTAATACAAATAAGCTGAGTGGGTCAGGCTTGGGAGCCTGGTGAGCATATAGGGTTTTCAACCACAATAAATATTTAATTTAACAATCAACAATAACCCGATTACCCATTCCCGTTATCCTCACTTTACGTCCCTAAACCAACATCTATTATAAGGGACCTAATCTAGGATTTTTCATCGGGACGGGCAGTACTGCAAAAGGGCTTTCTTAGTAATAAATATCCTAAAGGCAACCATGAGGGGGATAGAGTACACCGGTGAACACGTCGTTCACAACACCTACAGGTTATGAGCCTGCTAGTGTTCCATAAGACAGTCTAGAATAGTCCGTGGTCGTCATCCATACTCTGCTGAATGACTAGAATAACACCAACAACACCAAGGCCTCTCATCTGTTTATTACACACCAACTATCTACCCATGTTCTACCCAACATATTAGTAGACAAAAATATACATTTTTATACATAGTTTAAAAACCTGTATAACATGCTTTAATCAATACATATTCCACATAACAGATGAGGTGTAACGCCTGTGTTTCCGGGCTTGCCATTTTTAGCAATGTAATAGTCTAGGTTAACCTTTGTAACTAAATTTGAAATAATAAAAATGTATTATTTGTGAATTATGTGAATTATGTGATTTATGTGTTTATTTTCTTGATTTTTATAATTTAATGAATTAAGAATAAAATAAGCGTCAAAATTAAAGTGTGAGATAAGCCCGATATCTTTGCATAAAGTTGTAGTGGTCGAAACAAGGATTCCGGAGATATAAGGAACGCCAAAATCCGAGTTATAACAAAGAAGTTATGACCTGTCAAAGTTTCGCGACAGAACCGGCACGACGTCGAGTGACGTAAAATATGAATTTAAGATAGAGCGATATTTAGCCTTAGCGATCTAAACGAAAGTCGTAGATTTCCTTAAACCGAGAGCGTGCATAAAAGGAACGCCCAAATCTGACTTCGTATGAGGAAGTTATGATTTTTCTAAATTTCGACTTAGCAATATGCAGCCCGAATACTCGATTTGAGATCGAGCGGTTTTTAGCCAAAACAATCTAAATGAGAATCGAAGATCTCGTTGTTAGTAGCGAAACGATGAAAAGATAGGCGAGAACGGACGTCGGACGAAGAAGTTATGATTTTCTAACGAAGTTTTCCTGTCCGGGCCTTCTAAAAATAAATAATAAAAAATAAAGTCAAAGTTAGCCGACGGAGTCTAAACGAAAGTTGTAGAGCGTAGTCTCACCTACGCGTGGATATAAAGAACGTCGAAAACGGAGCTCGTATGCGAAAGTTACGGAATTTAGAAGTTTGACGAGTCAAATTACATCCAGCGTAATTTGAGTACGCCCCGCGTACTCAGGCGGATGCAAGTTGCTTGACCAATACTCGAGTGCCACAGATCGACGCATGCAGTGACGTCAAAGTACGCCCCGCGTAACCAAGTTACGCCCCGCGTACTGAGTACGCCCTGCGTAATTTGAGATTACGCCCCGCGTAATCCCAGACCCTCAGCCTATAAATAGAACTCGAAATTAGCCATTTTCTCTTGTTCAAACTCTTCCCTCTCTCTAATTTTGCATCGATTTGCGTGCCAATCATATCCCGAAGCCCCGGTATCATTCCCGAGCCCCGAAGCAAGATCCGAAGCCTCGAGGATCCCGAAGAGCGTTATTCCCGAGCCGAAGCTCTGCCTGCGAGGAGTTCGATTTTGGTGAAGATCTTCTAGATCTATCGAAGTATACTACTTTTATAAGCCGTAGTGCTGTCGGATCATCTTCTGATCAAGTGAGAGTGTAGTTACCTTCTTCCAACACATTATTATAAAGTATTTTATATAAAATACGTGCTATGTGTATATATTTTGGTGTTATATGTGTGAATGTATATTCACTCTCTTCTATCTCATAGATCTGAGTTATTCTCTATGAAATACGTGTTATGTGTGTGTGCCTCATCTGTTATGTGGAATATGTATTGATTAAAGCATGCTATACAGGTTTTAAACTATGTATAAAAATGTATATTTTTATCTACCAATATGTTGGGTAGAACGTGGGTAGATAGTTGGTGTGTAATAAACAGATGAGAGGCCTCAATGTTGTTTTGATTTAGTCATCTAGCGGAGTTTAGATGACGACCACAGACTTTTCTAGACAGTCCTGTGGAACACTAGCAGGCTCGCCACCTGTAGGTGTTAATGAACTTGGGTGTTCATTCGCTGTACTCCATCCCCCCACGGTTGCCTTATTTGACATATATTGCCGGGAAACCCCCGAATGCATGTGTTGTCGCCCCAATGAAATATTCTTAGACTAGGTCCCTTGTGTTAGTTATTTTAGGGACATAAAGTGAGAATAACGGGAATGAGTAATTGGGTTATCGTTGGTTGATGAAAAATTAATTTAATTATTTATTGTGGGTTGAAAACCCTATATGCTCACCATGCTCCCAAGCTTGACCCACTCAGTTTCTTTGTATTACAGGAAGTGGCGCAAGGGCATGAGATGGATAATCATCAAGTTGTTTTGTTTACAAGTCTGTATATGTATATATTTGTTGAATGACTTGTAATGTTTATCGTTTATGCTTTATGGTCTGTATCGGAACATGACATCCCGAGTTTTGGTTATATAATGAAAATACATTTCTTTATGAAGTGCTTTGGTAAATATTATTTTATCATACTTTGTTTTTGGGAACAAATTCCGCATCTCTTTTAAAATCAAAAGGATTTACTCTGAAAATATTTTAAAAAACATAAATGAAACCGGTCTTTTCTGTCCGTGATTTTGGGGATGTCACATGAGGCACACACACATAACATGTATCTCATAGAGAATAAATCAGATCTATGAGATAAAAGAAAGTGAATATACATTCACACACATAACAACAAAATATATACACGTAGCACGTATTTTATATAAAATACTTCATAATATTGCGTTGGAAGAAAATGACTACACACTCACTTGATCTGAAGATGATCGGACAACACTATGGCTTGCAGAAGTAGTGTTTCTCCGTAGATCTAGAAGATCTTCACAAAAACCGGGCTCCTCGCGGGCAAAGCTTCGGCTCGGGAATAACGCTCTTCGGGATTCTCGGGGCTTCGGATCTTGCTTCGGGGCTCGGGAATATTACCGGGGCTTCGGGGTATAAATGGCACGCTAAACGAGGCAAAATCTAGAGAGAAAAGGAAGAAGTTGTAAAAGAACTATGGCTGCCTTCGCATCCCCTTTTATAGGAGGCTGGACCCTCGCATTACGCTGGGCGTACTGCTTCGGTACGTTGGGCGTAATGCCCAATCGTCATTGCCTGCGTCATCGGAGGTACTCGAGTGCTAGACTTCGTCACGCTTCGCTGTATGTTAGGCGTACAGCAGTACGCTGGGCGTACTTCAGATGAGTCCGGAGACTCCTCTTCGGATAATACCAACATTTAGAATTAAAAATTAATTATTAAATATTTAATAAACTTCAAAAATTCGTGTCTCCCTCATACTTACTCCGTTTTCTACGTTCTTTATATCCACGCGTAGGTGAGACTACGCTCTACAACTTTCGTTTAGACTCCGTCGGCTAATTTTGATTTTATTTTTATTATTTATTTTTAGTAGGCCGGGACAGAAAAACTTCGTTATAAATTCATAACTTCTTCGTCCGACGTCCGTTCTTGCCTAACTTTTCATTGTTTCGCTACTAACAACGAGATCTTCGATTCTCGTTTAGATTGTTTCGGCTAAAAACCGCTCGATCTCAAATCGAGTATTCGGGCTGCATACTGCACAGTCGAAACTTCAGAAAATCATAACTTCCTTATACGAAGTCAGATTTGGGCGTTCTATATAGATATTCAGAAACCTCGTTTCAACTACTATAACTTTATCCAAAGATATCAACTTTATTTTACACTTAAATTTTGACGCTCATTTTATTCTTAATTCATCATATCACATAATTAAGCAATTAAGCACGAAACACATAATACTCAAATAATACGTTCTTATTATTTCAAATTTGGGTTACAAAGGTTAACCTAGACTATTATATTGCTAAAAATGGCAAGTCCAGAAACACGGACGTTACAGCAGTAATCAGACTAATTAATTTGTTGCGGTTATCGTTAGTGTTGGGGTCAAAATATGGTTTATACTTTACTTTTCTGGGCAATTGTATTTTTCTGTAATATTTATGAATTTATGGTCTAGTTTACGGCCGTAAACACCTTACAGCCATAAACCCATTTACGGCCCATGTTATCCGACCCATGTTCTCCAAGTATAAATATATGTGTTAGGGTGAGGAGTAGAGATTGATGAACCCTAGAGAGTTTACGGCTAGAGAGACAGAAGAACTATTGTGTGATAGTGTGTGTGTGTGAATCTCTTGTATCCGGATCATCATTCTATTCATTAATACATTGAGATTCATCTTAATCCTCTTCTTCTTCTCTTCTATTTTATCTGACATCATCCGTTTGATTGGGATTCCGCACCATCAAACGGATCTAATTGATACACATGCATATTAGGGACTTACAATTGGTATCAGAGCCAAGTTGTATCAGTCAATTTTGTTAGATTTGGAGCATTATTTGATCTTATTTTCGAAATATTTTTGCGTTTTTGGATAGATCTCGCAAAAATAAGGGGGGGGGGGTTTGTTCTTCGTGTTTTTCATAAAAAGGTTTTTGATCGAGTTTTGGAGTTTCAAAGTCGAAAAATCGGTGTTTTTGGTCGGAGTTTGCGGCCGGCGGCTAGAGTTTCGGAGTTCACGGCCCGAGGTTCACAGTCCGAGATTGCGGCCTCGGTTTGCGGACTGCACCTCGTCCTCGCATCGCTTCTCGGCCTCGCAATGGATGCGAAGTTCGCAGCAGCATCTTCCTTCGCATATTAAAAAATGTTGAACGGATTTGGGGCTGCAGTGGATAGAACCCGCGTCCTCTGATTCCTCACTTCAGCGCCTTACCAACCCAACTAGCTAGCAACTTGTTCAAATCCTTCGCGAATTAATTCAAAATGCTTCGCTACTGCAACCAAGTTTCGCATTTTTACACTTTTAACCCCACAATTCAATTTCTTTTGATTTTTAAATTCTTTTTTCGTCCAAAATAAATAATAATAATAATAATAATAATAATATAAATAAATAAATAAATAAATAAAAATAAAAATAAATAAAAATAAAAAAAATTAATAAAAAAAATTATATTTTGATTTTTGACTCTTATTTTTTTTTACTTTTGACCTTAAATTTTGACTTTGACCTTCAAGTTTGACCTTTGACTTTAAACTTTTACTTTTTCGTTTAAATTTTAAATTTTCAAATTTAGCTTTTCAGTTTGACTTTTCAAGTTTGACTTTTGAGTTTAACTTTTTAAATTTGACTTTTAAGATTGACTTTTGAGGTTTATAATCAAAGGGTTTGAGTTTTAAGTTTGATTTTGGCTTCTAGTTGTGCTTTTTAATTGATTTTAAGGTCTACAAGGGAGTTGAAAACATGAAAGAGAGTCGTCAGGATATGTTAAGACAAAATTTCAACATTTTCGATTATATCCATGGAGAAACCCTCGAAACTCAGTTGTAGCGAGTTACTACACTCACTACCGAGATGAATATAGCTGGGATCTTCTTGTCCAAATCTGAGATAAACAAAAAGCTATTGAATTCACTTCCGAAATCGTGGGATATGAACGTGGCTATCATCAAGAAGACAAAAGATCTCAATCATCTCAGTCTTGCTGATGTAATTCAAGAACTTGATGCTTTGAAGTGTACAGAAACAATGAGTTCTGAAAACATTCCGGTCACTGAAGTTACATGTACTCCAGCTTGTGAAGCCACGATTAAATTTCTTCGGGAACAAATTGATTTATTTAAAAGAGAAGTTAAGGACCTGAGATATGAAGGATATCAACTCAGGAAAGGACAGAAACCCCTGAAGGCTGAATTAGAAGCTAAAACCAAGGACTTTAGGAAACTTCAGGAAGAGTATAGCAACAAGTGTGAAAATTATGATTATATTAAGAGACAACTTGCTGCTGTAACTGAAGAACTTGACGCTTTAAAAATTAAGTGTGGAAAAATAGACGTTAGTTTTAAAAATTATACTGCGTCAAGTCAGACAGTCGAGTCCTTATATGAAACCCAATTAAAATTCAAAGAAAATCAAAACAAGGGTCTAGGGTATGATAGTGTACCTCCTCCTTATAATCATAACTACACATCCATCCCTACGACACAGGACGAAACTGACAGGGAGCCACATCTTCAATATGGAAAACGAGCTGGATTTGTGTCAGGAGGAGTTATTAATATTGAAGGTACTAATGTTGCTACTTCTTGTGCAGGAAAAGTAACAGAGGATGAGAACAAGGAGAGTTCTTCTAAACAAACAAATGACCCCTTGAACTTTAAAACTGTTGCTTCTAACCAACCCGCCGTTGGTAAATACAGGCCACCATTTCAAGCTAAACAGAGTGCCTGTTGCAATTGTGCATGTGGGAAAAATCAGAGACAAGGCAAAGATACGCCTCCAGGGACAGGAAGAAACAACTTCACAGTGAAGAAAAAGACTTGTTTTCACTGTGGAACACTTGGGCACATTGCCCGAAACTGTCCAAATCGCGCATACGTTCCTTACTATGAACAAGGCTGGCAGAACGTTCCAAGAGGGAGATACTCCAAAAGAAACCCCTCAAGGTCACGTTCAGACCATGATGACTGGAACGCGCAGAGGGCCAAGAATCAAACCCAAAAGGCCAAGAATCCGAATCCCAAGGGCAAGAAGGGATTGTCGGCCAAGAAGTCCAATCCAAGAGATGCTCCCGTGAAGCCAAAATCAAAGTCATCTGAACGGCCGACATCAAGTTCCAAAGCAAGTACTGAGCCACCCATCAGATCAAAAAAGAAATGGGTTAAAGCCAACTACAAATGGGTTCCAAAGGTGAAAACTCCCAAATCTTCTAATGAATCTAATATTTCATCGTCTTCTGTTTGTGATAAGCAGGATATATCATGGGAGAGAGTACCCTACATTGATGATAAAGGTCGACCCAGTTTCAAAATGGACTGGGTTCCGAAGACCAATTGATCCCGCTCTGTTCTGGAGCAGCTATGGAGGCATATCATCAGACTTCGGTTTGTTGGTAGTGGCTGCTCCTGACATATGATTGGGGACATCTCTCAACTGTACAACATTCAGATCTTTGTTGAGAGTATGTGTCCTTTTGCGGGAAAGGAAGAAAGGAAGAGATCACAAATGAGGTTAGTGCTTAATGATATGAAGAAATTTCGGATCCGTTCTGAGATTATGCTTGCTGTTCTCAGACCTTCAGAATGCAGATTCAATCGGTGAATTACGGTTTGCGTTTTCTTCTCTATACTCCTGAGTTTTTCTTAAGCTGATTCGCTTTAAAGACTAATTTTTGTTTTAGGATAGTTTAAATTTGCGCATTTATTTTCGTTTCTCTGATATGCACAAATTTAGGGGGAGAAATAAAAAAAACAAAACAGAAATTAGAAAATTTAAAAAATCCAAAAACATTAGAAAATAAAAAAAATAATAAAATAAAAATATGTTGGTTATGAAATGTGCTTGAGGGAGATGTTTTGGGAAGTGATATTATCAAGTGATAACAGGCAATCTGAGTCTGCGTAACGTACCCAAAGTTGAAGGGTCTATGCTCTGGTTTGATGCGTCGGTAGGCACGAAAAATTTTAAATGGACATGACTAGGCAGAGCTGAACTTAGGAAATTTATAGACTTGACAAATCTTGACCTAGTTAGATCCATTCAACCTGACAATACGACGCTCAGATAGGTTGAGCAGGGAGATATATATGGGAATCTACTCGTCACATTAAATGAACCCGTACTTGGAACCGTGGTTTAACTTTTCCTCGATGTGCGGATTCTGTCCTTAATTCCGGTTGGATGGGCGACTGGTAAATTCCGATAAATTAGGTCTATAGAATATCATTTTCTTTCTTTCCGTCTGTTAGTCATATGTTGTCTCCTTTGCGTGACTTCCAATCCGACCTGGTACACAACAAATGCAACTCCATTTCTCTGCAGGTTATATATGTGAAATACTTCTTATCTGTTAGCCATATGTTGTCTCCTCTGCGTGACTTCTAATCCAACCTGGTACACAACATATGCAACCTTCTTCTTCTCAACCCCTCTGAAGTAATAAGTAATAGAATTCTGAATCTACCCTCTCTCTGAATGGTTGTCTGCTCACCCGGTGTAAGGAGTACTCTGGAAGTTCTTGATGGCTGGGGTATATCAGGAAGCGGGAAACACGTTCCAGTACACTTAAAATTGAACTCATACAGATTGTCTATAGATCTCGCTGCTCAATTTAGGTGGACAACAATATCCCTGGTCGTCGTCAGATGAATGGTCCTTAAGATATAGTATCGAAGGAATTAGGATCAGATATAATTTTTAGAAACTTAAGTTCACCTTGTCTTGTATCAAATAGTGTGTCCTAAATCTGTCACAATTTTTCGTGTTTAAGTGGACAACAATACCGACGATCAACCAGACAAAGATGTGAATATGAAAGGTACCGACAAGTGGATAAAGGCTGTCTAATAACTTTGATCCCAAATCACTCTTAAAGTTATATATCATTTTTATTTTTGTTAAATTTGTCATAGTTTCTTCTAATTTAAATATTAGGGGAGAATTAAAAAACTTAAAAATAATGAAAAAAATGAAAATCAAAGAAAAATCCAAAAAATTAAAAATCCAAAAATAGTGTTATTTCTGTTTTATTTCTTGTTCAGAAAAATAAAAAAAAAATGCAAAAATATTTTTGTTTCTGTTTTAATTTGTGTGCTAAGTTTTCTTTTTAGTTTTGTTTAGTCTTGAAAAGTGATTTCAGGTATAGATAAGACTCATGAAGTTTGTGTTGAAGATTTCTGAGCGAAGGCTTCATCCGTGATCATCGAAGAATTCTCATTCGAAGGAGTAAGAAATGAAGATTATTCTTTCAAATTCAATCTTTCAACCCCAGAAGCACGGTGAAACAGAAATTGAAGATTATGTAATGGATTGCATTGAAGCCTCCTCAATCAGTCTGTTGCTATCGTTGTACCTATTGAAGTGATCTAGAAGATTTGTTCTCTTTGAAGATTCTCAAGCTGAAAGCGCCATCTTTCAAGAATCAGTATGTCAAGCCTCCTCACCCAATGTGCATTCAATGCCAAATTCTGAAGAAAACCTCAAGTGCTCAAGATGAAGTCATTCTTTGAAGATTCATATGTTCATCCTGATGCTGTGAAGAAATCGAAGGCTAAAGCTGAAGCCAAGCTCTCATTGAAGATTGACAAGAAGAGCCAGCTACTTTTTAGGGGGAGCTTGTTGGGTTAATTAAGAAAAGAAAGCTATAAAACAATGGGGAGATTGTTGGGTCAAAATATGGTTTATACTTTACTTTTCTGGGCAATTGTATTTTTCTGTAATATTTATGAATTTATGGTCTAGTTTACGGTTGAGTTTACGACCGTAAACACCTTACAACCGTAAACCCATTTACGGCCCATGTTATCCAGCCCATGTTCTCCAAATGTAACGCCTGTGTTTCCGGGCTTTCCATTTGTATCAATGTAATAGTCTAGGTTAACCTTTGTAACCCGTTTTGAAATAATAAGATTGTATTATTTGAGTATTATGTGTTTTGGTGCTTAATTGCTTAATTATGTGGTTTGATTAATTAAGAATAAAAATAAGCGTCAAAATTTAAGTGTAAAATAAACTTAATATCTTTGAATAATGTTGTAGTAGTTGAAACGAGGTTTCCGAATATATTTAGAACGCCCAAATCTGACTTCGTATGAGGAAGTTATGATTTATCGAAGTTTCGGCTTAGCGGTATGCAGCCTGTTTTACTCGATTTGAGATCGAGGGGTTTTTAGCCGAAGCAATCTAAATGAGAATCGAAGATCTCATTGTTGGTATCGAAGCGATAAAAAGTTAGGCGAGAACGGACGTCAAACGAAGAAGTTATAAATTTATAACGAAGTTTTTCTGTTGCGGCCTATTAAAAATAAATAATAAAAATAAATTCGAAATTAGCCGACAGAGTCTAAACGAAAGTTGTAGAGCGTGGTCTCACCTTCGCGTGGATATAAAGAACGTCGAAAACGGAGTTCGTATGAAGAAGATATGAATTTTCGAAGTTTATTAAATAAATTTTATTTATTTTTAATCTTTTAATCCGGCATTATCCGAAGACGAGTCACCGGTCCGATCCGACGTACGCCTCGCGTACTCCGAAGAGTGTCGACATTTCGGATGACGCATGCAGCGATGATTTCGGAAGTAGTACGCACTGCGTACTGCAGTACGCCCCGCGTACTCCGAGGCTCCAGCCTCCTATAAATAGGATCCGAAGGCAGCCGAGTCTTTTGCCAATTTCTTCTCTTCTCTCTCCCGTTTTGCATCGTTTTGCGTGCCAGAAATATCCCGAAGCCCCGGTATTATTCTCGAGCCCCGAGGCAAGTCCCGAGATCCCGAAGATCCCGAGAAGTGCGGTTCCCGAGCCGAAGCTCTGCCCGCGAGAAGTTCGATTTTTGTGAAGATCTTTCAGATCTGCTGAGGATTTCTACTTCTGCAAGTCGTAGTGCTGTCCGATCATCTTCTGATCAAGTGAGTATATACTACCTTTCATAAACACGATAATAATACAAGTTTGGTTCGAGTGTATTAAGTATATTGTTGTTTATAAGTGTGAGTGTGTAGTTACCTTCTTCTAACACATAAATATTAAGTATTTTCTATAAAATACGTGCTATGTGTATAGTATATTGTTGTTTATATGTGTGAATGTGTATTCACCCCCTTCTATCTCATAGATATGGTTTATTCTCTATGGGATATGTGTTATGTGTGTGTGTGTGTCTCATCTGTTATGTGGAATATGTGTTGATTAAAGCATGCTATACAGGTTTTTTAAACTATGTATAAAAATGTATATTTTTATCTACTAATATGTTGGGTAGAACATGGGTAGATAGTTGGTGTGTAATAAACAGATGAGAGGCCTCGTTGTTGTTTGATTTAGTCATCTAGCGGAGTTTAGATGACGACCACTGGCTATTCTAGACAGTCTTGTGGAAACATTAGCAGGTTCGCCACCTGTAGGTGTTAATGAACTTGGGTGTTCATTTGCTGTACTCTATCCCCCTCATGGTTGCCTTATTTGACTTATATTGCCGAGGTACCCCCGAAGCATGTGTTGTCGCCCCGATGAAATATTCTTAGACTAGGTCCCTTATGTTAGTTGTTTTAGGGACATAAAGTGAGAATAACGGGAATGGGTAATTGGGTTATTGTTGGTTGGTGAAAATTAAATATGATTATTTATTGTGGGTTGAAAACCCTATATGCTCACCAGGCTCCCAAGCCTGACCCACTCAGTTTTATTTGTATTACAGGAAGTGGCACGAGGGCATAAGATGGATGAACCATCAAGTTGTTTTGTTTACAAGTCTGTATATGTATATATTTGTTGAATGACTTGTAATGCTATCGTTTATGCTTATTGGTCTGTATCGGAACATGACACCCCGAGTTTTGATTATATAATGAAAAATACATTTCTTTTATGAAATGCTTTGGTAAACATTGTTTTATCATGTTTTGTTTTTGGGAACAAATTCCGCAACTCTTTCAAATCAAAAGGATTTACTCTGAAAATATTTTAAAAGCATAAATGAAAAACGGTCTTTTCTGGCCGAGATTTTGGGGATGTCACAGTTGGTATCAGAGCATTAGTTTAAGCGAACTAGGAATTTGTAGGATTTCTAGACTTAAACTTAGAATGCTAAGTGGAATTTTGAGATGTGTGTCTGTTGTGTTTTAGACACGAGCACTGGTTTATTTTAGGAAAGTTGCCTAAAATGCTTTATGTGCTAAATGTTATATGTTGCCATATATGATATTATTTGTTCGGATCTATGGTCTGTTGCCGACCGGATCTAGAAACCTCATGTGTGTAGGATTCTAAGCGTGCCTCTACGGTATTAGAACTAGCATGTAAACGTTTCGGAGTGGTAAGGAAGATTTGAATATCTATCATGATTGAGGATCTAATTTCACCTTATTCGGTGTGTAGATCAAAATGGTGAGAACAAGAAGTGGAGATGGAAATGCTGATGAAAACAGGAATCAACCACCAGTGATTGAACAAGTACCTGTCGTAGCAGCAGCACCTGAGCCAATAACCATGGCTGGTGTGCAAATGATGATTTAGACGATGTTGGATCGTCAGATGGATGAAACTAGACGGTTGCTTCAACAGAATCGTGAAGAACTGTCAATTCGTGTGGAAGAGCCTGAATTAAATGAAGGGCACTCGGAAGGTGGAAACTTCAGTGGGTCTATTGGTCAAGCCAACCCACCGATAGTTAGGCAAGATAACCATGATGGAAGGAATGATGGAATGGGATGCAAGTACAAGGACTTTTTAACTTGCAAACCATCGACCTTTAATGGAAAGGAGGATCCGATTGGAGTTATGGATTGGATCTCCAAAATGGAATTGGCCTTTATGACTTGTGGCTGCAGAGGCAAGTTGCAGACTATCTATGCAATGCGTCAGTTCCGAGGTGGAGCCGTTCGTTGGTGGAACACTCTAGGGAAGACGTTAAGCCCTAATGAGCCACTGCAATTGTCATGGGCAGAATTCTTGGTGCAGTTCAAGCGCAAGTTCTGCTCGACTCAAAATCTGTTGGAACTAGAAAACAAGTTTCTGACATTGATGAAAGGCAGCATGTCAGTTGATGAATACACCAATAACTTCACCGATAAGATGGAGTTTGCTTTGCGCATCGTTCCAGATGAGCTGACAAAGGTGGAACGATATGCGAAGGGACTCCCATGGGAGTACGAGGTGCCAGTACGTCAGGCACATACTCTAGAGGCGGCTATTTGGGCTGCCAAGTCTGTTGAGAACATGATTAGGGGAAGAACCACCGTCAAGGTTGAGGTTGGTGAGAAAAGGAAGTTTGAGGGAACATCTGGTTCCGGTAAGAAGGGCAAATTTTTGAAATCTGATTCGAAAAAGTTTGGGGGAAAAGGAGGCGAAGCAAAGTGGTGTGATAAGTGTAAGAAAAAGCACTTTGGGACATGTAGCGAGGATGTGACCTGCTACAAGTGTGGAAAGGTTGGACATTTTGCCAATGAATGTCCGAACAACAAAAGGATGTGTTTTGGTTGCAATGAAGAGGGGTATATTTTGAAAGACTGTCCAAAGAAGAAGGAGGCAGCCATGCCCAACATTCCACCAAAGCCGAAGGCGAGAGCCTTCCAGATGACACTCGAAGCTGCGAAAGATGAAGCTGATGTCGCTTCAGGTACCTTTCTCGTAAATGAATTACCTGCTCAAATTTTGTTTGATTCTGGAGCCAACTACTCCTTTATTTCGCATGAGTTTGGTAGAAAGCTAGCTTTGCCTATTGATAGACTAGATGATGCTTTATTAGTCGAAGTAGCTAGTGGCAAGTTTGTACCTGTTAGCCATCGTATGAAAAACATCTTAATCGACCTTAATGGGAATAAGTTTCTCGAGAAATTATTGCCCATCAATCTTAATGGTTTCGACATCGTTTTGGGAATGGATTGGCTTAGCGCCAATGATGCCGAAATTTTATGCAAGAAGAAGATAGTTAAAGTAAACCCGCCTGGGAAAGATTCGTTTATGGTGTATGGGGACAAACGCAGAGTGAATTCTGGAATCATTTCTCTAATGAAAGCCAGAAAGTGTTTGACCAAGGGATGTACATCATATTTAGCATTCGTGATTGATGCTAAGAAGGAAAAGAAGGTGATGCAGAGTATTCCAGTGGTGTGTGATTATCCGGAAGTATTTCCCGAAGATCTTCCTGGATTACCACCTGATAGACAAGTGGAGTTCAGAATAGACTTGTTACCAGGAACCACGCCAATAGCAAAAGCACCTTATCGATTAGCACCGACGGAGATGAAGGAGCTAATGATGCAACTTCAGGAGTTATTGGACAAAGGTTTCATTAGACCTAGTTCATCGCCCTGGGGAGCTCCGGTGTTATTTGTGAAGAAGAAAGATGGAAGTATGAGAATGTGCATCGATTACAGAGAGCTGAACAAGGCAACAATAAAGAATAGATATCCGTTGCCGAGGATTGATGACCTATTTGATCAATTGCAAGGTTTGAGCTATTTCTCGAAGATCGATCTAAGGTCAGGATATCATCAGCTAAAAGTAAGAGAGCAAGATATCGAGAAGACTGCATTCAGAACTAGATATGGACACTACGAGTTCTTGGTTATGTCGTTTGGACTAACCAATGCTCCGGCAACATTCATGGATTTGATGAATAGGGTTTGTAATCCGTTCCTTGATAAATCCGTGATAGTGTTCATAGACGACATTCTGATTTACTCGAAAAGCCAGGAGGAGCATGGCAGAAACTTGCAAGAAGTGTTAGAAGTTTTGAAGCAGGAGAAGCTGTATACGAAGTTCTCCAAATGTGATTTTTGGATTCGTGAAGTCCAATTCTTGGGTCACGTGGTCAACCAAGAAGGGATAATGGTTGATCCAGCGGAGATTCGAAGCTTTTTAGGATTAGCCGGATATTACCACAGGTTTATCCAAGGCTTTTCTTCAATTGCTACTCCATTGACAGCTTTGACCCACAAAGGAGCTACTTATGCTTGGAGTGATAAGCATAAAGAAGCATTCGAGAAGTTAAAGAAGAAGCTATGCGAGGCACCGATACTTTCTTTACCCGATGGAGTTGAAGACTTTGCTATTTATAGCGATGCGTCTGGGGTTGGATTGGGTTGTGTTTTGACCCAAAGAGAAAAGGTGATAGCATATGCGTCTCGACAGCTGAAAGAGCATGAAAAGAACTACCCGACTCATGATTTGGAGTTGGCAGCGGTAGTTTTCGCTCTGAAAATATGGAGGCATTACCTCTATGGCACGAAGTGCAAACTTTTCACTGATCATAAGAGTCTCCAATATCTCTTTAATTAGAAGGAATTGAATATGAGGCAACGACGCTGGCTAGAATTACTTAAAGACTACGACTGTGAGATACTTTACCACCCCAGTAAAGCTAATGTTGTTGCTGATGCTCTAAGTCGGAAAGTCAATCTTGAAAGGAAAAGGCCAAGAGCGTTGAAAATTGAAGTTGTCTCGACCATTGTGGAAAGTATAAAGAAAGCTCAAGAGGAAGCTTCTGAGAAAAATGACCAAAAGGAGGAACGTTTGGGTAAAACGTTGGTGTTTGGTACAAACGGTCATGGACTGAAGGTATTCCAAGATCGTATTTGGGTACCTAAGTCAGGAGGAATTAGGGATCTTCTGATGGAAGAAGCTCACAAGACCATGTACTCGATTCATCCGGGTAGCACTAAAATGTATAGGGACCTGAAACCCTACTACTGGTGGCCAACGATGAAGCTTGATGTTGCAAAGTATGTGGCTGAGTGTGTGACTTGTGCGAGAGTAAAGACACAACATCAGAAACCTTACGGGAGTTTAGAACCATTGCCTGTGCCTATGGGTAAGTGGGAAGACATTGCTATGGATTTTGTCACTAAACTGCCCAGAACAAAAAATGGTCACGACATGATTTGGGTGGTCGTTGATCGATTCACTAAGAGTGCGCATTTCATAGCAGCCAAGGAGAAATGGTCTATGGAAAAGCTTGCGAATTCTTATGTGAGAGAAATTGTGAGGCTTCACGGTGTTCCGTTAACGATTGTATCGGATCGTGATAGCCGTTTCACCTCAAGGTTTTGGAAAAGTCTACAAGAGGAAATGGGTACCAAGTTATGTTTAAGCACAGCTTACCATCCGCAGACTGATGGTCAGAGTGAAAGAACAATACAAACACTTGAAGATATGATGAGAGCATGTACTTTGGAATTCCTAGGTAATTGGGATGAACACTTACCTTTGGTAGAATTTTCCTACAATAATAGTTTTCACTCGAGCATTAAGATGGCACCTTATCAAGCTTTGTATGGACAGAAGTGTCGTACGCCGTCTTGTTTGCTTGAGGCTGGGGAAAAGCAGTTTATGGGACCAGAGATGGTTCATCAAACTGCTGAAAAGTTGAAAATAATTAGGGAAAGAATGTTAGCAGCTCAAGATCGTCAAAAGAGTTATGCTGACAAAAAGCGAAGACCGATGACTTTTGAGATTGGAGATTCGGTTTTGCTTAAAGTCTCGCCGTGGAAGGGACTTATAAGATTTGGTAAAAGGGGAAAGTTGAGTCCAAGGTTTATTGGACCGTTTAAAGTTCTTCAGAGGATTGGGAACCAAGCTTACAAGCTCGAATTACCCGAAGAACTGAATGGAATTCACAACACTTTTCATGTGTGCTATTTGAGGAAGTTCACGGGAGAAGTTCCCGATATAATTCCAATTTCTGAATTGAGAATTGATGAGAACAAAAGGTTGATTGAAGAACCAGAGGCAATTGTTGACCGAAAGACTAAGAAGTTGCGACGCAAAATGGTTGGGTTAGTGCTTGTCCGATGGAAACACACGAATGGGCCGAATCTCACCTGGGAGACGGAGAGTGACATGTTGAGTCGCTATCCGCATTTGTTTGTTGATGTGTGATTCCGGGGACGGAATCATTCTAAGGTGGAGAGAATTGTAACGCCTGTGTTTCCGGGCTTGCCATTTGTAGCAATGTAATAGTCTAGGTTAACCTTTGTAACCCGTTTTGAAATAATAAGATTGTATTATTTGAGTATTATGTGTTTTGGTGCTTAATTGCTTAATTATGTGGTTTGATTAATTAAGAATAAAAATAAGCGTCAAAATTTAAGTGTAAAATAAACTTAATATCTTTGAATAATGTTGTAGAAGTTGAAACGAGGTTTCCGAATATATTTAGAACGCCCAAATCTGACTTCGTATGAGGAAGTTATGATTTATCGAAGTTTCGGCTTAGCGGTATCCAACCTGTTTTACTCGATTTGAGATCAAGGGGTTTTTAGCCGAAGCAATCTAAATGAGAATCTAAGATCTCATTGTTGGTATCGAAGCGATAAAAAGTTAGGCGAGAACGGACGTCAAACGAAGAAGTTATAAATTTATAACGAAGTTTTTCTGTCGCGGCCTATTAAAAATAAATAATAAAAATAAATTCGAAATTTGCCGACGGAGTCTAAACGAAAGTTGTAGAGCGTGGTCTCACCTTCGCGTGGATATAAAGAACGTCTAAAACAGAGTTTGTATGAAGAAGATATGAATTTCCGAAGTTTATTAAATAAATTTTATTTATTTTTAATCTTTTAATCCGACATTATCCGAAGACGAGTCACCGGTCCGATCCGACGTACGCCCCGCGTACGCGAGTACGCCCCGCGTACTCCGAAGAGTGTCGACATTTCGGATGACGCATGCAACAACGATTTCGAAAGTAGTACGCGCTGCGTACTGCAGTACACCCTGCGTACTCCGAGGCTCCAGCCTCCTATAAATAGGATCCGAAGGCAGCCGAGTCTTTTGCCAATTTCTTCTCTTCTCTCTCCCGTTTTGCATCGTTTTGCATGCCAGAAATATCCCGAAGCCCCGGTATTATTCTCGAGCCCCGAGGCAAGTCCCGAGATCCCGAAGATCCCGAGAAGTGCGGTTCTCGAGCCGAAGCTCTGCCCGTGAGAAGTTCGATTTTTGTGAAGATCTTTCAGATCTGCTGAGGATTTCTACTTCTGCAAGTCGTAGTGCTGTCCGATCATCTTCTGATCAAGTGAGTATATACTACCTTTCATAAACACGATAATAATACAAGTTTGGTTCGAGTGAATCTCTTGTATCCGGATCATCATTCTATTCATTAATACATTGAGATTCATCTTATTCCTCTTCTTTTTCTCTTCTATTTTATATGACATCATCCGTTTGATTGGGATTCCACACCATCAAACGGATCTGATTGATACACAGGCAGATTAGGGACTTACAGTTAGACTAAACCCTAGTGGTATTGGTACTAGGTTTTATCAAAGGAAAATCGTTTTGAGAGTATCGAAGCGCTGTCCGAGTGCTGAGTCACCACCTTTCAGGTGAGTGCATAGTTACTTTCAACTTACACATATATATGAGGTATTTTATATAAATTACGTGCTGTGTGTGTATATTATCTGTATACTTGCTATCTATGCTGGATGAATGTTTTATACATGTTTTCAATGATTTAAACTGTATATGTATTTTATATCTACAAAATGTGTTGGGAAAAAATGGGTAGATTTAATAGTTGTTGTGTGACAAAATAAAATAATGAGAGGCCTCGTTATAGATGTTATTGATGATCTAGTCATCTAGCGGAGTATAGATGACGACCACAGACTATTCTAGACAGTCCAGTGGAACACTAGCAGGCTCGCAACCTGTAGGTGTTTATTTGAACTGTGTGCTCACCAGATGTACTCCATCCCCCACATGGTTGCCTTAAGGACATTTATTGCTGAGGAAACCCCTTAGCAGTAGTGTCCATC
Organism: Lactuca serriola; assembly: GCF_051521515.1. Taxonomy (NCBI): domain Eukaryota; kingdom Viridiplantae; phylum Streptophyta; class Magnoliopsida; order Asterales; family Asteraceae; genus Lactuca; species Lactuca serriola. The sequence continues at coordinate 8,318,789 of NC_136416.1, forward strand.
CCGATGATAGTCCTTAGACTAGGTCCCTTGTGTTAGATGTTCTAGGGACGTAAAATGAGGATAACGGGAACGGGTAATCGGGTTTGTTTTGTTTAATAAAGTTAATAAACTTATTTATTGTGGGTTGAAAACCCTATGTGCTCACCAGACTCCCAAGCATGACCCACTCAGTTTTATGTATTACAGGTAGTGGCGCTTGAGCATAGATATGATGTTTGGACGAGGGATTACGGATATAGGCCTGTAGATATGAAATAATGCAGTAAGGCTTATGTTGTACTGTTTATGCTTTTGATCTGTACGAACATGACATCCCAAGTATTTTAATGAAATACATTTCTATGGAAATGCTTTTGATAAATCTTTATCATATTTTGTTTTGGGACAAATTCCGCAACACTTTTATTTAAAATGTTACTCTGATTTTTAAACAAAGCATAAACAAACCGGTCTTTTCTGGCCGTGATTTTGGGGATGTCACAAACAACATGTTGGTGGCAAATGTCAAAGCATTGAAGGATGACATTTTGAAGCTGAAAATGTACATGTTTGGAAGTTGGTTTTTCTTTGTGATTGTATTCTTCTGTATTTGGTTTGTGTAGGGGTATACTGTGAAGGGTGTTTTGGTCATTTTGTTGTAATTTTATGTGATCATGTTTGTAGTGAATTATGATGATAATGATATATGTACAATTTTATGATGCAAGTGTAATGAATGTTTTACCAAAATGGTATGAATGTATCAGAATTAACATATGAATAGAAATGGTATGAATGTATTACTAAAATGTATATATTAGATACAATTGTACATAACCAAAATGCACATTTCCTTAAGACTTGTAATATAACAACCAAAGTTTCTAAACATAACAACCAAAGATTCTAAACATTACCAAAAGGGACACATTACCATACCTAAGATAACAACCAAGTTTTCATAACAACCAACCGAAAGTTTTCAACAAAATATTGTAAACATAACAACCAAGTTTTCATAACCAACCAAAATCACAGAAAACCCCATGCATGCATGACACATTATTTCTTGGACTAATTCCCACCTTGCCATTCATAAGTCCTAGAGTTGTGTCCCTTGTTCTTGCATTTGCTACAAATAACACTGATATGCTTCCTTGATAGCTTCTGCACTCCATCATTTGTTGGTTTTTGGGAACCTCCTTCTCTTGTAGCATTCACTCCATCACCTTGACTTGCCTTCTGCTTTTTGCTTAACCTTTCACCCTCACTTTGTCTTATATTTTTCTTAGGCCTTCCCACCTGAGTGCGATGTGGAGGAGGGATTAGCTTTGTAGGACATTCACTTTTGGGCCACATAGATCTACCCTTAATTGGCTCTACCTTAAAAGAATAAGCCTTTTCCATTTCTCTAGAAAATACACCTTGTGAACCCATTTGTAAATTTCAAGCTCAGCCTCTGGGTCTTTACTCATCTAATTCAGAGTTGCAATTGCATGTCTGCATGGAATTCCAATTAATTCCCATTTTCTGCAAGTGCATGTTTTGTTCCTAACATCAACCACATGTTAATCCTGCAAAGCTCCTGTGACTTGATACTTGTCTCCCCCATTCCACCTAGCAATGTATTGTGAAGCAACTGTTTTTCTTCAACCTAGGATGTCTGTTGCTGTGGGTGTTAGTGGACCTTTAGCCTTTTTCATTTCCTTCATGACATTGCATATCCTCTTCATTAGATACTCCCTTATGTATTCTAAGCATCCAATGACAGGTTTATCCCTTCCCTTCTCTATCTTCCCATTAAACACTTCACACATGTTTGATATCAACACATCAGAAACTGCTCTTCCTATGTGTACATTACCATTAAAAAACATTTAATACAATTCACATACAAGTAAAACAGTTCACTAAGTGAAAGACATAAGGACCAAATTAGAATATATAGATTTACCTGAATAATGACTCCTTGACCAATGTTTAGGAGGAATTTGCTTCAACCATTCACATGCCTCCTTATCATACTGACTAAACTCCTTCATCAAATGTTCAAACTCAGGAATGGTGGTAGCTGATGCACACCTCCATAAGTGGTACTTGTACTCTGTTTGCCTTCATCTTTTCCTCATATTGTCATGAATATGTCTGATACAATATCTATGCTCAGCATTGGGAAACAATTGCTCAACTGCAGTATGTAAACCCTGCAAAAATCAATTGTCAATCATTAGAATTAATTTAAAACCACACTTTAAATGACCAAATGTATAAAAACCACTTCCAGCTTTACCTTTTGCCTGTCACTTATGAAAGTAAAAATCAATTGTTTTTTTCTCTTTTTGCCTTCAAGGTTATCTAAAAACCATTTTCAGCTTTCTGTGTTTTCAGACTCAACAATCCCGTATGCTAATGGGTAAATTCCGTTATTGGAATCAAGACCAACTGCTGAAAGGACCTGTCCAGGGAATGGTCCTTTCATGAAGGCACCATCAAAACCTAATAAGTCCCTAAGGCATGCCTTGAACCCTTTTTTCAGTGGACCCAAACACACATAAATTCTTCTAGACTGCCTGGTTGGGGAATCAGGGTTAGGCTCAGAACATACATCTATTTTCACTATGGTGTCTGGGTTGGTGGCTTGAAGTTCGAGAACGTAGTCCCTCAACAGTTCATACTGCTTTGTGTAGTCCCCAGTTATATGCTTTCTTGCCTTATCCTTTTCCCTGAACACCTTGTCTATAGTAACACCCACTTGGTAGGTCTTTTGAAAGTGATCTTGTATGGCTCTCAAAGGTATATCTGGATTCGCCTCAACTTGATCAAATATTTTTTTGCTGATTAAAGAAGCAGTACAAGCCCTGAGTTTCCTTGTTTGCAAACATGCGTGAGTTTGGTTTAAGGTCCTTATAAACCAGTCAAATTTAGGATTTGACCTAGATGCATGAATGTACCAACGACATGTTACTTTTTGTGTCTTTAATTCTTTACCCTTTCTTTTTGAAGTGGTAGCTTGACTACCCACTTGACCTTTATTGGTGACAGGTACAACTCCTCTACACTGTGACCTAAGCCTTACATTGTCATTTTTTTTAAAGAAAAGATTCCTTCTTGATTCTAGTGCATGCAAATCAATTTCCCCCTTTAATTCTTTTTTACTATTAAATTTATCTCCAACTGAAAATGATTGTTTATGTACTGCCCCAAGACTGCACCTTTTTTCTTTTCTCAGATTCTTGATTAGAGCTCTTCTCTCTCTGTCTTGGTCAGATCCTTCATCTAAAGATTTAAATTCCTCATTGTTGATCACTTCCATATCTTCAGGTTCATGCCCATGAACAACATTTATACAAGAACCTTCCACATCACTTTCAACATTGAGAGTGAAGTCTCCCATGTCCACATCCACATCCTATATATTGTTGTCAACATCCATTGTCCACATCCACATCCTATATATTGTTGTCAACATCCATTATGTCATCCACATGATCTTCATCTTCTATTTGTCTCTCATCTTCTTCATACCCTGGATCACTATTTTCAGATTCATCATACTCTTCAAAATTTGGATCACTTTCTTGAGATTCATCATCCTCTTCATACTCTTGATTACCCTCTTCAGATTCTCCATCCCGTTCATACTCTGCATTATCATCATCACTCCAATCAAATTTTCCATAAGGTTATCAAATAAATCATCCTTCATCAACAGTTGATACCTGTTGAACAACAATTGCAGCCTCCCTAACACCATCCATATCATCAATAAGAACACAAGTTGCTGCCTCCTGAACATCAGTTGAACCATCCTGATCATCATTCTTTTCTTTTGAAATGTGAACACCCTCATCAATATAATCTAAATTAAGCCTCTTTCTACAAGAACTTTCACCTATATTGGAATTCCCAACCCTACCCCTTCTATACTCTGGTGAGAAACTATCATTCTTACTCCCAAAAAGAATCAGAGACATGAACTCACCAATAGGCTCACCATTACCGTGGTTCACATTTTTCATTGGAGAATATGCATGAACTTGACCCTCAACTTCAGCCCCTTGATCATCATTTCCTGGTAATTCCTCAATGACAACTTTACCCTTTGCGTTTGGTGACATCAAGTAAGTTAGTAAATTTGTCTTTCCATGCTCTATGTACACCTCAATCAGCTTGTTATGTGCAATGTATTTAGAATGGTTGATCACATCCTGATCATTCCCTAAAGCTCTAAGACCAAATTAAAAGTCACCATTGGGTATCCTAAAATGGTAGTATATAACTGGGGATTCATCAGTGAATTCAGAATTCTGTGGGTCTGGGTAACCTAGGTCAAGCATTATGGCATCAAGTTCATGCACAGAAAACTCATCAATGTCCACGTAATCAACATAACGCACTTCACCTCCAATGTACTTTATATCAGGTAACTTAGTAAATTTCCCACCGTGATGAAGCTTAATACTAAACCATGTGGGTGCACCAGCTAAAAATCAAAATTGTACATATTAACAAAGTCAAAATTTTGCATTTTTTTGTTCTAAATCAATAAGAGAATGCAAAGTATAAAAGTTAAAGAAACAGAGCAACTTACCATATATAGTTGATACATCAACAACTTCGTGTTTTGGTCTGATATGCCACATTACGAACACCATTCGTATTAAACGTATGCCCTTGTATGTGTAGTGTCGATTATCTTGTTTGGATAAGCAACGAGGGTTTTTTGCAGGTTCAATGGAGCAGAAGCAAGAAGGAGGGAGTTGGGGAGTTGACGAGTGTTGGGGAAAGTAAATGAGGGGTAAATATCAATTAATCCAAAAAAAGTTTATGCAAAAATGGTCCCTAATATATGAAATGACGAAATTACCCTCACATGTGAGGCACATGAGGGAGCTTAACAGATCCAACTTAACGGGAGTTAAGTCCAGGGACCAAAACCACATAGAAATCACTCCAAAAGGACCATGGATCCAAAAAACTCGTGGTTTGGACTAAAACCCCAAAATTTTGCATACCACAGGGACCATTTTTGCAATTTTGTCGTAAATAAACACAACATAATGGTTTCTCTTCTTCTTCTTCTTCTTCATTCCACCCAATGGCGCTTTCAGCTTTAATGGCCACACATGAACTGAGTATGGATCATCAAGATTGGTGACGATAGATGTGTGATCGATTAGGGCATAGTAAGGTGAGTTGTGAGTGTGTGTGTGTGTGTGTGTGAGAGGGAGAGACCAAAAGGAGGTGGCGCTAGAAAAACCAGAAGAAGAAGCCATGACTGTGACGCTTGTGATCCATGGAGTACAAAAGCATTACTTCATGTCCATCTTTAGCAATTAAACGTTTGTAACTTAAAGAAAGTACTGAATAACAGAATTTAACATGCAATTGAGACTAAAACACTAATTGTTACCTAGATTTCACGAATACTTCACAGAATAGTGCCTAGCCTTCATTCTCGTTTACATCTGGTGTGCCTATCATTCGACGCCAAAAAATTGTAGTTACAGAGTACAATCAAGTTGAATCTGTTGCTAATATGTAGGAACTGGGAATTCAAAGGTCAGTTTTCTCAAATACAAAAGCGAAATTGAGCAAACAATAAAACAAACAACAATTGAAACCGAAGTAGTGTAAAGCAAGTGGAGTGAGCGGTGGAAACAAACGAATGGAAGAGAAAATAATGAATCGATGACTACAAACATTTAGCCCCAAGTCGATCAACCGATGGGAAAACAACCAATACATAGTAAACAGCTCCAATCCAGCCGAAGGATACAAAACCACAAACCACCAAAGCCAAAACCCAGTTTAATGTTCGTAACTTAGATAGTTATTAATATATTTATGAGAAAATCTCAGTGTATCACATTAAAGTTTTGATATTTGTTCGTTTTGGTCATTAAAGTTTTTTTTTTTGCACATTAGACCATTAAACTCGTATTTGACCTGTCAATTTAGTCATTTTCCCCGATTTTAAACGGTCTCCCGATTGACATTGTATACATGTTAATTAATATTTATTTTTGGCTAATCTGATGACATGTGAGATATGTCACGTCAATAAATGATATACACTGCTTAAAACCTATCATCTTCACCTGTTGACTTTCATTCTTTATTTTTCACTGTAAACAAAACTGAGCTAGGCTTTGTGAAGCATTTTTGTGATCGAGCTGAAGTACCAAAGAAGTCGTTGCAAAGGCACAATCAGAACCTAATGGACTCTTTGTGATGATGGTGTTGGGTTTTGAGCAATCTAACACTTCCTAAGTGTGCATGCAACCCTAATAAACCTTGGATCTATGTTTTCTTCTAAAATACATGCAAATCATAACTTCCAAGGTTTCTTCCTAACTAGCATAGCATAAGGATTATGAATCATAAAAGTACTAGTAGAAATACATACCTTTTGATGATGGTTGATTGTTTGGAGTTTGAGAGCCAAGCACCAATAGTGTGAATGCCTCAAATGGAATCACAAATCACCACAAACACTTGGAAAACTTTGAGAGAGTAGTATACTTTCTTGTGGAATCGGCCACCACTAAGTCTCACACTCCTAGTGTCACATTTCTTGCATCATATGCTTCTTTATATAGTGTGCATGGTTAAGGTGAAACCCTAATAATCCATGTCATTTCCTTTCCAAGGATCCATGGGTTAAAAGCTCCATGGATCATCCATGGACTTTCATATTAGCTTAGCCCATTAACAAATGAGTATTAGCCCACACTATATAAAATACAATAGCCCATAATTTAATCAGTCTTCTTTTTAATCTCTAAATTAATTCATAATTCATTTAAGACTAAAACTAATTAAATAACATGACTTCATATTAATATATTATAACTTATAATATATTAATAATTCATAAGTATACAATTCTCATAAAATTATCCATAAATCGTTTGGGTGAAGTGCAACCCAAATGGACCATGCCGGGCCGGGTCAAGTATGTACCAAATAAGTTATGGACTTAGACACCTTATCCAACAGACTCCCACTTGGATAAGTCTAATAACTATATTTGCGTATGTTACTTCAGGAACCAACCAGCAATCGTAGCTCTCGAAAACTCTGTTGAACTATGAAGCGCTATTTTAGATAAGTGATCATATAATCCTCTGTTCTCATGATATCATCCGGACAAATACATGGAACAACGTCGTACTTATTGTCCAGCAGTTTGTTTCTTGATTTCCGATTTGTTTGACAAAGAACTTAATCGAACACATCAATTTAGTTCTGACCGGCCGGTACATAGGTCACAACAAAATCATCGAGGGGCCCAGATATCGCTTCTATTTCTAGAAGGAACAGATAAACTTCGACTCATATGCTTGTTCTACTACTTGTTGAATTGTACACAAAGGCACGTTTTATAACATCAAGTTACTGATGCGTTTACGTGCAATCAATGCACAACCAACTCATAGGTAACAACTTATATCTCTAGGTTTGAAGATTTATATGATATTACCGTCTCACGATCACTCGAGATAAATTCCGTGAAGTGATACAAGTGAGCGTGGGTTTATTCAAATACTCATAACTTATGAGCACTCATGAATGTTGTAGCAACCATTGCTATGACTAAACCCATTTAGCCATCTACAAACTCGATTCATGACAGTCTTGATTCATACCTACTTCCAACATATGAACGACTGTGGAGTGTTTAAATAACTTAGTCATTCAGAAAGAATAACCTAGCTATTTTGGAAGTCAAAACATGCAAAGTGAAACACAATAATAATCGAATCCAATATGGTCTCAGAACCCTTTTGAATATAAATAGAACCACCTTTTATTTATCACCATATTGATTACACATTATTCATTGTATAATGTTTCAAACAATCAACTTAAGACTTGAATAAAAACAACAGTCGTCCCATGCTCCTAGCATGTACACTTTGTTTTTCTAAACAATAGTTATGCCATACTCCAAGTATGCACACTATGTTTGTCTATGATCCTTACATTGTGATGTAGATCAATTGAACATGATTCCAATGATACTCATTTCACAATCCCAAATCCTTATTGTAAATGTGAGAATCCCCGATTCCTATCATTTACCAAAAAAACTGTTAGATTTTAAACTTTTATGCAATGTTCCTCTTGTAATGATTATGCAAAAAGTCACCAAAACCTTGTCACCAGTCATTACAGAGTATTCCAAAGAAGGTCAACTTCTATGGAAACGAAGTCTCATATTCAAAGTACATTGCTTTGAACATCCTTCTTGCATTAAGGTTTTCTAATCTTACATAGATTGAATAACTTCCACCTATGGAGACATTTCCATAGTCCTATTTTGACTATCACTTCCGAACAAGAGTTACTTCTTTTCAGAACATGTCAATACGGTCCTTTCCGACAACTTACATCATACTTCCAACTTTCCCTGAGCAACCAATCTTTGGCGAACCTCAGATTTGTCCTCGACAATTGCTTAATCACTTTAGTCATATCCAGTTCTAGACTTTTCCTTTCTCAATGCCTTAAGCATTTGGAAAATTTAGAAAAGATGAATATTATAGCACATGCAATCGATCCTATATCCGAAGCATATGGGACACGATTCATGATGTTTGACATAAAGACATGATACTAGACCAGTCTTTTGCTAGAATATTTTTTATTTGCCATGTTTTCAAAATTTAACTATGAAGAGGGATGCCGTAATCATAATCGAATTTTGAAAACGTAATATATATAGAATTTCTTCAAGTTGAACCATTCCAACATAAAATTCATACATATATATTCTTGACTAAAGATGATTAAAATCTCAATCTAAGCTTTAGAATTGAAACGAAGTATAATTTCCTCTCCCTTAATTATAGCAAAACGACTTTTTCAACCCATGCAACTTCATGAATTGAAACTTTTGTTTTTCTATAATTAACATTGCTAGCTTGTAATACTAATCATAATTATCATGCTCCCACTAACATGATGATTATCAGCATAACACTTATGCTCCCACTAGCTCTGACATATTTCCAGAAATCTGCTGGACTTCTGAAATTTAGATTCATACACCCTTTCTTAGATAGCTCACATGTGTGTCTAAGCAATTTTCAGAACTATGAAAAGGGATACCGTAATCATAGTCTTAATTGTTTAGACCGTTGCCATTTCTCACAAGTCCATGTTAGTGTGCCGGTGAACCACACGCGCTCCACTAACGACTTTTGAAAATGCAAATAACACAATTGATATCTACTTAGTGAAAGCGTTTCCTCACCATCATTTTCATGAATCAGAGAGAAACCTTATGATACTTAGATTTTATAGTGTATGAGTTCGTATCCATGTGAATTTTTCAAAACTATAATCACAAGATAAGGTTAGTGACAAATTCAGCCTTACATGGATTAAACTTGTTCAATCTTAGTTTCATGTCACCTTGGTAGCACAAGGCCCACCAAAGCTTCCAAGTTGAACTCTGATAACTCACATGCAAATTCAACTTATTTGAAGTAGGTACAGAAACAAGAATTATTTCAACACGATAGGTTGCAAACCTTAAGTTGTGTGCTAGTGATAAATTACAGGTTTTACTCTTGATTAAATCTTGAAACTCTTTCAGGATCTTTAAGGCTCCCACTGTCCCCTTGATATATAAGTTTCCCCAGTCAAGAACCATTCCTTGACAAAACAAATATTCAAGGGATAGCGCAGATTCTTATCAAGACTAACACTTCACACAATTGGTCTTAGTTGGTCTTTGTCTCATCCAAGACATCACAACTTACCAATCTCAAATGTACAAGAGTAGAAAACATTTTACTCTTACATTTGACTAGTGTTAATAAATCTTCCTTTATGTCACTCCAGGTTACAATCTTGGAGTATGACTCTAAGAATTGTTTTGGAACGAAATATGACTCATCTTCTTGATTTTAACCAATCCAACAATTCATGACCTCTCTTCTTATCCATAACAATGCACTAAGACGTCCTTAGAGTATGAATTTGTGATATGGTTTCATAATCATTAAGATGATCATGAAATATGATACTAAAGTACTCTCCCATCCTTTTAGATTTGAGAAACTTTTATCTTTCCACCTAATTTTATTCTTCTCATTTTTTTTCATACATTGTAACCTTTCCAATGTTACAGAATTATACTTAACCTTATAAGTATAATCACATTTATTAATCTTCAGTAAATCATGACAAATCAATCTTTGTGGTGGACCTTGACCAGCGCACACCCAGTGTACCTAATTCCTTAGTCCTTCAATTGACTCACATATACATGTGATCAAAGAATTAGTCTTAATTTTCAAAGATGAAAATTCTCATTCATCATACAATACAACTTGTATGATTCCAAGTTTCTGTCCAATTGAAACTTGGGTGATGAAAAACTTTCTTCATTTGGTAAATTCAGACACTACCACAAATGAAAGAATCAAATCCACTTTCCAATATTGCTATTACTGGAAACATATAAGCAACAATTTTCCACAGATGCCATTATAAGGATATTTTTAAAATAAATAAAATTAAAACCCTTTTTTCTTTTATTTTAAAACTTTGCGGAAAAACTTATCCTTACAATCCACATGAAAACCTTGTTGTTATCTATTCATAAGCAATATATTATAACTCTTAAGCAACAACTCAAAATTCTGATTACCGAACCATGCGATCGAAACCTACTTTCGCAATCAGAATCAACATATACTTACTTTAAGCTTCCTATCTTTTCTTTGATTCTTAAAAACATCAACATGTGACCCATTCACATTATGTAATAAGAATCTCCAAATAGGAACTTAATAGAGTTAGACAGTGGACTTTTCCCGAAGTAGAGTCAAACCTCTTGACTTGATCAACCTTATGACCTTTCAGGTGAATAGGGCAGCTTCGCAACCAATGCCCCTTCCTTTGGCAACAAAACACATGGACCCTTTGGTAATGGCACATGAGACTATCTCAGAATTTGCCTTTCTCTTTACTATTTGGTCAACCGAGTTGACTATAGCCAATCCCTTTCCATTGGGAAGAGAAATCCTTTTCTGGATATCCAATGCTACCATTGTTAATGTCCATGTAGACTTGGGAAGTTGTTCTTTTAATCAAATTTGCTTTACTGGTGTTCCAAATCATTGTTGATTCCACAACACCAAGCAAATAGATAACATCATTAAGGGTCATGTCATAGTCTGCCTCATAGTAGTCCCAAAGAGACTCACTATGTTACTAAGAAAGTGATTGAACATCCAACTTTCACGGGACTTTGACACCCAACTCTCCCGGCTTGTCAATATGTGACTTTATCTCCAAAATGTGAGTACACATAGACTATGCTTGCCAATAGGGATTGAGTGACTTTAAACTTTTCAAGAACTTGTGGGTGAGGGAGAATAATTGGAGGAAGTGGAGGAAGTGAAGCATGATGTTGAGGGACACCATCTTCAAGAGATTTGGGAAGATCATAGTTTGTCTGAACCAGACATCTATAATGGGAGAAAATCAAGTTAGTTGATTCAAAATCCTTAATATAACACCCAATATGAAATATTAAGGCTAGGACCCAACACAATATTTTATAATTTGGAAGAGGGATGCCGTAATCCAAGCTATAAAATATTTGAAGGTAGGCGAATGACGATTCACCAATTTCCACCATAAAAAAACGAAATAATTTATTAGGTTTTAATTGGATTTGAAATTCCTAGATCTTTTGAGATATATTGAACTTTTCAATGGCATGTTTCAATCTCGAGTGTGCCCTCTCAAATTTTGTGACTGGGATGCCGAGGATCACAAAACAAGGTGTGAATAACCATACCAATTCACTTGGTACCCTTAATATTATCACCCAATCAATGTGCCGGTTAACCACACACGCTCCATTGATCTATGACAAACATTAAGTCACCCTTCGTGATCCTTACTAGTCCAAGTTAGTGTGCCGGTTAACCACACACGCTCCACCAACGACTTGGTAAGGTACAAAGTGTGAATTCCATGGGCTAGCACCAAATTCACATTTTTCCTAAAGCAACTAAGATTGGGAATTAAATAAAAAATATTTAGATACTTTATAATATTCATCATACTTTTAATGAGAATTTAAAGTCATTGTCCTACCCGTTCGGCTAACGACCCTCCACCGATCAAGCAAGCGGTGGGTGAGAGTGGACACCCATTAAGTCGTCATTTTATAGGCAACAACCTTATACCCACGTTATAGACCGACTTCGTGAATGAGGCCTACTAACGGTAAAACGACTTGTTCTTATACATATATATAATAATTAACCATTAATCTTATAATAGTATAAGGGTAGAATTTTAACTTTTAAAACTTCTAGGGTATGGAATTAAAGTTTGTGTGAGACTTTACAAATTCCAAAACTTGAGGGCAAGTTTTGAACAATTCATAAACTTTTGGATATTCATAACTTATGAGTTTTAATTAAGTGTTTAATACTTTTAATGAAGAGTCTCTTGGAAATCCATAACTTGAGGACAAGTTATGGAGTCCATAAAAGCATTTATTAGAAAACTCTTCAAGAAAATGTAACTTATGACTTCTTAAAAAAAATATTTAAAAGAAAAAACTTTTGGAATTCCATAACTTGAGGACAAATTATGAATTCCATTAAAACACATTAAGATCAAGAATTAACTAACAAACAATTTGCAAATAATTCCTATGATCTAACAAAACTCATATGAACATGAACATCCACATCAACAATTTCAAGAATCATATGAACACATATAAACTTACAATTTTGATTATAACTTTGAAATTGGTCCACCATCATCATTACCACATCAAAAACAGGTTTTATGAGTCCAAAACAGTTTAAGGTAATGATTCTAGACCAATTCCAGCACCAAAACTCGAAGATATGCTGTCTGGGGTTCCAACTCGTCAAGTGCATGAACCAACTCGCCGAGTTGGATGAATTTTGTCTTGGACTCGTCGAGTCCCTTCATGGACTCGGCGAGTCTGCTGTGCAGACAGCACATAAACTTCGATTTTCAGCAATCTGCATCAAGTATTCAAGAAAACAAGCCTAGGCTCTGATACCACTGTTGGGTTTTGAGCAATCTAACACTTCCTAAGTGTACATGCAACCCTAATAAACCTTGGATCTATGTTTTCTTCTAAAATACATGCAAATAATAACTTCCAAGGTTTCTTCCTAACTAGCATAGCATAAGGATTATGAATCATAAAAGTACTAGTAGAAATACATACCTTTTGATGATGGTTGATTGTTTGGATTTTGAGAGCCAAGCACCAATAGTGTGAATGCCTCAAATGGAATCACAAATCACCACAAACACTTGGAAAACTTTGAGAGAGTAGTATACTTTCTTGTGGAATCGGCCACCACTAAGTCTCACACTCCTAGTGTCACATTTCTTGCATCATATGCTTCTTTATATAGTGTGCATGGTTAGGGTGAAACCCTAATAACCCAAGTCTTTTCCTTTCCAAGGATCCATGGGTTAAAAGCTCCATGGATCATCCATGGACTTTCATATTAGCTTAGCCCATTAACAAATGAGTATTAGCCCACACTATATAAAATATAATAGCCCGTAATTTAATCAATCTTCATTTTAATCTCTAAATTAATTCATAATTAATTTAAGACTAAAACTAATTAAATAACATGACTTCATATTAATATATTATAACTTATAATATATTAATAATTCGTAAGTATACAATTCTCATAAAATTATCCATAAATCGTTTGGGTGAAGTGCAACCCAAATGGACCATGCCGGGCCGGGTCAAGTATGGACCAAATAAGTTATGGACTTAGACACCTTATCCAACAGATGGCACTTAAGTACCAAGGGGTATTTACTCGTAATCCTTTCTCTTACACTGGTGGTGTGAAAACCATGTTCAATGATGTTGACTTTTCTTCTATGACTTATTCTGAGTGTGTAACCTTCTTCGAACGTTTCATGCATGAAGATTGTAAAAAGTTTTATTACTATGAAACATGCATTTCCCTGATGGAAGGGCTTAATCCCATTTCAGATGATGTGGAATATGCTACTTTTATTTTTGATACTTATGGAAAAGATGGTATAATTTCTATTTATGTGTATCGTATTAGGGTTGGTGTTGATGGGTGGTTTGATGATGAAGATAATGATGATGATGGGCGTGAGTCATATATTGATGGTGAAAATGAATATAACATATATGAACTTAGGGATGTTGATTCGGAATTTAATGATGATGTAGTGCATATGAATATGACATCAAATGATCCTTTCTTGAGTAAGTTACGTGTTGATGAGGAGGATAACAACATTGTATATGATGATGATAGGATACAATTTTAACCTAACATCCAAACTCATTCCATATTTAATGAGTTATTACACTGAAAAAAACAAAAACCAATTCTAGGAATGAGATTTAAGGGTCCAGGGCAAGTAAAATCAATGTTGTGTAACTATGATGTGGCTAATGGATATTAACTGTGTTTTGAAAAAAATGATAGGAAAAGACTTTTGGTGAGGTGTAGTAAGGGTGTTTGCACATTTAGATTATGGGCTTCTTGGATGAGTGATGCAGAGAGTTTCCAAATCAAGTCACTAAAAGTTGATCATAATTATGCTAGGAACTTCAAGTTAGGATCACTGGTGACATATTTATGGATTGGTAGTCACTATACCAAAGAAATTGTACAATGTCATAAATTGAGTGTAAGGAAACTCAGTGCTAAGGTAATAACCAAGTTTGGTATCCAAGTTAGCATGGGGCAATGCAAGAGAGAAAAGAAGTATGCAGTAAACCTTATTAAAGGTAGTCTTGTTGAACATTATGGTAAACTGTGGGCATATGGTCATGAGATTTTAAGGACAAATCCACGGTCAACTGCGAAACTTGATGTGGAGACTGGTCCAGACGGAAAGAAGTATTTGAGCAAATTCTACATGTGTTTTCAAGGAGTGAAACAAGGTTGGAAAGAAGGTTGTAGAAGGATAATAGGTCTTGATGACTATTTTTTGAAAGGAATTTATAAGGGGGAATTGCTTTGTGCAGTTGGGAGAGATGCAAATGACCAGATATATCATATTGCTTGGGCAGTGGTTTGTGTGGAGAACAAGCATAATTGGAAGTGGTTTTTGGATCTGCTCATTTATGATATGAATTTGAATTTTGGCAACGGATACAGTTTAATGTTAGACAAACATAAGGTTAGTATATTATATAGCAATACATTTCTATTTTTATTCGGAATTTTGACCTATACCTTATTATTAATACCAGGTTTGATTGAGGCTATTAAAGAGTTGTTGCCATATGTAGAGCACATGCAATATGTTAGACATAATTTCCAAATTTTACAGAAGAGATTCACATGGGTCATCTATCATACACACTTTTGGAGAGCATCAAAAGGTACAATTGAGAATGCATTTAAAGTTGTGATGAAGGAAATAGAGACATTGAACCCAAATTCCCATCAATAACTCATGGACAAAGATCCTAAGACTTGATCAGGAGATTTCTTCCAACTTGGTAGGTGTTGTGATGTTGTGGAGAATGGATTCTATGAGAGCCCTATTGTTGTAATAGTAGATACCAGGAAGAAGCCTATTGTCACCATTTTAGAAGAGTTGAAATTATACATGATGGATAGATTGTACAACATGAAATTGGAAGGACAACAATGGGGAAATCATATTTGTCCAGAGATAAGGAATAAGGTGAATTTAGTTAAAAAATCTCAAAAACATTTTCTAGTACTACCTCGTGGATTAAACCAATTTGAGGTAAGGGGAGCAGCAGAGGCATATGAGGTGGACTTGGAAAGAAAAACATGTTCTTGTAGGCTATGACAATTGAATGGATATGGTTGTGCTCATTTCGTAGCAAGCATATCTTATGTTAATAGTGTTGCTATGTGGCAACCCAAATGGTTGTGGTCACGTCTGTTAGAGCCTCTTCCAATGAACAATCCAGGTAACACACTGCATGATATGTGAAAAATATAGGTTAGAAAGCCATACCGAGGGCAAACCTCCGATATTGATCTCCGATGCCTAAGTTAGGAGTCATATTCAAAGCATTGAATGTGTAAGAATTACTAATGGCTGCGTAGGTCTTACCTCTCGAGTTGGGCAAAAGCCTGTTTTTATAGTTGGGGCTTAGACCGATTCTTAGCTTCTTCTTTTGTGTTTTGTGTTAACCTTTAGGTTACAATGATGAACCTTCTTTTTATTAAAATATTTTTTTCTTTTTTCGTGTTTCTTGGAGATGCTTCATAAGGTGTGTACGAAGATAGAGTGATCCTTGCTTTAGTGCTCGATATCATCTATGTACTTGTGTCTTACGTTGTCAAGTCAGGTTCGTTGGCCTACCTGGTCTTATGTGGGCTGACGCCCATACCCCATTAAGCCCCTAGCCTAATTGTTAAAAAGTGTTGCCGATTTATAAAATTGGGCTTAAGCGGGTTTTACTTTTGGTCGTTTTACTCAGCCTAGTGGACGAATCTTGGTTTACTCATGTGACCATAACTTCTTGTAGGCCTATAGGCACTTGAACCCATGTTTAGTAGCAGTTGGCTTCCCGTTTTCTATTTCTTAAATGCTTGTCAAATCTTTGTCAGTTTCATCTTTTTATTCTTCCCTCTTGTTCTTCCATATTCCAATTTTCATTTCTTCTTCCAGAATCCTCATACGCTTTGCGAAAGAATGTCTTGTTCAGTGATACTCGTTGTTCATTCGATCGTCAATCATGAGCAGCTTGACCAAGTTTCTACGAAGTACCATCTTGTCGACAAGGATGGTTCCGGTATTCCTGCTCCTAATGCAGTCATCGATCACCCTCCATTAGGTAAGGTTGGTTTCTATCTTTACTACTTTGAAGTAGGTCCGTGTGTGCCCCCATTAGCGTTCTTTTGTTCGGTTATTAAGGCGTACAAGGTTCATACTTGCCAACTAAAACCTAATGGAGATTGGTATTGTAACATGCCTCCTTAATTGTTCCTAATATTGCCTTGTTTCAGTAGTTTTTTGTATTTGTAATAATGGGGATTGGTATTGTAACATCCGAAATCTTAAAGAGAAATTGTTGAGAATAACCCTATTTCTAGGTTAACTCGATGATTTGGAGGGACCAACTCGACGTGTTGAAGATGGAAGAATTGCGGGAATTAAATGAACCAACTCGACGAGTTGGCAGTTGGGAAGGAAACCCTAGTTTTTAGGGTCTTGCACCCTATTTAAAGGCCTTAAGTCCTTTTTCTGGCCTCCTTATCAGCCTCCATTGTTATCAAAACCCTAAAACAAGTTGTAGCCTCCATTGTTAATTTTTTGAGCCTTGGAAGGAAGTTTGGTGTTCATTTTGTGCATTGTGAAGGAATTAGAAGATCTTGAAGTTTCTAGCTTGGAGAAAGAAGTCTTGGACCATAATCACTCCGTTTCTTGCAGTCACTTTAAGCTCGGGAAGCCGTTAGGGAAACAGCTAGGGATTTATTTCGAGGAGCTTCTGCATTCGAGGTGAGTTTTACTCACTTTACTTTTGGGTCGAAGGCACCAAGGCCGGTCCATTGGATTAGATATCATGTTATGTGATAGTATGTTATTGTTAGTAGTGATCTGTTAGATCGGTATGCTGGTTTACAAGATGATTCATGCTTACAATTTGGTTTATAATTTCAGGTACTTCAGTGGATCTTGTCAGGGTGACCATACACATCCTCGCGTTTTTGGATTAATGATTTATGGGATACTCTGATAATGACAAAGTTTTGAAAACTACGTTGAAAGCGATTCTGATTTTTAAACAATGTTTTGGGAATAATGTTTTTTGTGAACACTTCTTTAGAAAAAGGGTTGTTTGAAAATTTTAAATTTTACAAATTTTTATGGATGTTACAAGTTGGTAATAGCGCCTTGGTTTGAGTGAATTGGAAGAACACTCGTGTGAATCCAGTCTCAAACTAAGGAAAAAGGTTTTTTTTTTTAAATAATTTTCAAATGGTTTTCAAATTAATCAACAAAGATGTGATGTGTACGATCAGCTGGAGCGAGTAAGTTGACCCCAAAATACCACACAATTATTTGATATTATGTTATTTTATGTTAGAACAACATGCTAGTGATAGGCTAGGGATCTTCAGGAATTTCATGATAGAATTGCCTGATTATGTGATGCCTTAGTTCCTATAGAGTTCCCTTGTTTGGTTGCTTTGTGACTCTTTCACATGTGATCTGACTATTAAGTGGATATGCTAAGTCACATGCTATATAGTTTAAAGAATCTTAGGATGAGGGGTTTGGTCCTGCTGTACAGCTCTTGTCTGAGTCCAACCGTTGTGGGATTGAATCTTTTAGCCTAAGATTGTTTAAAGTGTGGGGAATGTGATTATATTATTGCGATAGTCGCCTGGAACCAATGGAGAGTCGCATGGCCATTAGTGGTATGGTGAGTAGTATGGGGTTAGCCGGCCAATCGCGTTATTGGATGAGGATGCGATGGTTTCCTTAGAAGGGGCTCAATTCGTAGAGGTTCAGCGCGAGGAATGATCATCCACTCTTGATAGAGTGGGAGCAGGGCGAAGGTGTACTGTGGTGTTGGGAGTTTGAGATCGATGATTTCGTAGGAGGATCCGTTAGATTTTATTGCATTTTAGCGCCAGGCGGCTCCTCTACACGAATGCTGCTTGATTTATGCTTTATGGAACTCATGAGTGATGTGTGTTAGATATTAAGTAAATATGGCAAGTCACATGTGAGAAATATTGGATAATCTTAGAGTGGCGGATTTGACCCTATTGCGCAGCTCTTGTCTGAGTCCAACCGTTGTAGGGATGATTCTGTTAGTCGAATGATTATCTGAGCTTTGTTGCATGTGATTGTATTCATGGAATAGTTAATTGACATTGTGAGGAGTTCTTCAATAGGTGATGGTAAAGAAGTGTGGAACCCTAGGATATCCTAGGGAGTATTCTAGTGCAGTTGTTTTGCTGTTGAGCAAGTTTCACGAGTATTTTTTGACTAGGTCTTAGAGGACCCGAGATGATTATTAAGGAAAGTATGGATAGCTGTGGAAGGTAGTATTGGGCCCGTACTACTGGAAGCACAGGATCCATACTCGACTCAAGGAAGATTTCGGGGATTCTAACGACTGGTCAGAAAATATAACATGGTTGGATACCATGGTTCGAGGCAGTGGTTCCATATCTGTCGGTCTCTTGGCATGGGCTACCCAGGCGAGGATGGGTTTTGTGTTTGTTCAGGCCCCTGTGGCGATATTGATGTGGGTTGAGTGGTTAAGACCCAGATGTGTATGTTGCTTGGAGGTCTCGGAGGTTTGGCTAGAGGTCGTGCCTTGGGCCTCGAGGCACAGGGAGGAAGCAGTTGATATGATCGGTTTGGAATTGCATCTAGAATTTAAGTGGCATATTGTCGAATGACGTTGTCGTTATTGGTGGCAAGGATGTTGCCCTTCATATTTCCAAGTTCGAAGGAGTGGGAAGGCTTGTGACCTCCCAAGTTAGGTTGGATTCTCAGCTTGAGGTCTGTTGGTCGCGGTGGTCGGCGACAGTATGTCAGCGCCGGTGTGTACAAGTGATTTGATATGGCACGAGTGCCTTAGCTATGCGAGGAAGGGCCGTATTCTTGGGAGATGGGAAAGCCAGGTGAAGGATTGTCGTGTGGGTTGCAAGTAAGGGGTGTATGGTGGATCGTAAATTGGTAGTTGCCTATGCTTTGTAAGTGTTTATTATGAGAAATTCATAGGTTTTCAGCTGAAACTCAAGTTTTCTTGGGGTTCGTTTGATCCGTATCTGGAGGATCATTCTGCGGATGATATTCATTCCGTGGTCAAGTATGGTTGTACCTGGTTGGGCTATGTGGTTTATGTTTTGGTTTTATCACCAGTGGGCGGTGGTTCAAGTTCTAAGTGGGGGAGAATTGGGATTCTCAGGTTGAGTGTCAGTCATTAAGGGTTATATCAGTTCGCTGTTTGGTTTGCTGCTTTCAAATTTGTTGGGCAGATGTTGATCGGTGAACCCTTTCCATAAGCGGGTATGTTCAGCTCCAGGTGGGTTGTGGTTCTCTGGTTGAGGTGTCCTAGACCATTGGGCATTGAGTTCGTCTTTCAGCGAGAATTTCTATGAAGTATTCAAGGGGCGAAAATTTAAGAGCAAGGAATGTGTCACCTACTCTCCAGTGCAATATGTATGTTCCCTTGGTCCTTAGGTATGTTTACCCTCAATGGTGAAGTGGAATTCTAATTCGTAGCAGACTCAGGTTTTGGTACATTGTAGGATCATCTTAGAGGTCTTTTCAAGCTAGTGGTGTAGTGATGGAATCCATTTAGTCTCAAACAAGTATGGGGTCTTGTTTGACCAATCATGAGGATGTTTTCTGTTTTGATTAAGGTGGCCTCCCGGTTATCTCTGATGTTTCTTTTCTTTTCGGATGAGATTATAGGTTTCTTAAGCATGTGTATGGGGATGCCTTGTGAGTTGGGCAAGAGGGCTCTAGAGCATTTGGATTAATTTGTGTGCATGGTCCTTTTTGGGTTATAGTTTCCGATTTGGATCAAGAGTGCAATCATTATCCAATCTGCGGATCGTGTGCGACTTTGTCTTCGTAAGGTTTTTCTTGGTAGCTGTTCTGTGGTGATCAGTTGGCATTGTAAGGGAGTCAATTAGGTCCCTTAGAGGTAATGGAATGAGGTGGACATCTTCAGGCCCGAAGTGTTAGGCGAATGATGCGATGACTATAATGTCTGTGGGTTATCGGGAGCATTCCAATCATAGGTTGGGGGCCTAATGATCATGATGGTTGATTTCTTCTGCTTGTAGTACTTTCGGTGTGGACACATTGACGGGTGGTCGGGTGAATCATAAATCTATTAGTTGGATAAGTGAAACAGTAAGGATTAAGGGAAGTATCAGTCAGGTACCAGAAAGTCTCAGCAGGTTGTATGCAATATAATTCTAGTTGTTCGCAAGCTGTTGTTAGATTTGTGATTCTTAAGTTGTAAATTTCTTATGTAGTCGTAAGTCATGAAGTTCTTGGTGATTGTATCAAGTGGAGGCCCAAGTGGGGGTGCACTGGAGCCGGTAAGGGTTGGATGTATAGCAGAAGTTCATGGTTTGATCATCGTTGCTCGATGAAGAAGTGGTTGGTAAGGGCATAACAAAGAGTCAAGGGTTGTTAATATTTTGGGTTCATCATATGGTTTGGTTTTGAGTTAAGTTAGCGGTCGGTGTGTTTCGAGGATCATTCTTCATGGTTCTAGTAATGCCCTAGTTAGAGACTGGGGGTCGATTCAAATGTATATTCATCGATTTTAGGGAATGTTCCGTGAAGAGGTATCATAGGTAGCCATTTTCGAATAAGCTTTTGGTTGGAACGCATGTCGGGAATCGCTAGTGGGTCCATGCAAGGTCTGTATCCAGAGCGGAGTGGGTTAAGAAATCTATATATCAAAGGCATCAGTTGGAGGATTCAGAGTCTAGCTTATGTATCTGCACTCTAATGTGGCTCCATGTTGTGAATGAAGGGCAAGTGATGAGGTTTCAGGCTCTTAGCAGCAGTGTACCGACCCGACAATTGAGGAAGTCTGTATTTTGTATCTCTTGTGTGTTTATGGAATTGTTATCATCAAAGGTTGGATAGATTGTTCGATGGATAAGTTTCATGGTTTTAGCAATCGGTTCAGTTTGGGAGATCTATCAAGGAGTCAGACCAATTCGATACCCAAGTTCGGATATATTAGGTTGGGTCTTTGCATGGTATTATGGGTTGTTCTTCTTCTGGTTGGTAGTTTCTGTTTGGGTTTGATTGTTTTGGGAATGTCGTTTTATGTACAAAATTTTCGAGTTCATTCCTCAATTGTTGTTTTGTTTTGAGTGTTAGTAAGGAGCGATTTCGAGGATGAAATCTAATTTAAGTAGGGGAGGTTTGTAACATCCAAAATCTTGAAAAGAAATTGTTGAGAATAACCCTATTTCTAGGTCAACTCGACGAGTTGGAAGGACCAACTCAATGTGTTGAAGATGGAAGAATCGAGGGAATTAAATGAACCAACTCGACGAGTTGAGGAGCCTCAACTCGACGAGTTGGCAGCTAGGTAGGAAACCCTTATTTTTAGGGTCTTGCACCCTGTTTAAAGGCCTTAAGTCCTTTTTCTAGCCTCCTTATCATCCTACATTGTTATCAAAACCCTAAAACAAGTTGTAGCCTCCATTTTCAAGTTTTTGAGCGTTGGAAGGAAATTTGGTGTTCATTTTGTGCATTGTGAAGGAATTAGAAGATCTTGAAGTTTCTACCTTAGAGAAAGAAGTCTTGGATCCAGAATCACTCCATTTTTTGTAGTCACTTTAAGCTCAGGAAGCCGGCAGGGCAACAGCTAGGGATTTCCTTTGGGGAGCTTCTACATTCGAGGTGAGTTTTCCTCACTGTACTTTTGGGTCAAAGACTCCAAGGCCGGTCCATTGGATTAGATATCATGTTATGTGATATTATGTTATTGTTTAGTAGAGATATGTTAGATCGGTATCCTGGTTTATATGATGATGCTATGAGTAGTGATCTGTAGAATTACCTGTTTGCCTGTAGACTATTTATATGTTTATCTGTTATATGTCGGCATGTTGAGTCGGGTTGAGTTGTACTGCTCCGTGCTATAGTCAACAAATCCAGGTGCATTCTAGATACGAGCTGAGGATCGGGAAATATGCCAGACTCGTACTAAGGGCTTGAGGGTATTCCATCCCGATGATGATTGGACCCGTTATGTATTGTCATCCTAACTCAAGGGTTGATTGGGCTTGGGGTATTCCAACCCAATGGTTGATTGGACCCGATATGATAGTATGGATTATGGTGAGACTGGACTGCTTTGTGCGTTAGTCAACATGCCTTGGGTATTCCAACCTGATGGTTGAATGAACCCAAAATGTTTGGTATTCCAACCGTATGGTTGATTAGACCAAACTAATTATGATACGAGGGTATTCCATCCTGAGGATGACTGGGCCCGTCCTAGACATGCCTGGTATTCCAGCCCGAGGCTGATTGGGCCAGGAATGAGTATTTGAGCATGCTTTTATCTGTATATGTTATATGTTGGGTGTTGGTACTTTGGGGGATCCCACTAAGCTTCGTGTTTACAGTTTGGTTTATGGTTTTAGGTACTTCAGTGGATCTTGTCAGGGTGAACGCGTGACTATACACATCCTCGTGTTTTTGGATTAATGATTTCTAGGATACTCTGATAATGAAAAAGTTTTGAAAACTATGTTGAAAGCGATTCTGATTTTTAAACAATATTTTGGGAATAATGGTTATTGTAAAAACCTCTTTAGAAAAATGGTTGTTTTGAAAAGTTTAAATTTTATGAATTTTTATGGATGTTAAAGGTATTAGTTTTGGTTAAGGGAACAAAGTTTTATTGAGGGTCTTCCTGATTCTATAAAAAATTGGAAAAACAAATTTATCTAGTTGAACTCTTCTTGCTTCCCTTATCAAAACAAATTTCACCTTACTCAAATGATTGATGACCAAAAACCTACCATAACTAGTGATTTGGTCCATGATATAGATATGATTTCTCGTTTGAATGTGACATTGAAGAAATTTCCTGAAGCTATGTTGGGGCAAGTTGGAATGAGTCTGTATTGGTTGCGTCTTGGCATTGCTCCAACTTTATTCGTTCATGGTCCAAGTTCGTTTTTACAAGATGTTTTTGACTCTTGATTTTATTATGAGCATTGACACCATGTTTGATTTATTGGTTGCGTCTTGGCATTGCTCCAACTTTATTCGTTCGTGGTCCAGGTTCATTTTCACAAGATGTTTTTTACTCTTGTTTTTATTATGCGCATTGACCCCGTATTTGCTTCGTGTAGATGGAAACTTGGTTTCCTTTCATGTTATCTGACATTGTTGAAGGTAAGATTGTCGCACAAGATCGTGGTTATGATGATTTCAATCTCCAGATTATCGATGATAACTTTAATTATAGTGGGAGAAATGGTAGTGACTCCCAAAATGATGAAGATGAGGATTCAGAGTCCTCGATCAAATCTCATGATTCTTATGATGACAAAAACGATGGTCATACATACCCTGTTACCACTATTCCTATGATTGTTTATGATGGTGATGGTAATGATGTAAGTGGTGAACAACCCTTAGTTCGGCGTACGAGAGGTAGTGATTCTGCTGCTTCTGCTGCCCTGGTGGCTGTCCTAGCTGATGGAGAGTGTAGTAGTGGTATGGTCCTTAAGAGATCTTGTTCCTTCGAACTTGGTGCTTTTCATGATTTTGTTAATAGCCTTAGTATGAGTCATCCCACATCATATGTGAGACGATTGAATATGAACAGCCCGCCCCAAGATGTCGATGCTTTGTACCCAACAGGTCCTATTTATGTTCCTGCTTGGAAATATAGGCTGGAGGAAAGTTTAATAGAGCCAAAGGCTTCCATTTATTTCTTTGAAAACGTTGCTTATCCGGGGACCCGTTTAAGTGTCAGCCAAGGTGGTAGGGAGCATGTTCAAGATATGTATATGATTAATCTTGTTGAAAAAAGTAAATCTTGGCCAAGAGATCATTTTTTGGTCTGATGAAAACGAGGCATTACATTTAGAGAAACCGCAACCTTCATGACAAATTCAAAAAGATATCTAATCTTATTAAATCGTTTGTGGTTTTGTCTGGCGGTGTTTCTCATAATGTGCAATTGTTTCGTGATCAACATGTGAACTTGTGGAGAAGGTTGCTGAGTTGGAGAAGGTTGTACCGAATATGGAAACGGTGTCCCAAGGTGAAATGGATAAGGTGAGGGGTGAATTATCCATTGTGTAAAATGAGAAAGTTGTTTTGGAAAGTAAGTTAGCTGATTATGATGATATTGTCGAGGAGGTTTCGACGCTAAAGGCTACAATGGCATCTCTTGAGTTGGAGAAGTTTGGATTGGTGTACAAGATAGCCATGTTAGAGCATGTTGTTCGGAAGTTGAACGACGACTTGAATGATTCCTCCCTTCGGAATACGGGCTTGCAGCAAGTGTGGTGGGGCTATAGGGTCACTTGAACAAAGTGAATGGATATGTAACTTGGGTGCTATCGCATGGGATCGCAAAACTGGTCGACAAAATTATCACCGAGTCTTTTTTAGGCTAACCGTGATTTGCAGACCATTTGCATTGATTTTGGTAGGAGAGCTGGCTGCAAGATGATGAACATCGAGTACAATATGGGTCTGCACGAGACTGAACTTCCTTTGTATGATCCCACCTGTATGCAAAAGATGGAGGAGGAATTTTCTTCTTTGTTCTACGCTGATTATTTGTCTGAATTTGGTTTACCCTTAATAGATGTTGAGCATTTGCGTGCATTGGTGGGTCTTGTTGATGGTAATGGTGCATCTACAAGTGGTCATGGTGGGAGTGGCGAGCCTTGAATATTGTGGTGTGCGGCGTGAATCTGATGACATAGTTGTGGTTATTTGTCTAGTTCTGAATGTTGGTTTATGAGGGTGTTCTCATAACTTGGACTTGTGTTTTTTTGTGTTGCTTGATTGCTTTATGCTTGTTATTTGTACTGACATTTGGAATGATGGAATGGTTGTAGCTGGGTCATATGGATATGTGCACTGCTGCATATATTGCTAATATGTTGCATTAATTAACTATGTGATAAGAATTTATTTGTGTGCTAGGCTTATAAGTTTCCTCCATAGTGAGTTCCTTGCGTTTTGTGATTCTTTTGTGACTTCTTTGCGATTCATCACATGCGTTCTTTGTTAGTTGGCACTTTCTCCTTTGTCCTCCCTGCTTGCTTTAAATTGGGCTTATACCTTATTTTGAGGTTTTGAAATTGTTGCGAAGATTGTCATCGTCTCGCGAAGCGACATCGTTAAAAAGGAATTTTTGGGCTAAGCAAGTAGCATAGGTCGAAATGTTGAAATTTGTTTTCTAGAAAAATTGTAGTTGGATGACTGAGCTAAAGAGTTTGTAAAGAGTGAAAATATGCGGGGCGTACGCGAGGAATGTGCAAATGTAACGCCCGTAGATCCGGGCTAGTCAATTTAGAGGCAATAGGGGTCGAAAACGAATTTTCGACAAAAGATTATTTAGAATAAATAATCTTAACCAAGTTGTAGAATATGTCACAAGGTTTCCGTACATATAAAGAACGCCGAAATCCGAGTTATAACGAAGAAGTTATGACCCGTCGAAGTTTCGCGACAGAACCGACACAGCACCAGGAAGCGTAAATAGTGAATTTACGATAGAGCGAGATTTATCCTTAGCGATCTAAAAAAAGTCATAGAATATGTTAAACTAAGAACATCGATAAAAAGAACGCCCAAATCTGACTTCGTATGAAGAAGTTATGATTTTTCGAAGTTTCGGACTAGCAGTGTACAACCCGAAATTCGAATATTAGATCGAGCGGTTTTTAGCCGACACGACCTGAACGAGAATCGAAGATCTCGTTAAGAGTAGCGTAACGAGAAAAAGATGGGCGAAAACGGATGTCAGATGAAGAAGTTATGAGGATTTAACGGACCAATCCTGTCCCGGCCTGTTAATAATATAAAATTTAAAATCGAGCCAAAATTAGCCGACGGATTCTAAACGAAAGTTGTAGAGTACTTTCCCACCTTCGCGTGGATATAAAGAATGTTGAAAACGGAGCTCGTACGCGAAAGTTACGAATTTTTAAAGTTTATGATCGAATTTGCGAAGGCTGATAAGGAATTGATGATGTGGCGCGTTGTGGGCCGTCCATCGCTGATCAGATCTCGCTTCGGATCATGCCACGAAGCCTTGCTATTACGCCCCGCGTAACTTCGGTCTGATCCATTCGATGAGTGCAAGACAACTGGGTCCGAGCTGGTGGTCTTATCCGAGGAGTACGCCCAACGTACCCTCGGTACGCCCAACGTAGTCCGAAGCCAACAGCCTATAAATAGCTGCGAGGGTAGCCTTCATTTTCCACACCATTCTCCTTCTCTCTCTAAAATCTTTCTCTCTCTAAGGTCCCAAACCACTCCTAAGCCCTAGGTAAAACCCCTAACACCCTAGGGAAGCCCCGAGGCTCCCGGAGTCCCGAGAAAAAGGAGTTTTTCGGTTTCGAAACGCTGCTCCAATTAAGTTCCGGTTTTCGATAAAATTCGCTGTAAGTGTGCTACGCTTACGCAATTTTTAATATAGCTTTCAAATAATTATAGGAATGTTATTAGGTCCTTAAAATAATTATTTGGGCTATTATTATGAGTTATATTGAGTGTTATTAACGCTTATATAATAATAATAATAATAATAATAGTCAAACAATTAATTTGTCGCGGTTATCGTTAGACTAAACCCTAGTGGTATTGATACTAGGTTTTATCGAAGGAAAATCGTTTTGAGAGTATCGAAGCGCTGTCCGAGTGCTGAGTCACCACCTTTCAAGTGAGTGCATAGTTACTTTCAGCTTACACATAGATATGAAGTATTTTATATAAATTACGTGCTGTGTGTGTATATTATCTGTATACTTGCTATCTATGCTGGATGAACGTTTTATACATGTTTTCAATGATTTAAACTGTATATGTATTTTATATCTACAAATGTGTTGGGTAAAACATGGGTAGATGTAATAGTTGCTGTGTGACAAAATAAAATAATGAGAGGCCTCGTTATAGCTGTTCTTGATGATCTAGTCATCTAGCGGAGTATAGATGACGACCACAGACTATTCTAGACAGTCCATTGGAACACTAGCAGGCTCGCAACCTGTAGGTGTTTATTCGAACTGTGTGTTTATTCGAACTGTGTGTTTATTCGAACTGTGTGTTTATTCGAACTGTGTGAACTGTGTGCTCACCAGGTGTGCTCCATCCCCCATATGGTTGCCTTTAGGACTTTCATTTCCAAGGAATCCCCTTAGCAGTAGTGTCCATCCCAATGATATTCCTTTGACTAGGTCCCTTGTGCTAGATGTTTTAGGGACGTAATGTGAGGATAATTGGAATGGGTAATTGGGTTGATTGTTTGATGTTTAAAAATAATAATTATATTATTGTGGGTTGAAAACCCTACGTGCTCACCAGGTTTCCCAACCTGACCCACTCAGTTTATTTATATCACAGGTGTTGATATGAAGTGACATTACACTGAGAGATTTAAAGAGATGTAGATCACTAGTGTAAATAATTGTAAGTTCTATTTATGCTTATGTTCCTGTATTAACGATGACATCCCAAACGTTTTAAAATGAAATAAATACGTTTCTTCGAAAATGTTTTAATAACGTATTTACCATGTTTTTCTGGGAACAAATTCTGCAACATTTTTATGAAATGAAGTACTCTGATTTTTATAAAGCATAAACAAAATCGGTCTTTTCTGGCCGTGAAAATGGGGATGTGACAGCAAACCCTAATTTTTAGGTTTTGATCCATATTTAAACCCCATTACAGCTTTATGTTTCATTTCTTCATCAGCCTCCCTCTGTGAAAACGGCCCCAAGCAAACCCTAAGTGAGAAGAGTGCACTTTGAGTTCATTGGAGTGTTTCAGAAGTGTTTTTGAAGGAGAAGAAGGTGGTGAGAAGAGCTTGGAGATTGGAAGCATTTTGGATATGGTATTTCCTTCTCGTTAGCAACCTCCAGGAGATATAAAGTTTGCAACTTGATCACTCTATCTTGTAGATCTAGACATTTCTTCCTTTAAGACACTTTTTGTCCCAAATTTGGTGATTCTTGAGCATGACATGTTCTTGACCCAATAAGTCATCCTTTCAGACCTTAGGAGGGGTCTTAAGTCATAAAAATGAGGTCTTGATGGTTAGTTTTGGTCCATACATGCTATAGAAGGTCTTAATGCATTAAGAAGTTGAGTTTTTGTGTTTTACACACTTAATGGACATGTAAAGTCCTAAAGTTATAAACTTTATGACTCTTGAGGATATTTTAGCCTTGGATCTGTAATTGGAAGTATTAAGTCATAAAAATAAGTGTTAAATGGGCTAAGAGAAGAGTTGTTGCGTATGTTGGGCATACCGCAGGATACGATACGCATACGCAGATTTGCCCCCTATGCCTCGGACGCTTGTAGGCCCCGCACACGAAGCTTGAGTCAACTCGTCTGTGTTGACTTCGTTGACTTCTTGACTTTGAACAAGGTTGAACAAGTTTGACTTAAGGGTATTTTGAGCAATAGTTGAGTCTTGGTCTCTATCTGTTGAATAGGTGACCTGTAGAGCCGGTATTTGGAGCAGTTTATCGTTCAACTTTTCGTCAGACTATGAGATGAGTCTTCCTCACTGTACTTGTGGGTCGAAGGCACAAGGCCGACCCGTTGGATTGGATATCCTTTTATATGATAGTATGTTGTTATGTTGTAGAGATATCTTCGATCGGTATCCTAGTATATAGGATGTTAGCATGTGGTAGTGATATGTAGATCTGCTTGTTTGTTTGGTTGTATGTTATCTGTTATGTATATGTCGACATGTTTTGCTTGGTTGGGTTGAGGCGGTCCTGCTTTGTGCTGAAGGCCAAGATACTTGGGCGGTCCGGATAGACTGTAGGCCCTGCGAGGCGGTCCAGTCAGGCCGAAGGCTCGGAGAGCGGTACAGATAGGTTGTAGGCCTTACAAGGCGGTCCAATCATGTAAAAGGCTCGGAGAACGGTCCATATATGCTATAGGCCCTGCGAGGTGGTCCATTTAGGATGAAGGCTCATTTATGCATGTTGTTGTTTGTTATGTTTATGTGGTGGTACTTTGGAAGAACTCACTTAGCTTTGGCTTACGGGTTAGTTTATTTTTTCAGGTACTTCTGATGATCACAGGAAGGCGAAGGCGTAACTGTACACATCCTCTTGTTTTATGGCCTTATGATTTTGGTATACTCTAATATTTATAAACACTTTGGAAAAATTGATTTTGTAAACATTTTATGATTACGGGTCGTTTTGAAAAGTTTAAAATTATTGTGATTTTTAAGTCATTACAAGTTGGTATCAGAGCCTTGGTTTGAGTGAATTGGAGGAACACACGTGTGAAACCAATCTAAAACTAAGGAACTGCAATGGTTTTAAAAATGATTTCCAAAATTGTTTTAAAAAATAATCAAGAAAGGATGTGATGTGTATGATTAGCCGGAGCCAGTAAGTAGACCCCAAGTTACCATGCTATTATTTTATATTATGATATGTTAGAACAACATGATAGTGATAAGCTAGGGATCTTCAGGAATTACATTATATGAATTGACTGATTATATGATGCCTGATAGCCTAGGGTTCTTCCTTATATGAAATTGACATCATTACTGTAGTTGCTTAGTGTATGCATCAAAATTGTAGATAAATAAGATTTTATAGCCTGAGAATGTTTGATTTATCCTTATTTCGTGTTCCTTGTTTGGTTGTGGGCTTAGGGTAGAATCAAGTATTCGACTTTTTATAGGATCCAGTGATATGTATGATTAGCATACACGAGCGTTGTAACATCCGAAATTTTAGGTATTATATTTATTCATTTTTGTTTCGAGTTTTGTGGAAGGACTCAGCGAGTTGGTGCGCAGACTCGCCGAGTAGAGACGTGATTTCTCACCCGGATTAATGACCGGACTCGACGAGTCGCATTGGTGGACTCGGCGAGTCCGCGCTGTTTAATGAAACCCTAATTTCTCGGGTTTGGGGCCTATTTAAAGGGCCTTATGGCTGTCATTTGTGCTCACCAGCCCCCAGAGCGAAAACCTAGTGAGCTTGAGCGTTTGGAGTGAGAGAAGGAGCCATTGTTGACCTTGGTGGTGTTGTCTAGCAAGGGAAAGGAAGCTATAGCCAAGAGGAAGCAAGAGGGTTAACTTCCTGAAGATCTGAGGTCCAAAACATCACGTTTGAGGTACTGTTTTCGAACCATTTTCTGTTAAGGTGATGTTCATGTTGATTTAGGGCTTATTGAGCCCTTTTGTGACTAGATCTAGTGCTCCCATGGTCCATTAAGCGAGTGAGGTTCTGGATCTGGACCCATGGAGGTCCAGAGTGCCTCTTTTTCCAAGCTTTATATGAGTCTATGGAGGTTTTGGTTTGGGATCAATGTGTTTGAGGTTAAAACGCCATTTATGAGTCAATAGGTGTGATATGAGTGCCAAGACATAAACTTTACGTGATAAATAAGCTTGGAAAGACTGGATCTAAGAGTTAGTGGAACAGATCTGACCTCAGAAGGTCGTTTGGGGTTGTGCATGGAATGCACTCGTCGAGTCCATTGGCAGACTCGACGAGTTGGAACGAGTGGTTCCGTGTTTTCGAGCCAGGGGTTGAGTAACCGAGTTGGGTGAGTAACTCGGTGATTCGGAAGGGGATTCAGAGGAATCGGGTCCCCGAAGGGACTCGGCGAGTCCACGCCAGACTCGGCGAGTTGGGTTGACTGTTGACCGTTGACCAGAGTTGACCGATGTTGACTTGATAGAGTTAGTCAACCCTAGTTGGGAAAGTGTTAATTAGAGATGTATTTGTGTTATAGGAGGACTATAGCTCGGGTGATCGAGCACTAGTGATTTCAGGGATTTACGAGTTACCGAGATACGCGAGGTGAGTCTTCTCACTATACTTTACCTTGAGTAGGTAATTAGAGTTATGTGATACAGTGTTGTATGCTATATATGTGTTATGTGTTGCACTGCATTATTCTATGTGATTTATGTTGTGCATGCTACAGAGTTAGAACCGGAAGGTTCACAGAGATAGAGCCTGAGGGTTCATAGAGTTGGGTGCACGGACCCAAAGAGTTATAGCCTCGAGTGGCTAATATGTGTTATATATATGGTATTTTGGGGAACTCACTAAGCTTTGTGCTTACAGTGTTTGGTGTTATTTGTTTCAGGTACTAGTGAGGATCGCGGGAAGGCGCCGGCCTGATCAGTACACACACGAGATTTTTATGTTATGAGATCTTGGGATTGTTATATGCTATGGATTTGAGTTTCAAACAATGATGTTTTATGAATACTAAATGAATTATGATTTTATAAAATGCGAAAAATTGTTTTGAAATTTACGGTGTTACAACTTGGAATCAGAGCCTTGGTTTGAGGGATTTGAGTACACCTTCGGGCGTATTTGAACTCAAACTGAGGATTTGAGAAATATTTTCAAAAAGAGTAAAAGATTTTTGGAAAACGCAGAGCAGAGTTGTGTGTACGATCAGTCAGCGCCCGAACGGTGATTTCCCAAGATACCTTTATGTTATATGCTTATGATATTGATATGATGTATTCTCGTGCTAGAGTGGGCTAGGTACTCCTATTAGGATTAGAGTGGCCTGATTTGTGATGCCTTAGCCTAGGGAGATGTGAGCTGCTATGAGATGCTTGAGAGTGAGTAGGTAGCAGCGAGGAGCTTATGAGAGATCTGTTAGAGAAAGGATTTTGCATAATAGAGTACTTGGGACTTAGGATCCTAGGAGGAGGACTTGGGTTGTATACTGACGCGGTGTGGAAGGTAGTATTGGGACCATACTACTGGAAACACCAGGACGGTGTACAGTTCAAGTAAGAATCTTCGGGATGCCAGGAAACAAGGAGGGGCTAGTTATCGAGTGCGAGTATGATCGAGTGAGTTTCTAATATATCGTATGTTGTTTTTCAGAGGTAGATCATGGTGAGGACACGTCATGCGCCAGAGAGCAGCGAGACCAGTGATGAGGAGATCCGCCGGATCATCCATGAGGAGGTGGCTGCGGCCATCAGGGCAGAGATACCAGAGATGTTCGGGTCTATCAAGACCACGCTGATTGAGACTTTTGACGAGCGTTATGCCGCTCTTTCTGAGGCTGCTGTTGCGGCGGCCACCGCAGCCATTGCTGCTGCTAGGCCGCAAGGGGGTGACTCTTTGTTGTTCAGGGAGTTCAGCAACACGAAGCCACCAGAGTTTGATGAGATGCAGGACCCGATTGCAGAGATGAGATGGGTATCTGACATTGAGGGGTGTTTCTACACATGCTTGTGCTCGGAGCACTTGAGGGTTCGGTTTGCACTGAACCAGCTTCGCCTGGGGGTGAAGGATTGGTGGAAGTTCACGACAGCACACTATTCTCCAGCCGAGCTTGCTGCGGTGACCTGGGAGTAGGGGTGAGCATTTGGACCGGACCAGACCGGACCGGCTCTTGGACCGGACCGGTTATGGAGAAAATTGTGGACCATGGACCGGACCGGATGCATCGTGTCCGTGTCCGTGTCCGTGTCCGGGTCTGGGTCCGGGTTTTCCGGTTTTTGGACACGTTTGGACCGGTACAACTTTAATTGCATAGAATATAAGTAATGTAAATTGATGCATAAAATTATAACTTGCAAACTTAATTTTCCAAATAAAAGCAACTAACATATAATTCAAGTTCACCAACAAAAGTTAACAATTTTAACACAAACAAACAAAAGTAATACCGTAGCAACAAAAATCATAGTTGAAACTTTAAAATCAATCAAAATAACAAACTTCATAAACTCATAATCTAATCTTCCACTGGCTTCTTCCCCATATCATTGTCATCAATATGTAACATATTTAAAGCTTGTGCAATCTCTACATAAACACAAATAAAATGTTGTTAGTATTTAATAAAAAGTAATAATTGTATAAAAAAAGAACAAAGCTTGTAATTTTTTTACCCAAAGCTATATCATCATCGTTCAAGATGTCATCAACGTTGTCAATTATCGGATTTGTAGACTTTCTCACCCAATCTTGGGTGCATAACAAAGCTTCAACTATCAACGTCGATAAACTAGTCCGATACTCACTTACAACTCTACCACATGTGCTAAACGCGGACTCGGACGCTACACTTGAGATTTGTATTGCCAATATGTCTAACAACAAAGAATTAAATTGTAACAACATTAATTTATAAGGAAATTATGAAAGACTAAAAAAAAGTAATCACCTTTCGCCATCCGAGCAATTGTTGGGAACCTAATTGCGTTTACTCTCCACCACCCGAGAATTGAGAAATCTTTTTTATAATTAACTATATTCTCTTTCAAATAAGTTCGTAACTCGTTATCCGTTGGATCCGAGTTGCTACCTCCCGTACAAAGAAAATCACCGAAAAAATCGTTATCATCATCAACATCAATGACTATTAGACTCGCTTCTTGTTGAGATGATCCACCACTGTCAAATCGTTCCATGTAGGTCATAAATAAATTTTCCATCCTATTCTCAACCTCTCGGACCATTTGACGTGCTTTTATGTCCATGCTCGCGGGGGTCAATGATGGTTCCATGTACCCGATCATTTTTTTAAAAGCATGTAACAAAAAAGGTGATTTGGTGGTAGGATCAAGTAAAACTGCAAAGTACATAAAATCGTTCATCTTGTTGTATACACCCCAATACTTGTCGTATTTCGTCCTCATATCTTTTACCATATCGAGAAACATTGGTTTGGTTGACCACTTTCTTAGATGTATGTCCACATCTAAGACTTCCCGGATAAAAAGATTTACCAAAGGTTTTGATGTAGACGAAACAAGCTCTGTTTTTGTTTTGAATTTTTCAAAGAATTTCACCATTTCGGTTACAACTTCAAAGTCATAATTTTCCGGTACTCTACCGAGATCCCTTTCATATGATTTATCTGTCAAAGATACATAAACAAACAAAATTATAGTCTAAAACGTCACAGATTACAAAATCTTAATAATTTTGATGAAAAGCTGATATATAACTTAAAAATAAATACTACCTCTTATGCCAAATTCCGTAAATGCCTCTCGTAACTGATATGCGGACTTCAATAACTCGAAAGTCGAGTTCCACCGGGTAGGAGTGTCACCACATAGAAACTTCTTCGTTTGTAAGCCACAATCTTTCATCGCCTTCTTGAACTTGTTTATTCTTTGTGGCGACAATCTAATGTACCGTACCGCCTTTTGGATACAATCAACATGATAGTTTTGGTATTTTAGTCCATCCTTTACGATAAGATTTAAAATGTGGGCCATACACCTAACTTGGAAATGCTTTCCACCCTTGTAAAGATTAGGCAACTTTTTGACTAAAAAGTCAATTGCCTTGTCGTTTGTAGCGGCGTTGTCCAAGGTAATGGTCATGAAATTTTTCATTCCCCATCCACGAATACAATCGAGTAATTCTCAGCCCATATTCTCTCCCTTATGGCTATGTATCTCCCTAAAGTTTATAATTCTCTTATGCATCATCCAATTCTCGTCTATGAAGTGAGCCGTGACCACCATGTAAGTAGTCCTTTGACAAGAAGACGTCCAAGTGTCCGTTGTCAAATGTATAGCGGTCTTTGGGTTACTTAAAAATTGAAGCATTTTGGTTCTTTCTTCTATGTAAAATTTGGAAACATTCCTGGATATTGTATGTCTAGATGGCAACACAACCTTAGCATTAAGTGCATTGGTGTATTCCACAAAAGCCTCTTTTTCAACGAACTTGAAAGGTAATTCGCCTACCACAAAAAGGTTAAGTAATGCTTTTTTGATCCTTGCATCATCGTGTTTCCATGTTTTAACACTAGTATCTCCATTTGACTCCTTCTTTAGATTCAATTTGGTTTGAGTTTGATCTTGTAGCTTATCCGGGTTTTTTTACACCGATCTACGTGTTTGAGTAAACTAGAAGTCCCGTTTCTTTCCACATCCGCCTTTAGTAGCCTTTCACACCAATGACATTTTCCATATCTTCTTTCCATACCATCATCCTCTTTTATCGTAACTTTATCAAATGAGTCCCAACAAGAGGATGTTTCTTCGCCACTTTTTTGTTTTTTTTTGTGACTTGTTTTCGTTTTGCTATTTGTTCTTTTCCGTTTGTTAAAATTTGATTGATCATCTTTTGCCGAATCATCAACTAAATTGATTTGTGGTGTATCCTCAATAAATTCCTCTTCATCAACATTCATATCCTACATTACATATAGTCACAACAAAAATGTTTTCACAATTAATCAACAAAATATAACGACATACTTTATGACATTCAACCAAAATTAAAAAAAATCAACAAAAAATCATAACCCTAGTTTACAAACAATCAAACCAAAAACTTTTTCACAATTAATCAACAAGAAATAGCAACATACTTTATAACTTTCAACAAAAATTAACAAAATTCAACCAAAAAACATAACCTTAGTTTACATACAATCACAATAATTTTTTTTTAACAATAAATAACCTAAATATAACAACATACTTTATGACATTCAACAAAAATTAACAAAACTCAACAAAAAATCATAACACTAGTTTACAAACAATCAAACCAAAAACTTTTTCACAATTAATCAACAAAATATAGCAACATACTTTATAACTTTCAACAAAAAATAACAAAATTCAACCAAAAAAATTAACAAAAATAAAAAATTACTTGTAATGTAACAACATACTTTATGACATTCAATAAAAATTAACAAAAATAAAAAATTACTTGTAATGTAACAACATACTTTATGACATTCAATAAAAATTAACAAAAATAAAAAATTAACAAAACTCACCCCTACTTGTAATGTATGGTATATTTGTATGAAAAGTAACTTAATTTTTTTATGGAATCCGGTTGTATATATAGGATATAATTGTATGATGAATGTCATTGTGTGGGTAGATGAGATCACAGTTGGTTCATGCGATTCCTAAGCCTCTAAGATAGCACCATTCGCATGCTTAAGGAAAAAGTTGTTAAGTTGATATGTCATGATCAAATACATGCAGTGTGACAAGATTATAACAATCATTGAAGATTAAAAAGCATATTTTGACTACCTTAGATTTGATATCATATCATAAATATTTTGTTATCTTGAGTGATAAACAAAATATGATTGCTAGATATACATCACATTTACTTAGTCTTATAAGTTAGATACATAAGAGAACTTGAAACAACATTATAAATCATGAAATAGTCTCTGAACAAGACTCAGTACAAGATTTCTAATATACTAATTTCAAGCATAAATATATGATATTAAACTAAATATAACAATATTGTTCGTTATTTGAACAAAAATTAACAAAGAAACAACCAAAAATCATAACCCTTACTTGAATTTCATCATCATTAAGTCCAATCCAATTAGCAATCCCGATTTTTGATTCCATTACTTGCGTCTGATTCAGAAACGACTTGAGGATTCAGAATGAGTTGCTACTTGCAGATTCAGAAACGACTCGAGGGAGAATCGAATTGAGGATTCAGAAACGAGTTGCTTCTTGCGTCTTGCGACTTGAGGATTAGGAATCGAAACTACAAACGTGTGACTTGCGATTTGTGAATCGAAACTACCGATTTGCAACTTGAGAAGGGCCGATTTCATGATCGAAACTTGAAACCAGGAGCCGCTCCAGTCTCCGTGCGACTTGCGACTTGCGATTTTTTGGTTTGGATACGCTATTACGTGTTATGGGAAAGGGAACGTCGGTAGTCGTTTTTGATGGTATTAAGGCTGATCAATTTTTTTTCACCATGTCCAACCGGTTCTGGACCCGGTAAAAACCGGACCGAACCGGGAAAAAACCGGATCGGCCCGGATAGAATTCTTAGAACCGAGAACCTGCCCGGGGGTCCAAAAATACAGTCCGGTCCGGTCCGGTTCACCAGTCTGGTCCGGTCCACTGGTCCAAATGCTCACCCCTACCTGGGAGAGGTTCACCACCATGTTTCGTGATGAGTACGTTCTCCCGGTGGAACGGGATCGGTTGGCACAGGAGTTTTTGACCCTCAAGCAGGGTACGGAGTCCGTTACGGTTATCAATAGGATGTTTCATGAGAGGGTGATGTTCTGCCCTGAGCACGTGTCAACTGAGCAGGCACGTATGAGCCGTTATTTGAGTATTTTGCGGAGAGATATTCGGGAGTTCGTGGTGAACTCCTCGTACCGGACATTTTCCGAGCTTCAGGAAAATGCCCGTAAGAGGGAGATTGAGCTAGAGACTCAGGATAAGGAGGAGGCGGAGTCTCAAGGGAGGGATCGGCGACCGACACAGTCCCAGCCGGCAGCCAAGTGGGCCAAGCCCGCTGATCCCAAAGAAGGGAGCCAGAAGGGCCGCACTTGTGGAAAGTGAGGCAAGGGTCATGATGGAGTTTGTAGAGCTGGATCTTGCTACAAGTGTGGCAAGGAGGGGCATATGGCCAAGGACTTCCCCAAGGGGTTTGCAGTGTGTTTCCACTGCAACCAGACCGGACACCGGAAGGCTGAGTGTCCGCTGCTGTGTGGGTCAGCACATGAAGCTTCTCAGGGAACTGCCCCTGCTGCGATTAGAGCTTCGGATAGTCGGCCGGTGAAGATCGAGACGCCGAAGGCTCGGGGGAGAGCCTTCCAGTTGACTGCAAAGGAGGTCCGCGCAGCGCCCGATGTCGTGGCTGGTATGTATTCTTTCATGTATTTATTTTAATGTTTGAGATTTTGTGCTTATTTTATGCTATGCGTAGATACTTTTCTTGTGAGTTCTGTACCTGCTTTGGTGTTATTTGACTCGGGTGCGAGTCGATCTTTTGTATTGTTGGCTTTTAGTCAGCACATCAGTATTAGTCGGGAGGCGTTGAGTCGACCTCTGAGAGTCTCCATCGCCGATGAGAGAGCAGTGTATGCCACGTAGGTGATTCGACGGTGTGTACTCGAGATCTTCGGTGTAGAGTTTCCTATTGATTTGGTCCCGATTGCGACGGGGGACGTCTGTGTCATCGTAGGCATGGATTGGTTGAGCAGATTTGGAGCCGTTATCGATTGCGAGAGGCAGCTAGTGACTATACGAGACCCAAGTGGGGTAGTCCTTACGGTGTACGGCGAGGGTACCCATCCCGATTCAGCATTTTGTTCGGCTGCTAGAGCGAGACAGAGCCTACAGCAGGGCTGTAGTGGTTTTGTAGCATATGTGGTGGATACGAGGGTTGGTGCAGAGAGACCGAGTATGGTTGAGGAGGTTCCGATAGTGCGGGAATTCCCAGATGTCTTCCCCGAGGAGTTACCGGGTGTGCCTCCCGAGAGGCAGGTTGAGTTTCGCATTGATTTGATTCCGGTGGCAGCTCCTATTGCCAAGGCGCCCTATCGCCTTGCATCTCTAGAGATGCATGAGTTCTCCTCGCAGCTTTAGGAGCTGCTGGGGAAGGGGTTTATTCGGCCGAGTAGCTTGCCGTGGGGAGCACTGATCCTTTTTGTGAAGAAAAACGATGGTTCGCACCGAATGGGCATAGATTATTGATGTGTGTGAAACAAACTAGTTTTAATCCTACAAACTTAGACACAAAATAAACACACGAAAGGCAGTGTACCTATCGAATAGTAATATAGTTCAAGCAAGTAGGGTATCGAACACAGGGAACGGTAAATAATTAAAATAAACGCTAATATTATCTAAATAAAACAAGTAATAGAAAATGGGTTTTCTCTAGTTTTGCAAGACTAGAAACTTAAACAATTAACTAAAATTTAAACTAAGAAACTAAGAACTAAGCAAATAAAAATCAACTAAATTCAATAATAAAGAGGACTTCTGTTTTGGTTCGAATCATTTGTTCCCATGGATGATTTCAATGTATCATATTAATTCTTCATTGGCTACCGACTAAGATGATTAGTTTCACGTTCGATATTACTAATCCTTAGGAAACAAATTAACTCAAGTAGTGGCCAGTTGTCTAAATGAACGGATTTCCTAGTTATTGATTCGGGTTAAACAAGACTTGTAATGGTTAATTAAATTGGCCCTTCAATTAACCTCTTGCTGATGTTCATCAAACAATCTCACACATTAACTTACCTATTTTCTAGTTAATTCTAGTTTCACATTCATTATTCCTAGACATACAACTATGTGGTCACAATAAATCATATGAAATTAATAACTAAGAGATGTTCATACAATTTAATTACTAGTTTATTAACAGAAGAATAGTTATTGTTAACACATAAGGCTCTTTAACAAGCTTAATAAAACATAATCACCAATTAAAATTAATCCTAATCAAATAATCAATCCATGTTCACAAATTCATCTACCTAAACAGAAGTTATGAGTTTTAGCTCATGATTACAGCAGAAACAAGCTCAAAAACGAAATCAATTGGTAAAAACATAGTTCAAACAAGAGATTAGGTAAAGAGTAAACTTGATTTTGCCTTGATTCTCCTTAAAATTAAATGTAGGGTTGATTCCCTTGCTTCCCACGCTCCAGCAACACCTTTAGTCGACAATTGGCCTCCAAGGGTTCATATCTATGCTAGGGTATCGATCTGAAAGTCCCTTTATATAGATTTTCACAAAACAGAGGCTACTCGGCGAGTCCGGTGACCTACTCGGCGAGTCCGTCACTTAAAACCCGTGTACGGCAAGTCAGCGCGTCCAGAATCGCGAAAGTTCGATACGACTCGCTGAGTACGTTTCGAATCAGCATTTTCTCAAAACACGAAAGTCGTCCGAAATTGTGTCTACTTTTCAGAACATTTTGAATCTTGTCAATCGTAGTTACGGTTCATGAGATATGGCCAAAACCCTTACGAGGGGTCAAGCATTCCAACAACATCCTTCTTTCTTCAAAATCCAAGATCCAAGCTTCCAATCGCTAGTTCCGCTTCCTTTTCCATTCGAGCATGTCTTTATTACTGAAAAATGAAATTCTAAACTAATTAAGCACCTTTTGTTCATTAAATGAGATAAAATCAACATAAATATTAAGATAATGCATGAATTTTATAACTAAATATGCCCATATCAAAATACCCCACACTTGACCTTTGCTTGCTCCCAAGCAAAACTGAATTTTAGCACACTAATATCACATATGATAATCCCAATCAAACCCAGCTATTATGCCAAGACCGCAACGCATGCATTTGTGTCTAAAATTTTCCGAATAACCCCCCATACTCCAAATACTCACAATCCTCATAAACATTCTCCCACTTTTTCCGAACAATGCTCATTTTATGCATCCCTCCGAATCTATCCTCATAAAACCTCTTAACCTCAAGGTATTTTTGATTGAGCAACCCAAGCATATATAATCTAGACAATTACAATCTATGATACCACATTGGAGCTCTTTGGAATTCTTCACTTCTTCGACATTTGATCTTTAATTTCTTTGAATTCACCACCTTGTTGTTTGATTTTTGGTATCTTCAACTTTTTGAATGTCTTCGGAATTTTCGATCTTTTGATCTTCACTTTAATTGCTCGAAAATTCTTTCAACTTTTCTTGTAATTCTCTATCTTTTTTTTTTAACATGTAACTCAATTTTTTCACTCAAAATCCTACATGCTTAAGTAGGGGCGCTCAACTTCAACCTTTATTGGTTAACGATAATAATTTTCCTGGATACATTTCTGGTACACGATGCTAAACATATTGCATCCCTCGAACTAAGCGAGGTTGTGTTTTTGTCCCATGATTTCACTAGAATAAAGGGGGCCACAAATGCATTATAACGTATATAGGCTCAACTAAACATTTGGGTCTTCATAAAATCATCAAACATAATACTAGCATGAACCCTAATTGCTTTACCAAAATTTTCTAATTTAGCCCTAGCAATTTTAGTGCAAAAATTTCAAAAATTTCAAAATTTAACTAAAATTTTAACTAATGTAACCAACCCCCTACCCCACACTTAATTTATGCAATGTCCCCATTGCATATTATGCATGATAAAGAACAATAAAATAAAGAGGGAATTGGAACAAACTCCCCTGGGATAGTAGTTGTGAGGTTGAACTTCTTTATTTAAAGCCCCTTCTTCAGCTGACTTTAGACATAGAACATCTCATCCATGCATTGGGTGTCATTCATCTCATGTGGTTGACAGCTCCAACCAATCGAGGAAAAAGCTTCTTGGAAATGCTCGGAAATGAACTTCAAATCTATAGCCAATTGCCGCCTTGAATTGAATCAAATCGTCGACTCAAAGATAAAAGAATGAGGAACTCGTCGAGTTTTATGTGGAGACTCGCCGAGTTGAATCGTCATATGGGCAGAAATCGTGAATTTTTGCTGGAACTCGTCGAGTTATAAGGGTGCACTCGACGAGTTTTCGGCTCTGATCGTGCAAATTCTTCTTTCTGCTTCAGGTCTGTTTTTGAGGTCAAAGAGGGTATTAAGGTAATACACCTCCTTATATTCTTCAGTGACGAAACTCCTTTTTAACCGTTAAAACCATCGGACTTATAAAATTACTCAAATCTTCTAATCTTCTCGTCTACGACTCGACCCCTCACTTTATTTTCTCACGCTTTATTCGTTCATTCTATCCCTCACCCTATATTCTGAAAAGATCAAAAACAAATACCAAGTAATAAAAAAACATCAAAATAAAAATCCTAAATTATCCCTAAATAGTAGAAGTTTTGAAAGAAAAAGAAAAATCAAACTGATGTGTGTGAAACGCACTAGTTTTAATCCTATTACTTCAAACACAAATTAAAAACATGAAAGGCAGTGAACCTATCGATTAATAGTATAGTTTAAGCAAGTAGGGTATCGAACACAGGGAACGGTAACAATCAAATTAAGTACTAGTATTACCTAATTAAAAACAATTAATAAAAGAGGGGGTTTCTCTAGTTTTGCAAGACTAGAAACTTAATCAATCAATTAACTTTCAAACAAAGGCAATTAACAACTAAGAAGAACAAGAAAGGACAACTAGATTCAATGATAAAAGAGACTTCTGTTTAGATTCGATTCACTTATTCCTATGGTTGATTTCGTGGCAAGTGCAATGGATTAATATGTCAATGGTTACCGATTCCTAATGTGATTGGGTTCATGTTCATTATTACCAATCCTTTAGTAGACAAGTTAATTCAAACAATGGCCAGTTGATTAAACTAACAAGTTTCCTAGTGTTTAGTTCATATCAAGCAAGACTTATAATAATAGTTAATCAAATTTGTTCAATTCAATCAACTCATGTATAGTTGTTCATCACACATGCTCACACATTGATTTACATATTTTCTAGTTAACCCTAGTTTCATGTTCACTATTCCTAGGCATACAATCTTGTATTCACAAAACTATATGAATCAAGTAATCAAGAAGATGTTCATGCAACTCAATAACTTACTTAATAACAGAAAACATTTATCATCAATACATGAGGATCTTTAACAAGCTTAACAAGATGAATAACCAAATTAATATTAATCCAACCACTCAATCAAACCATGTTCATAAGATTATCTCATCCAAACAGAAGTAAAAAGCTTTTAGCTCATATCTACAACAAGTAATAATCTAAAATCAAAATCTAATGATTCAAACATGGTTCAAAACGAAGATTAAGAAAAGAAGAATGATTATTTGCCTTTGATTCTCTTCTAAATTGTCTCTTATGTTGCAATCTCGAAAATAGCAGCTCCAAGAACCCTTATGGTCTTCAAAAGTCGCAGCTAGCCTCCACAAAAAGTTAGGGTTCGAATGAGAAGAGTTTCTATATATAAATTCTGAAAACAGCGTCAACTCGACGAGTTTTCACCAAAAACTCGTCGAGTTTTTTCGATAATCCGCGTATACAGCGTGTACGGCTAGGCATCTTCGAATCTGGAACATTCTAACAAACTCGTTGAGTTTTTGGTAAAAACTCGTCGAGTTTACTTGGAATCAACATTTTCTCATAACACTAAAGTCGTCCGAAATTGTGTCTAGTTTTTAGAACATTTTGAATCTCGTCAATCAGAGTTACGGTTCATGAGATATGGCCAAAACACTGACGATGGGTCAAGCTGTCCAACAAAATCCTTCTTTCTTCAAAATTCAAGATCCAAGCTTCCAATCACTCAATCCTCTTCCTTTCTTACACGAGCATGTCTTTTATTGCTGAAATTGAAATATTAAGCTAATTAAGTATCATTTGTTCATAAAATGATATAAAATCAACAATAATTAATAAGATAATGAATGATTTCTTTGACTAAATAAGCCCATATCAAAATACCCCACACTTGACTTTTGCTTGCCCCCAAGCAAAACCGAATTTTAGCACACTAATACCACATAAGACAATCCCAATCGAACCCAGCCATTATGCCAAGACCGCAACGCATGCATTTGTGTCTAAAATTTTTCCTAAGGACCCCCCTCAATTCTAAATACTTACAATCCTCATAAACATTCGCCCACTTGTTTTGAACAACGCTCATTTTATGCATCCCTCCGAATCCATCCCCGGAAAACTTTCTTAACCTCAAGTCATTTTTGGTTAAATCCCAAAGCATACATATGATAAAATAACCTAGAAAAGAAAATTACAAATAAAAGACAAATACACCTTTTGATTGAATCTTTTATACTTTGTAGCTTTTCTTCATGATACTCTTCTTTGTCTTCATAGCTTTGTAGATTCTTTATTCAAACATTTCATCACTCTTTTTTTTTGCAACTTTTTTTTCTTTTCTTTTCTTTTCTTTTTTTTTTCTCTTTTTTTTCTTTTTTCAACGCACTTTTTCCACTCAAAACTAAAAACCTAGAAAAACATATGCTTAAGCAAGGGAATTTAACTTCATCATTTATTAGTTAAAGGCATTAGTCTCGTGTGCAATGACTACTTGAGCTTTCCTGGATACATTTCAAGTACACGATGCT
This sequence comes from Lactuca serriola, assembly GCF_051521515.1. Lineage (NCBI taxonomy): Eukaryota > Viridiplantae > Streptophyta > Magnoliopsida > Asterales > Asteraceae > Lactuca > Lactuca serriola. The sequence goes on from NC_136416.1 coordinate 8,363,388, forward strand.
AAACATATTGCAATCCTCAAACTAAGCGAGGTTGTGTTTTTATCCCATGATTTCACTAGAATAAAGGGGGCCACAAATGCACTATAACGTATGTTGGCTCAACTAAACATCTGGGTTCTCATAGAATCATCAAATACAATACTAGCATGGAATCCTAATTGCTTTACCTAAACTTTCTAAATTAACCCTAGCAATTTTTATGCAATTTTCAAAAATTAAACCTAGGATTCTAATATAACTAATGTAATCAACCCCCTACCCCACACTTAATTTATGCAATGTCCCCATTGCATGTTATGCATGAAAAAGAACATAAAAGTAGAGAAAATTAGAACAAACTCCCATGGGATAGTAGTTGCGAGGTTGATATTCTTCTTTTGAGCTCCTTCTTCAGCTGACTTTGGACATGGGAACAGCTCATCCATGCCTTGGGTGTCTAATCTCGTATGGTTATGCTCCAAAATATAGAGGAAAAAGATCTTGGAAATGCTCGGAAAATAAACAGTGATAGCACAGCCAATTGCCTTCATAGAATGTAATCAAATCACCAACTCAAAGGTAAGAGAAATAGCAACTCGTCGAGTTGGGTCGCTGAAACTGGCACAGTCGGGTTTTTCCAAAAGAACTCGTCGAGTTTATATAGGGAACTCGACGAGTTTTATGCACTGAGTGAACAAAATATACTCCAACTTCAGTTTTGTTTCTGGATTTTAAGGGAATGATTATAGCAATATTCCCCTCATTTTTCTTCAGTAAAAGCTCATCCTTTCAGCCATTTATTCACCGGACTCGTGATTAGACTCAATTCTCCCACTCTTCTCGTTTTAGACTCGATTTCACATTTATTCCTCACGCTTTAACAATTTGATCGATTCTCACCCTAACTTCTGCAAAGATCAAAATCAAGAACCAAATAATAAAAAGGAAAACAATCGTTAAATTAAAATCCTACACTACCCTAATAAACTAGAAGTTCAAAAAGAAAAAGAAAAGAAAACTTCTAATGATGGGTTGCCTCCTGCAAGCGCTTCTTTTTGTGCGAGTTTTTAGCTGGACTCTCAACTTAATAAACTTCCAATAAACTCAATGCCAATCCATCTGTTGCATTGAATATCTTCTTTGGTGGCCCAATTTGTAAAATTTGGCTCTTTGCTTCTATAATTGGCCAAACGAGCTTGAATATATAAAACCAAGAATCTTGATAAGGGTTGGGACCGGTTGGATACTAATCAGAAATGGATTGTGGTTTCAAAACTTTCTCCAAAGTTGGAATCGTCATTCCATCCTTCGAAACAAAAACTGGAAATACAGGGGCCATGTCGTGGTAATGGTCAAACCACAGCTTGGTTCCTGCAATTTAGCTTGTTCTCGTTCTTCATTTGACCCTTCTGCTAGCAATCTTTCCAGCTCCTCCAAATCTCTTTCTGGATTAAATTCTTCATCTTTTAACTCTAGCTCTTGTAACTCAGATTGCTCTTTTTCATTAGGCAAGATGTTATCTAACCATCTTCCAAATTTCATCAAATCCTCATCTGAGTCATATTCCTCATCTTCTTGCTCAATTTCCTGTACTACTTCCTCAAGAAAAGCATCAAAAGCATCGAGATTTGGAAAATACATAATAATATTATAATAAAAATTAAAACAGAAAACATGTAACTTTATATGAGATAAATCTCACACAAAGGATAGATAACACTAGCAAATAAAATTAACTATTAGAACCGTTCCCCGGCAACGACGCCAAAAACTTGATGTGTGTGAAACGCACTAGTTTTAATTCTATTACTTCAAACACAAATTAAACACACGAAAGGCAGTGAACCTATAGATTAATAGTATAGTTTAAGCAAGTAGGGTATCGAACACAGGGAACGGTAACAATCAAATTAAGTACTAGTATTACCTAATTAAAAACAATTAATAAAAGAGGGGGTTTCTCTAGTTTTGCAAGACTATAAACTTAATCAAACAATTAACTTTCAAACAAAGGCAATTAACAACTAAGAAGAACAAGAAAGGACAACTAGATTCAATGATAAAAGAGACTTCTGTTTAGATTCGATTCACTTATCCCTATGGTTGATTTCGTGGCAAGTGCAATGGATTAATATGTCAATGGTTACCGATTCCTAATGTGATTGGGTTCATGTTCATTATTACCAATCCTTTAGTAGACAAGTTAATTCAAACAATGGCCAGTTGATTAAACTAACAAGTTTCCTAGTGTTTAGTTCGTATCAAGCAAGACTTATAATAATAGTTAATCAAATTTGTTCAATTCAATTAACTCATGTATAGTTGTTCATCACACATGCTCACACATTGATTTACATATTTTCTAGTTAACCCTAGTTTCATGTTCACTATTCCTAGGCATACAATCTTGTATTCATAAAACTATATGAATCAAGTAATCAAGAAGATGTTCATGCAACTCAATAACTTACTTAATAACAGAAAAAATTTATCATCAATACATGAGGATCTTTAACAAGCTTAACCAGATGAATAACCAAATTAATATTAATCCAACCACTCAATCAAACCATGTTCATAAGATTATCTCATCCAAACAGAAGTAAAAAGCTTTTAGCTCATATCTACAGCAAGTAATAATCTAAAATCAAAATCTAATGATTCAAACATGGTTCAAAACAAAGATTAAGAAAAGAAGAATGATTATTTGCCTTTGATTCTCTTCTAAATTGTCTCTTATGTTGCAATCTCGAAAATAGCAGCTCCAAGAACCCTTCTGGTCTTCAAAAGTCGCAGCTAGCCTCCACAAAAAGTTAAGGTTCGAATGAAAAGAGTTTCTATATATAAATTCTGAAAACAGTGTCAACTCGACGAGTTTTCACCAAAAACTCGTCGAGTTTTTTCGATAATCCGCGTATACAGCGTGTACGGCAAGGCATCTTCGAATCTAGAACATTCTAACCAACTCGTCGAGTTTTTGGTAAAAACTCGTCGAGTTTACTTGGAATCAACATTTTCTCATAACACTAAAGTCGTCCGAAATTGTGTCTAGTTTTCAGAACATTTTGAATCTCGTCAATGGGAGTTACGGTTCATGAGATATGGCCAAAACACTGACGATGGGTCAAGCTGTCCAGCAACATCCTTCTTTCTTCAAAATTCAAGATCCAAGCTTCCAATCACTCAATCCTCTTCCTTTCTCACCCAAGCATGTCTTTTATTGCTGAAATTGAAATATTAAGCTAATTAAGTATCATTTGTTCATAATATGATATAAAATCAACAATAATTAATAAGATAATGAATGATTTCTATGACTAAATAAGCCCATATCACAAACTCTAATGACGGGTTGCCTCCCGCAAGCACTTCTTTTTGTGAGAGTCTTTAGCTGGACTCCCAACTTAATAAACTTCTAATAAATTCGATGCCCATCCATCCATTGCATTAAATATTTTCTTTGGACCAATTTGTAAAATTCGACTCTTTGATTCAAAAATTGGCCAAATGAGCTTGAATTCATAAAACCCAAGAATATTGACAAGGGTTGGAACCGGTTGGATACTAATCATAAATGGATCGTGATTTAGAACTTTCTCCAAAGTTGGAATCGTCACCCTATTCTTCTAAACACAAACCGGAAATGCAGGGGGCCATGTCGTGGTAATAGTCAAACCAAAGCTTGGTTCCTGCAATTCAGCTTGTTCTTGTTCTTCATCTGACCCTTCTGCTAGCAATCTTTCCAGCTCCTCTAAGTCTCTTTCTGGATTAAATTCTTCATCTTGTAACTCAGATGTCCCTTCTGTGTTGGGCAAGATGTTATCTAATCATCTTCCAAATTTCTTCAAATCTTCATCTGAGTCATACTCCTCATCTCCTTGCTCAATTTCCTGTACTACTTCCTCAAGAAAAGCATCAAAAGCATCGAGATTTTGAAAATACATAATAAATAAAAAATAAAAGTAAAAAATTAAACTAAATAAAAAAAATTAATCAACAAATAAAAATAATAATAAAAATTAGCAAATAAAATTAACTATTTAGAACCGTTCCCCGGCAACGGCGCCAAAAACTTGATATGTGTGAAACAAACTAGTTTTAATCCTATTAACTTAGACACAAAATAAACACACGAAAGGCAGTGTACATATCGATTAGTAATATAGTTCAAGCAAGTAGGGTATCGAACACAGGGAACGGTAAATAATTAAAATAAATGCTAATATTATCTAAATAAAACAAGTAATAGAAAATGGGTTTTCTCTAGATTTGCAAGACTAGAAACTTAAACAATTAACTAAAATTTAAACTAAGAAACTAAGAACTAAGCAAATAAAAATCAACTAAATTCAATAATAAAGAGGACTTCTGTTTTGGATCGAATCATTTGTTCCCATGGATGATTTCAATGTATCAGATTAATTCTTCATTGGCTACCGACTAAGATGATTAGTTTCACGTTCGATATTACTAATCCTTAGGAAACAAATTAACTCAAGCAGTGGCCAGTTGTCTAAATGAACGGATTTCCTAGTTATTGATTCGGGTTAAACAAGACTTGTAATGGTTAATTAAATTGGCCCTTCAATTAACCTCTTGCTGATGTTCGTCAAACAAGCTCACACATTAACTTACCTATCTTCTAGTTAATTCTAGTTTCACATTCATTATTCCTAGACATACAACTATGTGGTCACAATAAATCATATGAAATTAATAACTAAGAGATGTTCATACAATTTAATTACTAATTTATTAACAGAAGAATAGTTATTGTTAACACATAAGGTTCTTTAACAAGTTTAATAAAACATAATCACCAATTAAAATTAATCCTAATCAAATAATCAATCCATGTTCACAAATTCATCTACCTAAACAGAAGTTATGAGTTTTAGGCCATGATTACAGCAGAAACAAGCTCAAAAACGAAATCAATTGGTAAAAACATAGTTCAAACAAGAGATTAGGTAAAGAGTAAACTTGATTTTTCCTTAATTCTCCTTAAAATTGAATGTAGGGTTGATTCCCTTGCTTCCCACGCTCCAGCAGCACCTTTAGTCGACAATTTGCCTCCAAGGGTTCATCTCTATGCTAGGGTATTGATATGAAAGTCCCTTTATATAGATTTTCACAAAACAGAGGCTACTCGGCGAGTCCGGTGACCTACTCGGCGAGTCCGTCACTTAAAACCCGTGTACGGCAAGTCAGCGCGTCCAGAATCGTGAAAGTTCGATACGACTCGCCGAGTACGTTTCGAATCAGCATTTTCTCAAAACACGAAAGTCGTCAGAAATTGTGTCTACCTTTCGGAACATTTTGAATCTCGTCAATCGGAGTTACGGTTCATGAGATATGGCCAAAACACTGACGAGGGGTCAAGCTGTCCAGCAACATCCTTCTTTCTTCAAAATCCAAGATCCAAGCTTCCAATCGCTAGTTCCGCTTCCTTTTCCATTCGAGCATGTCTTTATTGCTGAAAAATGAAATTCTAAACTAATTAAGCACCTTTTGTTCATTAAATGAGATAAAATCAACAAAAAGTATTAAGATAATGCATGAATTTTATAACTAAATATGCCCATATCAAAATACCCCACACTTGACCTTTGCTTGCCTCCAAGCAAAACTGAATGTTAGCACACTAATATCACATATGATAATCCCAATCAAACCCAACCATTATGCCAAGACCGCAACGCATGCATTTGTGTCTAAAATTTTCCTAATAATCCCCCATAGTCCAAATACTCACAATCCTCATAAACATTCGCCCACTTTTTCCGAACAATGCTCATTTTATGCATCCCTCCGAATCCATCCTCATAAAACCTCTTAACCTCAAGGTATTTTTGGTTGAGCAACCCAAACATACATAATCTAGACAATTACAATTTATGATACCACATTGGAGCTCTTTGGAATTCTTCACTTCTTTGACATTTGATCTTTAATTTCTTTGAATTCACCACCTTGTTGTTTGATTTTTGGTATCTTCAACTTTTTGAATGTCTTCGGAATTTTCGATCTTTTGATCTTCAATTTAATTGCTCCAAAAGTCTTACAACTTTTCTTGTAATTCTCTATCTTTTTTTTAACATGTAACTCAATTTTTTCACTCAAAATCCTACATGCTTAAGCAGGGGCGCTCAACTTCAACCTTTATTGGTTAACGATAATAATTTTCCTGGATACATTTCTTGTACACGATGCTAAACATATTGCATCCCTCGAACCTAGCGAGGTTGTGTTTTTGTCTCATGATTTCACTAGAATAAAGGGGGCCATAAATGCATTATAACGTATATAGGCTCAACTAAACATTTGGGTCTTCATAAAATCATCAAACATAATACTAGCATGAACCCTAATTGCTTTTACCAAAATTTTCTAATTTAGGCCTAGCAATTTTAGTGCAAAAATTTCAAAAATTTCAAAATTTAACTAAAATTTTAACTAATGTAACCAACCCCCTACCCCACACTTAATTTATGCAATGTCCCCATTGCATATTATGCATGATAAAGAACAATAAAATAAAGAGGGAATTGGAAGAAACTCCCCTGGGATAGTAGTTGCGAGGTTGAACTTCTTCATTTAAAGCTCCATCTTCAGCTGACTTTAGACATAGGAACATCTCATCCATGCATTGGGTTTCATTCATCTCGTGTGGTTGACAGCTCCAAAATATCGAGGAAAAAGCTTCTTGGAAATGCTCGGAAATGAACTTCAAAACTATAGCCAATTGCCGCCTTAAATTGAATCAAATCGTCGACTCAAAGATAAAAGAATGAGGAACTCGTCGAGTTTTATGTGGAGACTCGCCGATTTGAATCCTCATATGGGCAGAAATCGTGAATTTTCGCTGGAACTCTTCGAGTTATAAGGGTGCACTCGACGAGTTTTCGGCTCTCATCGTGCAAATTCTTCTTTCTGCTTCAGGTCTGTTTTTGAGGTTAAAGAGGGTATTAAGGTAATACACCTCCTTATATTCTTCAGTGACGAAACTCCTTTTTAACCGTTAAAACCATCGGACTTATAAAATTACTCAAATCTTCTAATCTTCTCGTCTACGACTCGACCCCTCACTTTATTTCCTCACGCTTTATTCGTTCATTCTATCCCTCACCCTATATTCTGAAAAGATCAAAAACAAATACCAAGTAATAAAAAAAACATCAAAATAAAAATCCTAAATTATCCCTAAATACTAGAAGTTTTGAAAGAAAAAGAAAAAGCAAACTCTAATGACGGGTTGCCTCCCGCAAGCGCTTCTTTTTGTGCGAGTGTTTAGCTGGACTCCCAACTTAATAAACTTCTAATAAATTCGATGCCCATCCATCCATTGCATTAAATATTTTCTTTGGATGAATTTGTAAAATTCGAATCTTTGATTCAAAAATTGGCCAAACGAGCTTGAATTCATAAAACCCAAGAATATTGACAAGGGTTGGAACCGGTTGGATACTAATCATAAATGGATCGTGATTTAGAACTTTCTCCAAAGTTGGAATCGTCACCCCATGCTTCGAAACACAAACCGGAAATACAGGGGGGGGGGTATGTCGTGGTAATAGTCAAACCAAAGCTTGGTTCCTGCAATTCAGCTTGTTCTTGTTCTTCATCTGACCCTTCTGCTAGCAATCTTTCCAGCTCCTCCAAGTCTCTTTCTGGATTAAATTATTCATCTTGTAACTCAGATGTCCCTTCTGTGTTGGGCAAGATGTTATCTAATCATCTTCCAAATTTCTTCAAATCTTCATCTGAGTCATACTCCTCATCTCCTTACTCAATTTCCTGTACTACTTCCTCAAGAAAAGCATCAAAAGCATCGAGATTTGGAAAATACATAATAAATAAAAACTAAAAATAAAAAATTAAACGGAATAAAAATATTAATCAACAAATAAAAATAATAATAATAACAATTAGCAAATAAAATTAACTATTTAGAACCATTCCCCGGCAACGGCGCCAAAAACTTGATGTGTGTGAAACAAACTAGTTTTAATCCTATTAACTTAGACACAAAATAAACACACGAAAGGCAGTGTACCTATCGATTAGTAATATAGTTCAGGCAAGTAGGGTATCGAACACAGGGAACGGTAAATAATTAAAATAAATGCTAATATTATCTAAATAAAACAAGTAATAGAAAATGGGTTTTCTCTAGTTTTGCAAGACTAGAAACTTAAACGATTAACTAATATTTAAACTAAGAAACTAAGAACTAAGCAAATAAAAATCAACTAAATTCAATAATAAAGAGGACTTCTGTTTTGGTTCGACTCATTTGTTCCCATGGATGATTTCAATGTATCAGATTAATTCTTCATTGGCTACCGACTAAGATGATTAGTTTCACGTTCGATATTACTAATCCTTAGGAAACAAATTAACTCAAGCAGTGGCCAGTTGTCTAAATGAACGGATTTCCTAGTTATTGATTCGGGTTAAACAAGACTTGTAATGGTTAATTAAATTGGCCCTTCAATTAATCTCTTGCTGATGTTCGTCAAACAAGCTCACACATTAACTTACCTATCTTCTAGTTAATTCTAGTTTCACATTCATTATTCCTAGACATACAACTATGTGGTCACAATAAATCATATGAAATTAATAACTAAGAGATGTTCATACAATTTAATTACTAATTTATTAACAGAAGAATAGTTATTGTTAAGACATAAGGTTTTTTTAACATGCTTAATAAAACATAATCGCCAATTAAAATTAATCCTAATCAAATAATCAATCCATGTTCACAAATTCATCTACCTAAACAGAAGTTATGAGTTTTAGCTCACGATTACAGCAGAAACAAGCTCAAAAACGAAATCAATTGGTAAAAACATAGTTCAAACCAGAGATTAGGTAAAGAGTAAACTTGATTTTGCCTTGATTCTCCTTAAAATTGAATGTAGGGTTGATTCCCTTGCTTCCCACGCTCCAGCAGCACCTTTAGTCGACAATTGGCCTCCAAGGGTTCATCTCTATGCTAGGGTATCGATCTGAAAGTCCCTTTATATAGAGTTTCACAAAACAGAGGCTACTCGGCGAGTCCGATGACCTACTCGGCGAGTCCGTCACTTAAAACCCATGAAAGGCAAGTCAGCGCGTCCAGAATTGCGAAAGTTCGATACGACTCGCCGAGTACGTTTCGAATCAGCATTTTCTCAAAACACGAAAGTCGTCCGAAATTGTGTCTACTCTTCAGAACATTTTGAATCTCGTCCATCGGAGTTACGGTTCATGGGATATGGCCAAAACACTGACGAGGGGTCAAGCTGTCCAGCAACATCCTTCTTTCTTCAAAATCCAAGATCCAAGCTTCCAATCGCTAGTTCCGCTTCCTTTTCCATCCGAGCATGTCTTTATTGCTGAAAAATGAAATTCTAAACTAATTAAGCACCTTTTGTTCATTAAATGAGATAAAATCAACATAAAGTACTAAGATAATGCATGAATTTTATAACTAAATATGCCCATATCAAAATACCTCACACTTGACCTTTGCTTGCCCCCAAGCAAAACTGAATTTTAGCACACTAATATCACATATGATAATCCCAATCAAACCCAGCCATTATGCCAGGACCGCAACGCATGCATTTGTGTCTAAAATTTTCCTAATAACCCCCATACACCAAAATATTCACAATCCTCATAAACATTCGCCCACTTTTTCCGAACAATGCTCATTTTATGCATCCCTCCGAATCCATCCTCATAAAACCTCTTAACCTCAAGGTATTTTTGGTTGAGCAACCCAAGCATACATAATCTAGACAATTACAATTTATGATACCACATTGGAGCTCTTTGGAATTCTTCACTTCTTTGACATTTGATCTTTAATTTCTTTGAATTCACCACCTTGTTGTTTGATTTTTGGTATCTTCAACTTTTTGAATGTCTTCGGAATTTTCGATCTTTTGATCTTCAATTTAATTGCTCCAAAATTCTTACAACTTTTCTTGTAATTCTCTATCTTTTTTTAACATGTAACTCAATTTTTTCACTCAAAATCCTACATGCTTAAGCAGGGGCGCTCAACTTCAACCTTTATTGGTTAACGATAATAATTTTCCTGGATACATTTCTGGTACACGATGCTAAACATATTGCATCCCTCGAACTAAGCGAGGTTGTGTTTTTGTCCCATGATTTCACTAGAATAAAGGGGGCCACAAATGCATTATAACGTATATAGGCTCAACTAAACATTTGGGTCTTCATAAAATCATCAAACATAATACTAGCATGAACCCTAATTGCTTTTACCAAAATTTTCTAATCTAGCCCTAGCAATTTTGGTGCAAAAATTTCAAAAATTTCAAAATTTAACTAAAATTTTAACTAATGTAACCAACCCCCTACCCCACACTTAATTTATGCAATGTCCCCATTGCATATTATGCATGATAAAGAACAATAAAAATAAAGAGGGAATTGGAAGAAACTCCCCTGGGATAGTAGTTGCGAGGTTGAACTTCTTCATTTAAAGCTCGATCTTCAGCTGACTTTAGACATAGGAACATCTCATCCATGCATTGGGTGTCATTCATCTCGTGTGGTTGATAGCTCCAAAATATCGAGGAAAAAGCTTCTTGGAAATGCTCGGAAATAAACTTCAAAAGTATAGCCAATTGCCGCCTTGAATTGAATCAAATCGTCGACTCAAAGATAAAAGAATGAGGAACTCGTCGAGTTTTATGTGGAGACTCGCCGAGTTGAATCGTCATATGGGCAGAAATCGTGAATTTTCGCTGGAACTTGTCGAGTTATAAGGGTGCACTCGACGAGTTTTCGGCTCTGATCGTGCAAATTCTTCTTTCTGCTTCAGGTCTGTTTTTGAGGTCAAAGAGGGTATTAAGGTAATACACCTCCTTATATTCTTCAGTGACGAAACTCCTTTTTGATCGGGATTTAGAACTTTCTCCAAAGTTGGAATCGTCACCCCATGCTTCGAAACACAAACCGGAAATACAGGGGGCCATGTCGTGGTAATAGTCAAACCAAAGCTTGGTTCCTGCAATTCAGCTTGTTCTTGTTCTTCAGCTGACCCTTCTGCTAGCAATCTTTCCAGCTCCTCCAAGTCTCTTTCTGGATTAAATTCTTCATCTTGTAACTCATATGTCCCTTCTGTGTTGGGCAAGATGTTATCTAACCATCTTCCAAATTTCTTCAAATCATCATCTGAGTCATACTCCTCATCTCCTTGCTCAATTTCCTGTACAACTTCCTCAAGAAAAGCATCAAAAGCATCGAGATTTGGAAAATACATAATAAATAAAAAATAAAAATAAAAAACTAAACTAAATAAAAAAAATAATCAACAAATAAAAATAATAATAACAATTAGCAAATAAAATTAACTATTTAGAACCGTTCCCCGACATCGGCGCCAAAAACTTGATGTGTGTGAAACAAACTAGTTTTAATCCTATTAACTTAGACATAAAATAAACACACGAAAGGCAGTGTACCTATCGATTAGTAATATAGTTCAAGCAAGTAGGGTATCGAACACAGGGAACGGTAAATAATTAAAATAACTGCTAATATTATCTAAATAAAACAAGTAATAGAAAATGGGTTTTCTCTAGTTTTGCAAGACTAGAAACTTAAACAATTAACTAAAATTTAAACTAAGAAACTAAGAACTAAGCAAATAAAAACCAACTAAATTCAATAATAAAGAGGACTTCTGTTTTGGTTCGACTCATTTGTTCCCATGGATGATTTCAATGTATCAGATTAATTCTTCATTGGCTACCGACTTAGATGATTAGTTTCACGTTCGATATTACTAATCCTTAGGAAACAAATTAACTCAAGCAGTGGCCAGTTGTCTAAATGAACGGATTTCCTAGTTATTGATTCGGGTTAAACAAGACTTGTAATGGTTAATTAAATTGGCCCTTCAATTAACCTCTTGCTGATGTTCATCAAACAAGCTCACACATTAACTTACCTATCTTCTAGTTAATTCTAGTCTCACATTCATTATTCCTAGACATACAACTATGTGGTCACAATAAATCATATGAAATTAATAACTAAGAGATGTTCATACAATTTAATTACTAATTTATTAACAGAAGAATAGTTATTGTTAACACATAAGGTTTTTTAACAAGCTTAATAAAACATAATCGCCAATTAAAATTAATCCTAATCAAATAATCAATCCATGTTCACAAATTCATCTACCTAAACAGAAGTTATGAGTTTTAGCTCACGATTACAGCAGAAACAAGCTCAAAAACGAAATCAATTGGTAAAAACATAGTTCAAACAAGAGATTAGGTAAAGAGTAAACTTGATTTTGCCTTGATTCTCCTTAAAATTGAATGTAGGGTTGATTCCCTTGCATCCCCGCTCCAGCAGCACCTTTAGTCGACAATTGGCCTCCAAGGGTTCATCTCTATGCTAGGGTATCGATCTGAAAGTCCCTTTATACAGATTTTCACAAAACAGAGGCTACTCGGCGAGTCCGTCACTTAAAACCCGTGTACGGCGAGTCAGCGCGTCCAGAATCGTGAAAGTTCGATACGACTCGCCGAGTACGTTTCGAATCAGCATTTTCTCAAAACACAAAAGTCGTCCGAAATTGTGCCTGCTTTTCAGAACATTTTGAATCTCGTCAACCGGAGTTACGGTTCATGAGATATGGCCAAAACACTGACGAGGGGTCAAGCTGTCCAGCAACATCCTTCTTTCTTCAAAATCCAAGATCCAAGCTTCCAATCGCTAGTTCCGCTTCCTTTTCCATTCGAGCATGTCTTTATTGCTGAAAAATCGAATTCTAAACTAATTAAGCACCATTTGTTCATTAAATGAGATAAAATCAACATAAAGTATTAAGATAATGCATGAATTTTATAACTAAATATGCCCATATCAAAATACCCCACACTTGACCTTTGTTTGCCCCCAAGCAAAACTGAATTTTAGCACACTAATATCACATATGATAATCCCAATCAAACCCAACCATTATGCCAAGACCGCAACGCATGCATTTGTGTCTAAAATTTTCCTAATAACCCCCATACTCCAAAATATTCACAATCCTCATAAACATTCGCCCACTTTTTCCGAACAATGCTCATTTTATGCATCCCTCCGAATCCATCCTCATAAAACCTCTTAACCTCAAGGTATTTTTGGTTGAGCAACCCAAGCATACATAATCTAGACAATTACAATTTATGATACCACATTGGAGCTCTTTGGAATTCTTCACTTCTTTGACATTTGATCTTTAATTTCTTTGAATTCACCACCTTGTTGTTTGATTTTTGGTATCTTCAACTTTTTGAATGTCTTCGGAATTTTCGATCTTTTGATCTTCAATTTAATTGCTCCAAAATTCTTACAACTTTTCTTGTAATTCTCTATCTTTTTTTAACATGTAACTCAATTTTTTCACTCAAAATCCTACATGCTTAAGCAGGGGCGCTCAACTTCAACCTTTATTGGTTAACGATAATAATTTTCCTGGATACATTTCTGGTACACGATGCTAAACATATTGCATCCCTCGAACTAAGCGAGGTTGTGTTTTTGTCCCATGATTTCACTAGAATAAAGGGGGCCACAAATGCATTATAACGTATATAGGCTCAACTAAACATTTGGGTCTTCATAAAATCATCAAACATAATACTAGCATGAACCCTAATTGCTTTTACCAAAATTTTCTAATCTAGCCCTAGCAATTTTGGTGCAAAAATTTCAAAAATTTCAAAATTTAACTAAAATTTTAACTAATGTAACCAACCCCCTACCCCACACTTAATTTATGCAATGTCCCCATTGCATATTATGCATGATAAAGAACAATAAAAATAAAGAGGGAATTGGAAGAAACTCCCCTGGGATAGTAGTTGCGAGGTTGAACTTCTTCATTTAAAGCTCCATCTTCAGCTGACTTTAGACATAGGAACATCTCATCCATGCATTGGGTGTCATTCATCTCGTGTGGTTGATAGCTCCAAAATATCGAGGAAAAAGCTTCTTGGAAATGCTCGGAAATAAACTTCAAAAGTATAGCCAATTGCCGCCTTGAATTGAATCAAATCGTCGACTCAAAGATAAAAGAATGAGGAACTCGTCGAGTTTTATGTGGAGACTCGCCGAGTTGAATCGTCATATGGGCAGAAATCGTGAATTTTCGCTGGAACTTGTCGAGTTATAAGGGTGCACTCGACGAGTTTTCGGCTCTGATCGTGCAAATTCTTCTTTCTGCTTCAGGTCTGTTTTTGAGGTCAAAGAGGGTATTAAGGTAATACACCTCCTTATATTCTTCAGTGACGAAACTCCTTTTTAACCGTTAAAACCATCGGACTTATAAAATTACTCAAATCTTCTAATCTTCTCGTCTACGACTCGACCCCTCACTTTATTTCCTCACGCTTTATTCGTTCATTCTATCCCTCACCCTATATTCTGAAAAGATCAAAAACAAATACCAAGTAATAAAAAAAAACATCAAAATAAAAATCCTAAATTATCCCTAAATACTAGAAGTTTGGAAAGAAAAAGAAAAAGCAAACTCTAATGACGGGTTGCCTCCCGCAAGCGCTTCTTTTTGTGAGAGTCTTTAGCTGGACTCCCAACTTAATAAACTTCTAATAAATTCTATGCCCATCCATCCATTGCATTAAATATTTTTCTTTGGACCAATTTGTAAAATTCGACTCTTTGACTCAAAAATTGGCCAAACGAGCTTGAATTCATAAAACCCAAGAATATTGACAAGGGTTGGAACCGGTTGGATACTAATCATAAATGGATCGGGATTTAGAACTTTCTCCAAAGTTGGAATCGTCACCCCATGCTTCGAAACACAAACCGGAAATACAGGGGGCCATGTCGTGGTAATAGTCAAACCAAAGCTTGGTTCCTGCAATTCAGCTTGTTCTTGTTCTTCAGCTGACCCTTCTGCTAGCAATCTTTCCAGCTCCTCCAAGTCTCTTTCTGGATTAAATTCTTCATCTTGTAACTCATATGTCCCTTCTGTGTTGGGCAAGATGTTATCTAACCATCTTCCAAATTTCTTCAAATCATCATCTGAGTCATACTCCTCATCTCCTTGCTCAATTTCCTGTACAACTTCCTCAAGAAAAGCATCAAAAACATCGAGATTTGGAAAATACATAATAAATAAAAAATAAAAATAAAAAACTAAACTAAATAAAAAAAATAATCAACAAATAAAAATAATAATAACAATTAGCAAATAAAATTAACTATTTAGAACCGTTCCCCGACATCGGCGCCAAAAACTTGATGTGTGTGAAACACACTAGTTTTAATCCTATTAACTTAGACATAAAATAAACACACGAAAGGCAGTGTACCTATCGATTAGTAATATAGTTCAAGCAAGTAGGGTATCGAACACAGGGAACGGTAAATAATTAAAATAACTGCTAATATTATCTAAATAAAACAAGTAATAGAAAATGGGTTTTCTCTAGTTTTGCAAGACTAGAAACTTAAACAATTAACTAAAATTTAAACTAAGAAACTAAGAACTAAGCAAATAAAAACCAACTAAATTCAATAATAAAGAGGACTTCTGTTTTGGTTCGACTCATTTGTTCCCATGGATGATTTCAATGTATCAGATTAATTCTTCATTGGCTACCGACTTAGATGATTAGTTTCACGTTCGATATTACTAATCCTTGGGAAACAAATTAACTCAAGCAGTGGCCAGTTGTCTAAATGAACGGATTTCCTAGTTATTGATTCGGGTTAAACAAGACTTGTAATGGTTAATTAAATTGGCCCTTCAATTAACCTCTTGCTGATGTTCATCAAACAAGCTCACACATTAACTTACCTATCTTCTAGTTAATTCTAGTCTCACATTCATTATTCCTAGACATACAACTATGTGGTCACAATAAATCATATGAAATTAATAACTAAGAGATGTTCATACAATTTAATTACTAATTTATTAACAGAAGAATAGTTCTTGTTAACACATAAGGTTTTTTAACAAGCTTAATAAATCATAATCGCCAATTAAAATTAATCCTAATCAAATAATCAATCCATGTTCACAAATTCATCTACCTAAACAGAAGTTATGAGTTTTAGCTCACGATTACAGCAGAAACAAGCTCAAAAACGAAATCAATTGGTAAAAACATAGTTCAAACAAGAGATTAGGTAAAGAGTAAACTTGATTTTGCCTTGATTCTCCTTAAAATTGAATGTAGGGTTGATTCCCTTGCATCCCACGCTCCAGCAGCACCTTTAGTCGACAATTGGCCTCCAAGGGTTCATCTCTATGCTAGGGTATCGATCTGAAAGTCCCTTTATACAGATTTTCACAAAACAGAGGCTACTCGGCGAGTCCGTCACTTAAAACCCGTGTACGGCGAGTCAGCGCGTCCAGAATCGTGAAAGTTCGATACGACTCGCCGAGTACGTTTCGAATCAGCATTTTCTCAAAACACAAAAGTCGTCCGAAATTGTGCCTGCTTTTCAGAACATTTTGAATCTCGTCAACCGGAGTTACGGTTCATGAGATATGGCCAAAACACTGACGAGGGGTCAAGCTGTCCCGCAACATCCTTCTTTCTTCAAAATCCAAGATCCAAGCTTCCAATCGCTAGTTCCGCTTCCTTTTCCATTCGAGCATGTCTTTATTGCTGAAAAATCGAATTCTAAACTAATTAAGCACCTTTTGTTCATTAAATGAGATAAAATCAACATAAAGTATTAAGATAATGCATGAATTTTATAACTAAATATGCCCATATCAAAATACCCCACACTTGACCTTTGTTTGCCCCCAAGCAAAACTGAATTTTAGCACACTAATATCACATATGATAATCCCAATCAAATTCAACCATTATGCCAAGACCGCAACGCATGCATTTGTGTCTAAAATTTTCCTAATAACCCCCATACTCCAAAATATTCACAATCCTCATAAACATTCGCCCACTTTTTCCGAACAATGCTCATTTTATGCATCCCTCCGAATCCATCCTCATAAAACCTCTTAACCTCAAGGTATTTTTGGTTGAGCAACCCAAGCATACATAATCTAGACAATTACAATTTATGATACCACATTGGAGCTCTTTGGAATTCTTCACTTCTTTGACATTTGATCTTTAATTTCTTTGAATTCACCACCTTGTTGTTTGATTTTTGGTATCTTCAACTTTTTGAATGTCTTCGGAATTTTCGATCTTTTGATCTTCAATTTAATTGCTCCAAAATTCTTACAACTTTTCTTGTAATTCTCTATCTTTTTTTAACATGTAACTCAATTTTTTCACTCAAAATCCTACATGCTTAAGCAGGGGCGCTCAACTTCAACCTTTATTGGTTAACGATAATAATTTTCCTGGATACATTTCTGGTACACGATGCTAAACATATTGCATCCCTCGAACTAAGCGAGGTTGTGTTTTTGTCCCATGATTTCACTAGAATAAAGGGGGCCACAAATGCATTATAACGTATATAGGCTCAACTAAACATTTGGGTCTTCATAAAATCATCAAACATAATACTAGCATGAACCCTAATTGCTTTTACCAAAATTTTCTAATCTAGCCCTAGCAATTTTGGTGCAAAAATTTCAAAAATTTCAAAATTTAACTAAAATTTTAACTAATGTAACCAACCCCCTACCCCACACTTAATTTATGCAATGTCCCCATTGCATATTATGCATGATAAAGAACAATAAAAATAAAGAGGGAATTGGAAGAAACTCCCCTGGGATAGTAGTTGCGAGGTTGAACTTCTTCATTTAAAGCTCCATCTTCAGCTGACTTTAGACATAGGAACATCTCATCCATGCATTGGGTGTCATTCATCTCGTGTGGTTGATAGCTCCAAAATATCGAGGAAAAAGCTTCTTGGAAATGCTCGGAAATAAACTTCAAAAGTATAGCCAATTGCCGCCTTGAATTGAATCAAATCGTCGACTCAAAGATAAAAGAATGAGGAACTCGTCGAGTTTTATGTGGAGACTCGCCGAGTTGAATCGTCATATGGGCAGAAATCGTGAATTTTCGCTGGAACTTGTCGAGTTATAAGGGTGCACTCGACGAGTTTTCGGCTCTGATCGTGCAAATTCTTCTTTCTGCTTCAGGTCTGTTTTTGAGGTCAAAGAGGGTATTAAGGTAATACACCTCCTTATATTCTTCAGTGACGAAACTCCTTTTTAACCGTTAAAACCATCGGACGTATAAAATTACTCAAATCTTCTAATCTTCTCGTCTACGACTCGACCCCTCACTTTATTTCCTCACGCTTTATTCGTTCATTCTATCCCTCACCCTATATTCTGAAAAGATCAAAAACAAATACCAAGTAATAAAAAAAAACATCAAAATAAAAATCCTAAATTCTCCCTAAATACTAGAAGTTTGGAAAGAAAAAGAAAAAGCAAACTCTAATGACGGGTTGCCTCCCGCAAGCGCTTCTTTTTGTGAGAGTCTTTAGCTGGACTCCCAACTTAATAAACTTCTAATAAATTCTATGCCCATCCATCCATTGCATTAAATATTTTTCTTTGGACCAATTTGTAAAATTCGACTCTTTGACTCAAAAATTGGCCAAACGAGCTTGAATTCATAAAACCCAAGAATATTGACAAGGGTTGGAACCGGTTGAATACTAATCATAAATGGATCGGGATTTAGAACTTTCTCCAAAGTTGGAATCGTCACCCCATGCTTCGAAACACAAACCGGAAATACAGGGGGCCATGTCGTGGTAATAGTCAAACCAAAGCTTGGTTCCTGCAATTCAGCTTGTTCTTGTTCTTCAGCTGACCCTTCTGCTAGCAATCTTTCCAGCTCCTCCAAGTCTCTTTCTGGATTAAATTCTTCATCTTGTAACTCATATGTCCCTTCTGTGTTGGGCAAGATGTTGTCTAACCATCTTCCAAATTTCTTCAAATCATCATCTGAGTCATACTCCTCATCTCCTTGCTCAATTTCCTGTACAACTTCCTCAAGAAAAGCATCAAAAGCATCGAGATTTGGAAAATACATAATAAATAAAAAATAAAAATAAAAAACTAAACTAAATAAAAAAAATAATCAACAAATAAAAATAATAATAACAATTAGCAAATAAAATTAACTATTTAGAACCGTTCCCCGACATCGGCGCCAAAAACTTGATGTGTGTGAAACAAACTAGTTTTAATCCTATTAACTTAGACATAAAATAAACACACGAAAGGCAGTGTACCTATCGATTAGTAATATAGTTCAAGCAAGTAGGGTATCGAACACAGGGAACGGTAAATAATTAAAATAACTGCTAATATTATCTAAATAAAACAAGTAATAGAAAATGGGTTTTCTCTAGTTTTGCAAGACTAGAAACTTAAACAATTAACTAAAATTTAAACTAAGAAACTAAGAACTAAGCAAATAAAAACCAACTAAATTCAATAATAAAGAGGACTTCTGTTTTGGTTCGACTCATTTGTTCCCATGGATGATTTCAATGTATCAGATTAATTCTTCATTGGCTACCGACTTAGATGATTAGTTTCACGTTCGATATTACTAATCCTTGGGAAACAAATTAACTCAAGCAGTGGCCAGTTGTCTAAATGAACGGATTTCCTAGTTACTGATTCGGGTTAAACAAGACTTGTAATGGTTAATTAAATTGGCCCTTCAATTAACCTCTTGCTGATGTTCATCAAACAAGCTCACACATTAACTTACCTATCTTCTAGTTAATTCTAGTCTCACATTCATTATTCCTAGACATACAACTATGTGGTCACAATAAATCATATGAAATTAATAACTAAGAGATGTTCATACAATTTAATTACTAATTTATTAACAGAAGAATAGTTATTGTTAACACATAAGGTTTTTTAACAAGCTTAATAAAACATAATCGCCAATTAAAATTAATCCTAATCAAATAATCAATCCATGTTCACAAATTCATCTACCTAAACAGAAGTTATGAGTTTTAGCTCACGATTACAGCAGAAACAAGCTCAAAAACGAAATCAATTGGTAAAAACATAGTTCAAACAAGAGATTAGGTAAAGAGTAAACTTGATTTTGCCTTGATTCTCCTTAAAATTGAATGTAGGGTTGATTCCCTTGCATCCCACGCTCCAGCAGCACCTTTAGTCGACAATTGGCCTCCAAGGGTTCATCTCTATGCTAGGGTATCGATCTGAAAGTCCCTTTATACAGATTTTCACAAAACAGAGGCTACTCGGCGAGTCCGTCACTTAAAACCCGTGTACGGCGAGTCAGCGCGTCCAGAATCGTGAAAGTTCGATACGACTCGCCGAGTACGTTTCGAATCAGCATTTTCTCAAAACACAAAAGTCGTCCGAAATTGTGCCTGCTTTTCAGAACATTTTGAATCTCGTCAACCGGAGTTACGGTTCATGAGATATGGCCAAAACACTGACGAGGGGTCAAGCTGTCCAGCAACATCCTTCTTTCTTCAAAATCCAAGATCCAAGCTTCCAATCGCTAGTTCCGCTTCCTTTTCCATTCGAGCATGTCTTTATTGCTGAAAAATCGAATTCTAAACTAATTAAGCACCTTTTGTTCATTAAATGAGATAAAATCAACATAAAGTATTAAGATAATGCATGAATTTTATAACTAAATATGCCCATATCAAAATACCCCACACTTGACCTTTGCTTGCCCCCAAGCAAAACTGAATTTTAGCACACTAATATCACATATGATAATCCCAATCAAACCCAACCATTATGCCAAGACCGCAACGCATGCATTTGTGTCTAAAATTTTCCTAATAACCCCCATACTCCAAAATATTCACAATCCTCATAAACATTCGCCCACTTTTTCCGAACAATGCTCATTTTATGCATCCCTCCGAATCCATCCTCATAAAAACTCTTAACCTCAAGGTATTTTTGGTTGAGCAACCCAAGCATACATAATCTAGACAATTACAATTTATGATACCACATTGGAGCTCTTTGGAATTCTTCACTTCTTTGACATTTGATCTTTAATTTCTTTGAATTCACCACCTTGTTGTTTGATTTTTGGTATCTTCAACTTTTTGAATGTCTTCGGAATTTTCGATCTTTTGATCTTCAATTTAATTGCTCCAAAATTCTTACAACTTTTCTTGTAATTCTCTATCTTTTTTTAACATGTAACTCAATTTTTTCACTCAAAATCCTACATGCTTAAGCAGGGGCGCTCAACTTCAACCTTTATTGGTTAACGATAATAATTTTCCTGGATACATTTCTGGTACACGATGCTAAACATATTGCATCCCTCGAACTAAGCGAGGTTGTGTTTTTGTCCCATGATTTCACTAGAATAAAGGGGGCCACAAATGCATTATAACGTATATAGGCTCAACTAAACATTTGGGTCTTCATAAAATCATCAAACATAATACTAGCATGAACCCTAATTGCTTTTACCAAAATTTTCTAATCTAGCCCTAGCAATTTTGGTGCAAAAATTTCAAAAATTTCAAAATTTAACTAAAATTTTAACTAATGTAACCAACCCCCTACCCCACACTTAATTTATGCAATGTCCCCATTGCATATTATGCATGATAAAGAACAATAAAAATAAAGAGGGAATTGGAAGAAACTCCCCTGGGATAGTAGTTGCGAGGTTGAACTTCTTCATTTAAAGCTCCATCTTCAGCTGACTTTAGACATAGGAACATCTCATCCATGCATTGGGTGTCATTCATCTCGTGTGGTTGATAGCTCCAAAATATCGAGGAAAAAGCTTCTTGGAAATGCTCGGAAATAAACTTCAAAAGTATAGCCAATTGCCGCCTTGAATTGAATCAAATCGTCGACTCAAAGATAAAAGAATGAGGAACTCGTCGAGTTTTATGTGGAGACTCGCCGAGTTGAATCGTCATATGGGCAGAAATCGTGAATTTTCGCTGGAACTTGTCGAGTTATAAGGGTGCACTCGACGAGTTTTCGGCTCTGATCGTGCAAATTCTTCTTTCTGCTTCAGGTCTGTTTTTGAGGTCAAAGAGGGTATTAAGGTAATACACCTCCTTATATTCTTCAGTGACGAAACTCCTTTTTAACCGTTAAAACCATCGGACTTATAAAATTACTCAAATCTTCTAATCTTCTCGTCTACGACTCGACCCCTCACTTTATTTCCTCACGCTTTATTCGTTCATTCTATCCCTCACCCTATATTCTGAAAAGATCAAAAACAAATACCAAGTAATAAAAAAAACATCAAAATAAAAATCCTAAATTATCCCTAAATACTAGAAGTTTGGAAAGAAAAAGAAAAAGCAAACTCTAATGACGGGTTGCCTCCCGCAAGCGCTTCTTTTTGTGAGAGTCTTTAGCTGGACTCCCAACTTAATAAACTTCTAATAAATTCTATGCCCATCCATCCATTGCATTAAATATTTTTCTTTGGACCAATTTGTAAAATTCGACTCTTTGACTCAAAAATTGGCCAAACGAGCTTGAATTCATAAAACCCAAGAATATTGACAAGGGTTGGAACCGGTTGGATACTAATCATAAATGGATCGGGATTTAGAACTTTCTCCAAAGTTGGAATCGTCACCCCATGCTTCGAAACACAAACCGGAAATACAGGGGGCCATGTCGTGGTAATAGTCAAACCAAAGCTTGGTTCCTGCAATTCAGCTTGTTCTTGTTCTTCAGCTGACCCTTCTGCTAGCAATCTTTCCAGCTCCTCCAAGTCTCTTTCTGGATTAAATTCTTCATCTTGTAACTCATATGTCCCTTCTGTGTTGGGCAAGATGTTATCTAACCATCTTCCAAATTTCTTCAAATCATCATCTGAGTCATACTCCTCATCTCCTTGCTCAATTTCCTGTACAACTTCCTCAAGAAAAGCATCAAAAGCATCGAGATTTGGAAAATACATAATAAATAAAAAATAAAAATAAAAAATTAAACTAAATAAAAAAAATAATCAACAAATAAAAATAATAATAACAATTAGCAAATAAAATTAACTATTTAGAACCGTTCCCCGACATCGGCGCCAAAAACTTGATGTGTGTGAAACAAACTAGTTTTAATCCTATTAACTTAGACATAAAATAAACACACGAAAGGCAGTGTACCTATCGATTAGTAATATAGTTCAAGCAAATAGGGTATCGAACACAGGGAACGGTAAATAATTAAAATAACTGCTAATATTATCTAAATAAAACAAGTAATAGAAAATGGGTTTTCTCTAGTTTTGGAAGACTAGAAACTTAAACAATTAACTAAAATTTAAACTAAGAAACTAAGAACTAAGCAAATAAAAACCAACTAAATTCAATAATAAAGAGGACTTCTGTTTTGGTTCGACTCATTTGTTCCCATGGATGATTTCAATGTATCAGATTGATTCTTCATTGGCTACCGACTTAGATGATTAGTTTCACGTTCGATATTACTAATCCTTAGGAAACAAATTAACTCAAGCAGTGGCCAGTTGTCTAAATGAACGGATTTCCTAGTTATTGATTCGGGTTAAACAAGACTTGTAATGGTTAATTAAATTGGCCCTTCAATTAACCTCTTGCTGATGTTCATCAAACAAGCTCACACATTAACTTACCTATCTTCTAGTTAATTCTAGTCTCACATTCATTATTCCTAGACATACAACTATGTGGTCACAATAAATCATATGAAATTAATAACTAAGAGATGTTCATACAATTTAATTACTAATTTATTAACAGAAGAATAGTTATTGTTAACACATAAGGTTTTTTAACAAGCTTAATAAAACATAATCGCCAATTAAAATTAATCATAATCAAATAATCAATCCATGTTCACAAATTCATCTACCTAAACAGAAGTTATGAGTTTTAGCTCACGATTACAGCAGAAACAAGCTCAAAAACGAAATCAATTGGTAAAAACATAGTTCAAACAAGAGATTAGGTAAAGAGTAAACTTGATTTTGCCTTGATTCTCCTTAAAATTGAATGTAGGGTTGATTCCCTTGCATCCCACGCTCCAGCAGCACCTTTAGTCGACAATTGGCCTCCAAGGGTTCATCTCTATGCTAGGGTATCGATCTGAAAGTCCCTTTATATAGATTTTCACAAAACAGAGGCTACTCGGCGAGTCCGTCACTTAAAACCCGTGTACGGCGAGTCAGCGCGTCCAGAATCGTGAAAGTTCGATACGACTCGCCAAGTACGTTTCGAATCAGCATTTTCTCAAAACACAAAAGTCGTCCGAAATTGTGCCTGCTTTTCAGAACATTTTGAATCTCGTCAACCAGAGTTACGGTTCATGAGATATGGCCAAAACACTGACGAGGGGTCAAGCTGTCCAGCAACATCCTTCTTTCTTCAAAATCCAAGATCCAAGCTTCCAATCGCTAGTTCCGCTTCCTTTTCCATTCGAGCATGTCTTTATTGCTGAAAAATCGAATTCTAAACTAATTAAGCACCTTTTGTTCATTAAATGAGATAAAATCAACATAAAGTATTAAGATAATGCATGAATTTTATAACTAAATATGCCCATATCAAAATACCCCACACTTGACCTTTGCTTGCCCCCAAGCAAAACTGAATTTTAGCACACTAATATCACATATGATAATCCCAATCAAACCCAACCATTATGCCAAGACCGCAACGCATGCATTTGTGTCTAAAATTTTCCTAATAACCCCCATACTCCAAAATATTCACAATCCTCATAAACATTCGCCCACTTTTTCCGAACAATGCTCATTTTATGCATCCCTCCGAATCCATCCTCATAAAACCTCTTAACCTCAAGGTATTTTTGGTTGAGCAACCCAAGCATACATAATCTAGACAATTACAATTTATGATACCACATTGGAGCTCTTTGGAATTCTTCACTTCTTTGACATTTGATCTTTAATTTCTTTGAATTCACCACCTTGTTGTTTGATTTTTGGTATCTTCAACTTTTTGAATGTCTTCGGAATTTTCGATCTTTTGATCTTCAATTTAATTGCTCCAAAATTCTTACAACTTTTCTTGTAATTCTCTATCTTTTTTTAACATGTAACTCAATTTTTTCACTCAAAATCCTACATGCTTAAGCAGGGGCGCTCAACTTCAACCTTTATTAGTTAACGATAATAATTTTCCTGGATACATTTCTGGTACACGATGCTAAACATATTGCATCCCTCGAACTAAGCGAGGTTGTGTTTTTGTCCCATGATTTCACTAGAATAAAGGGGGCCACAAATGCATTATAACGTATATAGGCTCAACTAAACATTTGGGTCTTCATAAAATCATCAAACATAATACTAGCATGAACCCTAATTGCTTTTACCAAAATTTTCTAATCTAGCCCTAGCAATTTTGGTGCAAAAATTTCAAAATTTTCAAAATTTAACTAAAATTTTAACTAATGTAACCAACCCCCTCCCCCACACTTAATTTATGCAATGTCCCCATTGCATATTATGCATGATAAAGAACAATAAAAATAAAGAGGGAATTGGAAGAAACTCCCCTGGGATAGTAGTTGCGAGGTTGAACTTCTTCATTTAAAGCTCCATCTTCAGCTGACTTTAGACATAGGAACATCTCATCCATGCATTGGGTGTCATTCATCTCGTGTGGTTGATAGCTCCAAAATATCGAGGAAAAAGCTTCTTGGAAATGCTCGGAAATAAACTTCAAAAGTATAGCCAATTGCCGCCTTGAATTGAATCAAATCGTCGACTCAAAGATAAAAGAATGAGGAACTCGTCGAGTTTTATGTGGAGACTCGCCGAGTTGAATCGTCATATGGGCAGAAATCGTGAATTTTCGCTGGAACTTGTCGAGTTATAAGGGTGCACTCGACGAGTTTTCGGCTCTGATCGTGCAAATTCTTCTTTCTGCTTCAGGTCTGTTTTTGAGGTCAAAGAGGGTATTAAGGTAATACACCTCCTTATATTCTTCAGTGACGAAACTCCTTTTTAACCGTTAAAACCATCGGACTTATAAAATTACTCAAATCTTCTAATCTTCTCGTCTACGACTCGACCCCTCACTTTATTTCCTCACGCTTTATTCGTTCATTCTATCCCTCACCCTATATTCTGAAAAGATCAAAAACAAATACCAAGTAATAAAAAAAAACATCAAAATAAAAATCCTAAATTATCCCTAAATACTAGAAGTTTGGAAAGAAAAAGAAAAAGCAAACTCTAATGACGGGTTGCCTCCCGCAAGCGCTTCTTTTTGTGAGAGTCTTTAGCGGGACTCCCAACTTAATAAACTTCTAATAAATTCTATGCCCATCCATCCATTGCATTAAATATTTTTCTTTGGACCAATTTGTAAAATTCGACTCTTTGACTCAAAAATTGGCCAAACGAGCTTGAATTCATAAAACCCAAGAATATTGACAAGGGTTGGAACCGGTTGGATACTAATCATAAATGGATCGGGATTTAGAACTTTCTCCAAAGTTGGAATCGTCACCCCATGCTTCGAAACACAAACCGGAAATACAGGGGGCCATGTCGTGGTAATAGTCAAACCAAAGCTTGGTTCCTGCAATTCAGCTTGTTCTTGTTCTTCAGCTGACCCTTCTGCTAGCAATCTTTCCAGCTCCTCCAAGTCTCTTTCTGGATTAAATTCTTCATCTTGTAACTCATATGTCCCTTCTGTGTTGGGCAAGATGTTATCTAACCATCTTCCAAATTTCTTCAAATCATCATCTGAGTCATACTCCTCATCTCCTTGCTCAATTTCCTGTACAACTTCCTCAAGAAAAGCATCAAAAGCATCGAGATTTGGAAAATACATAATAAATAAAAAATAAAAATAAAAAATTAAACTAAATAAAAAAAATCAACAAATAAAAATAATAATAACAATTAGCAAATAAAATTAACTATTTAGAACCGTTCCCCGACATCGGCGCCAAAAACTTGATGTGTGTGAAACAAACTAGTTTTAATCCTATTAACTTAGACATAAAATAAACACACGAAAGGCAGTGTACCTATCGATTAGTAATATAGTTCAAGCAAATAGGGTATCGAACACAGGGAACGGTAAATAATTAAAATAACTGCTAATATTATCTAAATAAAACAAGTAATAGAAAATGGGTTTTCTCTAGTTTTGCAAGACTAGAAACTTAAACAATTAACTAAAATTTAAACTAAGAAACTAAGAACTAAGCAAATAAAAACCAACTAAATTCAATAATAAAGAGGACTTCTGTTTTGGTTCGACTCATTTGTTCCCATGGATGATTTCAATGTATCAGATTAATTCTTCATTGGCTACCGACTTAGATGATTAGTTTCACGTTCGATATTACTAATCCTTAGGAAACAAATTAACTCAAGCAGTGGCCAGTTGTCTAAATGAACGGATTTCCTAGTTATTGATTCGGGTTAAACAAGACTTGTAATGGTTAATTAAATTGGCCCTTCAATTAACCTCTTGCTGATGTTCATCAAACAAGCTCACACATTAACTTACCTATCTTCTAGTTAATTCTAGTCTCACATTCATTATTCCTAGACATACAACTATGTGGTCACAATAAATCATATGAAATTAATAACTAAGAGATGTTCATACAATTTAATTACTAATTTATTAACAGAAGAATAGTTATTGTTAACACATAAGGTTTTTTAACAAGCTTAATAAAACATAATCGCCAATTAAAATTAATCCTAATCAAATAATCAATCCATGTTCACAAATTCATCTACCTAAACAGAAGTTATGAGTTTTAGCTCACGATTACAGCAGAAACAAGCTCAAAAACGAAATCAATTGGTAAAAACATAGTTCAAACAAGAGATTAGGTAAAGAGTAAACTTGATTTTGCCTTGATTCTCCTTAAAATTGAATGTAGGGTTGATTCCCTTGCATCCCACGCTCCAGCAGCACCTTTAGTCGACAATTGGCCTCCAAGGGTTCATCTCTATGCTAGGGTATCGATCTGAAAGTCCCTTTATACAGATTTTCACAAAACAGAGGCTACTCGGCGAGTCCGTCACTTAAAACCCGTGTACGGCGAGTCAGCGCGTCCAGAATCGTGAAAGTTCGATACGACTCGCCGAGTACGTTTCGAATCAGCATTTTCTCAAAACACAAAAGTCGTCCGAAATTGTGCCTGCTTTTCAGAACATTTTGAATCTCGTCAACCGGAGTTACGGTTCATGAGATATGGCCAAAACACTGACGAGGGGTCAAGCTGTCCAGCAACATCCTTCTTTCTTCAAAATCCAAGATCCAAGCTTCCAATCGCTAGTTCCGCTTCCTTTTCCATTCGAGCATGTCTTTATTGCTGAAAAATCGAATTCTAAACTAATTAAGCACCTTTTGTTCATTAAATGAGATAAAATCAACATAAAGTATTAAGATAATGCATGAATTTTATAACTAAATATGCCCATATCAAAATACCCCACACTTGACCTTTGCTTGCCCCCAAGCAAAACTGAATTTTAGCACACTAATATCACATATGATAATCCCAATCAAACCCAACCATTATGCCAAGACCGCAACGCATGCATTTGTGTCTAAAATTTTCCTAATAACCCCCATACTCCAAAATATTCACAATCCTCATAAACGTTCGCCCACTTTTTCCGAACAATGCTCATTTTATGCATCCCTCCGAATCCATCCTCATAAAACCTCTTAACCTCAAGGTATTTTTGGTTGAGCAACCCAAGCATACATAATCTAGACAATTACAATTTATGATACCACATTGGAGCTCTTTGGAATTCTTCACTTCTTTGACATTTGATCTTTAATTTCTTTGAATTCACCACCTTGTTGTTTGATTTTTGGTATCTTCAACTTTTTGAATGTCTTCGGAATTTTCGATCTTTTGATCTTCAATTTAATTGCTCCAAAATTCTTACAACTTTTCTTGTAATTCTCTATCTTTTTTTAACATGTAACTCAATTTTTTCACTCAAAATCCTACATGCTTAAGCAGGGGCGCTCAACTTCAACCTTTATTGGTTAACGATAATAATTTTCCTGGATACATTTCTGGTACACGATGCTAAACATATTGCATCCCTCGAACTAAGCGAGGTTGTGTTTTTGTCCCATGATTTCACTAGAATAAAGGGGGCCACAAATGCATTATAACGTATATAGGCTCAACTAAACATTTGGGTCTTCATAAAATCATCAAACATAATACTAGCATGAACCCTAATTGCTTTTACCAAAATTTTCTAATCTAGCCCTAGCAATTTTGGTGCAAAAATTTCAAAAATTTCAAAATTTAACTAAAATTTTAACTAATGTAACCAACCCCCTACCCCACACTTAATTTATGCAATGTCCCCATTGCATATTATGCATGATAAAGAACAATAAAAATAAAGAGGGAATTGGAAGAAACTCCCCTGGGATAGTAGTTGCGAGGTTGAACTTCTTCATTTAAAGCTCCATCTTCAGCTGACTTTAGACATAGGAACATCTCATCCATGCATTGGGTGTCATTCATCTCGTGTGGTTGATAGCTCCAAAATATCGAGGAAAAAGCTTCTTGGAAATGCTCGGAAATAAACTTCAAAAGTATAGCCAATTGCCGCCTTGAATTGAATCAAATCGTCGACTCAAAGATAAAAGAATGAGGAACTCGTCGAGTTTTATGTGGAGACTCGCCGAGTTGAATCGTCATATGGGCAGAAATCGTGAATTTTCGCTGGAACTTGTCGAGTTATAAGGGTGCACTCGACGAGTTTTCGGCTCTGATCGTGCAAATTCTTCTTTCTGCTTCAGGTCTGTTTTTGAGGTCAAAGAGGGTATTAAGGTAATACACCTCCTTATATTCTTCAGTGACGAAACTCCTTTTTAACCATTAAAACCATCGGACTTATAAAATTACTCAAATCTTCTAATCTTCTCGTCTACGACTCGACCCCTCACTTTATTTCCTCACGCTTTATTCGTTCATTCTATCCCTCACCCTATATTCTGAAAAGATCAAAAACAAATACCAAGTAATAAAAAAAACATCAAAATAAAAATCCTAAATTATCCCTAAATACTAGAAGTTTGGAAAGAAAAAGAAAAAGCAAACTCTAATGACGGGTTGCCTCCCGCAAGCGCTTCTTTTTGTGAGAGTCTTTAGCTGGACTCCCAACTTAATAAACTTCTAATAAATTCTATGCCCATCCATCCATTGCATTAAATATTTTTCTTTGGACCAATTTGTAAAATTCGACTCTTTGACTCAAAAATTGGCCAAACGAGCTTGAATTCATAAAACCCAAGAATATTGACAAGGGTTGGAACCGGTTGGATACTAATCATAAATGGATCGGGATTTAGAACTTTCTCCAAAGTTGGAATCGTCACCCCATGCTTCGAAACACAAACCGGAAATACAGGGGGCCATGTCGTGGTAATAGTCAAACCAAAGCTTGGTTCCTGCAATTCAGCTTGTTCTTGTTCTTCAGCTGACCCTTCTGCTAGCAATCTTTCCAGCTCCTCCAAGTCTCTTTCTGGATTAAATTCTTCATCTTGTAACTCATATGTCCCTTCTGTGTTGGGCAAGATGTTATCTAACCATCTTCCAAATTTCTTCAAATCATCATCTGAGTCATACTCCTCATCTCCTTGCTCAATTTCCTGTACAACTTCCTCAAGAAAAGCATCAAAAGCATCGAGATTTGGAAAATACATAATAAATAAAAAATAAAAATAAAAAATTAAACTAAATAAAAAAAATAATCAACAAATAAAAATAATAATAACAATTAGCAAATAAAATTAACTATTTAGAACCGTTCCCCGACATCGGCGCCAAAAACTTGATGTGTGTGAAACAAACTAGTTTTAATCCTATTAACTTAGACATAAAATAAACACACGAAAGGCAGTGTACCTATCGATTAGTAATATAGTTCAAGCAAATAGGGTATCGAACACAGGGAACGGTAAATAATTAAAATAACTGCTAATATTATCTAAATAAAACAAGTAATAGAAAATGGGTTTTCTCTAGTTTTGGAAGACTAGAAACTTAAACAATTAACTAAAATTTAAACTAAGAAACTAAGAACTAAGCAAATAAAAACCAACTAAATTCAATAATAAAGAGGACTTCTGTTTTGGTTCGACTCATTTGTTCCCATGGATGATTTCAATGTATCAGATTGATTCTTCATTGGCTACCGACTTAGATGATTAGTTTCACGTTCGATATTACTAATCCTTAGGAAACAAATTAACTCAAGCAGTGGCCAGTTGTCTAAATGAACGGATTTCCTAGTTATTGATTCGGGTTAAACAAGACTTGTAATGGTTAATTAAATTGGCCCTTCAATTAACCTCTTGCTGATGTTCATCAAACAAGCTCACACATTAACTTACCTATCTTCTAGTTAATTCTAGTCTCACATTCATTATTCCTAGACATACAACTATGTGGTCACAATAAATCATATGAAATTAATAACTAAGAGATGTTCATACAATTTAATTACTAATTTATTAACAGAAGAATAGTTATTGTTAACACATAAGGTTTTTTAACAAGCTTAATAAAACATAATCGCCAATTAAAATTAATCATAATCAAATAATCAATCCATGTTCACAAATTCATCTACCTAAACAGAAGTTATGAGTTTTAGCTCACGATTACAGCAGAAACAAGCTCAAAAACGAAATCAATTGGTAAAAACATAGTTCAAACAAGAGATTAGGTAAAGAGTAAACTTGATTTTGCCTTGATTCTCCTTAAAATTGAATGTAGGGTTGATTCCCTTGCATCCCACGCTCCAGCAGCACCTTTAGTCGACAATTGGCCTCCAAGGGTTCATCTCTATGCTAGGGTATCGATCTGAAAGTCCCTTTATATAGATTTTCACAAAACAGAGGCTACTCGGCGAGTCCGTCACTTAAAACCCGTGTACGGCGAGTCAGCGCGTCCAGAATCGTGAAAGTTCGATACGACTCGCCAAGTACGTTTCGAATCAGCATTTTCTCAAAACACAAAAGTCGTCCGAAATTGTGCCTGCTTTTCAGAACATTTTGAATCTCGTCAACCGGAGTTACGGTTCATGAGATATGGCCAAAACACTGACGAGGGGTCAAGCTGTCCAGCAACATCCTTCTTTCTTCAAAATCCAAGATCCAAGCTTCCAATCGCTAGTTCCGCTTCCTTTTCCATTCGAGCATGTCTTTATTGCTGAAAAATCGAATTCTAAACTAATTAAGCACCTTTTGTTCATTAAATGAGATAAAATCAACATAAAGTATTAAGATAATGCATGAATTTTATAACTAAATATGCCCATATCAAAATACCCCACACTTGACCTTTGCTTGCCCCCAAGCAAAACTGAATTTTAGCACACTAATATCACATATGATAATCCCAATCAAACCCAACCATTATGCCAAGACCGCAACGCATGCATTTGTGTCTAAAATTTTCCTAATAACCCCCATACTCCAAAATATTCACAATCCTCATAAACATTCGCCCACTTTTTCCGAACAATGCTCATTTTATGCATCCCTCCGAATCCATCCTCATAAAACCTCTTAACCTCAAGGTATTTTTGGTTGAGCAACCCAAGCATACATAATCTAGACAATTACAATTTATGATACCACATTGGAGCTCTTTGGAATTCTTCACTTCTTTGACATTTGATCTTTAATTTCTTTGAATTCACCACCTTGTTGTTTGATTTTTGGTATCTTCAACTTTTTGAATGTCTTCGGAATTTTCGATCTTTTGATCTTCAATTTAATTGCTCCAAAATTCTTACAACTTTTCTTGTAATTCTCTATCTTTTTTTAACATGTAACTCAATTTTTTCACTCAAAATCCTACATGCTTAAGCAGGGGCGCTCAACTTCAACCTTTATTGGTTAACGATAATAATTTTCCTGGATACATTTCTGGTACACGATGATAAACATATTGCATCCCTCGAACTAAGCGAGGTTGTGTTTTTGTCCCATGATTTCACTAGAATAAAGGGGGCCACAAATGCATTATAACGTATATAGGCTCAACTAAACATTTGGGTCTTCATAAAATCATCAAACATAATACTAGCATGAACCCTAATTGCTTTTACCAAAATTTTCTAATCTAGCCCTAGCAATTTTGGTGCAAAAATTTCAAAAATTTCAAAATTTAACTAAAATTTTAACTAATGTAACCAACCCCCTACCCCACACTTAATTTATGCAATGTCCCCATTGCATATTATGCATGATAAAGAACAATAAAAATAAAGAGGGAATTGGAAGAAACTCCCCTGGGATAGTAGTTGCGAGGTTGAACTTCTTCATTTAAAGCTCCATCTTCAGCTGACTTTAGACATAGGAACATCTCATCCATGCATTGGGTGTCATTCATCTCGTGTGGTTGATAGCTCCAAAATATCGAGGAAAAAGCTTCTTGGAAATGCTCGGAAATAAACTTCAAAAGTATAGCCAATTGCCGCCTTGAATTGAATCAAATCGTCGACTCAAAGATAAAAGAATGAGGAACTCGTCGAGTTTTATGTGGAGACTCGCCGAGTTGAATCGTCATATGGGCAGAAATCGTGAATTTTCGCTGGAACTTGTCGAGTTATAAGGGTGCACTCGACGAGTTTTCGGCTCTGATCGTGCAAATTCTTCTTTCTGCTTCAGGTCTGTTTTTGAGGTCAAAGAGGGTATTAAGGTAATACACCTCCTTATATTCTTCAGTGACGAAACTCCTTTTTAACCGTTAAAACCATCGGACTTATAAAATTACTCAAATCTTCTAATCTTCTCGTCTACGACTCGACCCCTCACTTTATTTCCTCACGCTTTATTCGTTCATTCTATCCCTCACCCTATATTCTGAAAAGATCAAAAACAAATACCAAGTAATAAAAAAAACATCAAAATAAAAATCCTAAATTATCCCTAAATACTAGAAGTTTGGAAAGAAAAAGAAAAAGCAAACTCTAATGACGGGTTGCCTCCCGCAAGCGCTTCTTTTTGTGCGAGTCTTTAGCTGGACTCCCAACTTAATAAACTTCTAATAAATTCTATGCCCATCCATCCATTGCATTAAATATTTTTCTTTGGACCAATTTGTAAAATTCGACTCTTTGACTCAAAAATTGGCCAAACGAGCTTGAATTCATAAAACCCAAGAATATTGACAAGGGTTGGAACCGGTTGGATACTAATCATAAATGGATCGTGATTTAGAACTTTCTCCAAAGTTGGAATCGTCACCCCATGCTTCGAAACACAAACCGGAAATACAGGGGGCCATGTCGTGGTAATAGTCAAACCAAAGCTTGGTTCCTGCAATTCAGCTTGTTCTTGTTCTTCAGCTGACCCTTCTGCTAGCAATCTTTCCAGCGTGGTGTTCAGCTGGGGTCCAGAGCAGCAGGCCTCATTTGAGACTCTTCGCCAGAGATTGTGCGAAGCCCCGGTGTTGGCTCTTCCAGATGGAATGGAGGACTTCGTAGTGTATTGTGACGCATCGATATCTGGGTTGGGCGTGGTGTTGATGCAGAGGGGGCATGTGATTGCGTACGCATCGAGGCAGCTGAAGCCTCATGAGGCAAGGTATCCCACCCATGATCTAGAGTTGGGGGATGTGGTGTTCGCCCTTAAGATTTGGCGCCATTACCTATATGGGGTTCGGTGTACGATATACACAGACCACATGAGTTTGAAGTATTTGATGGATCAGCCAAACCTGAACATGTGTCAGAGAAGATGGTTGGATGTAGTAAAGGATTATGATTGTGAGATCCTTTACCACCCGGGCAAGGCTAATGTGGTAGCCGACGCCCTGAGTCGTAGGGCAGAGAGCGCCCCGATTCAGGATATTTGTATGAGATTGACGGTGATGACTACGGTGTTGGACACCATTAGAGGGGCTCAGGCTGAGGCAGTAAGACCGGAGAACCGTAAGAGAGAACGAGTTATCGGTCAGGTATTAGAGTTCGTAACCGATAGCAGAGGGCTTATGACCTTCCTGATGGGTTTTAGCCATAAGAACTTTCCTATGTGCGCATGCAAAACCCTAATGCTTGGATCTAGGCTTTCTAATTAAACATGCTTTGAATCCAAGACTTCTAATGACTATTTAGGTGTAATAACAATATTGAAACAGATCTAGAATCATACCTTTGAATTCCTTGTTGATCTTGTTGTCTTGGAGCTTCTAGAGTCACAATTGTCACTCCTCTAATGGCTTACAAACACCAAATAGCAAGGAGGATGATTTGGGAGAGAGGAGAGGGGAGGAAATCGGCCAGGGTTCTCTTACTTTAGATGAAGTGCCGATTTCCTTATGCCATAGGGTCTATTTATACTTGTAGACTCCTTAAGGGTTACAACCTAAACCCTAATTGGATAATCTTCTCTTAAGGATATCCAAATCCATTCCTTAGATAACTCTTGGACGATTTGAAGCAATCCTTAGCTTCTAGAATCCGTCCAATCCATATCTATATGGATTTACAGTCTAAAGTTTAACTATCAAACAATTTACAGTTTATACCCTCTTATTTAATTAATCTTTTTAAGTCACCAAATTAATTCCAATTAATTCTATGACTTATATTAATCAAATAACAATATATTATTCTTTATATTATTCTCATAATATACTAATAATATTTACTCTCCCTTAATAAATTATCCTATCAAGTTGCTATGGTGA
This sequence comes from Lactuca serriola, assembly GCF_051521515.1. Taxonomy (NCBI): domain Eukaryota; kingdom Viridiplantae; phylum Streptophyta; class Magnoliopsida; order Asterales; family Asteraceae; genus Lactuca; species Lactuca serriola. Next base: position 8,399,068 of record NC_136416.1, read on the forward strand.
AGGCAACCCAAAAGGACCATGTACAACCGGGTCAATTACTTGCCTAATATAGTTGCAGCCTTAGACACTATTCCAACAGTCTCCCACTTGGATAAGTCTAGTAACTATATGCACAAGTACAATTCGGTTTGCAATCGTAGCTCTCAAAGATGCTGTCAAACTCTGATCTAATCAATCTTGTCCTTTAGATAAGGGATCGTACAGTCCTCTGTTAGATATCATGCTGACAATCCTATGGAATGGTTAGTCAAGCATTTAGGTTTCTCGATATCTGATTTATTCGACATAGAACTTAATCGAACACATCAATTCAGTTCTGACCGGGCCCGACACATAAGTCAAATCAAATCATCGAGTGGCCGAGATATCGCTTTTACCTTCTTAGATAAAAGTTACAGATAAACTTCGACTTATATGCATTTACTTATTCAATAATCAACTATACACAACAATGCGTTTTATAACATTGAGTTACCAATGCGTTTTCGCATTATCAATGTACAATCAATTAGCAAATAATAAACCATATATCTAGGTTTTAATACTATATGATATTATCGTCTTGCGATCACCCTTTTATATCATATTCCATAAGGTGATTCCAGCAAGCGCGGGTTTGTTCCAATGCTCAAAACCAGTTCATAAGCACTCATGAATGTCGCAGCAACCCTTTGCTATGTCTAATACCATTTAGACAATCTACGCACCGATTCATGACAATCTTCATTAATATCTACTTCCAACATATGAACGATTGTGGATAATTTGAACAATTTGATTATTCCTAATAAACTCAATTATTCTGGAAGTCAAAACATGCAAAGTGAAACAATAGCTAAACAATTAACATAAGATAGTAACATTACTCATAAATAAAACTCATTTCTTTAATCATCAAATGTTAATTACATTTATCTATTACACGTTTCTAATACTATCTAATATATGCTAATATCACCCTTCAGCCCAATACTCCTAGCATGCTGCAAGTGCTTAACCCTACTCAGTCCCTTCGTAAGCGGATCTGCTGGGTTATCTTCTGATGATATTCTCTTCACTACGAGTTGTCCTTCTTCTACACGATGTCTAATGAAGTGATATTTTCTGTCAATATGTCGTGATCTACCATGATCCCTCGGTTCCTTGGTCAAGTAAACCGCTCCTTCGTTATCACAGAAAATCTCCATGGGCTCCTTTATGGCAGGTACAACTCCAAGATCACCGATGAAGTTCTTCAGCCATATTGCCTCCTTCGACGCTTCACTCGCTGCAATGTACTCTGATTCGCACGTTGAATCAGCTACGGTTTCCTGCTTGGAACTTTTCCATGTCACTGCTCCTCCATTCAGGGTAAAGACCCAGCCCGACTGCGAACGGTAGTTGTCCCTGTCGGTTTGAAAGCTGGCGTCACTATACCCTCGCACCTTCAAGTCATCACACCCTCCGAGGACTAAGAACCATTCCTTTGTCCTCCGAAGGTACTTAAGGATATTCTTCACCGCAATCCAATGTGCTCTGCCAGGATTCCCTTGATATTTGCTAACCATGCTCAAAGCGAAGGCTACATCAGGGCGAGTACAAGTCATAGCGTACAGGATTGAGCCAACTGCGGAAGCGTATGGAACTCGGCTCATTTCTGCTATCTCAGCTTCGGTACTCGGATTTTGAGTCTTACTCAACTTGGCATTACTTTGTATTGGTAATTCTCCCTTCTTTGAGTTTTCCATACTAAAACGTTTTAGTACCTTTTCCAAGTAAGTGTTCTGACTAAGTCCAATTAGTCTCTTACTTCTTTCTCTTACTATCCTTATTCCCAAAATGTAAGAAGCCTCTCCGAGGTCCTTCATAGCGAAGCACTTCCCGAGCCAGGACTTAACCTCCTGCAGAGTCGGGATGTCGTTTCCTATGAGTAATATGTCATCGACATATAGAACGAGGAAGCTTACTATACTCCCACTGGCTTTGACATATACACAAGACTCATCTTCGCTTCGTACAGATCCAAACTCTTTGACTTTCTCATCGAAGCAAAGATTCCATCTGCGAGACGCTTGCTTAAGTCCATAAATGGACTTCTCAAGCTTACACACTCTATTCGGATGCTTCGGATCCACAAACCCCTCTGGCTGAGCCATGTAAACATCCTCAGCCAACTTTCCATTAAGGAAAGCGGTCTTGACATCCATTTGCCAAATCTCATAATCATGAAATGCGGCAATCGCTAGCATCACTCTAATAGATTTTATCTTCGCAACTGGTGAGAAGGTCTCATCATAGTCAACTCCGGGAGTTTGAGTAAAGCCCTTCGCAACCAATCGCGCTTTATATGTGTGTACGTTTCCATCCACGTCGGTCTTCTTCTTGAAGATCCATTTGCACCCAACGGTCTTACGTCCGGGCACATAATCAACCAAATTCCAAACTTGGTTATCATACATGGATTGGATCTCGCTATCCATTGCCTCTTTCCATTTCGCAGACTCCGGGCCTACCATGGCTTCCTTATAGCTATTAGGTTCATCAAGATTTATTAGTGTACCATCACTAATATACGTGTCCCCTTCGGTAGTAATATGAAAACCATAAAACTGGGATAGAACTCTAACTCTATCGGAACGTCTAAGAGGTAAGGATTTGTCAATCGGTTCAACCAGAGTTTCCTTCTCGGGTTGAGTGCCAGCGGTAGAGGTTCCTTCGTCTATCGACTCTTGAATCTCTTCAAGCTCGATTTGCCTCCCACTGTCTCCTTGGCCTATGAGTTCTCGCTCTCGGAAAACTCCTCTCCTCGCAACAAAGACAACATTGTCCTTCGGTCTATAGAAGAGATATCCAAAGGATGTCTGCGGGTAGCCGATGAAAATACATCGCTCACTTCGGGGTTCGAGCTTGTCGTGAGTATCTTGTCTTATGAAAGTCTCGCAACCCCAAACCTTGATATGTGACAACGAGGGAGCTTTCCCTGTCCACATCTCGTGAGGTGTTTTGGCAACCTTCTTAGTAGGGACTCGGTTAAGGATATGGGCAGCAGTCTCTAAGGCATACCCCCAAAAAGAGATAGGTAGTGAAGCATGACTCATCATAGAGCGAACCATATCCAATAAGGTTCGATTACGCCTTTCTGCCACACCATTCAACTGCGGTGTCCTAGGAGGCGTCAATTGCGAAAGTATTCCACACTCCTTGAGATAATCGTGGAATTCAAGACTTAGGTACTCTCCTCCTCGATCGGATCGAAGCATCTTGATTTTCCTGCCCAATTGATTCTCCACTTCATTCTTGAACTCTTTGAACTTTTCAAAAGTTTCTGACTTTTGCTTGATTAAATAGATATACCCATATCTACTATAATCATCAGTAAAAGTAACGTAGAAGCGGTTCCCATCCTTCGTGGTTGGTCTAAATGGTCCACATACATCGGTATGTATTAGGTCCAATAGGCCCTCACCCCTTTCACACGTACTTGTGAAGGGTGATTTAGTCATCTTTCCAAGTAAACAAGACTCGCACGTGTCATCTTCCCTAAGGTCGAATGACTCCAACACTACATCCTTTTGGAGTTGGGCTATGCGTTTCTTGTTGACATGTCTAAGACGACAATGCCACAAGGATGCTTTATCCATACTAGTGGAAGAATCTATGTTCAAAACATCATTTCCTAAGTTATCAACAATCATAACAGTTTCATAAATTCCATTACATGGTATAGCTTCAAAGTAAAAGACACCATTTAGATAAGCCAAAATAGAACCATTCTCATTATTAAAAGAGAATCTAAAACCTTGTCTATATAAACCATGAAATGAAATGATGTTTCTAGCCATTTCTGGCGAATAGCAACAATTGTTCAAATCTAAACATAAATTATTCCTAAGCACTAAAGAATACACTCCAATCTAGGTCACAGGCGACGATCTTCTGTTCCCCATGATTAGATTGATTCTTCCTTGCTCCACATCCCTACTTCTTCTTAGTCCCTGCACATTAGAACAAATGTGGTAACCACAACCGGTATCAAGAACCCAACAAATAGCATGATTCGAATCGTTAGATTTAATTGTATATATACCTGCGAAAGATGGCTTGATCTTTCCTTCCTTGATGGCTTACAGGTATTCCGGGCAGCTTCCATTCCAATGTCCTATCTTGTGGCAGTGGTGGCACTCTGCCTCCTTAGGGTTAGGGCAGGGCTTAGCGGGATCAACTTTGGTCCCACTAGAAGAGGCACCATCTCGGGCTTTAACCTTGCGATAGTTCTTAGACGAAGCCTTCCTCTTCTTTCCCTTTCCTTGACCAATAGCCAAGATAGGAGCAGCGGGTGGATTGGGAGTTGGTGCAACAAACTTGTCTTTGAAGTTGCTCTCAGCAACCCTCAAGAGACCTTAGAGTTTGCTTAGGGTGACCTCCTCTTTGTTCATGTGGTAGGTCATCCTAAATTGATTGTAAATCGGAGGCAAAGAGTGAAGCACCATGTCGATCGCCAAGTCTTCCCCAAAGTTAACATTTAACTTGCGAAGGCGGTCGACATACCTTTGCATCTTTTGCAGGTGCACGATAAGAGATTCTTCATGACCCATCTTAGCGGAAATCATGTTAGTGAAAATCTCATAACGCTCTTGTCTCGCGTTTTGGTGGTATCTCTCCAATAAGTCTTGATGCATCTCGTACGGGTACATGTCCTCGTAGGACTTTTGGAATTCGGAGTTCATGGTGGCTATCATGATGCAATGTACCTTCGTTGCATCTCGCTCATGAGTTTCAAAAGCGGTAATTTCAGCCGGAGTAGCGATTTCAGGATTGATCTTCTCGAGCTTCTCATCGAGGACATACTCCTTATCCTCATAGCGATCAATGGTGCGAATGTATCTTATCCATTCACTAAAGTTCTTTCCATCGAAGGTGACCTTTTGGCAAAGGCTCATCAACGTGAAAGAACTAGCAGCAGCGTTGTTTGCATTCGACATCTACAAATAGAAAGGACAAAGATAGATTAGAATATGAATCCCTAATTATCACCCAATAAGAAAAATTAGGGCTAGGATCCAACAATAACATTTACATATGAGAAAAGGGATGCCGTAATCTAACATGCAAATAAATTGAAGGTAAGTGAATGACGATTCACTAATTCTCCACCATAAAACCTAACTATTAGTTCTAAATGTATTGAGAATTCCTAGGTTCGGATGAGATTCATTAAAACTATTCAATGGCATGTTTAAATCTCGATATGCCCCTCTAGTTTGTGACTGGGACACTGAGGATCACAAAGCGAGTGTGAATTACCATGCAAATTCACATGATGCCTTCATTGTAACGATCACCTATTTAATGTGCCGGTAAACCACACACGCTCCATCGAACTATGATAAACAATGAATCACCCTTTGCCACCTTTGCTTAGAACCAATTAGTGTGCCGGTAAACCACACACGCTCCACTAACTTCTTAGCAAGGGTGCAAGATGTAATTTCATGGGATTGCATCAATTCACTTTTCCTAAAGTAACTAAGATTGGGAAATTTTAAAATATGTGTAGTTACTTTGTATTTCCTATTATACTTTTAATGAGAGGATGAGGTTGCCCTATCCTACCAGTTCGGCTAACGACCCTCCACCGATCAAGCAAGTGGTGGGTGTGAGTGTACACCCATTAAGCGCCATTTTATAGGCCGCAACCTTATACCCACCTTATAGATCGGCTTTGTGAATGAGGCCTACTAACGGTAAGACTAGCATTTTAGTTATACATATATATATATATATATATATATATATATATATATATATATATATATTAGTCTTGTAATATTATATTAGTATAGGGTTGTATTTTAAACATTTTAAAATCTAGGGTTTGAAATTTAAATTGTCTAAATTAAAACTTTTAATTACAAAATATAAATTTCAAAACTTGAGGACAAGTTTTAAACATTTAAAACATGAAGGATCAAATAACAAATAATTTTAATCAACAATTAATTTCCTAATTATCTATATTTGATTTATTCAAGATTTCTTGCAAGATAATTACCAAAATAATCAAAATAATTAATTAATTATCATATAAGGAAATTAAATATTTTATTAGTTGATAAATATCTTTAATTAGATCAAGATAATAGTCATATATATCAAAAAATCGGATTAGGGTTGATCTAATATGATTAAGGTAAGTTTCCATAAGATAATCATGAAGAAATCCCGAATCTGGCCATTCCTGACGCTTGGACTCGCCGAGTGCACCAAGGGACTCGCCGAGTCAGGCCAACTCGCCGAGTCCACTATGGAACTCGCCAAGTCCATGACTCAGAAACACAAAAATCGAATTTTGCAGTTTAGTTTCAGAAAATTAAGCAACAATTTAATGAAAACCAAGCTAGGCTCTGATACCACTGATGGGTTTTAGCCATAAGAACTTTCCTATGTGCGCATGCAAAACCCTAATGCTTGGATCTAGGCTTTCTAATTAAACATGCTTTGAATCCAAGACTTCTAATGACTATTTAGGTGTAATAACAATATTGAAACAGATCTAGAATCATACCTTTGAATTCCTTGTTGATCTTGTTGTCTTGGAGCTTCTAGAGTCACAATTGTCACTCCTCTAATGGCTTACAAACACCAAATAGCAAGGAAGATGATTTGGGAGAGAGGAGAGGGGAGGAAATCGGCCAGGGTTCTCTTACTTTAGATGAAGTGCCGATTTCCTTATGCCATAGGGTTTATTTATACTTGTAGACTCCTTAAGGGTTACAACCTAAACCCTAATTGGATAATCTTCTCTTAAGGCTATCCAAATCCATTCCTTAGATAACTCTTGGACGATTTGAAGCAATGCTTAGCTTCTAGAATCCTTCCAATCCATATCTATATGGATTTACAGTCTAAAGTTTAACTATCAAACAATTGACAATTTATACCCTCTTATTTAATTAATCTCTTTAAGTCACCAAATTAATTCCAATTAATTCTATGACTTATATTAATCAAATAACAATATATTACTCTTTATATTATTCTCATAATATACTAATAATATTTACTCTCTCTTAATAAATCATCCTATCAAGTTGCTATGGTGAAGGCAACCCAAAAGGACCATGCACAACCGGGTCAATTACTTGCCTAATATAGTTGCAGCCTTAGACACTATTCCAACACTTCCAGGGTCGGATTTGGGTACCGTTTGTTGGAGGAACGCATACCATCTTGATGGAGGAGGGGCATAGATCGAGATTCTCGATCCATCCCGGGGCCACTAAGATGTTTCTGGATCTTAAAAGGGAGTATTGGTGGCCCTGTATGAAGAGAGATGTAGCGTGGTTTGTTGAGAGGTGCCTAAACTGTCGTAGGGTTAAGGCCGAACATCAGAGGCCGCATGGCAAGTTGCAGCCACTGGAAGTCCCAGAATGGAAATGGGAGCAGATATCCATGGATTTTATCACCAAATTGCCGAGAACGGCGAGGGGTGTCGATGCGATTTGGGTGACAGTAGACCGTTTGACAAAGAGCGCCCACTTTCTTGCCATTAGTGAGAGTTCTTCTGCGGAAAAGTTAGCAGAGGTATATGTGAGAGAGGTGGTATCGCGGCATGGGGTGCGGATCTCGATTGTGTCAGATCGAGATGTGCGTTTCACTTCCAGATTTTGGAAGAAATTCCATGAGGAGTTGGGTACAAGGCTGCATTTTAGTACCGCATACCACCTACAGACTGACGGTCAGAGCGAGCGGACGATTCAGACGCTTGAGGACATGCTCCGAGCATGTGTGTTGGATTTTGGCGGGATTTGGGGCACGTATTTTCCCTTAGCAGAGTTCTCCTACAATAACAGCCATCATTCGAGCATTGGTATGCCGCCTTTTGAGCTGTTGTATGGGAGGAGGTGTTGGAATCCCATTTGTTGAGGAGAGGTAGGGCAACGAGTGATGGGTAGCACAGAGATTGTGCTTCAGACGACAAAGCAGATACAGCGGGTCAGGGAGAGATTGTTGACCGCTCAGAGCCGCCAGAAGAGTTATGCGGATAGACGTCGATCCGAGCTTGAGTTCCAGGTCGGTGATTATGTTCTCCTGAAGGTATCTCCTTGGAAAGGATTGATTCGATTCAGGAAGAGGGGCAAGCTAGGGCCCCGGTATATTGGGCCATTCAGAGTGATCGTGAGGGTGGGCAGGGTAGCGTATCGCTTGGAGCTACCTGCAGAGTTGGAGCGGATTCATAATACCTTCCACGTGTCTCAGTTGAGGAAGTGTATAGCCGACGAGTCGGCGGTAGTTCCGTTAGAGGACATTCAGGTGGATGCGAGCCTGAACTACGCGGAGAGACCAGTCGCGATTGTGGATCGGAAGATCAAGGTTCTGAGGAACAAGGAGGTGCCTCTGGTACAAGTTCAGTGGCAACATCGGAGAGGATCCGAGTTGACCTGGGAGCCAGAGCGTGAGATGCGGGAGTAGCATCCGGAGCTATTTCAGGGATGAGACTTCGAGGGCGAAGTCAGATTCAAGTGGGGGAGAATTGTAACATCCGGAATTTCAGGTATTATATTTATTCATTTTTATTTCGAGTTTTGTGGAAGGACTCGGCGAGTTGGTTCGTAGACTCGCCGAGTAGAGACGCGATTTCTCACCCGCATTAATGACCGGACTCGACGAGTCGCATTGGTGGACTCGGCGAGTCCGCGTTATTTAATGAAACCCTAATTTCTCGGGTTTTGGGCCTATTTAAAGGGCCTTATGGCTGTCATTTGTGCTCACCAGCCCCCAGAGCGAAACCCTAGTGAGCTTGAGCATTTGGAGTGAGAGAAGGAGCCATTGTTGACCTTGGTGGTGTTGTCTAGCAAGGGAAAGGAAGATATAGCCAAGAGGAAGCAAGAGGGTTAACTTCCTGAAGATCTGAGGTCCAGAACATCACGTTTGAGGTACTGTTTTTGAACCATTTTCTGTTAAGGTGATGTTCATGTTGATTTAGGGCTTATTGAGCCCTTTTGTGACTAGATCTAGTGCTCCCATGGTCCCTTAAGCGAGTGAGGTTTTGGATCTGGACCCATGGAGGTCCAGAGTGCCTCTTTGTCCAAGCATTATATGAGTCTATGGAGGTTTTGGTTTGGGATCAATGTGTTTGAGGTTAAAACACCATTTATGAGTCAATAGGTGTAATATGAGCGCCAAGACATAAACTTTACGTGATAAATAAGCTTGGAAAGACTGGATCTAAGAGTTAGTGGAATAGATCTGACCTTAGAAGGTCGTTTGGGGTTGTGCATGGAATGCACTCGTCGAGTCCATTGGCAGACTCGACGAGTTGGAGCGATTGGTTCCGTGTTTTCGAGTCAGGGGTTGAGTAACCGAGTTGGGTGAGTAACTCGGTGAGTCGGAAGGGGATTCAGAGGAATCGGGTCCCCGAAGGGACTCGGCGAGTCCACGCCAGACTCGGCGAGTTGGGTTGACTGTTGACCGTTGACCAGAGTTGACCGATGTTGACTTGATAGAGTTAGTCAACCCTAGTTGGGAAAGTGTTAATTAGAGATGTATTTGTGTTATAGGAGGACTATAGCTCGGGTGATCGAGCACTAGTGATTTCAGGGATTTACGAGTTACCGAGATACGCGAGGTGAGTCTTCTCACTATACTTTACCTTGAGTAGGTAATTAGAGTTATGTGATACAGTGTTGTATGCTATATATGTGTTATGTGTTGCACTGCATTATTCTATGTGATTTATGTTGTGCATGCTACAGAGTTAGAACCGGAAGGTTCACAGAGATAGAGCCTGAGGGTTCATAGAGTTGGGTGCACGGACCCAAAGAGTTATAGCCTCGAGTGGCTAATATGTGTTATATATATGGTATTTTGGGGAACTCACTAAGCTTTGTGCTTACAGTGTTTGGTGTTATTTGTTTCAGGTACTAGTGAGGATTGCAGGAAGGCGCCGACCTGATCAGTACACACACGGGATTTTTATGTTATGAGATCTTGGGATTGTTATATGCTATGGATTTGAGTTTCAAACAATGATGTTTTTATGAATACTAAATGAATTATGATTTTATAAAATGCGAAAAATTGTTTTGTAATTTACGGTGTTACAAGTGTTTTAGGGTTGGAGGAAGTTTCATGGATGAGTTATGTGGGGTCAGCCAACTAATTGGAGGATGTCTAGCCTTTTTTAAGGAAGTGAGAATAGGATGTATGCGTATTTCAGTGAGTGTGATTAGGGTTGTTGTGATGATCTTCTGAGACAAATATGGGTAGGTGTGGAAGGTAGTATGGGCCCATACTATTAGAAGCACATGACCCGTATGCATAGCAGGGAAGTCACAACCCCTAGGGTTTTGTTGGGAAATGGTCCCTATGGTATGATATGCATATTATATGATATCTCTATGGATTATTTTCAGTATGGTGTTCACGAAGGGATCTAGATTAGGAGCGAGTGGTCAGGATGGGCCTGGATTGACTGAGGACCGGGTTAAGGAGATTATCCATGAGGAGGTGGTTTCTATTGTCTGGGGGTAGATACCAGAGTTGTTTGAGTCTATCAATACCTCCATGATGGAGTTCTTTGACGACCGACACACTACACTTTCAGAGGTTGTTGCTGCTGCAGCCACTGCAGCCGTTGTTGCTGCGAGGATTAGCGTTGGGAGAGCATTCCAGTACCTGAACTTCGACAATACGAAGTCCCCAATGTTTGACATGGTTCATGTAACAACCCAAAAATACAAGCCAAAAATTTTGTTTTAATTTAATCATAAAAAACATAAACATCATACGTCATAGAAAAATCATAAACAATGTATCTCAGAATATTATAACACTTGTCATGTATATTAGAGTATAAACATCCCAGGCTGAACAAATGGTATGTGCACTGCAATCTTCCCGAGCTCCACTTTTGAAAATTGAGTACTTGAAACCAAAAATGAAAACTATAAGCACGAAGCTTAGTAAGTCTCCCCAAACTACCACATACCATACAAATAATCACATAACTTGGGCCTAGCCCATTGCATCGGGCCCTGCCCGACATCGGACCGTAATCCGGTACACATATAAACATATCCACAATGCATATAACATAAACACATAACATAAATATAACTTTGGGACTACTCCCAACTGCATCGGGATGAATCCCGACATCGGCTTACCCGTCATCGGACTCCTGCCCGGCATTGGGCTCACCCCGACATCCGACCACATCGAGCATCGGGCTCAACCCGGCATCGGGCGTACCCCGGCACATACACAACATAGTATATATCACATAACATAATCACGTAATCTACATTGGGCTTGCCTCGGCATCGGACCGAAGCCCAGGACATATAACATATAACATATAAACTAGCATACATCGGGCTTGCCCCGGAACACATAACACATCACATAATAACTAACATACATCGGGCTTTCCCCGACATCGGGCTTACCCCGAAACACATAACACACAACATGTAAATTAACATACATCGGGCTTGCCCCAACATCAGACTGAAGTTCAGAACACATAGCACATATCATATAACCTACATGAATCACAAAGACATCACACATACTTAACTACTTCTCGGGACCGCCCCGACATCGGACCGAAGTCCGGAATCATATAAACTGCATCGGGCTTACCCGACATACTACAACTACTTAAACATGCTGGTATCGTGGCCTTATACCCATTCATACTGGAAGAGGAGTCACCTCACACTGCTGAAGTCCCGCTGACAAAACCATAGCTGTTGGATGACAGATTCCCGGTCTGTCAATATCAAAATAACACCCAATTAATAATTGGGTTCCAACTCATAACCATAAGTACATGCTTGGGTTAAAAGACTACTTTACCCCTTTCTTAGCTTGACTCAAGCCCAAATCCCAACCCAAAGGCCCAAAAGTCTAATAATGGACCAAGGCCCAACTATGGCCCATCTATGGTCCAATTTTCCCAATTGGTCCCAAGTCTCTACATGGTCTTGATCAAAGGCCCAATCATTCATTCTGGTCCAACACTTGACATTCTCATAGTCCAACATCTCATAATCATCAAGGCCCAGATTATGGCCTACCTATGGCCCAATTTTCCAAATTGGGCCCAAACCCTCACATGGGTCTTAATCTAGGCCCATTAAATTATTCTAAGCCCAATTGCTTGTTCTTGGATGGCCCATTATCATCCCAATCATTAAAGCCGAATAGAAAGGCCGCAACTCAAAGTCCAAGTGAAATTAGGGTTTCACATAAAATGACAATTAGGGTTAAGTGTTTCTCACTTAACCCATTAAGGACTTAATTCATTAAGTCCTTTACTCTACTAGATAAATGATATGGGATAATTTGGGCTTAATACACAATTCAATCCCAATGGCTCAAAAGTGGGTCCAAATAAGTCCAAGGCCCAAATACTCACAATTAGGGTTTTCCACCCAAACATGGACCAATAGGCCCAAAATTAATCTTTAAGCCCATTAGGGTTTTGGCTAGGTCAATTAGGGTTTTGCTTGCGTAGCACCATCCACTGCTACCTCGGGTGGTGGTGGTCAACGGCGGTTCACGACGGCGGCCACCACCTTATGGTGGTGGTTATGGTTTTTTTTCATTAATCTTTGCTAATTACAATTAGCATGATTAGTCCAAAAATAAACACACACACACACACACACTAACTAATACACACATAGCCACCCTAGCGGTGGTCTGTGGTGGTACGTGGCAGTAGCCACCACCTTACGGTGGAGGTGGCTTCTTTTTAGATTCCGGCCAAGGGTTTCTCACCCACACACACCAAGATGAACACCCACCGAGCAGTTCTTCATCAATCTTGAAGGGAGTTTGACGGTGGCATTTGACGACAGTAGCCACCATGGCCGGCTGCCATGGTGGTTCCTCACGGCCCGACACGACAGAAGTCCCACCCACACGAACATGACAACCCCTTTGGGGTGGCGACGTTGACCGGAGCAAACAGGGGCGAGCCAACATCGGCGGATGGAGCAAACAAGAAGAAAAAGAACGGCGAGAAAGAAAGCAGCGATCAATTCTTCATCGGCAGGGAGGTGGGTTGCGACACAACCTCTTCTTCGTAGGCAGTGAGGCTATGGTGACGTCCGGTGGTTGACGATCTCAACAGAGGTGGCGGCGCGTCGCTTGACATGGCAGGAGATGGAGGCAACGATCCGCTTCTCATCGCTACCGACTTAACTGCAGCATCCCATAATGGTCTTCTTCTTCGGCAGCGATGGGGAAGCACCTATGGTGATTCGGCGGTCGGAGAAGAAAGGGGGTTGGGTGGCGGCCGGTGAGGGAGGCATTAGGGGAAGTGACGGCTGCAGCTCTTTGTATTAGGGTTAGGGTTACAAAACCCTTAAATACCCGTTCCCTTCTAGAAGTTTGCCATAATGGCAACTATAGCCGCTCCCCGTAATATTTCTTTCAATCCTAGCCCATAATTTACCTATTTGACCGTGCCTTCTAAGATTCTTTACAATTCAAATCCGAATTTTACAAATCATCCCCTCCCTCTACAAATTTATTCCAAATGAAGTCCTTAAGTTACCAAATAACCCCTCCCTTATCTTTTTCTTTCAAACCAAGTCCCAATAATTACCACAGAGCCCCTGTCTTCATAAATATTTATCAAATGAGTCCGAAACTTACACTTTTAACGCCCGACTTTTAAAATTGTAACCATTAACCCTCGTGACCAACACCTTGATATATGATTATGGGTTTTGGGGCTACTATACATTCATCAATTTATTTATTTATTTATTTAATAAATGGGGTGTTACAACTCTCTCCCACTTAAATTAGATTTCGACCTTGAAATCATTCTTTACCATTCCTTACATGCCCAACCCCTCTAGTAACACAATCACCATCCTGGGCACACCCTGGCCTTCCCAGGGTAGCCGTGACCAATCTTCGTAAGAGCCTCATATAAACAAATTTCTCGCAATAAGATCACATCTACTTCATCTGAATTCTACTGTCTCGAGATGGTCTGAATCCCTGACAGGCCACTCTTACTGATTCATTATTGCAGAATCCATTCCACTTGTCTCTTAGCTGCCAACTCATCTCCTGATAACTCAAGGCTCCCATTAGAAAAACAGAATCACAGATCCACTTATCCCTGTGATTCACTTATACTTAGCCAAAACTCAGATAATCCTGCTATAAGTGACTTGGCATATCCCAAGCTATCTGTGACTCTAACCATACATGAAATCCTAAAATACCATTACTGCTTAAGACACTGAACTGTTCGAAGCATTGAAATTCCTGAAACACTGAACTGTCTGAAGCAGTATGTTGCACCTTGACTACCTCCCAAATCTACCAAGACCTCCCTAGTCCCAAATTGTTCATTAGTCGTCTGAAATACCAGGTTCCAGCCCGGTTGTGGAGCCAAAGTGTTCCCTACTTAGTCGCTTCACACAACTCATGAACGAAATCCTTCTTTGGAACCAACTGCTACTAGTTATCTTGTCACTGTGGCCCTAGTGGCCTTCTGATCTAACTGATCGATTCCATATGTAGGATCCTGACGTCACCAAAACCAAGGCTAAAAGTGATTGCTACATGATCATTGGTAGCCTTATGCCATGAAGGACCTTAAGCAGTACACTACTTCCTTGCTCTCTTAGCTGTAGTGGCGCTTCTACAGTCTTATTACTGGCTTAACCAGGTCTAATCCGTATGGGGAAATCCATAAACCAATCCGTGGATTTGCCACGCCCTCACTGCTACACCCGAACTAGTGGGAACCACTATTACTTCCATGTTCTAACATAACGCTTATGCTATCTATTAACCTAGTGGATGCTTCGACTACACCCGCAGACTTACAACACTCTCTCACACTATCTGGCTGCTAGTGAAGGCTACGACTACACCCGCAGACTTACAACACTCTAACACTATGTGGTTGCTAGTAAAGGCTACGGCTACACCTGCAGACTTACAACACTCTCCACACTGGGTCGAACACGCGCTTAACCTAACACTCTATTGAACTCATGTCCTGACTGGAATCCCTAACATGATTCCCTAAGGCCTGCTATCACGTGACCCCGCTGCATCAGTACCGCACCCATACCGTGATCGAAGCTTCACAATAAACCATGAAATCATCTACACCCTCTGGCAGAGTGAGAAGCGGTGCCTCGCAGCTATATGAGAGTCTCGAAGGCTGCCTGCTGCTTAGTACCCCAGCAAAATCCATCGAATTCTTGGTCAGTCGGTTCAAAGAAGCTGCAATCTCGGAGAAGTCCCGAATAAATCTCCGTTAATAACATGCTAGACCTAGGAAGCTCCGAATCTCAGTTGGAGACCTTAGAATCTCCCACTGCGTCACGACCTCTATCTTGGCCGAATCGACTAGAATACCCTTCTGGTTGACAAGGTGCCCAAGAAATTGCACCTCACGCAACCAGAACTCACATTTGGACAACCTCAAAAAATCTCTTCCTCCTTCAAGTCTCTAGCACCTCCCTCGTCAGCTTCTCGTGCTGCTCCTCAGTTTTGGAATAAACTAAGATGATGTCGTACTCTCCCAATCCTGCAATATGGGAAATGATCTATCGTTATCCGTTAATAATTCTCGGTATACAATTGGCATACAACATCTCTTGAAAATATAATTCAAACTCAAACAAAGGATAACCCAGAGTTACACTTACTCAAACCCTTGGAATGAAAGGCTCCCCCGTGCAGTTTCCCACACATGTTGCACCGCATCTGGTCCTGCTGGCCTCTCAAAAGCTAATCCTAAAGCTTGGGTCTCCTCCCGAGACCCTTCAATATAAGCAACTGATCCGATTCCCTCTTACCAATGTGCTCCAAGTCCATATCTTGTTCTCGAGCTCTAGAAGTCATATCATTCAGGGTCTTGCACCATGAGATACTCACGATTTCCCTGCTATCATTCTACAGTATGTTCTGATACCTTACCTTCTTCATTTCCTCATCTGTTGCGTACTATGGTACCATATAAGCTCTTTCCCAAGACTTGGCAGTGATCTCTGCCACAGTCTCAGTCGTCTGGTGGAGATCTAACAACTCTTGCGCCAACCGCTGCGCCTCTATCACCTGGACACACTCTACCCATAATCTGGTCTAAAATTCATCCCATGACATAGCATCAACCGCATCATCACTCAACCTTCTACAAACCTCTTCCTATCAATCTCGTGCTCTGTCCCTCAGGAGACAGGAAGTAAGTCAAATCTTGTCTCCTCTCGAGAAAACGTCTGGTACGAAAGGTGTTGGCGACATCTGCCAACCATCTGCTGTTAAAAACGGGGTCCCTAACCCCCATGACAATCTGAAGCTTCACATACCCTAAATTCCCGAAACATCAATGTACGGGTCCCTATCATGACTGCTATCTCAGTGCAGAATGCACTTGGCCTCTCATCATGAATCTCTATAATGCCCTCCTTGATCATACTGAGGATAAAAGGATTCTGGTCAATGATACTAAGCATAATCTCAGATGGAATGAATTCCCTCATCTGATCATCGAGCTGCCCGGCTACCGAGTCCGAGCCTGATCCCTCGTCGACACCAAAACTACCATCTGGTCTACCACTTAGCCTCACTACACTTGGTAATATACCATCACTAACATCACAATACTCATCAAAACTTGAGGGATCTCACACACTACAAGTTATTTGGTCTTATCTCAGCCTTCCTTGATTCGAGTACAGATCCTCTGCTTTCAGTAGTATGGGCCCCTACTACCTTCCACATCTATCCGTACTTTCCCTCAAGAAACGCCTTGACTCCACCAAGTCCCTTCTACTACTACTACTACTACTGTTGATCTCATGCTATTATCATCCTTGGCTTGTCCTAGGGTAATCACCAATCCACTCTCTGTCATCAGCTGCATAAGAAATCCCTGCTTTCTTCCCTTAACTAGTTCGTGAATGCTATTACATATTACTCAGACTTGATAATTCTTCGAATGAGAGATCCTACCCTACAACGGTTGGATTCAGACAAGAGCTGCGAAATAGAGCTAGACCTAACCTTCTGAAATTATTTAGTCCTTGCAATATGTAACTTAACATATTCGTTTACTAGTTAGTGAATGACAACTAGATCAGGGCTAGTCAATTTAGAGACGATAAGCGTCAAACAAATGACTTTTTGATAAAAGATTATTTAGAATGAATAATCTTAACTAAGTTTTAGTATATGTTACAAGGATTCCGTACATATATAGAACGCCCAAATCTGACTTCGTATGAGGAAGTTATGATTTATTGAAGTTTCGACTTAACAGTATGCAGCCCGAAATACTAGATTTGAGATCGAGCAGTTTTTAGTCAAATCAATCTAAACGAGAATCGAAGATCTTGTTGTTGGTATCGAAGCGATGAAAAGTTAGGCGAGAACGGACGTCAAACGAAGAAGTTATGAATTTATAACGAAGTTTTCTGTCCCGGCCTACTAAAAATAATTAATAAAAATAAAAGTCAAAATTAGCCGACAAAGTCTAAACGAAAGTTGTAGAGCGTAGTCTCACCTACGCGTGGATATAAAGAACGTCAAAAACGGAGTTTGTATGAAGAAGATATGAATTTCCAAAGTTTATTAAATAATTAATATTTAAAGTTAATTATAAAACCCGGTATTATCCGAAGGGGGAGTCACCGGGCATATCCGAAGTACGCCCAGCGTACTGCTGTACGCCCCGCGTACAGCGAAGCATGACGACCTTCGCACTCGAGTTCTTCGGATGACGAACGCAATGACGATTTCGGACCAGTACGCCCCGCGTAACGTCGTACGCCCCGCGTACTCCGAGGCTCCAGCCTCCTATAAATAGAATGTGAGGGCAGCCGACTCAATTGCTATCTTTCTCTCTTCTCTCTCCCGTTTTGCATCGTTTTGCATGCCAGAAGTACCCCGAAGCCCTGGTATCATTCCCGAGCCCCGAAGCAAGTCCCGAGGTCTTGAAGTTCCCGAGAAGTAAGATTCCCGAGCCGAAGCTCTGCCCGCGGGAAGTTTGATTTTTGTGGAGATCTTCCAGATCTGCTGAGGATTACTACTTCTGCAAGTCGTAGTGTTGTCCGATCGTCTTCTGATCAAGTGAGTGTATACTACCTTTCATAAACACGATAATAATACAAGTATGGTTTGAGTGTATTAAGTATATTGTCGTTTATATGTGTGAGTGTGTAGTTACTTTCTTCTAACACATAAATATGAAGTATTTGCTATGAAATACGTGTTATGTGTTTATATATTATTTGTCTATTTGAGATGGGCATGGAATTGATGTTTTATACAAGTGTTAAATGATTTAAACTGTGTAAGTATTTATATCTACGAAAATGTTGGGTAGAACTTGGGTAGATGGGATAGTTGGTGACTATGGAGTTAGCGCCTATTGTATAAACCTTGGCGACGATGTGACTTCGTGCCTATTTGATGAACCTTGGCGACTATGGAGTTAGCGCTTGTTGAGTAAACCTTGGCGACTATGGAGTTAGCGCTTGTTGAGTAAACCTTGGCGACTATGGAGTTAGCGCTTGTTAAGTGAACCTTGGTGACTATGGAGTTAGCGCCTGATAACTATGGATTTAGTACTTGATAAATAAACTTTGGCAGCAATGGAATTCGTGCCAATTCCTTACGAATAAATGAATGAAGGATAGTTGGTTCTTAGGGTAAAACCTTAAGAAGATAATGGGGATGGGTAATTGGGTTGATTGTTTGTTGATTAAATATAATAATTCTATTATTGTGGGTTGAAAACCCTATATGCTCACCAGGCTCCCAAGCCTGACCCACTCAGTTTTCTTTTCATTACAGGTAATGGCACAAGGGTATAAGTTGGTGGACTTGACAAGAGATTTTGGATTATGGATCAGTAGTTAAATAACTATTGTAAGGTCTATTTTATATTGTTTATGCTTTTGGTCTGTATCGAACATGACATCCCAAGGTTTTATTATTTAATGAAAATACATTCTCTTTGAGAAATGTTTGGATAAATGGCTATCATATTTTTGTTTTTGGGAACAAATTCCGCAACAGTTTTCTTTAAACGATTACTCTGATTTTAAAAACAAAGCATAAATAAATCGGTCTTTTCTGGCCATGAAATTGGGGATGTCACAGTTGGTATCAGAGCATTAGTTTAAGCGAACTAGGAATATGGATTTATTTCTAGACTTAAACTTAGAATGCTAAGCAATGATTGTGAGTTGAGTGTGTCCATTATATTTTAGGTATTACACCTAAATTGACACAGGCACTAGTTTATTTTAGGAAAATTGCCTAAAATGCTATTATGTGCTAATTGTTATATGTTTTTCCATATATGATGTTAATTGTTCGGATCTATGGTCTGTTGCCGACCGGATCTGGAAACCTTATGTGTTTAGGATTCTAAGCGTGCGTATACGATATTAGAACTAGCATGTAAACGTTTCGGAGTGATAAGGATGATTTGAATATCTATCGTGAATAAGGATCTAATTTCACCTTATTCGGTGTATAGATCAAAAATGGTGAGAACGAGGAGTGGAGTTGGAAATGTTGATTAAAACAGGAATCAAATACCTGTTGTAGCAGCAGCGCCTGAACCAATGACAATGGCCGGAGTTCAAGTGATGATCCAGGCAATGTTGAATAATCAGATGGAAGAAACCAAATGTCTGATTAGGCAGAATCGCGAAGAATTGTCAATTCCAGTTGAAGAGCCCGAAGTAAATGGAGGGCAGTCTGAAGGAGGAAACTATAGTTGGACCGTTGGTCAAGCCAACCCACCAATAGTTCGCCAAAACAACCAGGATGGAGGAAATGACGGACGTGGATGCAAGTACAAGGATTTCATGGCATCCAAACCACCATGTCTTTCTGGGAGCCCGACACCGGTGCAAGTCATGGACTGGATCTCCGAAATGGAGACAATGTTTGAAAGTTGCGAGTGTAGCAACAGACAAAAGACCGCTCTTGCAATCCCTCTGTTAAAATCTGGAGTACTGAGCTGGTGGAAGTTACTGGCTGGTTCAATGCCCAAGGGGGAAGCTAGCAAGATGTCTTGGGAAGAGTTCATGGTGCAACTGAAAATGCAATACTGCTCTGAGCAAGATCTTCTGGAAATCAACAATGAGTTCTAGAATCTGAAGAAAGGAAAATTGAGTGTCACTGAATACGCTACGAGCTTTACGGAGAAGATGAAGCTTATTCCATACCTAATTCCAACTGAACTTTCCAAGGTCAACAAGTTTTCCAATGGATTACCAGCGGACTTTGGTCTGATAGTCAAGCAAGCAACCACTCTGAAAGCCGCCATCTGGGCAGCCAAGAATGTTGAGACCCAAATAAAAGAAAAGGGTCTGGAAAGAGCTGAAGTTGGAGAGAAAAGGAAGCGTGAAGGATCTTCAATAATCGACAAAGAAAGAAAATTCTCGAAATCCGGGGGAAGAGATGAAGCTAAGTGGTGTGAGAAGTGTAAGAAGAAACACTTCGGGAAATGTAGCGAGGAGATGACTTGCTACAAATGTGGGAAGACATGGCACTACGCCAACAAGTGTGCACCCATTAAGAAGGTGTGCTATAGATGTAACGAAGAAGGGCATATTTCTAAAGACTGCCCAAAGAAAGACACACCTCCACAGCCAAGGGCATTCCACATGTTCCTCAACGAAGCAGAAAAGGATGGGAGGATTAAAAGATGAAGACTTCATATTAGCATATAAATTCTGTATCAGGAAGCATAGCCTGTTAGAGGCATAGTATAGGGTGAACTTGAACTTTTGTGTAATAGTTTCAAGAATTAATATAAACCCTGGTTTTGTTATATGATGTGTTGAATGATTATATGATTTATGTATGGTGACTTGGTTAACTGCGAGACAATGCTTGGGACGAGTATGAGTAGGTGTGAATGGTAGTAGAGATCTATACTACTGGAAGCACAGGACTCACGCTTGGATCAGGGAAAGTCACAAGGTTACCAAGAAGCTAATAATTGATTCCATTTTATTCAAGTATGTCATTATCATTGTTTCAGTAATGACTAGTAAGATGGTTGTTATTCCGACCCTAGTGGTCATATCAATTGAGTCCGACTACGATGAGAGGTCATCGGGACACGACCCATCGGTCTATTACAGTAGATAAAGGAATGTATTTATCCCAGGAAGAAGAAGGATTCCGCAATAAGGATTTATTTTGTAACTTGAAGGTTACGATTGAAAGTACAACGTAGTACGAAAAGTAGATGCAAGATTTGGGCATCGTCTGTAGTCAAGAAAGCCGTAGAGTTAAACACTCTTTCGAGGAAATATAGAACTAACGGTTATTACCTAGGATGAAGAAATAACGTGTGGAATCATTATATAAGCCCTATTTCATTGATGATTCCGGGACGTAATCATCCTAAGCGGGAGATAATTGTAACGCCCGTAGATCAGGGCTAGTCAATTTAGAGACGATAAGCGTCAAACAAATGACTTTTTGATAAAAGATTATTTAGAATGAATAATCTTAACTAAGTTTTAGTATATGTTACAAGGATTCCGTACATATATAGAACGCCCAAATCTGACTTCGTATGAGGAAGTTATGATTTATTGAAGTTTCGACTTAACAGTATGCAGCCCGAAATACTAGATTTGAGATCGAGCAGTTTTTAGTCAAATCAATCTAAACGAGAATCGAAGATCTTGTTGTTGGTATCGAAGCGATGAAAAGTTAGGCGAGAACGGACGTCAAACGAAGAAGTTATGAATTTATAACGAAGTTTTCTGTCCCGGCCTACTAAAAATAATTAATAAAAATAAAAGTCAAAATTAGCCGACAAAGTCTAAACGAAAGTTGTAGAGCGTAGTCTCACCTACGCGTGGATATAAAGAACGTCAAAAACGGAGTTCGTATGAAGAAGATATGAATTTCCAAAGTTTATTAAATAATTAATATTTAAAGTTAATTATAAAACCCGGTATTATCCGAAGGGGGAGTCACCGGGCATATCCGAAGTACGCCCAGCGTACTGCTGTACGCCCCGCGTACAGCGAAGCATGACGACCTTCGCACTCGAGTTCTTCGGATGACGAACGCAATGACGATTTCGGACCAGTACGCCCCGCGTAACGTCGTACGCCCCGCGTACTCCGAGGCTCCAGCCTCCTATAAATAGAATGTGAGGGCAGCCGACTCAATTGCTATCTTTCTCTCTTCTCTCTCCCGTTTTGCATCGTTTTGCGTGCCAGAAGTACCCCGAAGCCCCGGTATCATTACCGAGCCCCGAAGCAAGTCCCGAGGTCTTGAAGATCCCGAGAAGTAAGATTCCCGAGCCGAAGCTCTGCCCGCGGGAAGTTTGATTTTTGTGGAGATCTTCCAGATCTGTTGAGGATTACTACTTCTGCAAGTCGTAGTGTTGTCCGATCGTCTTCTGATCAAGTGAGTGTATACTACCTTTCATAAACACGATAATAATACAAGTATGGTTTGAGTGT
Source organism: Lactuca serriola (assembly GCF_051521515.1). Classification (NCBI taxonomy): domain Eukaryota; kingdom Viridiplantae; phylum Streptophyta; class Magnoliopsida; order Asterales; family Asteraceae; genus Lactuca; species Lactuca serriola. The sequence continues at coordinate 8,421,549 of NC_136416.1, forward strand.
ATTAAGTATATTGTTGTTTATATGCGTGAGTGTGTAGTTACTTTCTTCTAACACATAAATATGAAGTATTTGCTATGAAATACGTGCTATGTGTTTATATATTATTTGTCTATTTGAGATGGGCGTGGAATTGATGTTTTATACAAGTGTTAAATGATTTAAACTGTGTAAGTATTTATATCTACGAAAATGTTGGGTAGAACTTGGGTAGATGGGATAGTTGGTGACTATGGAGTTAGCGCCTATTGTATAAACCTTGGCGACGATGTGACTTCGTGCCTATTTGATGAACCTTGGCGACTATGGAGTTAGCGCTTGTTGAGTAAACCTTGGCGACTATGGAGTTAGCGCTTGTTGAGTAAACCTTGGCGACTATGGAGTTAGCGCTTGTTAAGTGAACCTTGGTGACTATGGAGTTAGCGCCTGATAACTATGGATTTAGTACTTGATAAATAAACTTTGGCAGCAATGGAAGTCGTGCCAATTCCTTACGAATAAATGAATGAAGGATAGTTGGTTCTTAGGGTAAAACCTTAAGAAGATAATGGGGATGGGTAATTGGGTTGATTGTTTGCTGATTAAATATAATAATTATATTATTGTGGGTTGAAAACCCTATATGCTCACCAGGCTCCCAAGCCTGACCCACTCAGTTTTCTTTTCATTACAGGTAATGGCACAAGGGTATAAGTTGGTGGACTTGACGAGAGATTTTGGATTATGGATTAGTAGTTAAATAACTATTGTAAGGTCTATTTTATATTGTTTATGCTTTTGGTCTGTATCGAACATGACATCTCAAGGTTTTATTATTTAATGAAAATACATTCTCTTTGAGAAATGTTTGGATAAATGGTTATCATATTTTTGTTTTTGGGAACAAATTCCGCAACAGTTTTCTTTAAACGATTACTCTGATTTTAAAAACAAAGCATAAATAAATCGGTCTTTTCTGGCCGTGAAATTGGGGATGTCACAGTGAGTCTCCCCAAACTACCACATACCATACACATAATCACATAACTTGGGCCTAGCCCACTGCATCAGGCCATGCCTGACATCGGACCGTAATCCGGTACACATATAAACATATCCACAATGCATATAACATAAACACATAACATAAATATAACTTTAGGACTACTCCCAACTGCATAGGGATGATTCATGGCATTGGCTTACCCGACATCGGACTCCTACCCAGCATTGGGCTCACCCCGACATCTGACCGCATCAGGCATTGGGCTCACCCCGACATCGGGCTTACCCTAGCACATACACAACATAGCATATATCACATAACATAATCACGTAATCTGCATCGGGCTTGCCCCGGCATCGGACCGAAGTCCGGGACATAAAACATATAACATATAAACTAGCATACATCGGGCTTGCCCCGGAACACATAACACATGGCATAATAACTAACATCAAATCCCTTCAAATTAACATTCCTTTTATCGAGGCAGTTGCACAAATGCCTAAGTATGCCAAGTTCTTGAATGAGCTTCTCACAAATAGGAAGAAGATAGAAGAGGTATCCAAGGTGGTTCTTAATGAAAATTATTCAGCTGCAATGTTGAACAAATTGCCAAAGAAGATGGCTGAACTGGGTAGTTTGGTTTTTCCATGCCAATTCTGAAATTTAGCTACAAGTTATGCCTTGGCTGATTCGGGGGAGAGTGTGAACCTTATGCCATATTCATTCTTTAAGAAGTTGGACCTTCTGGAGTCGAGACCGATTCGAATGGAAATTCATCTAATGAACAAGACCGTGACATTTAGTGCTAGATATGGAAGAAGACCATCAAGTGCCGATCATTCTTGGAAGACCTTTTCTAAACACCGCAAGTGCCATAGTGGATATAAGAGAATCCACTCTTACCCTTCGGGTGGGAGAAGAGTCAGTTACTTTTGGAGTTGATCGAGCCATGAAGCATTCTAAGTATAGTGATGACACGACATTCTCGGCAGACGTTTTGGAAGAATTAATGGAAGAGTGGAAAGAAGATAAGTCAAGCGAATCCACCATTTCCTTTGAAGATGACTTTGATGTTGGAAGAGACCTGAAAAGATAGAAAGATTGCTCGAAGAACGTGAATACGATGAATTAATTAGAAGCTTTGAAAAGTCAACTCGATGAGTTGAAGAGACAAACTCGATGATTTGGGGTGAAAAAACGCAACATACGGGAAAACTGGGTGCAACTCGATGAGTTCGGGTTCTGGCCTCGACGTGTTCAGCGTTCAAAACTCGAATTTAGAGTTGAGAACTTTGTCGGAACACTTAGAGTATGCCTTTTTGGAAGAGGGTAATCAAAAACATGTGATTATAGCTTCTGACCTCACCAAATCTGAAAAAGAAGAGTTAGTTCAAGTATTGAAGAAAATAAAAAAAATGCCATTGCGTGGAAAATTACCGATATTAAAAGAATAAGCCCTTCTTATTGCTCTCAAAAGATCAACCTTGAAGCAGGCACAAACCCGGTAGTGCAACTTCAAAGGCGGTTGAACCCAAACATGCAAGAGGTGGTCAAGAAGGAGGTTGTCAAGCTCTTAGATATTGGGATTATATATTCGATTTTTGATAGTCCATGGTTCGTCCCGTTCAAGTAGTGCCAAAGAAAGGAGGGATGACGGTCGTGACGAACGAGAAGAACGAGCTCATACCTACATGAACGGTAACCGGTTGGCGAGTGTGCTTTGATTACCGAAAGCTAAACGATGCCACTTGCAAAGACCACTTTCCTCTTCCTTTTATTGATCAAATGCTTGAGCGATTATCTGGCCATTGATATTATTGTTTCTTAAATGGATTTTCAGGTTATTTCTAGATTCCTATTGGCCCAATTGATCAAGAGAAAACGACTTTCACTTGTCTTAGTGGAACATTTACCTATCGATGCATGCCTTTTGGGTTATGCAATGCACCGAAGACCTTTCAATGATGCATGATGACAATATTCCACGACATGGTGGAAAAATTTATGGAAGTATTTATGGATGACTTTTCTGTTTTTTGCTCTTCTTTTAATGATTGTCTTACTAACCTTGATTTGATGCTTGCTAGGTGTGAAAAGACCAATTAATCTTGAATTGGGAAAAGTGTGATTTTATGGTGAAAGAAGGCATTGTTTTAGGCCATAAAGTATCTAAAGCGGGGATAGAGGTGGATCGGGAAAAAATTGATACTATTGCTAAATTACCCCCACCAACCAATGTGAAGGGTGTTAGGAGTTTTTTAGGTCACTCGGGTTTCTACCACCGTTTTATAAAAGATTTTTCTAAAATAACTAGACCTTTGACTCAATTACTTTTGAAAGATACACCTTTTAGTTTTTCTAAATAATGTTTAGCTGCTTTTGAAATTTTGAAAGAAAATTAACTAATGCCCCGATCATTATCGCCCCGAATTGGAACTTACCATTTGAAATAATGTGCGATGCGAGCGATTTTGCCTTAGGAGTTGTACTTGGCTAAAGGGTTGACAATCACTTTCAACCCATTTACTATGCAAGCAAGACCTTAAATTTGGCCCAAGTGAACTACACCACAACTGAAAAGGAATTGTTAGCCGTGGTCTACGCCTTTGATAAATTTTGTCCTTACCTTATTTTGTCTAAAACCACTATTTTTACTGACCATTCTTCAATCAAGTATTTGTTTGCCAAGTAGGATGCGAAGCTGAGATTGATCCGATGGGTGCTTTTACTTCAAGAATTCGACATCGAGATCAAGGAAAAGAAAGGGATGGAAAATGTAGTTGTCGATCATTTATCAAGATTGGAAAATCCAGAAAGGGATGAGATGGACAACAAGAGTATTGGTGATAGCTTCCCGAAAGAGTACTTGATGGTGATCGTGGGGGAAGAACCATGGTATGCTGACATTGCAAACTTCTTGGCTGACAACTTTCTTCCAAAAGGGCTCATTCACCAGCAGAAAAAGAAGCTCTTTTCAGAAATCAAATATTATTACTGGGATGAGCCCTATCTTTTTAGGAGTTGTGCGGATGGGATTATTAAAAGATGTGTATTTGGCAAGGAAATCTGTGACATTCTAGAGCATTGCCATAATGGGTCGGCAGGAGGACATCATGGGGTGCAATACACAACTAAGAAGGTGTTTGATGCGAGGTTTTATTGGCCCACAATCTTCAAGGATGCTTCCACCTATGTGAGAGAGTGTGATACATGCCAAAGGTCGGGTAATATATCTACAAGGAATGAGATGCCACAAAGGAACATCCAAGTGTGTGAAGTATTTGATGTGTGGGGTGTGGATTTCATGGGACCATTCCCTTCATCTAAAGGTCATAAATACATACTTGTGGCGGTAGACTATGTATCAAAGTGGGAAGAAGCGCAAACATTACCAACAAATGATGCAAGGGTCGTGGTGAAGTTTCTTAAAAGGCTATTTTCTAGGTTTGGGGTACAAAAGGCATTGATAAGTGATAGGGGAACCCATTTTGCTAATGATTAACTAGCAAAAGTGTTGCAAGGGTATGGTGTACGCCATAGATTTTCATCACCATACCATCCACAAACAAATGGGCAAACCAATATCACAAATAGAGCAGTTAAGAGAATTTTGGAAAGATCGGTGGGCAGCAATAGGAAAGATTGGGCGGATAAATTGGATGATGCACTTTGGGCATTCCGGACTGCATTCAAGACACCCATTGGAACCACACCCTATAGGTTAGTCTATGGTAAGAACTGTCTTTTACCAGTGGAGCTTGAGCATAAGGCTTATTGGGCTTTAAAAACATGCAATTTTGAGCCAAGTGAGTTGCGTGCCAATCGACTTTTGCAAATGAATGCTTTGGAAGAATTGAGGAATGAGTCTTACACCAACTCGTTGATTTATAAGGACAAGACAAAAAGGTGGCATGATGCAAGGTTGAAAGGTAACAAGGAATTTGAAGCTAACCAGAAAGTTCTTTTGTACAATTCCAGACTAAAGCTCTTTCCAGAAAAATTACGCACTCGTTGGTTCGAGCCTTTTACAATTAAGCATGTCTATCCATACGGGGTGATTGAGTTATGGAAAAAGGATGGGTCGACTTTTAAAGTAAATGGGCACAGGGTTAAGAAATATGAAGAGGGCATGCCAAATGAATAAAGACTAGAAGAAGGGTTGGACTCGGAGAAAGCTACTATAACGTAGAGCGGGAAGGAGTCCAGCTAAAGACTCCTAAAAAAGAAGCACTTATGGGAGGCAACCCGTTGTTTGAGTTTGCTTTCTTTTTACCCTTTCATTTTTGTTTTATTTTTAGTATTTTATTTCTTTTTGTGTGTTTTATTAGGATTTTTCACTATAAATCTTCTTATTAGCTTAAAATGTTTGCTTGAGGACAAGCAAAGTTTGAGTGTGGGGTGTGGTGGAATTTATTTAAAGAGACAAAAAAAATCGAACAGAGTCAACAATTTGCCGAGTCCATACCCGAACTCGACAAGTCCATCTAAAAATCCTCGATATTTCGTAAAAACCCGTCTCTACTCAACAATTTTGGGACCCCTAACTCGAGGAGTAGACTTTTATTACTGAAAAAAATATAATTTTTAAACTCAGTAAATTAGGTTTTTTACCCTAAAGGGTAAAGCAATCTCATTCTCAGCCGTCACTCGCCTACCACTCAACGAGCGAATCCTCTCAAGCAATAACGTTCAAATTTCGTGATTCTTCTCCATTTTTCGCAAAAAGGTTAGTTTTTTCACTCATAAATCCGTTAAAGGTTTGATTTTTAAGAGTTTTATGCTTGAAATTTGTTAAAAGCCCGAACTTTGAATTTGACATGAACATTAGGGTTTCGATTTGGGCTAATTTAGTGCATTTTGACTAAAAAATTTTGTGAATTAATGCTTAATTTACTACCCGAAACAAACTCGTGGAGTAATTTTGAGTATAATCGATTCAATCTGTTCGAATTAGTAAGGTAGTCTCGAACTGTTCATCAGACTCGTCGAGTTGCTCTTGGAACTTGACGAGTTCACGCTGTTATGTCCCATATTTTTATTTTTAACATTTTATGTGGTTTGTGTGGTTTTTCCTTATGGTTGATTTTGCAGAAAATGAACAGAAGCAGAGGACAAGGTGCTCCAAGAAACCAAGAGGACTTCCCTTGGTTTAACTTCCCTCAAATTGAATCTAAGGCTACTTTGGTTAGGTGGAGAAAGAAGCTGGAAACCCTCAAGACAAAGGACTTTTATGTACCAAACTAGTCGAACTGGCCTTGATTGGAGCAAGCGGGTTTGGTGTAGGCCTTAAACCCGTATTTGACTAAAGTCTTTATAAAGGATGGAGTACAAATTACTTGTGACGTTTGGAGGAGGCTGTTTCGGATACAAGAATCGATATACCAGGAGTTGTGTTTGGACTTTTATTCCACGGTTATATTCTTAGCGGGGGACGATTATTATGATACGAACGAGTTGACTTTCTTCCTTGGTGGTGAGTATCGGGAATGTAGCATAGCTGAGCTAGGATGAGAATGGGTTTATATGACCAATCGGTGGTCATGACTGCGGCTTTGGGACTTTCTTGGATAATTGTCACAAGGTTTTCCCGGATGGAATGAATGGGGAAAATTGGTGGACCACAATTGTAATAATGTGTACATTCCATCCGCGGCTCAAGAGGGATGCATTAGGTCGCCGATTCACTGCTTAATCCACCGGCTCATTGCGAGTTCCATTAATATGCAGAAGGACGATGATAAGGTACCAATTCTTGATGTATTCGACATATAGTGCATCATCATGCCTAATAATTTCTGCAACATCCCATATTGTTTGGCGAAATACATGGGTGAGGGTGCGGTAAAAGATAGAAAAACTTTAAGAATATGTGGAGGTATGTTTGTGAGTAAACTGGCAAGATCATATGGTATTTTGGAAAGGGGAGTCGGGTATGTTTTAACTATGATGCCAACACCTCAATTTAATCCTATTCTTTATAAGAGGGCGAGGATAGTTAAGGATTATGGTGGGGGTTACTTTGCTATTTTGGATAAGGATGTAGTGGTGGCACCCGAGCAACCGGGTAGGAGGGTAAGATCAAGACAAGGGTATATGCATGATGACCCTCCCGTGATCCCAATAGCCAAAGCACCGTATCGGTTAGCTTCTCCAGAGATGCAAGAGTTGTCTACACAGCTGTAGGAGTTGTTAGACAAGGGGTTCATTCGACCGAGCAGTTTGCCATTGGGAGCGCCGATCATGTTTGTGAAGATGAAGGATGGGTCACAATGGATGTTTATTGACTATTAAGAGCTGAATAAGCTAACGGTGAAGAACTGTTTTCCACTTCCGAGGATTGATGATTTGTTTAACCAGCTTCAGGGTGCATCTTTGTTTTCCAAGATTGATCTACATTCGAGTTATCATCAGATGAGGGTCATAGAGGACTATATGTAGTAGACAACCTTTCGAACTCGTTATGGTCATTACGAGTTCATAGTGATGCCCTTAGGGCTCACCAATGCTCCAGCCGCATTCATGGACCTCATGAGTCGCGTGTACAGGCTGATGTTGGATCTTTCTATGATTCTATATGTTGATAACATCCTGGTCTATTCCAAGACCCAGGAGCTACATGAGGAGCACTTGAGGGGGGTATTAGAGACTCTGGGGAGGGAGAGATTGTATACGAAGTTCTCTAAGTGTGAGTTCTTTTTGCGCAAGGTGCAGTTTCTGGGGCACCTTGTCAACCAAAATGGTATTCTGGTCAATCTGGCCAAGGTCGAGTCCGTGATGAAATGGGAGGTTTCGAGCTCTCCATCTGAGATTCGAAGTTTCCTTGTGTTGGAAGGTTACTACCGGAGATTCATTCAAGATTTCTCCAAGATAACGGTTCCTCTAACCCAATTGACAAAGAAGACTATCACTTTTCGTTGGGGGCATGAGCAGCAGGCAAAATTTGAGACCCTGAGACAAAGATGTGTGAGGCGCCGATTCTTACCCTTCCAGGGGTGTGGAGGATTTTGTAGTTTATTATGATGCTTTGATCATGAGTTTAGGTGCAATTCTGATGCAGAGGGGTCGCATTATTGCTTACTCTTCGAGGCAGCTGAAGCCTCATGAAGCGAATTACCCTACGCATTATTTGGAGCTAGGGGTTGTGGTATTCACCCTTAAGATTTAGCGACATTACCTCTATGGGTTCTTCTGTACTATTTACATGAATCATAAGATCCTGATGTATTTGATGGATCAGCCGAATCTGAACATGAGGCAGCGGTGGTGGTTGGATGTGGTGAATGATTATGATTGTGAGATCCTTTACCATCCGATGAAGGCCAATGTCGTGGCCGATGCTCTCAGCCGCAAGGCGGTCATGGCTCTAATTAGGGATATCTTTATGAGGATGACAGTGATTACGCTACTCTTGGAGCAAATTCGAGAGGCTCAGGTTGAGGCTATGAAGGAAGAGCACCGGAAGAGTGAGTGCATAGTGGGTCAGGTGGCTTCCTTCGATTATGATAGTCGGGGGTTATTGACTCTCCATCGAAGGATGTGGGTTCCCTACTGGGGTGGTGTACGACATGTTTTGATGGACGAGGCGTACAAGTCGAGATTCTCTATTCATCCCGGGGTGACAAAGTTGTATAGAGATCATCGTATTGATTAATGGTGGCCCTATATGAAGCGGGATGTAGCTTAGTATATGGAAATGTGCTTGACTTGTAGGAAGGTCAAGGCCGAACATCAACGATCTCATGGGAAGATGTAGTTTTTAGACATTCCCGTTTGGAAATGGGAAAAGATTACCACGGATTTCATTACGAAGCTGCCTCAGACAACGCGCAGAGTAGATTCGATTTGGGTCATCGTGGATCGATTGACTAAGAGCACGTATTTTATTCCGATTCAGGAGAGTATATCTGTAGAGAAGTTAGCCGACACATACATCAGGGAGGTTGTGGCACGACATGGGGTGCCGATTTCAGTGATTTCAGACAACAATGTCCAGTTTACTTTCAGGTTTTGGAAGAGGTTTCACGATGAGTTGGGTACTCGTCTGCATTTCAGCATGACTTTCCACCCACAGACTGATGGACAGAGTGAGCAGACTATCTAGACCTTGAGGATATGCTTCGGGCATGTGTATTGGATTTCGGTGGGAGTTGGGATACGTATCTCCCTTTGGAGGAGTTTCCGTATAACAAAAGTTATGACGCCAAAATCGATCGAACTCCTTTTGAGATGCTCTATGGGAGGAAATGCAGGACCCTGATATGCTGCGGTGAGGTCGGTCAGCGAGTTATGGGGAGTACTGAAGTGGTGCTCAAGAATATAGAGTCGATTCAGCAGGTTTGGAGTAGAGTTCAGATACACAGAGTCGGCAGAATAGCTATATCGACATGTTCCGATCAGACCTAGAGTTCCAGGTTTGGGATATGGTTCTCCTGAAGGTGTCACCTAGGAAAGGTGACATCCAATTCAGGAAGTAGGGAAAGTTGGGCCCCAAGTTCATCGGCCCTTTCAGGGTTTTGGCCCGAGTGCGCCGGGTTGCTTATCTCTTGGATCTTCCCGAGGAGCTTAGTCAGATCCATAGCATGTTTCATGTCTCTCAGCTGTAGAAATATTTGGTTAATGATTCTGCAGTGGTTCCATTGGAGGATATTCAGGTGGATGATTGTCTGAATTACATTGAGAGACCGATGACGGTTCTTGACCGAAAGACAAAAACCTAGAGGAACAAGGTTGTTAAGTTGGTGAAAGTCCAGTGGCAGCACCACAAGGGCTCAGAATGGACGTGGGAGCTGGAGGATGAGATGAGTGAGCATTACCCAGAGTTATGCAGGGGAAAACCCTATTTTTTAGGGTTTGTTCCCTATTTAAACAACTTATGACACCCTTGGACTTCCTTATGACCATCCTCCACCTATCTAAACCCTAAGAACGAAACCCTAATTGCCATTTGTGAGATTTGAGCTTGGAAGTGAGTTTTGGTGGTGTTTTTGGTGATTTGAAGGAAGAAGAACACTTGGAGGTTGCTTTGGTGTAGCTTGAGCTTGTAGATCCAGAATCATCATCATCTTTGCAAGCTATTTGAGATATAAATCTCTCATCTTGATGGTTCCTTATCCTAAATCTTTTGGGTTCTTTAAGACATATTTGAGAGTATGGTCTACTCCATAAACCATGGATGGTAGATCTTAGCATCTTTAAGGTCCCTTGTCCATAAAATTCAATCTTTGTGAGTTATATTGGTCCATGCATGTATGGTTCTCTGTGATTTTTGAGTCCATTAAGTCATGCATGGGAATAAAGTTGCCAACTTTACGTGGTAAGACATCATTAGGGACCAAATCTGAGACTTGGATGTAATGGCTTAATCGTTTAAGCACTTAATGGTGATGGTGGTCAACTGCAACGTACGTTGAGCGTACCCAGCTTGTACGTTGCACGTACTGGCCACAAAGGTAGAACATGGGGCGTAAGCCTGAGTACGCCTGACTTTCTCAGCAGCCTTGACTTCAGTTCACTTTCTCGGTTTGGGCCACTTTTGGGCTAAAAGAGTTTTTGGGCACTATTAGACCATTAACCTTCAGATATTTGAGCCATTTCTAGGTCTTGGTCCTTCTTGGAATTAGACCCATGATGGGTTTTGGGCCCAATTAGGAAGTTGGGCCATATTGGGCTTTTTGGTGCTATTAAATTGGGCCTCAAATTTTGGGCCAAGTGAGGAAAGGGTAAAATGGACTTTTACCCTGAGTGTTGGACAATCAGACTAGGATTCTAGCTATGGGATGTTGACCAATTTTTTTGATGATGCTAGCGCAGGGATTTTTCCGAATCGGCAATCCGAACTTTATCTAAGATATTCAACAGCTTGAGGTGAGTTTCTTCACTGTGCTTGGCGGGTCGAAGGCACCAATGTCGACCCATGGTTTATTATGATTAGGATGCTAGTTGTTTGTGTAACTCTTGCATGTATGATATTTGATATGTATACCGAGTGGGGCCTGGTGAGTTTATTGTATTTTATTTATCTTTGTGATTCTTGCATGTGTTTATGTGTTTACCCGACAGAGCCCGATGCCAGGCGGGGCCTGATGAATGTGATGAGGCGGGGCCCATCTCATATTTCTGATAGATATGTTACGAGCGGGGCCTGCTATATGTTTGATATGTATGGTATGTGGTGTTTTGGGAAAGTCACTAAGCTTCGTGCTTATGGTTTTCAGTTTATGTTCGGGGTAATCGCATCACACACACCACATTGTTTCACATTTTATTTGACTTTGATGTATTTAAATGTTTCAGGTTACACTTTGATTCTATTATGGTTTTATGAACAAGTTATGAACGATGGTTTTATTATTCTAAAAATTGAAATGTTTGGTCTTAATTTTTGGGATGTTACACTCGAACTCTACCCACAATTATCAATTTAGAGTCACAAAGTGTACAACCGACATCACCCGCTCCAACTCCAATAGCATGGTTGGGCTATTAAGAGAATTTTTCCAAGCTCAAAAACAACCTATAGTAGGTACATGTTCGAACATTAGGCATTGTTTTGACTTTTCAAGAGAGTATAAGAGTGGAAGTTAGGACTATAACATTTTCGACCCTTGCCAATTGTCTTTTTAGAAAAAACATGTTGTCATTGATATAATAAAATGCTTCATTGATAAATAGTGATGTTAAAGCTCATATAAATAGAGATACATAAGAGACCTAATCTAAACCCTAAAGAGATTGGGCCTAAACCCTAATCACTAACACCCCGTGCAGTTTGATTGGGAGGGGACGATTAAACTGGAAAAACAAAAAACAAAAAACATAACATAAATGAAGACAACAACAATGACGATGGCAGAGCTTTAACGATGATTGCCAATGGCGATTCCTTTATATGAGAAGAGAGGAGCGGCGGCGACGACGATCATCGAGTCGGCGGAGGAGTCCAGAGAAAAGTAGCGAGAAAGAAAGAGGGCTCGAGCTGCGGCAGACGAAGCCTATTCCAACTGACTCGGAAAATAGATCTGAAGAAGAAGCAAGTTGATGAGAAAGTAGAAAGCTTAGGGACAGGAGCCATCCGACGAGGAGACAAAAGTAAACGAGGTTGTAGAAGAAGCCAAGCTAAGAGCTCTAGTTTGGTGTCGACATCTGTTTTATTATTTAGGAGGAGAAGAGAAGAAAGAGAAAAAAATATGGAACATAAGGAAGGCACCTCCGACGACAGAATGTCGTCGGAGGTGGAGCGCGACGGTAACAGGTTGTGGTCAGCGGTAGGATTCTAACCTAGAGCTTTGATACCATGTTATATAATAGAATGTTTCATTAATAAATATTAAGGTTAAACCTCATATAAATAGTGATACATAAGATACCTGACTTAAACCCTAAATGGCTTGAGCCTAAACTCTAATCACTAACAACTATACCAGCCAAACATATATATATATATATATATATATATATATATATATATATATATATATATATATATATATATATATATATAAATACATGCTTAAAACAATTTCTTCCTAATCCTTTAAAATCCAAATCAATTAACAACTTTCAATTCTCATAAAAACAATCGCACGCTAAAATTTACAATAAATATCCGTTATGGTAAAATTTATTTTGATAGAAAATATATTATTACAACTTATATATTGTTTTTATGTTACAAAAAATAAGCGTTTTTATTATGCATTGTACAACGCAATATATAGAACGTGTTCTTCATGAGCAATGAAAAGCCATGACAATAACACAATTATTGTGAGGATACGAAAAGGTACATTTATAAAAGAGACGTGCTTTTCTATTATTAGTAAAATCATTAAAATTGTAATTTTATAATAATCATATTTTTGTATATATGTAATTTAAATATTAACAAGCCGTTTTTATATAGTTTACTTATAAAAAGGTAATTATATAAAAAAAACAATTGATAATATAGTTTTTGGTCCATATTGTTTGGCCAAATTCACACTTTTAGTCAAAATATTGGTGTTTTGTCATGGTTGGTCCCTATGGATGGTTTTGGTAACATCCTTTGTCTTTGGGATCGATACCGTTATATATACCTCCGTTAAATGGGTGTAAAATGATGCAAATACCTATATTTTTGTTTTTAACCTGATTTGGTATACTATTTCATTTTCTCAACTTGAGGGACCAAAATTGTAAACTATTAAGAAAATTCACTAAAGGCCTAAAAGCTCCATCGAAGCTTCGTGCATTCTCTGTGTCACTCCTAAAATCTCCATTAGAGCTTCACGCTTCAACCATCGACAATAACCACCGCCACCGGACCCAACCAGACGTAAGGGGATATAGGCAACGACCCAGTGCATCACCTTGAGGCCTAGAACAGATATCATATGTGATTTTCGGCCCAAATGTTGTCAATCCCATATCAGTCTTGAAGCTGAGGGGACAAGTCACTTGATTAAGAGGAAAATTGAATTTTGGGATGATCAAGAGGCGTCACAGAGAAGAAGAATGGGAAATAAAATTTTGTATGTTGATTAGCATAGATGAGTTCATCGTTTTTCATGCTAACATATGCAAATTTAAGGATCTTTCTTGTAAGGGGTGATAAAGCAACTATACTTCACATTCCAAACTTGCAATTCATAGTGAAAACTTTTGGTATGTGTTCGTGCAATGTTACCATTTTGACCTTATTTCCCCTCTGATCATCTTGGCGATTATTTTGGTCTCTTCCTCATCCCATTCAACATATTGTCACCATCCTTATATTCTATGAAGTTCTTTTTGCCTAAGTTGAATTGCATCTCTAGCACCCTAAATAAGTTTTCTTTGTTGATTATAACTAACTTTCTGTATGAGCATTTCCAGTTTGTATTATTTAAAATTTTTATTGTTCACATGCCAAACGACATTGAGATATTGAATAATTCATAACTGAAATACTAGGTGAATATGCAACCAAGGGACATCAATAACCACCAAAACAGCTAGATATGTTACTATGAAGGAAAAGGTTTTATCCTATAAGTAAAGTGATCATAAAATCTAGTGTAACACTCGTTCCAGGTATGAATTAATCCAATATATTAGTAACTCTTCATTTTGGGTGGCCACAATGTGGTGGAGCCTCACCGCAGCGTGGCAATGCTTTCAGTGATCGTGGAGTTTAAAAGATCTGTCACGGCGTGGCCATATGTGCCATGACATGGCCGATGATTTTAAGGAAACCCTAATTTTCATATTTTGCGCCCTATTTAAAGGAATGAGGAGGCTAGGGTTTATTCATCCTCAACCTTCATCACTCTCAAACCCCCAGATACCATCTTCTTTGAAGCTTTTGGAGCTCATTTGCTAGTATTTGGTGATTTTCAAGGAAGTGGAGGAGGATTTTATGCAAGAGGCTAGCAAACAACACTCCCCAGCCACTGAAAACACCTTATTGGACCAATTGTAAGGCTCTTGATCTATTCTTTTATCTTTTCTTTAGAGATGTAGAGTTATTTTTGCCTAATGAACTCTTTTATTGGATTTTAAGTGGAGAAAAGAGATAAAGTTTGCAACTTTATGACTCTTAGGAGCCCTAAGGACATTATATCTCATAGATCTGAAGAATGGTTGTGATTTGGAAATCTTGCATGAACTTTATGACTCTTAGGAGCCCCAAGGATTATGATATGCCTGTATGTGCTTGTGGTCTTTGTGACTCTTTTTGAGATGAATGTATGCTTAGATGTAGGGGTGAAACAGATCCATACCGATTGAAAGATATTGAAGGAGTCAGAAAGGACTCAGGGATGAAATAGACCCATACCGGTTGAAAGATACCGAAGGATTTGGAAGAGACTCGGGGGTGAAATAAACCTGTACCGGTTGAAAGATAGCGAAGGCGTCGGAAGGGACTCATGGATGAAATAGACCCAGTTTAGCTTCCAATTGTTATGCATGTTGAGTATGTGGTATTTTGGGAAACTCACTAAGCTTTATGCTTACAATTATGTTTACGGTTTCAGGTACATCTGGTTCGAATGGGAAGGGTCTGGCATGATTGCAATGCATCCACCAGTGTTCTGCATTCTATGATTTTGATTTGTACTCTGATAACTATTATCCACATTGGTTACACTTTGGTTGGTTTAGAAATGAATGATTGATGGTTTGGGTTGACTTAGAAATTAATTTTTTTTATTTACTATTTTTGGGACGTTACAAGTTGGTATCAGAGCCTTGGTTTGCGGGATTCGGGCACACTCTCGGGTGTGTCTAAACTTAAACTGGGGAGTTGATAACATTTTTGAAAGAAAATGAATTTTATAAAAGGTTTTTATAGAGAAAAAGGGGTGCGATACATGCAATCAGCCGTAATTAATTCCCAAAATACCCATACATGTTTATCTGTTTCAGTATGTGTTTGTATGGACAACATGCTAGAATAGGGCTAAGGATATGCTCTGGATTGCATGATAGTATGATAGGAGAGATGCCTTTAAATGACTGATGATTGAGCTTTTAGAACTACATGCTAGTATGGAATCAGATATGGGACAGAATAGCCTGATTAGTTTATGCTTTGGTATTGGTTACTCGAGGCTCAAATGTTGCTTGTTCTGTGCTTTTAGAAATCTCAACTAATATCAACTAACTACTAAGCAAATATGTTAGGTTACATGTTACCAGAATTAGATAATTTTAGAAGGTTAGGTTTGACTCTATTGCGAAACTCTTGTTTGAGTCAAACCATTGTAGTGTGAGACCTTGCCGTTGAAGAATTATCTAGCACATTTAGTATGTAACTGTATTCGGGAGGTTGATGGAGGGTATTAGAGGAAGTTCCTTCTGTAGTTGATAGCAGAGAGTGATTTGAAGTGTGGATCCTAGGAGAACCTAGGAAGTACGTTAGCATGTCGAGCGTATTGTTTACTCGGATAGACAAGTATTTGGTTGTAAGTAAGTAACTTAGAGGATTCAGGGCGATCTTTGAAGAAAGTACGGATAGGTGTGGAAGGTAGTATTGGGCCTATACTACTGAAAGCATAGGATCCGTACTCAAGTCAATGGAAGTCATGATGACACTAAGACTCTTGTAGAGTGTGGAATTCTTTGACTTTTTTCTTATAGTTTGCATGGTTTATTTTCAGTATGGTGACCACTCAAGAAGGTTTTGGTGATGGCCTATGTGCCGGTGACGATCCTGGTTCGGGATCAGGGGTCGGACACGTGGATGATCATATGCGAGAGTTCATTTCGTCTTTGATTAATCGCGGTATTCTAGAGCATACTCTGGAGATCTTTGGAACGATCAAGGAGGGCATTATGGAGCTGTTGGATGAGAGTTTGGGCTCATTCTATGTTGAGTTTGGGGCTATGGTGGGTGCACACTCTCTGAGTTTTTGAGAGTTTAGTGCATGTGGGGCTCCTGAGTTTTTCGGAAAGAAGGACCCCATTGCTAGCAGATGGTGGTTGGAGGACATATGGAATGCTTTCCAGACTAGCTTCTGCCCAGATGGGTCGAAGGTCAGATTTGCATCCTGTCTACTATAGGACAGAGCTCGTGATTGGTGGCATGAGCTAGACTATACTATAGGAGGTAAGGTTGTCGAGACTGTAACACTCCAATCCAAGTATTTTGTTGTTAACCCTCAAGTGTTTCAATTTTGTCAAAAATGTTCCTTTCCGTACACTGGGGGTACATCTGTGTACATTTAGCATACGTGTGTGGGGGTATCGGGTGGCTGGGGCTCATACGTTGGGCGTATGAGCATGTACTCAGGGCTTACGTGGCAGATGTCTTAAACCCTAATTCTTTGACTTGCACCTTATTTAAGCAACCTTATATCATTTGGACCAAACCCTAATCAGCCTCCATAGCCTCATTCTGTCCCTAACCCCAGCTTTTCAGGTGAGTGTGATCCTTGAGCTTAAAGAGTGTGTTGGTGGCCATTTTAGAGAGCATTCAAGAATGAGAAGGTGGTGATCAAGTCTTGGGTGTCCTTGAGCTTCTAGATCTTGCAACTAGTTCATCTTGAGGAACTTCTAGAAGTATAAAGTCATGACCTTGTCATCTCTTTTGTTAGTTTGAGCTAGGGTTTTGTTACGAAGTCCCTTTTTAGTTCTTGGACCCACTCTTGTGAGTTGAGAAACTCCAGAGACTAGGATTGTTTAATCTAAGCTCTTTGAGCATGCTTGATGCATAAAGGTTCCATCTTGAAGGTTGTTTTGAAACCATGCATGAGCTTGAAGTCTTAAATGAGGTCTTAATGGGAAGAATGAAGTATTGGGGACCCTTATGGCATGCAAGGGCATAAAGTTGCCAACTTTATGCCCTAGGACATCTTAATGGACTCAAATCTGAAGTTTAACGTTGAAATCCCAATTATTAAGCTCTTAATGATCGTTGGTGCATATTCTGCTTGAAAGTTAGGGGTAATATCGTGTACGCTGCACGTATAACCAAGGGGCTCAGTACACTAAGCGTACAAGAGTGGTATGTTGGGCGTACGCACCCCAGATGGGCTTGGGCTTCATGTGGGCTTGTAAGCTTTTTGGGCCTTATTCAGTGTTGGGCCTAGTCCCATTTAGAGTTAGTGGTCTGATTATTCTATTTTGGGCCATAGTTATTTTGGTTGGGCCTTATTGGGCCATGTGGCCCATTAATAGCTTTTATTTTGGATCATAGGCCCATTAGTAAAGGAAGGGCTTTTGGGCCATCATGTAAGGACTTAGGCTTAGGTTTTTGGACTCTTTGACTAGGTTGAGTTATAATCCTAATTTAGGGTTATTTGTACAATTTTATAGTGTGAGGTTTCTGGTTGATAGGCGAGCAACTATTATGTTCAGCAGACTAAGGTGAGTCTTCTCACTACACCCATGGGTCGAAGGCACCAAGGTCGACCCATTACTTGATATGTGATGGTTAGTAATTAAGTATGCAATGGTTTGCTAATTGAAATATGTGTAGACTTATGTGACGACCATGGGAGGAGCCCATCGCACTTGGCAAGGCCATGGGGGTAGCCTACGACATTCCAAATGAAGACCTTGGAGGGAGTCCATGGCAAACTTATGTTTATGTGTGCATGGCATTATATGATTTTGTGTTTATTTGTTTTTGGGAAAACTCACTAAGTGTGTACTTACAGTTTTGTTGGGTGTTTCAGATACTTCTGGTTCTAAGGGCAAGGGCCTGATTTGATGGCGCAACTTGCACTCTCCAGTATTTCTGCACTTAGTATTTGAATACTCTGATCTTTTAAACAATGTGGTTGTGTAATGGGATTTTTGGATAACAAATATGGTTGATATTACTAAATATTTTATGAAAAAAAATTCTGTGAAATTTGGGCTGTTACAGAGACGATGACTTGGGATATTTTTTGGTGAGGTTCAGCGTTGATTTTGCACCAGTGATTGAGGTCCAACGATTAGCGATGGAGTTTCAGGACCTTTTCCAGACTACCGAGACTATGGCGGAGATTACTGTTATGTTCAGGTAGAGGGACTTATTGGTTCTATAGTATGTGGCTGACGAAGAGATGAAGAAGGCAAGGTATCATGACATGTTTAAGGATTAGATTCATGAGTTTGTGAGTATGTACAACCGTAGGACATCGGAGAGACTGTGAGGAAGAGGAAGTCGGTTCAGGCTTAGCTATCAGCGGGCTCAGATAAGAAGCCCAAGGTTTTTTGATTCTCGATCGAGGGGCCAACAGGTCTGGGGCCGCTGTGGCAAGTGTGGCAAGACACCCAATGGGGTTTGCAGGATGGGTGGTTCCGGCTGCTACAAGTGCGACAAGACTAAGCACTTTAGCAGAGATTGCCCCACCATCCAGGTATCTGATCGGATTTGCTTCCATTGTAACCATAGGGGACACAAGAAGACCAATTTTATGATTTTGGAAGGAGGAGCAGTTGCAACACCCACTCCAACTACATTGAGGATTGCCAACAGTTGCCATGGCAAGGCGGAGGTGCCGGTTGTGAGGAGTCAAGCTTTCCATCTGGCAGTCGAGGAGGCTCGTGCACCACCAAATGTAGTTACTGGTATGTATCTTCTCATTATTTCATTTATTTCTTTGATGTTTATGCTTATTATATGTGTATTGTTGTATAAGGAAGTTCTTAGTGAACGGTGTTACAGCTTTAGTTCTTTTTTATTCGGGCGCCACCCGATAATTTGTATCTCTTACGCTCAATAAGAGATTCGGTGATGCTCCTGGGGAGCTTGATTATCCGTTAGAGGTGGAGATCGCCGAAGATCGTCCCGTGCGAGTATTGAGGGTTCATCGATGTTTTGTGTTGGAGTTATTTAGCGAGCAATACTCGGTCGAATTGGTTCCTATCCCATTGTGCGAGAGCAAGGTTATTATGGGGATAGATTGGTTGAGCCCTGATGGGGGCGATGATTGATTACGAGCACCAATTAGTTCGGGTTCGAACCCCAAGTGGGGGAGAACTAGTTATTTGTGGCGAGGGTGCTCAGCGATGACCAACTCTTTGTTCAACTGTGAGAACTAGGAGGTATATTCAGTAGAGTTATTCTGGTTGTGTGGCTTATGTACTGGATACCAGAGAGGAGGGGAGAAGGACGATTGATGATGTGTCGATGATACGGGAATATTCAGATGTGTTTCCTGAGGATTTTCCAGGAGTTCTATATCGATCTGGTTCCTGGTGCGGCTCCGATAGCCAAGGTACCTTATCGGTTAGCACCACCAGAGTTGCAGGAGTTGTCTACATAGCTGCAAGACCTGTTAGACTAGGGATTTATAAGACAATTAGTTGTTTGTGGGGAGAACCAATCCTATTTGTGAAGAAGAATGACGGTTCACACAGGATGTGTATTGATTACCGGGAGCTGAATAAGTTGACGGTGAAGAACCGTTATCCACTTCTGTGGATTGCTGATCTGTTCGACTAGTTGTAGGGCGTGTCTTGGTTTTCCACAATTGATCTGCGTTCAGGCTAACATCAGATGAGTGTTTGAGATGATGATGTTTAGAAGACGACTTTCAGGACTCGTTATGATCATTACGAGTTTGTGGTGATGCCTTTTGGGCTCACCAATGCACCAACGACATTCATGGACCTCATGAACAGGGTTTGCAGTCCGACGTTGGATCGTCTAATGATCGTTTTTATCGATGATATCTTGGTCTATTATAAAACCAAAGATCAACATGAGGATCACTTGCAAGAGGTTCTAGAGACTCTTAGGAGGGAGATGCTTTATGCCAAATTCTCCAAGTGTGAGTTTTGGTTGTGCAAGGTACAGTTTTTGGTGCACCTCGTTAATCAGAAGGGTATATTGGTCGATCCAACCAAGATCAAGCCCATGATGTGGTAGCAGGTTCTTAGGTCTCCATATTAGGTTTGGAGTTTCCTTGGCTTAGAAGGGTACTATCGGAGGTTCATTTAAAACATATCCAGGATCGCAGTCCTATTAACCAGGTTGACAAAGAAGTCAGTTACTTTTTTTTGTGGCCAGAACATGAGGCAACATTTGAGACCTTGAAGAAAAGATTGTGTGAGGCACCGATTAAGACCCAACCAGAGGGTATTGATGATTTTTTGGTTTATTGTAATGCGTCGATCAGAAGATTGGGGATAGTTTGGATGCAACGGGGCCACGTGATTGCGTATGCTTCGAGGCAGCTGAAGCCTCATGAGGCAAACTACCATATCCACGATTTGGAGCTGGGGCGGTAGTTTTTCCCTCAATATTTGGCGTCATTATTTGTATGGGGTTCGATGTATCATTTACACGGATCACAAGAGTTTGAGGTACCTCATGGACCAGCCAAATCTGAATATGAGGCAGCAAACTCTTGTGACTCATCAGTTTCTGATGGAGTATGTGCATAATTTGAAGTTTTCTATTCATTCGGGTGCGACTAAGATGTATACAGACCTCCGAATTGATTATTGGTGGCCTTACATGAAGCGCGGTGTGCCTGGTACGTGGAGAGGTACTTGACTTGCAGGAAAGTCAAGGCCAAGAATCAATGACCTCAAGACAAGATGGAGTCGTTATGTGTTCCTGTTTGGAAATAAAAGGAGATCATGATGGATTTCATCACAAAGCTACCGCGAAAACCACATGGAGTGTACTTGATTTGGGTCATCGTTGATCTATTGACCAAGAGTGCATATTTCATCCCTATTTAGGAGAGCATCTATGCAGAGAAGTTGGCAGATGTTTATATCCGAGAGGTTGTGGCTCGGCATGGGGTTCCGATATCAATGGTTTCAGACTGGGACGTACACTTTACTTCTAGATTCTGGAAGAGATTCCATGAGGAGTTGGGTACCCGACTACACTTTAGCATGACTTTTCATCTGCAGATTGATGGAGAGAGTGAGTGGACCCTGATTTGTTGGGGAGAGGTCGGTCAGCGAGTCATGGGTAGCACTGAGGTGGTTCTCCAGACTACCGCTCTGATCCATCATGTACACGGGAGATTGCAGACTGCACAATGTCGGCAGAAGAGCTACGCAGATTGGCGACGATCAGATCTCGAGTTTTAGGTTGGTGACATGGTACTTATGAAGGTGTCACCTTGGAAAGGTGTCATTCGATTTTATATGTGGGGGCAAGATAGGCCCTAAATATATTGGTCCGTTCAGGGCTATTGCTCGAGTGGGCAGGGTTGCATACCGTTTGGAGTTACCCGCGAGCTCAGTAAGATTCATATCACGTTCCACTTCTCTCAACTGCGAAATTTCTTAGTTGATGATTCCGCAGTAGTTTCATTGGAGTATATTGAGATTGATGAGCGTCTAAACTATATAGAGAGACCATTTGTGATCCTCGATAGAAAGATGAAGACCTTGCGAAACAAGGTGGTGAGTTTCTTAAAGGTGCAATGACAACACCGGAAGGGGTTAGAATGGGCGTGGGAACCTGACACGGACATGAGGGAACATTTGATGGGTTTGAGCCAAAAGAACATCCTATGTCCTCATGCAAACCCTAATGCTTGGATCTAGGTTTCTCTATTGTACATGTAATTCATCCAAGAGTTATAAACCCTAGATCTAGCATACATTTTTCGAAATTATCATAAGAAAACAGATCTAGATGATTATCTCTTCAACAATGGCTTGAATCTTCTTATTTTGGAGCTTAGAGTCACAAATGTCACTCCTCTAATGGCTTACAAACACCACAAGCAACATGATGCTAATTGAGAGAGAGAGGAGAGGCACAATTTCGGCTATGAAGACTCTTAGGGTTTCCGGTGGCCGAAATATGATGCCCTAGGGGTCTTATTTATACTTGTGCTGCTAGGGTTTCAGTCAAACCCCTAATGGATAGCTTAGGCCTTAAGCAGTCCAAGGAAGCTTTTGGAATAGGGCCTCTATGGTCGAAATTAGGATGGAAACATCCCTAATTTCGTCCATGCCTAGTCCATAAGGCTTCCCAGCCTAATATTCAACTATCACACATTTGACAGTTTAAGTCCCCTTTATTTAATTAATGTCTTTTAGAAACAGAATTAATTCTTGTCTAATATTAATTAAACTATATGATTTCTCCTTTAATATATTATTCATATAATATACTAATAAACCATAATAACCTCTCACTTGATAAATCATTCTATCATGTTGCTTTGGTGAAGGCAACCCAAAAGGACCATGCACAATCAGGTCAAGTACATACCAAATATAGTTATGGGCTTAGACACTAATCCGACAGTCTCCCACTTGGATAAGTCTAGTAACTAAAAATGTAAGTACAATTTGATTTGCAATCGTAGCTCTCAAAGACGCTGTCAGACTCTGATCTTATCAGTAACCTATCCTTTAGATAAAGGATCGTATAGTCCTCCGTTCTAGATATCGTGTGGACAATTACATGGAACATAATCATACTTATTGTCCAGCAGTTTGTTTCTCGATCTCTGATTCGTCTGACATAGAACTTAATTGAACATATCAATTCAGTACTAACCGGGCCCGGCACATAAGTCAAACCAAATCTTCGAGGGGCCCAAATAACGCTTTTACCCTCTTAGGATAAAAGGAACAGATAAACTTCGACTTATATGCATTTAATATTTACTCATAAAATCATACACAGTAATGTGTTTTATAACATCAAGTTACTAATGCGTTTACGCATTATCAATGCACAATCAACAAGCAAACAATAAACCATATATCTAGGTTTTAAGACCATATGATATTATCGTCTTGCGATCACTCGTGATAAATTCCATGAAGTGATTCCAACAAGCGCGGGTTTAATCCAATGCTTAAATCAAATTCATAAGCACTCATGAATGTTGAATCAACCCTTTGCTATGTCTAATACACTTTAGACAGTCTACAAACCAATTCATGACAATCTTCTTTCATACCTACTCCCAAAGTATGAGCGATTGTGGAATGTTCGAATAATCTTATTATTCAGGAAGTCAAAACATGCAAAGTGAAACAATAGGTAAATAATCAACATAAGACAGTAACTTTACTTATAAATAATAATCTTTTATTTAATCATCAAATGTCAATTACATTTATCTATTACACGTTTTGAAGCTATCTAATCTAAACTAATATCGTCCTTCAGCCCGATGCTCATAGCGTGCTACAAGTGTTTAAACCTACTCAGTCCCTTCATAAGAAGATCTGTTGGATTATCCTCCGATGATACCCTCTTCACTACGAGGAGTCCTTCTTCCACCTGATGTCAAATAAAGTTATATTTTCTGTCGATATGTCGAGCTCTGCCATGATCCCTCGGTTCCTTGGTCAAGGCAACCGCTCCTTCATTATCACAGAAAATTTCCATGGGATCCTTTATGGCTGGCACAACTCCAAGATCTCCAATGAAGTTCTTCAATCATATTGCCTCCTTTGACGCTTCTCTCGCTGCTATATACTCTGATTCACACGTTGAATCAGCCACAGTTACCTGCTTGGAACTTTTCCAAGTCACTGCTCCTCCATTTAGGGTAAAGACCCAACCCGACTGAGAATGGTAGTTGTCCATGTCGGTCTAAAAACCGACATCACTATACCCTCGCACCGTTAAGGCATCACTCCCACCGAGGACTAGAAACCATTCCTTGGTCCTTCGAAGGTACCTAAGTATATTCTTGACTGCGGTCCAATGTGCTTTGCCAGGGATCCCTTGATATATGTTGACCATGCTCAAAGCGAAGGCCACATCAAGGCGAGTACAAGTCATAGCATACATAATTGAGCCAACTACGGAAGCGTATGGTACTCGGCTCATCTCTGCTATCTCGACTTCGGTACTCGGACTTTAAGTCTTACTCAACTTGGCATTACTTTGGATTGGTAACTCCCCTTTCTTGGAATTCTCCATACTAAAACGCTTTAGTACTTTCTCCAAGTAAGTATTCTGACTAAGTCGTATTAGTCTTTTACTTCTGCTTCTCACTATCCTTATTCCCAAAATATAGGCAGCCTCTCCGACGTCCTTCATAGTGAAACACTTCCCAAGCCAGGACTCGACTTCCTGTAGCATCAGGATGTCTTTTCCTATGAGTAGTATGTCATCGACATACAATACGAGGAAGCTAACTATACTCCCACTGGCTTTGACATATACACATGATTCATCCTCGCTACGCAGAAAACCAAAATCTTTGATTTTCTCATCGAAACAAATATTCCATCTGCGAGATGCTTGTTTCAGTCCATAAATGGAATTCTCAAGCTTACACACTCTATTAGGGTGTTTTTCATCGACAAAACCCTCTGGCTGAGCCATGTAAACATCCTCAGCCAACTTCCTGTTAAGGAAACCGATTTTGACATCCATCTGCCATATCTCATAGTCATGAAATGTAGCAATGGTTAGCATCACCCTAATAGACTTTATCTTCGGAACCGGTGAGAAGGTTTCATCATATTCAACTCTGGGAGTTTGAGTGTAACCCTTTGCAACCGATCGCGCCTTATAGGTGTTTTCATTCCCATCCATGTCGGTCTTCTTCTTGAAGATCTACTTGCACCCGACCATCTTACGACCTGGTACATTGTCAATTGAATTCCAAACTTGGTTGTCATACATGTACTGAATCTCGTTGTCCATAGCCTCTTTCCATTTTGCAGACTTTGGGCCTTCCATAGCTTCCTTGTAGCTGTTAGGTTCATCCAAATTTATTAGTGTACTATCACTAATAAACGTATCACCCTCACTTGTTATATCAAAACCATATAAAACAGGCGGAACACTAACTCTACTGGAACGTCTAAGAGGTAAGGACCCTTTAATCGATTCAACCGGAGTTTCCTCCTTGGGTTGAGTGCCAGCGTTAGAGGTTCCTTCATCGCTCAAATCTTGAAGCTTTTCAAGATTGATCTGCCTCCCACTGTCCCCTTGGCTTATGAGTTCTCATTCTCGGAAAACCCGTCTCTTCGCAACGTAGACAACATTGTCACTCGGTCTTATAGAAGAGATATCCAAAGGACTTCTACGGCTAGCCGATGAAAATACACCACTCGCTACGAGGTTCGAGCTTTGTCGTGAGTCACTCGTCTTACAAAAGCCTCGCAATCCCAAACCTTGATATGTGCCAACGAGGGAGCTTTCCCTGTCCACATCTCGTGAAGTGTTTTGGAAACCTTCTTCGTAGGGACTAAGTTAAGGATATGGGCGGCAGTCTCTAAGGCATACCCCTAGAATGAGATAGGTAGCGAAGCACGACTCATCATGGAACGAACCATGTCTATCAAGGTTTGATTACACCTCTCAGCCATACATTCAACTGCGGTGTCCTAGGTGGCGTCAATTGCCAAATGATTACGCATTCCTTGAGGTAGTCGTGAAATTCAAGACTTAGGTACTCTCTACCTCGATCGAATCGAAGCATCTTGATTTTCCTGCCCAACCGATTCACCACTTCTTGTTTAAACTCTTTGAAATTTTCAAAGGTTTCCGACTTGTGCTTGATTAAGTAAACATACCCATATATGCTATAATCATCGGTAAAAGCCACATAGAAGCGGCTCGCATCCCTTGTGGTAGATCTAAAGGGCCCACACACATCAGTGTGTATGAGATCCAATAAACCCTCACCCCTCGCACAAGTGCCAGTGAAGGGTGACTTGGTCATCTTTCCAAGTAAACAAGACTCACACACGTCATCGTCCCTAAGGTCAAATGACTCCAATACTCCATCCTTTTGGAGTTGGGCTATGCATTTCTTGTTGACATGTCCAAGAAGACAATGCCACAAGCATGCTTTATCCAAACCATTGTAAGAATCAATACACAACACATCATTTCCTAAATTATCTACAACCATCACAGTTTCATATATTCCATTACAAGGCAATGCTTCAAAATTGAAAACACCATTAAGACAAGCATTAATAGAATCCTTTTCATTATCAAATGAGTATCTAAAACCTTGTCTATTCAAACCATGAAAAGAAATGATGTTTCTTGCCATATCTGGCGATTAGCAATAATTATTTAAATCTAATCCTATTCCACTACTGAGCACTAAAGAGTAAACTTCGATCTTGGTAACAGGAGACGATCTTTTGTTCCCCATGATCAAATTTATCTTCCCATGCTCCACATCCCTATTTCTTCTTAGGCCCTGCAAATCAGAACAAATGTGAAAACCACATCCTGTATCAAGTACCCAAGAAATAGCATGTGATGAATCATTAGATTTAATAGTGTATATACCTGTGTAGGACGGCTTGATCTTCCCATCCTTGATATCTTCCAAATATTTCGGACAACTTCATTTCTAATGCCCTATTTCGTGGCAGTGGTGGCACTCTGCCTCCTTAGGGTTGGAGTTGGGTTTAGCAGAACCAGCCTTGGTTCCACTAGAAGAGGAGCCATTTTGGGACTTTCCCTTATGGTGGCTCTTTGAGGGAGCCTTCCTCTTCTTACCCTTCCCTTGCCCAATTGCCAGGACTGGGCAGCAGTGGGAGTTGGAGATGATGCAACAGATTTATCTTTGAGGTTGCCCTCAGCGGTCCTCAACAATCCTTGAAGCTTGCTCAAGGTGACCTTGTAACGCCCCGTTCTAAAAGTAATTATTTATGGATTCCCGAGATCAAGAGTAAGGGCGTTTCGGTCTTTTATAGGCAATGGGTTTCATTCGAGAAGGTTTCGGGTTGGGTGTGTTGTTAGAAGTGTAGGGCTTCTCGCCAACTTTATATGGATATAAAGTTGGTTGGGAACGGACTTGGGATAGAGGAGATATTGTAATTTGATGATATTGGCATCAATGGTCCCTAAAGGGGAAAGTTTGACAAAGAAGTCCCATGCATGCTAAGCATGCATGCACGTGGTTCGCTGGGTAAGCCCAGCGTAAGCTGGATGTACACCCAGCGTAATGGAGTAAATGAACGCGGGGTCCCTCGACGCATGCCCAGTGATATTTGCATATTTAGTTCATATTAAATATAGATTTTTTATCATTTATTAGCTAAATTATTGCATATCATGGACAAAAGGTACTTAAAAGTGTTTGAATTATGTTTTCAGTCCAAAAGTGAAGCTCGGAAGCAAAAGGAAGTAGGAGAAGCAGTTGGGAGCTCGGGAATTGAACAAAGAAGAAAACCACCAAAAACAACACCTACTCAGCGAGTAGGGTCGTCTACTCGGTGAGTCCGATCGAATATTCGAGAAGATAAAGACTTAAAGAGTTAGAGACTTATCGCATACGAGGATTAAGATATGGACTCGGCGAGTCGGCAATGGACTCGACGAGTTGGTTCGCATTTATAAAGATAACTTCTCAGATCAACATTATCAATTCTGGAACCCTTCTGGAGAGATTAGCCGCGATTGAAGAGCCAAAAGAACCCTAGAGCACGAAGATACAACCTAGAATCCAATTCCGAAGGAGATTTGAGGCCAAATTTCATCATTCTACTTAATCTTTTGTTTTCCATTATGGCTAGACAATTAGAATTCGTTTATTTGCTGTTATTTACCTCAATCATGAGCTAAAACTCTTAAACTTCTGTTTGGGGATACAAATTGAGACTATGGTATGATTATTGGTAGGATTAATTCAATGTTGGTGATTTTTGTTAGTATTAGCTTGCTAAAGAACCTTGTGTGTGAATGATAATTAATTTTCTGTTAATAGGAAGGTAATTAAATAGTATGAACATCTTTTGATTATCAACCTCATATGTTTATGTGACCACTTTATCATATGTATAGGATTAATGAACACGAAACTAGAATTAATAAGAAAATCAGGTAAATTCATGTGTGAGCTTGTGTGATGACCATCAACAAGAAGTTAACTAAAGGACCAAATTAGTTAACTATTGCAAGTCTAAATTAACCGGAATAATTAATCTAGTGAATTTAATTAAATTAGACAACTGATCACTGTTTGAGTTAGTTTATTCACTAAGGATTAGTGTAGTGAACGCGAATCTAATCACTTGAATCGGTAACCAACAAAAGAGTTAATCCATTGCACTATTACCATAATATCAACCATAGGATCAATTGAGTTGAACTAAACAGAAGTCCTTCTCATTATTGAATCTAGTTAATTCTTTTCTTTTTTAGTTTTTAATTTAAGTGATAGTTAGTAAGTTTCTAGTCTTGTAAAACTAGAGAAAACCTCTACTTATTAATTAATTTAGATAGAATTAGTTTTTAGTTTTAATTTACCGTTCCCTGTGTTCGATACCCTACTTATTTAGCTATACCATAATTGATAGGTCCACTGCCTTTGTGTGTTTATTTTATAATTAAAAGTAGGTTTAAAACTAAGTGAGTTTACACACATCAAGTTTTTGGCGCCGTTGCCGGGGAACGTTTCTAAATTAGCACTAAATTCTAGTTTAATCGATCCTTTGTGTGGGATTTATGTTACACAAAGTTAATTCTTAGGTAATTTAATAATTAGTATAAGTTTTAATAAAAAAATTCGTTTTTAAAAGTAGTTAGAAATTTTTTCTGTTTTTGCCTTCAACTCGCCGAGTGCACTCGTGCCGACTCGGCGAGTTCATCGCTGATTCACAGTTTTAATTTTTATTTATCTTTTGTTCTTTTTATGCGTTTTTTTGTTTTGTTTATAGTTGTTTCATGACCCGAGGATCTGATACACCTCTGGTCCTCCTCTCGAAGACCCGGAATCCGCGTTACGGAGGAGCAAAGGATAAGCCGTTGGAGAATCCGCTTCTTCAAAGAATTCGCCACTAAAGAACCTCAAGTCCGTCTTCAGCAAGAAGAGGAGCAGAAAATCAGGAGCATCCAGTGCCTCTTTGACAATCGAAGACCCAATTAAAGAAGACACCGAGTACGAGATCGAGGAAGATGAAGAACCCATATACGAGCACGAATCCGATTTTGAAGACGATTTAGCTATCACTATGGCTAATATCGATGAAGTCCCCATGGGGGAATGGAAGAACAGGATGCACGATGACACTGGCCCGGGACTTGTGCAGCCCGCAATTCCCGATACCGCTACTTTCGAGCTAAAGGGTCATATCCTTGCCCAACTCAAGGAGATTCCCTTCTATGGAAAAGACCACGAAGATGCCTACAAGCACTTGGATGAAGTAAATGATGTGGCTGACTACTTCAATGTACCAAATGTGCCACGCGAGACCCAGCTATTTCGCATGCTTCCAGTCACATTCAAGGGTGCTGCAAAGGATTGGCTCAAGTCACTTCCCACCGGGTCTATGACAACCCAACGTTTAATCCCTTATATAATTCCGTTTCCACTAACGGAATACGCCGTTTTATAAAAGGTCCCGTAATTTGGAGTCGTCAAATAAATAGATATTCATTTATTTAACTATATTTCATGTGATCATTACCATAGTAAATTAAATATAACCCGTTAATGTTATTTACATTTAATGGAATAAAGTTATATTATTCAACCACTTAACCCGGGTAAAAAGTTTAACCCCGTTAAGCTTTAGCATCGGGTAGTCGTATATCGGGTGCAACACCTGAGACCTATATAAAGGAAATGTAACACCACTTGGAAGCTTTTTACCACTCAAACACTCTCTCTCACTACTTTCTCTCTCTAGACTCGTTTTCGACTCCAAAACCGCAAATTCCAGCTTCCAAACGTAAGATCTTCCTCCCTAACTTGTTCTAAACATGCATCATAGTGGTTATAGCTCAAAAATCGTGTGAATGGGACATGAACAAGGAGTTTACGGCCTAAGAAGCTCCTTAGGCCGTAAACACCCAAAAGTTGGCCAAAAGTCCCAAATTTCCTTCTTTTAAGCTTGAATATTAGTTAGGGATTTTACCTAGGAGTGTTTGAGCATCAAAAACATGACATTTAGGGCATTAAAGAGAGTTTACGGCCCAAGCACATGCTTAGGCCGTAAACACCCTTTTTCCATGTAAAAATGCCCCAAAACCCTTCCAATGCATGTTTAGGCTTGAGATATGATTTTAGGAAATACCATTTCGATTTTGAGGCCATTAAACATCACATTTTGAGGGGTAATTTAGAGTTTACAGCCCAAGCACAATCTAGGACCGTAAACTCCCTCAAACCTCACCAAATGAGGGTTTAAACCCCCTAATTAGCCCTAGACCTTCACTAGAAAATTAAAGGGATTGATTTAAGGGCTTTAACATCAAATTTGGGGAGTGAACAAGAGTTCACGGCCAAGCCATGAGGCTTACGGCCGTAAACTCCCAAGGAGTGGCCTTTGGTCCATAAACTCTTGGACCCCCCTTAGTACCCCTTTTGGCCTTGTACAATCCCCGAGAACCACTTCTAATCCATAAGACCTCGAATCAATATAGAATATGTAAAAGTCTTTAAATAAAAGTATAAGTGGCTAATTTCTTGTAAAACATATATATCACATGTTAATAGGGACTTAAAAGGTGTACAAGTCCTAAATTGACACCAAACGCGCAACCGACACTTTCACCCGGTTTACCCGATTTACTCAATTTCAGGTGAGTTCATACCCATTTAATGAACCTTTCTAATGTTTTCATATGTTTTGGGGGGGGATACAAGTCAAATATACATTTTTATAAAAATCAATCACATGTGATTTACTATCCGTAGTTCAAATCACATGTGATTTATCACTATGCTTTATAAAAGAACTTTACGCTTTCAAAACTACTTTGGAAAAATAAACTATTTTCTAAATGTTGTCTTTGGTCAATATTTTTATTAAATTACTTTTCTTATAAAATGTATCTACACTAATATATTTATATAAGTAAGACTTGAAGGACTTAGGACCGATAGCTCGCCTTATTTCCTGTTCTTGTTTGATGTGGGCTTAGGGTATTTGTTATCCGTCCGACTGTCGTTGATTTCTTAGTTATATATCATGTATATTGGTGTTAGATACGAGCATTTTCATCTCATTCGATGCCTATATTACTTAATTGCCAAGAACCATACACACTAAGTTAACTATAATAGGTATAGTTAAGGTCACTAATACTTGTTACCGCTACTACTATACATACTATAATTCATACTATTACAAAACGATACGCGAATACGAGAACACACTATGAACTACATAAAAGACTACTACACTATATTACAAGAGAAAGCACTAATCCGGAAGATAACACACTAAATCTCTACAAGATACTCTACGCGCTACATACTGTGACCAGAGCTTTCCGGAAGGAAGGCAACGCTACATGTATAGATCTATACGGGGCAGACACTATTAGATCCTGACTGTTAACTTCAGTCCGAGCCAAGCAGGCCCAGGGATGGCACTACTTCACTACACTATGTATGACCGGGAAGGTCATGGGATCCTCTATTACTCACACTATTGGTCACATAAAAGGAATACCCAATATCCACACTAAAATACTAAGACTAAAGTCTCAGTTAATATCCCGAAGTAAAATAAGTATCTATTAATAATGGAAGTTCGCACCACTATCACTGTCAACAGGCATAACTTTTCTTTTACCTACACTACACACTGGAGATTTAGTACCACACTTTTACAACAAACAGTTTTCAATGATAAAACTTACATGCAACTTAGAGTTTTTCACTTACGATGTGTTTTCTGGAAAATATAGGATTTTCTAGAGTTTTCTACTACTTATAAATGTAAATTACAGTTTTTCACACTACATGTTCCAACACATTTTATACAAAATTCACATTAAATTCTTATGAACTCACTAGCTTTATGTTGATACTCGTTTTCAAAATAACTTGTATCCTCAGGTCAAAGATAGACAGATATAGGTGCAACATTTTGGAGAAGATGGAGCATACAAGATCCATCTCTTATTTTTGTATTACTTTTGGTGCCTATTGAAACTTTACAGAATACACTTGTAATTAAACTCACTATGTAATGAAATGTTTGTATGTTTCTTGTTTTTACTATTATGCAATTGTGATGATACTGTACATGACGTCCTCCACCCCGAAACGTATTCCGCCGTTATTGGTTTTGGGGTGTGACAGGGTCGGTCACCACATGGGCTAAGATGAAAGAAGAGTTCATAGACCACTTTTGCCCGCCTTCCAAAATAGCCAAGTTGAAGAAAGTCATTGCCAACTTCGAGCAACAACCCGGAGAATCTCTTTATGAAGCTTGGGAAAGGTACAAAGGTCTTCTTAGAAATTGCCCACACCATGACCTCAATAGCCAACAAGAGGACTCCATCTTCTATGATGGAGTCAATGTCACCACAAGGCAATTGCTCGATTCACAAGGCCCGCTCACGAAGAAGGCACCCCCCGTAATCAAGGGGTTAATTGAAGAATTCTCTAAGCATTCTAGAGAATACCACAATCCAAGAAATGAAGTAAGTCGGGGGGTAGTGAACTCGGCAAATGATGGCATGGCGGTGATGATGGCTAAGCTCGATAATTTAGATAGAAGAATGACAAAAATGGATCAAACAATCCATGATATTTGAGTTGGATGCGAGAACTGTAGAGGGCCTCATCTCACGAAGGATTGTGACTTGGATGAAAATGGAAACAAGAAAGCTTAAGTGTTCTACTCAAGCGGCGATCGATACGACGAGAATTGGCGGAAACCGAAGAAGGAATGGCTCCCATATGAAGAGTACAAGAAGGCTAAAAAGGAGAAATACAAGCAGAAAGAGAGGGGATTTTATCAAAAGGAAGAACCGGTAATGGAAAAGAAAGCCGATTTAGAAGAGATGTTCGCTAGATTTATAGTTGCGTCCGAGAAAAGACATAATGATCATGATGCTGCAATACAAGAGACTAGAAATATGCTAAGGAATCAGCAAGCATCCATTCTCAACATTGAGAAACAGCTAGGACAACTTGCACATCAAGTGAACGATAGAAGACCGGGTCAACTTCCAAGTAACACCGAAAATAATCCGAGAATGGAGAATGTGAACGTTGTGACTTCCATCTATGAAGAAATTTTCACACCTGCACATAAGATCTCCAAGGTGAATACAGAAAAGGCAGAAGAGTCGGCTCCAGCTAAACCTTACCAGACTCTCCGAGTCCCTCTAATGGACTCGACGAGTCCACGCGCTGATGACAAAACTTTTATTCCCTCAAAGCCCTACAATCCCCCTTTGTCATTCCCAATCAGATCCATGCCTGGTGAAAAGGTTAGAGCGTATAAAGCTTTCATGGAGCATGTTCGAGCCCTTCAAGTCAACATTCCATTTGTGGAAACAATGCTTCAAACGCCCAAGTACTTTAACTTGCTAAAGGGTCTCTTTGATGCTAGAAAAGATTTAGCTGAAGTCGCAGAGATAGTATTGAGTGAGCTACCAGAAAAGAAGGGCGATTCGGGGAGCATCATAATTCCTTGCCAATTTGGAAATGTACCTACCACTCAAGCGTTGACCGATTCGGGTGCAAGTATCAACTTAATGCCCTTTTCTTTCTTCAAGAAGCTGAATTTACCGGGGCCAAGGCCTGTTACTATGAAGATCCATTTGGCGGACAAGACGACTATTCAACCAAGAGGTGTTTATGAAGATCTCCTCATTAAGGTCGACAAATTTATTTTTCCCGTGGACTTTGTGGTACTTGATATGGAAGAAGACCCTGAAATTCCAATCATTTTGGGGAGATCATTTTTGAACACCGCATGCACATTGATAGATTTATGCGAGTCCATACTAACGTTGAGGGTAGGAGACGAGTCAGCGGTGTTTAAAGCTTTACCAGAGATCAAGCAAGAAGAAGGAGGAAAAGAAGAAATCTCATTCATTGATTTGGATGATGAAATACTTCAAAGAAAACTTGCACTTTTGCAAGAAGAAGATCCAAATAAGTTTTTTCTATCCTCTGGAGGTAATGAAGATGTTGAAAATTACCTGGAGGAGATAGAGAAGCTGCTGAAAGGAACCGATTCGGAAAACACAGTGGAAAGTGAGGAATACGATCCGACTCGCCGGGTCACTTTCCTTGACTCGACGAGTCTAATCGAAAATCTCAACATTTTGGACAATTTAGATCTGCTTCTTACCAGCTCTCTGCATGTTTTGGACAAGAAGATTTTCCCTAATTCTTTAGAAGATCAAGCAGCAGAAGGAGGAATGGATGGTGATTTTCAACATGTTCAAGTAGCATGCCTTAACACGATAATGCAAGATGATGAAGACAATCCACTTGAAGAGGAGGAAAGCCTTATAGAAGAGAAAAATGCAAGGAGAGATGATGTTGATCAACCATTCTTTACCAAGCCTCGAGCCCGAGTTTTCACCAATTATGAAGTAATTCGATTTACGAAAAAGGAAGTGCAAAAGAGGGTGCAAGAGAATGGGGTAAAAAAGAAGAAGGTGAGGAAAAGGGAATTTCATGCAGCTGAGGATGATGCTATAAGGAAGAAGAAAGAAGACTTGAGACGAGCTTACAAGAAGAAGATACACACTTACAAGACGAAGTACAAACCACAAAAGATTGGGCGTGCGTTCCCGATGCAGGAAAATGAAGAAACGTAGATGGGAAGGAGTCCAGCTAACGACTCCTTAAATAGAAGCGCTTGGCGGGAGGCAACCCGTTATTAGAGTTTGATTTCTTTCATTTTTTTCTTTTTAGTTTGATTTTCATTTTTAGGATTTTATTCATCTTCCAAATCATCAGACATGACTGCTTGAGAGTGCGTATGGGCTAAGTGTGGGGTGGAATGAGTTTTTAATAACAAAATGATATGATTTTCTGAATTGTTTGCAAGTGACTCGCTGAGTCTGACCCTGACTCGACGAGTCTATTCATATTCCAGATGAGTATAAATTCGCGACCAGACTCACCGAGTCTGACCCTGAATCGACGAGTCGGTTTTATTTACAGAAAAAAATTAATTTAAAATGAATTTTTACAACTGGTAACTAGGTTTTTTAACCCTAATGAAATCAGTTTCCCCCCATCACTCGTCGTGCGCCCCCATTTGTGTTCTCTCTCAAGCATTCATCAAACTCTTCACTCCTTCTTCAAGATTTTCGATTTTTGTCACCAAAGGTACTTAATTTCTTCCTTAATTCTGTTAAAGCCATGATTTTTAGATGATCTAGGGTGTCGATTTCATAGAATACCCGATCTTGAAGTTTAGTGAATTTTTAGGGTTTTGATTTAGTATTAATTATGTTGTTTTGGATGGTTATTTCTCCTTTAATACATCTTAGAAACATCCCTGGACAAAACCCTTGAAGAAATTTTGAGTTTTCATGGTCGAATTTCGATCGACTCGTCGACTGACTCGCGCAGTTCATACAACTCGCCGAGTCGTTCATGGACTCGACGAGTCCAGTCGGGGACCCAGCTGTAATCTGTTTTGATGATTTTCTATGTTTTCTGGGTTGTGTGTTCTTTGTTTTGCAGGGAAAATGTTTCATAGGGGTCAAAGCTCAAGTGGACACCAAGGAGATTTTCCTTGGTTGAATTTTCCTCAAATTGAATCGGCTTCAATAATGACAAGATGGAAGAAGAAGTTGGCTGAGGTCAGAAAGAAGGAGATTTATGTACCCAACAGGGTTGATTGGTATTGGTTGCAAAATGTTCGGTATGAGGAGGAGTTAGCACCTTATCTTTTGAAGGAATTTACATACGAGGGGGAGACGATGATTTGTGATGGATGGAGCCGGGTTTTTAGAATTCAAGAACCGTTGTACCGGGAGCTTTGCTGGGAATTTTTCTCCATGGTGTCTTTCCGTGGAGGAGATGATTGCTACCACCCATCGAGTTTCAGTTTTTGCCTTGGGGGCGAGTTCCATCAATGCTCCGTTATTGATCTTGCCTGTCGGTTGGGGATTTACGACCGACCATTGGTCTCGACTGCTATTTTTCGCGCCTTTTTGGAGAACTCTCATAAGGTGTTCCCCGATGGTGTTATGAGTATGGGTTGGTGGAATACAATCGCCAACAAGTTATACATTCCGAAATCGGCCCAAGAAGGAAGTATTAGGTCACCCACGCACCGTCTCATTCACCACCTGATTTCCACCACCATCAATCAACGGAAGGATGACGACAAGGTGTCCAACCTCGATGTCTTTTCCCTTTGGAGCATCATCACACCCAACACCTTTTGCAACATTCTGTGGTGTTTGGCTTCTTATTTTTCGTAGGGTGCGGTCAAGGATCGCAAAATCTCGAAAATTAATGCTGGCATGTTCGTCACCCGGCTAGCCAACTCATTTGGGTTGATGACCCGTGGTGCATGGAATTTGATGACGATGATTCCTACCCCCTCCATTTAATCCCATTCTTTTTTCAGAGGGTGAGAATTATTGAGGATTATGGTGGTGGTCATTATGCTATCGCGCATGATGACCCGGTGGTTGGTCCCGAGGCGCCGGGAAGGAGGGTTTGGTCGAGGCGAGAGCGAGACGTGGAGGAGGAATCGCCGGTAATTCCGGTGGATAATGATGAAGTACCAATGGACTGGTATAATGTTGAGATGAGGAGAATGCAAGATCAAATGGCGAGGAGTCTCAATTTTAGCAATGAGTCCAACATTCGGCTTTTTGACCACTTCCATATTCCGCATATTGATGGGGGTAACTTCCCATACATTCCATCTTAGGATGAGGTGATTAATGCAAGGAGGATTGACGCTAGTGGAAGTGGAGCTGCTCATGGCCATGATGATGAGGAGGAGGATTAGTTTTTTTTATGCTTTGTTGAACAATTTATTTTATTTTTGTTTTGTTTGGTGTGTTTGAATTTTTAGTTAAGACTTTTATTTTTATGCTTGATGTTTAATTTTTCTTGATGACTTTCAGATTTTGGAGTAGGAATGCTTGCATAAAAGGGTCTAGAGTTTGAGAGAGAAAGAAAAATATAAAGAGTGGAAAAGAGTCAAGAAAGGGTGGAGTTTAGAGTTAAGGTGTCGAGTCCGGTCCTGAGGGACATGAGTGAATGAGTCTAGACGTTATGAGAAGTTTTGAAGATTTATCAAAAGATGGAACAAATGCAGAATGTAAATTTTTCCACCCAGCGGTCTACTCGCCGAGTGCACTTAACTGACTCAACGAGTCGCTTTGTATTTTGACACCTTCGAAGCTGTCCGCGACTATACTCGACGAGTCGTTTATATGACTCGGCGAGTCAATCAATTTTATGCCAACAAGACTGCTGATTTGATGCTGTTAAATATACCACTTGACCATTTTTCTTCCCTATCGATTCTTGAAGAGTTTACACTATTTTTCCTGCCTATTTGGAGCTGCCTACATGTGATTTGATGCCCAAGACGTGGATGAGCCATTTCTATGTCTAAAGTCAATTGAAGATGGAGTTGAAGAATAGAGATATCGACCTAGCGACTGCTATCCCAGGGGAGTTTGTTCCAATTTCCTTTTTATTTTATTGTTCTTTTTCATGCATAATATGCAATGGGGACATTGCATAAATTAAGTGTGGGGTAGGGGGTTGGTTACATCTTAGTAAATGTAGAATCTTAATTTAGGTCTAATTTAAAAAAAAAAAATTGCATACCAAAAATGTGACTTAGGGATTAATTTAGGAAATTTTGGTAAAAAATAATTAGGATTCCATGTTAGAGTTATGTTGATGATTGCATGAAAACTCAAATGTTTAGTTAAGCCTATATACGTTCTAGTGCATTTGTTGCGTCCTTATTCCAGTGAAATCATGGGACAAAAACACTACCTTGCTTAGCCCGAAGGATGCAATATGTTTAGCATCGTGTACCAGAAATATATCCGGGAAAATTATTATAGTTAGCCAATAAAGGTTGAGGTTGAGCGCCCCTGCTTAAGCATGTAGGATTTTGAGTGAAAAAAGTGAGGTACATGTAAAAAAAAAGAGAGAGAATTACAAGAAAAGTTTGAAGAATTTTGGAGCAACTAAAGTGAAGATCAAAAGATCAAAATTCCAAGAAATTCAAAAGTTGAAGATACCAAAAATCAAACAACAAAGGTGGTGAGTTCAAAGAAATCAAAGATCAAATTATCAAGGAAGTGAAGAATTCAAAAGAGCTCCATAGTGGTATCATAAATTGTAATTCTAGATTATGTATGCTTGGGTTGCTCAACTAAAAATAATTTGAGGGTAGGAGGTTTTATGCGGATGGATTCAGAGGGATGCATAAAATAAGCATTTTTCGGGATAAGTAGGCGAATGTTTATGAGGATTGTGAGTATTTGGAGTATGGGGGTATTTAGGAAAAATTTTAGACACAAATGTATGCATTGCGGTCTTAACATAATGGTTGGGTTAGATTGGAGTTGTCATATGCGATTCTAATGTGCTAAAATTCAGTTTTGCTTGGGGGCAAGCAAAAGTCAAGTGTGGGGTATTTTGATATTTGCATATTTAGTTCATATTAAGTATAGATTTTTTATCATTTATTAGCTAAATTATTGCATATCATGGACAAAAGGTACTTAAAAGTGTTTGAATTATGTTTTCAGTCCAAAAGTGAAGCTCGGAAGCAAAAGGAAGCAGGAGAAGCGGTTGGGAGCTCGGGAATTGAACAAAGAAGAAAACCACCAAAAACAACACCTACTCGGCGAGTACGGTCGTCTACTCGGCGAGTCCGATCGAATATTCGAGAAGATAAAGACTTAAAGAGTTAGAGACTTATCGCATACGAGGATTAAGAGATGGACTCGGTGAGTCGGCAATGGACTCGACGAGTCGGTTCACATCTATAAAGATAACTTCTCATATCGACATTATCAATTCTGGAACCCTTCTGGAGAGATTAGCTATGATTGAAGAGCCAGAAGAACCCTAGAGCACGAAGATACAACCTAGAATCCAATTCCGAAGGAGATTTGAGGCAAAATTTCATCATTCTACTTAATCTTTTGTTTTCCATTATGGCTAGACAATTAGAATTCGTTTATTTGCTGTTATTTACATCAATCATGAGCTAAAACTCTTAAACTTCTGTTTGGGGATACAAATTGAGACTATGGTTTGATTATTGGTAGGATTAATTCAATGTTGGTGATTTTTGTTAGTATTAGCTTGCTAAAGAACCTTATGTGTGAATGATAATTAATTTTCTGTTAATAGGAAGGTAATTAAATAGTATGAACATCTTTTGATTATCAACCTCATATGTTTATGTGACCACTTTATCATATGTCTAGGATTAATGAACATGAAACTAGAATTAATAAGAAAATTAGGTAAATTCATGTGTGAGCTTGTGTGATGACCATCAACAAGAAGTTAACTAAAGGACCAAATTAGTTAACTATTGCAAGTCTAAATTAACCGGAATAATTAATCTAGTGAATTTAATTAAATTAGACAACTGATCACTATTTGAGTTAGTTTATTCACTAAGGATTAGTGTAGTGAACGCGAATCTAATCACTTGAATCGGTAACCAACAAAAGAGTTAATCCATTGCACTATTACCATAATATCAACCATAGGATCAATTGAGTTGAACTAAACAGAAGTCCTTCTCATTATTGAATCTAGTTAATTCTTTGTTTTTCTAGTTTTTAATTTAAGTGATAGTTAGTAAGTTTCTAGTCTTGTAAAACTAGAGAAAACCCCTACTTATTAATTAATTTAGATAGAATTAGTTTTTAGTTTTAATTTATCGTTCCCTGTGTTCGATACCCTACTTATTTAGCTATACCACAATTGATAGGTCCACTGTCTTTGTGTGTTTATTTTATAATTAGAAGTAGGTTTAAAACTAAGTGAGTTTACACGCATCACCCAGCGTACGCCTATCATCCATAAACCCTAATATTTCGGGTGCGGAGGCTATTTAAACAACTTTAAGAGCTCATAACCCTCCCAAACCCTAGCCTCCACTGTTTAGAGCCGTTTTCCCCAAAACCTAGCCAACTTCTTGAGTGTGTGTGAGCTTTTGAAGTGAATTTGGAGTGTTCTGAGAAGAAGGTGTTGCATATAGTGAGTAGAGGAAGAAGTCCAACGTGTAGATCTAAAGTTTTATGGTGGTTCAAGAGCTCCTAAAGGTATAAAGCTTCTTGTTTGACATCTATTTTGTGTAGATCTGAGTATGGTGAAGTTTTGACACCATTCTTGTCCCAAAAACCCCCTATTATGATGCATGATGTGCTTTGGTTAAGATGAGCTGTCCTTTCATTCCATTGGAGAGATATTGAGTAAGAAAAATGAGGTCCCAATGGCTTTGGTTGTCCCATTTAAGAAGTAGGAAGGTCTTAATGGGTTAATACCTTGAGTTAAGAGCTTTATGGACGTTCAAAAGGATAAAGATTGAGACTTTATGAGTCCTAGGCCCTTTTTGTCACTGGATCTAGCATATGGACTTAAGTGCTTAAGCCATTAAGCACATGGAAGGATTTTTGGTCCAGACGAGCGTACGCCTCGCGTACCAGAGGAGTACGCCCAGCGTACGCCCTCTGTTGGGTTTTCAATTTTGGGCCTTGAGTAATTGGGCTGTATATGGGCTAGCTGGGCTTGGGTCGTGACTGAACAGTATGGATGGAGTAAATTGGACCCAATAATTATTATGGACCTTGGATCTTGGCCCGTTTGGAAAGGTGGGCCCAATTTAGTAAATTGGGCCAATATTGGGCTTTGCATGAGGATTCGGTTTTGGGTCTTGGACCAATAAGAGGATAATGGACTTAATGAGTGTTGTGGGCACTTGGCCTAGAAAGTCATGATGGATTCTAATGTGATGATTTGCATGTAATAGTTAGGATTTCCGGTGAATCAACAGTCAGAGATTTGCAGGATTTCGGCAGTTGAAAGGTGAGTTATCCTCACTGTACTCAATGGTCTAAGGCACCAAGGCCGGCCCTTTTAATTGTTATTTAGAGCTTGTTATGTTATGTGATGATATGCTTGCTAGTATCCTAGTAGATATGATAGTGATATGAGGATATGCCTTGTTAGCTTAGTATCCTAGATAAATGGATAGTTGTGTGATGGCTATTTCTGTTGGATCAGCGCCCTGGTAGTTGGATAGTAGTTATTTATAGATCTGTATTTGGTCTTGCCTTATGTACGCTGGTAGGAGGTTACCTCCGGGTCATATATGTTGAGTAGTAGCAGAGGGTATTCCATCCCGGTAGGATGATACGGCCCTAGTATGTTAGTTATGTAGAGTATTCTTGTAACATCCCGAAATACAAGTAAAGCTATTTAACCCTTCTCTTTTTTCAAGTTGTCAAGTTTAGCCCTTGAGTGAATTTTGTAGCAAATGAGTACGTTGGGCGTACTGCGGAGTACGTTGCACGTACTCATGCGCTTAATTTGGATGTGGACTCGCCTAGGTACGCTGGGCGTACCTAGGGTTACGCTGGGCGTAGGGGGCCCAGATGCAAACCCTAATATTTGGCTTAAGCACTATATAAGGGATGCTAAGGCTCATTCCTCAGCCACCATATCAAAGAGTGAAACCCTAACAGAGCCTTCCTTCGTCCTTAAGCTTGTGTGTGAGTGTTTTGAGCTAAAAGTGCCTTGGTGTGTTAGTGAAGAAGAATGAGAGGAGCTTGTGGAGGCTAGGGCTTGAAGTGCAAGTTTGGATCTGAGATCTTCAGAGGAAGGAGCTTCATCTAGAGTTATAAAGTTCAAAACTTTCCTCTTTATTTTGGTTTGGTGTTGCATGGACCATTTCTAGGGTTAAAAGTCCCAAAGGTGGACAATTTATGAGTGTAAGGGGCTCCATGGACCTAGATCTGTCCCATTTCAGTGATGTTTGTGTTATAGATCAATAAAAATCCCAACTTGGTCGTTGTTTTGGGGTCATGCATGAGTTATGAGCTTTTCTAGGGTTAGAAATGGAATGTTATGGGTGTTAGTGCCTTGTCCAGCCATGCAAAGGCTTAAAGTCACCAACTTTATGGATTAAGAGGCTTAGAAATGGTCAGATCTAGAAGTTGGATGCGTGTCTTAACTGTTTAAGACCCCAAGAGCTAAGGAGTCTGAAACTGGGAGTTATGCGGGGCGTAATCCCAGTACGCGCGACGTAGGGTGTCGCGTTCCCTGTTTCTGTGAGGTTGTCGGGTACGCCCAGCGTATAGGTTTGGTACGCACAGCGTGACCCGGAGAGTTGAATTTTAGGGTTTGGTCTACTTTAGGGTCTTTAAGCCATGAGAGGGGTAAAATGGTCTTTTACCCTTCTGAGAGTGCTAAGAGAGGCAATAGTCCAGCCTTGAGAATGGTATTAATTAGAGTGCTTATT
This sequence comes from Lactuca serriola, assembly GCF_051521515.1. Lineage (NCBI taxonomy): Eukaryota > Viridiplantae > Streptophyta > Magnoliopsida > Asterales > Asteraceae > Lactuca > Lactuca serriola. The sequence continues at coordinate 8,464,096 of NC_136416.1, forward strand.
CCATGTGATTAGGCGGAGGCTAGATCAGGTTATACCAAGTTCGAGATTACCGAGTCACCCGAGGTGAGTCTTCTCAGTATACTGTACATGGAAGGGTACCTATGTGTGACCGAAAGGTCTTATATGCTATGAGATATATGTGCCATATGCCGATATGTGATATGAATGTGTTATGTATGATATGTATGATAAGGACCGGAAGGTCAAGATGATATGGACCGGAAGGTCGAGAGGACATGGATCGGAAGGTCAGGAGGTTACGGGCCGGAAGTTCGATACGGGTAGGACCGGAAGGTCTACCGGGATTTGGGACGGAACTCCCCTGAGACACACGGACCGAAGGGTCCCACAGAGTTATGGCCTGGAAAGGTGTATGTGTTATATGTGGTATTTTGGGGAACTCACTAATCATTTATGCTAGCGAGGACCGTGGGAAGGCGCCGACATGATCCGTACAAACTGAGAGGATTTATGTATTTGTGATATTTTGAGATTCTGGGATTTGTTTATTACGATGACATTGGATACAGTTGTTGGATATTGTTTTTAATTAGTGATTGAAAATATGATTTAAAAATGAAAATTTGTGTTGAAAATTTTGTCATTACAAGTTGGAATCAGAGCCTTGGTTTGAGGGATTAGGGTGCAACTTCGGATGTATCTGGACTCAAACTGAGGATTTGTGAAAGTTTTTCATAAAATAAACAATTTTTCTAAGAGAGTAAAGGATTTTGGAAAAAGGCAGAACGGAGCAGTATGTACGATCAGTCAGCGCCCAAACGGTGATTTCCCAAAATACCCGTACATTATGTGTTATGAGATATGTTATGATATGATATGCATGCTAGAGTAGGCTAGGTATTCATATTAGGACTAGAGTGGCCTGATTTGTGATGCCTTAGCCTAGGAAGATTTCTGCTGCTATTAGATGCTTGAGAGTGAGTAGGCAGCAGTAAGGAGCTTATGAGAGGTTTAGCGAAGGGTAGCCTATGCTAGCGAGATGTAGAGTACTTGTGAACTGGGATCCAAGGAGGAGGACTTGGGATGAATACTGATGCGGTGTGGACGGTAGTATAAGGTCCCGTACTACCGAAGACACCGTATCAGTATGCAGTCCAAGTAAGAATCCTTAGGGTACTAGGGAACAAGTAGGGATGTGTTATCGAGTGCGGGTATGCTCGAGCGGGTCTCTGATATATTATGTTGTATTTTAGAGAGACATCATGGTTGGGACACGTCACACACCTGAGAGCAGTGGTGTTGGCGAGGAGGAGATCCGCAGGTTAATTCATGAGGAGGTGGTTGCTGCCATCCGAGTCGAGATTCCGGAGATGTTTGGGTCTATAAGACTACCTTGATTGAGACTTTCGATGAGCAGTATGCAGCAGTGACTAAGGTTGCGGCTGCGGCAACTACTACAGTTGTAGCTGCTGCCAGGCCTCAGGGAGGTGACTCGTTGTTGTTTCGGGAGTTCAGCAACATGAAGCCACCATAGTTTGATGGGACGCAGGATCCGATTTGCGATGAGATGGATTTCTTATATAGAGGGATGCTTCTACACGTGTTCATGTCCGGAGCATCTGAGGGTACGGTTCGCGCTGAACCAGCTTCGCATGGGAGCAAAGGACTGGTGGAAGTTCGTGACGTCGAGCTTCACTCTTGTGGAGATTTCTGAGGTGACCTGGAAGAGGTTCACCACCATGTTCAGAAATGAATATGTTCCCCCAGTGGAGAGGGAGCGGTTGGATCAGGGGTTCTTAACCCTTAAGAAGGGTACTGATTTGGTTACTGTGGTAAATAGGGAGTTTCATGAGAGGGCGATATTCTGCCCTGAGCAGGTGTCTACCGAGCAGGCACACATGAGCCGATATTTGAGCATTCTGAGGAGGGATATTCGGGAGTTCGTATCGAACTTGAATTAGCATTCTGAGGAGGGATATTCGGGAGTTCGTATCGAACTTGAATTACCGGACATTTGCTGAGCTTCAGCCAAATGCCCGGAAGAGGGAGATAGAGTTGGAGACTCAGGTCAGGGAGGAGGCCGAGTCTCAGGGGATGGATCAGCGGCCGGTATAGTCTCAGCCGGCAGCCAAGCGGGCAAAGCCCGCCGGTTCGAGATCTAGAGGCCAGAAGGGCCGCACTTGCGGAAAGTGCGGCAAGGGACATGACGGGGTTTGTCGATCGGGTGCTTGCTACAAATGTGGCAAGGAGGGGCATATAGCCAAGGATTGCCCCAAGGGATTCAAGGTTTGCTTTCATTGCAACCAGACGGGCCATCGGAAGGCCGAGTGTCCGCAGCTACGGGGGACAACACAGGGAGAACAACATGGATCTGCCCCTGCCGTCGTACGGGCTAGTGAGGTTCGGCCGGTGAAGGCCGAGGCACCGAAGGCTCGTGGGAGAGCCTTTCAGTTGACAACGGAGGAGGTCCGTGCAGTGCCCGATGTCATGGCTGGTATGTATTCTTTCATTTATTTATGTTGATTTTGAGGTGTTGTGCTTATATTATGATATGCGTAGGTACTTTTCTTGTGAATTTTGTACCTGCTTTGGTGTTATTTGACTCGGGTGCGAGTCGGTCATTTGTTTCCTTGGCATTTAGTCAGCACATCAGTATCTGACGAGTCGACCTCTACGAGTTTCTATAGCTGAGGAGCGAGTGGTGTATGCTACGGATGTGATTCGAGGATGTATACTCGTTATCTTCGGTGTGGAGTTCCCGATAGATCTGGTCCCGATTGCAATGGGGGACGTGTGTGTCATAGTGGGCATGGATTGGTTGAGCCGATTTAGGGTTGTTATAGACTGCGAGCGTTAGTTGGTGACGATGCGAGACCCTAGTGGGGGAGTACTTATGGTGTACGGCGAGGGTACCCGATGTGGGTCAGCATTTTGTTCGGCTGCCAGAGCGAGGCAGAGTTTGTGGCAGGGTTGCAGCGGGTTTGTAGCCTATGTGATGGACACACGAGTGGCCGCTGGGAGGCCAAGTTTGATTGATGAGGTTCCGATAGTATGCGAGTTCCCAGATGTTTTTCCCGAGGAATTGTCGGGTGTGCCTCCCGAGAGGCAGGTAGAGTTCCGTATCGATTTGGTTCCGGGGGTAGCGCCTATCACCAAGGCGCCTTATCGCCTTGCGCTGCCAGAGATGCTGGAGTTATCATTGCAGCTTCAGGAGCTGCTGGGGAAGGGGTTTATTAGACCGAGTAGCTCACCATGGGGAGCGCCGATCCTTATTTTCAAGAAAAAGGATGGTTCACACCGGATGTGCATTGATTACCGGGAGCTGAACAAGTTGACGGTCAAGAACTGTTATCCTTTACCGAGGATCGACAATTTGTTCGATCAATTGCAGGGGGGCGTCTTGGTTCTCCAAGATAGACTTGAGGTCGGGATATCATCAGATGAGAGTTCGGGATGAAGATATCCAGAAGACGGAGTTTAGAACTCGTTATGGGCATTACGAGTTCGTGGTGATGCCTTTTGGGCTCACCAATGCACCGACAACATTCATGGATCTGATGAACAGGGTGTGCAGGCCGATTCTGGATCGGTCGGTGATCGTGTTCATTGATGATATTTTGGTGTATTCAAGATCTAGAGAGCAGCACGAGGAGCATCTGAGAGAGATTCTCGGGGTATTGAGGTCGGAGAGGCTTTTCGCCAAATTCTCCAAGTGTGATTTTTGGTTACGAGAGGTCCAGTTCTTGGGACACCTCGTTAACCAGGATAGGATATTGGTCGATCCGGCCAAGATTGAGGCGGTTATGAGATGGGAGGTGCCGAGATCACCCACCAAGATCAGAAGCTTTCAAGGATTGGCCGGCCGTTATCGGAGATTTATCAGGGATTTTTCCAAGATCGTCGTGCCTCTCACCAGGTTGACCCGGAAGGGTCTTCCTTTTTCATGGGGTCTGGAGCAGCAAACCTCGTTTGAGACACTTTTCCAAAGATTGTGCGAAGCCCCGGTGCTAACCCTCCCGGAAGGGATGGAGGATTTTGTGGTGTATTGTGACGCATTGATATCGGGGTTGGGCACGGTACCTATGCATAGGGGGCATGTGATAGCGTATGCATCGAGGCAGCTGAAGCCTCATGAGACGAGGTATCCCTCCCATGATTTGGAGTGGGGGGCAGTGGTGTTCGCCCTCAAGATCTGGTGTCACTATCTGTATGGGGTTCGGTGTACCATCTACACAGACCACAAAAGTTTGAAGTATTTAATGGACCAGCCCAATCTGAATATACGCTAGAGGAGATGGTTGGACGTGGTAAAGGATTACGATTGTAAGATTTTGTACCACCCGGGAAAGGCTAATGTCGTAGTGGATGCCCTGAGCCGTAGGGCGGAGAGTGCCCCAATTTGATACATTTGTATGCGGCTGGCAGTGATGACTTCGGTGTTGGACACCATTCGGGAGGCCCAGGCAGAGACCATGAGACCGGAGAACCGTAAGAGAGAGCGGGTGATTGGGCAGGTGTCGGAGTTCATTACCGATAGCCACGGGCTTATGACCCTTCAGGGTCGGATTTGGGTGTCGTATGCAGGCAAGGCGCGCACCACTTTGTTGGAGGAGGCACATAGATCGAGATTTTCGATCCATCCCGGGGCCACTAAGATGTATTTGGATCTGAAAAAGGATTATTGATGGCCATGTATGAAGAGGGATGTGGCATGATTTGTTGAGAGGTGCTTAACCTGTCGCAGGATTAAGGCCGAGCACCAGTGACCGCATGGCATGTTGCAGCCACTTGAGGTTCCCCAATGGAAGTGGGAACAGATTTCTATGGATTTCATCACCAAGTTTCCAAGGACCGCGACCGCATGGCATGATGCAATTTGGGTGATCGTCGACCGGCTAACGAAGGGCTCTCACTTTCTTGCTATCAGTGAGAGCTCTCCTGCTGAGAGGCTGGCAGAGTTGTATGTGAGGGAGGTGGTAATGCAGCATGGAGTGCCGATCTCGATTGTATCAGACCAGGATGTACGTTTCACTTCCAGGTTCTGGAAGAAGTTCCACAAGGAGTTGGGTACGAGGCTGCATTTCAGTACCGCTTACCACCCTCAAACGGACGGACAGAATGAGCGGACGATTTAGACGCTCGAGGATATGGTTCGGGAATGTGTGTTGGACTTCGGAGGGAATTGGGACACGTATTTGCCATTGGCTGAGTTTTCCTATAACAAAAGTCACCATTCGAGCATTGGTATTCCTCCCTTCGAGTTGTTGTATTGGAGGAGGTGTCGGACTCCCATCTGTTGGGGAGAGGTAGGACATCGAGTGATGGGCAGCATTGAGATAGTGCTTCAAACGACAGAGCAGATACAGCAGGTTAGGCAGAGGATGTTGACAACTCATAGTCGCCAGAAGAGTTACGCAGATAGGCGACGATCTGAGCTCGAGTTTCAGGTCGGAGACTTCGTACTCCTGAAAGTGTCTCCTTGGAAAGGAGTGATTCGATTCAGGAAGAGGGGCAAGATGGGGCCCCGATATATTGGGTCGTTCAGGGTGATCGCGAGGGTGGGCAGGGTAGCTTATTGGTTGGAGCTACCCACAGGAATTGAGTCAGATACATGATACCTTCCACGTGTCTCAGCTGAGGAAGTGTATAGCCGACGAGTCGGCGGCAGTACCGCTGGAGGATATTCAGGTGGATGCGGGCCTGAATTATGATGAGAGACCGATCGCAATCTTGGATCGGAAGATCAAGGTTCTGAGAAACAAGGAGGTGCCTCTGGTTCAGGTCCAGTGGCAGCATCGGAAGGGGTCCGAACTGACTTAGGAGCCGAAGTCAGAGATGCGGGAGCAGCATCCACAGTTGTTTTCGGCATGAGACTTCGAGGGCGAAGTCTGGTTCTAGTGGGGGAGACTTGTAACATCCCGAAATTCAGGTAAAGCTATTTAACCATTCTCTTTTGTCAAGTTGTCAAGTTTAGCCCTTGAATGAATTTTGTGGCAAATGAGTACGCTGGGCGTACTGGGGAGTACGCTGCGCGTACTCATGCGCTTAATTTGGACGCTGACTCGCCTAGGTACTCTGGGCGTACCCAGGGTTACGTTGGGCGTAGGGGGCCAAGATGCAAACCCTAATATTTGGCTTGAGCACTATATAAGGGATGCTAAGGCTCATTCCTCAACCACCATATCAGAGAGTGAAACCCTAAGAGAGCCTTCCTTCTTCCTTAATCTTGTGTGTGAGTGTTTTGAGCTAAAGTTCCTTGGTGTGTTAGTGAAGAAGAAGGACATGAGCTTGTGGAGGCTAAGGTGTAACGTCCGGGTTTTCAGGGCTAAGCATTTTTGTCAATGTAATAGTCTAGGTCAACTATTGTAACTCTTTTTGAAGTAATAAATATAAAATATTTGAGTATTATGTGAATTATGTGTGTTTATGTGTTTATTATTTAATTATAAATGTATAATTAATAAAGAATAAAAATGAGCGCCAAAATTAAAGTGTGAGATAATCCCGATATCTCTACATAAAGTTGTAGAATACGTCTCAAGGTTTCCGTACATATAAAGAATGCCGAAATCCGAGCTATAACGAAGAAGTTATGGCCCGCCGAAGTTTTACGGCAAAACCGGCACGACAACGGGAGACGTAAATAGTGAATTTACGATAGAAGACTTTTTAGCCTTATCAATCTAAACAAAAGTCGTAGAATATGTTAAACTAAGAACATCGATAAAAAGAACGCCCAAATCTGACTTCGTATGAAGAAGTTATGATTTTTCTAAGATTCGGCTTAGCAGTGCACGGCCTGAAACTCGAATTTTAGTTCGAGCAGTTTTTGGCTTACGCAACGTAAATGAGAGTTGAAGATCTCATTAATAGGAAATCAACGGTAAAAAGACAGACAAAAACAGAGTCCGTATGTAGAAGTTATTAATTTTACGCAGACGTTTAACAGTATAATCTCCTTGTACTGTTAAATTTAAGATCGATCGAGAATTGGCTGACGGTGTCAAAATGAAAGTTGTAGATCTTATTATTACCTACGCGTGGATATAAAGAACGTCAAAAACGGAGGTCGTATGTGAAAGTTACGGATTTTAGAAGTCGGAAGTGTGTTGTGCGAAAATGGGTGATGTGGCACAATCTTGGCCATTGCTTTCTCCCCAAGGCTTGCCACCAGATGGTGACATGTGGCACCAAGTTCAGCCACATTTCACCCTATAAATACCACCTCTCCCACCCTCATTTTCTTCAAACCTTTCCCATTCTTTCTTCTCTTTACTCTCTCTCTCTCTCTAGAACCTCTCTCTAGCCCCGAAATCCCCCGAAAAGCCTAGGGAACCTCCCTAGCACGAGGCGGAAGCCCCGGAGTGCTCGAAGGCTCCGAGAAGAAGAGCTTTTCGGCTCGGGAACGCTGCTCCAAGCAAAGCCCGGTTTTCTATAAAACCCGCTGTAAGTGAGCTACGCCTACGCTATTTTTAATATAGCTTTTATTTAATTATAGTAACGTTATTAGGAACTTATAATAAATACTTGGGCTATTATTATGGGTTATATAAGTATTTTTTTGACGCTTATATAATAATAATAATAATAGCTAGACTATTAATTAGTCTCGACGAATAATAAACTAAACTCTAGTGGTAATAATACTAGGTTTCGTCGAAGAAAATTCTTTTTAAGAAGCGAAGCGCTGTCTGAGTTCGGAATCACCACCTTTTCAGGTGAGTGCATATTTACTTTCAACTTACACATAGATATGAAGTATTTAATATAAATTACGTGCTATTTGTGCATATTATCGGAATACTTGCTATCTATGCTGGATGAACGTTTTATACATGTTTTCAAAGATTTAAACTGTATATGTATTTTATATCTACAAAATGTGTTGGGTAAAACATGGGTAGATGTAATAGTTGCTGTGTGACAAAATAAAATAATGAGAGGCCTCGTTATAGATGTTATTGATGATCCAGTCATCTAGCGGAGTATAGATGACGACCACGGACTATTCTAGACAGTCCAGTGGAACACTAGCAGGCTCGCAACCTGTAGGTGTTTATTTGAACTGTGTGTTTATTTGAACTGTGTGCTCACCAGATGTACTCCATCCCCCACATGGTTGCCTATTAGGACATTTATTGCTGAGGAATCCCCTTAGTAGTAGTGTCCGTCCCGATGATGATCCTTAGGCTAGGTCCCTTATGATAGGTGTTTAGGGACGTAAAGTGAGGATAACGGGAACGGGTAATCGGGTTATTGTTGATTGATGAAATTAATAAACTATTTATTGTGGGTTGAAAACCCTATGTGCTCACCAGGCTCCCAAGCCTGACCCACTCAGCTTTATGTATTACAGGTAGTGGCGCTTGAGCATATATATGATGTTTGGACGAGGGATTACGGATATAGGCCTGTAGATATGAAATAATGTAGTAAGGCTTGTATTGTACTGTTTATGCTTTTGATCTGTACGAACATGACATCCCGAGTCTTTTAATGAAATACATTTCTATGGAAATGCTTTTGATAAATCTTTATCATATTATTGTTTTGGGACAAATTCCGCAACATTTTTATTTAAAATGTTACTCTGATTTTTAAACAAAGCATAAACAAACCGGTCTTTTCTGGCCGTGATTTTGGGGATGTCACAGTTGGTATCAGAGCATTAGTTTAAGCGAACTAGGAATTTGTAGGATTTCTAGACTTAAACTTAGAATGCTAAGTGATGATTGTGAGGTGTGAGCACTAGCCTATTTTAGGAATTGTGCCTAAAATGCTTTTATGTGCTAAATGCTTTGTGCATAATATGCTGTTAATTGTTCGGATCTATGGTCTGTTGCCGACCGGATCTGGAAACTTTATGTGTTTAGGATTCTAAACGTACGACTACGATATTAGAACTAACATGTAAACGTTTCGGAGTGATAAGGACGATTTAAACGTCTATCCTAAATAAAGATCTAAATTCACCTTATTCGGTGAATAGATCAAGATGGCAAGGAATCGTAGCGGAAACGTGAACGCGAATGGAGATAGGAACCAACCCCCAGTGGTTCAACAAATACCTGTTGCACCTGAGCCAGTCACGATGGCCGGAGTGCAAGCGATGATCCAGGCTATGTTGGATCGTCAAATGGAGGAAACTAGACGTTTGCTCCAGCAAAATCGAGAGGAAGGCACTATTCGGATCGAACAGCCCGAGTTGAACGAAGGGCAGACTGAGGAAGGAGACTACAGTGGAACTGTTGGTCAAGTCAACCAACCAATAGTTCAAGAAAATAACCAAGATGACGGATTCGAGAGAAATGGATGCAAGTACAAGGATTTTCAGACTTGCAAGCCATCGACTTTCACGGGAAAGGAAGATCCAATCGGAGTCATGGATTGGATCTCGGAGATGGAGTTAGCTTTCATGACATGCGGTTGCAGAGGGAAGCTACAGACCACGTTTGCAGTGCGTCAGTTTCGAGGAGGCGCTGTACGTTGGTGGAATACTTTGGGGAAGACTTTAAGCCCCAATAAACCCCTGGAACTGACATGCGCAGAATTTCTGGTACAATTCAAACGAAAGTACTGCTCAGCTCAAAACCTGCTCGAGCTAGAGAACCAGTTTCTAACCCTAAAGAAGGGGAGCATGTCAATCGATGAATACACGAACAACTTCACAGAAAAGATGGAGTTTGCCTTGCGTCTTGTTCCGGATGAGCTGACAAAAATTGATAAGTACGCAAAGGGACTTCCATGGGTGTACACGGTGCCAGTACGTCAAGCACCTACTTTGGAGGCAGCTATCTGGGCTGCCAAGTCTGTGGAGGACATGATTAAGGGAAGAGCTGCCAGCAAAATCGAGGTTGGCGAGAAGAGGAAATTTGAAGGGTCTGCTAAACCCAACAAAAAGAAGAGCAAGTTCGGTTCAAAAAAATTCGGGGGAGGAAACGAATTTAAATGGTGCGAGAAGTGCAAGAAGAAGCACTCGGGAAAATGTGGCGATGAAGTAACCTGCTACAAGTGTGGGAAAACAGGGCACTATGCCAATGAGTGCACCACCAACAAGAAGGTGTGCTACGAGTGTCGTGAAGAAGGGCATATTGCTAAGGATTGCCCAAGGAAGAAAGATGCGGGAAGGCCCAACATACCACCAAAGCCAAAGGCGAGAGCCTTTCAGATGACGCTCGAGGCTGCGAAGGAGGCAGCAGACGTCGCTTCAGGTACCTTTCTTGTAAATGGTTTGCCTGCAAATATACTATTTGATTCCGGAGCCAATTACTCCTTTGTCTCGCATAAATTTGGTGGAAGATTAGCATTGCCTGTAGAAAAACTAGATAATGCTCTGATTGTAGAAGTTGCCAGTGGCAAACTCGTACCTGTTAGTAATCGTATTAGGAACATCGTCATTGACCTAAACGGAAACGAATTCCATGAGGAACTATTACCCATAGAGTTAAACGGTTTCGACATCGTTTTGGGTATGGATTGGCTTAGCGCCAACGATGCCGAGATATTATGCCAAAAGAAGATAGTTAGGATAAACCCACCCGGAAAGGAATCATTTATGGTGTACGGGGACAAACGTAGAGTAACTTCTGGAATCATCTCCCTGATGAAAGCCAGGAAATGTTTGTCCAAAGGATGTGCATCATACTTGGCATTCGTAATCGATGCTAAGAAAGAAAAGAAAGAGGTGCAGAATATACCGGTTGTGTGCGATTATCCGGAAGTCTTTCCCGAAGATCTTCCCGGATTACCACCTGATAGACAAGTGGAGTTTCGTATAGACTTGTTACCAGGAACAACACCGATAGCAAAGCCACCTTACCGATTAGCACCGACGGAGATGAAGGAGCTCATGACACAACTTCAGGAGTTGTTGGACAGCGGATTCATTCGACCTAGTTCATCACCCTGGGGAGCTCCGGTGTTATTCGTGAAGAAGAAGGACGGAAGCATGAGGATGTGCATAGACTACCGAGAGCTGAATAAGGCAACGGTGAAGAACAAGTATCCATTGCCGAGGATTGATGACCTATTCGATCAGCTGCAAGGTTCGAGCTACTTCTCAAAGATCGATCTTAGGTCAGGATATCATCAGTTGAAGGTGAGAGAGCAAGATATTGAGAAGACTGCATTCAGAACAAGATATGGACACTACGAGTTCTTGGTTATGTCATTCGGACTAACCAATGCTCCCGCAGCATTCATGGATTTGATGAATAGGGTCTGTAAACCATTCCTCGATAAATCTGTGATAGTGTTCATCGACGACATTCTTATTTACTCGAAAAGCCAGGAGGAGCATGGCAAGCATCTACGAGAAGTGTTGGAGGTGTTAAAGAAGGAGAAGCTTTTTGCGAAGTTCTCCAAATGCGACTTCTGGATACGGGAAGTCCAATTCTTGGGTCATGTTGTTAACCAAGAAGGAATAATGGTTGACCCCGCCAAGATCGAGGCTGTAATGAAGTGGGAACGTCCGAAGAGTCCCACGGAGGTTCGAAGCTTTCTAGGATTAGCCGGATATTACCGACGATTTATCCAAGGCTTTTCTTCGATAGCTGCTCCATTAACAGCTTTGACCCATAAAGGAGCTACGTATACATGGAGTGAGAAACACGATGAGGCGTTCGAGAAGCTAAAGAAGAAGTTATGTGAAGCACCGATACTTTCTCTACCCGATGGAGTTGAAGATTTCGCGGTTTATAGTGATGCATCTGGAGTCGGGTTGGGTTGTGTTCTGACCCAAAGAGAAAAGGTGATAGCATACGCATCTCGACAATTGAAAGAGCACGAAAAGAACTACCCCACTCATGATCTGGAGTTGGCAGCGGTAGTATTTTCCTTAAAGATATGGAGGCATTACCTCTATGGCACGAAGTGTAAGCTCTTCACTAATCATAAGAGTCTCCAGTATCTCTTTAATCAGAAGGAGTTGAACATGAGGCAACGACGCTGGCTAGAGCTTCTCAAGGACTACGACTGTGAGATACTTTACCACCCAGGTAAAGCAAATATTGTTGCTGATGCTCTCAGTCGGAAAGTCAATCTTGAAAGAAAAAGGCCAAGAGCGTTAAGAATTGAAGTCGTCTCGACGATTGTGGAAAGTATCAGGAAAGCTCAAGAAGAAGCCTTAGAAAAGAATGACCGAAAGGAAGAACGTTTGGGAAAAACGTTAGTGTTCGGTACAAACAGTCGAGGACTGAAGGTATTCCAAGATCGAATCTGGGTACCTAAGATGGGAGGAATAAGAGATCTTCTAATGGAAGAAGCACACAAGACCATGTACTCGATTCATCCCGGTAGCACTAAAATGTATAGGGACCTAAAACCCTACTACTGGTGGCCGACGATGAAGCTCGATGTTGCGAAGTATGTGGCCGAGTGCGTAACATGCGCGAGGGTTAAGGCACAACATCAGAAACCGTATGGGAGTTTAGAACCTTTACCTGTATCCATGGGTAAATGGGAAGACATCACCATGGATTTTGTGACTAAACTGCCCAGAACGAAGAACGGACACGACATGATTTGGGTAGTCATGGATCGTTTCACCAAGAGTGCACACTTCATAGCCGCCAACGAGAAGTGGTCTATGGATAAGCTCGCAAACACTTACGTGAAGGAAATTGTAAGACTTCACGGTGTCCCTCTTACGATTGTGTCAGATCGTGATAGTCGTTTCACGTCAAGGTTTTGGAGGAGTCTACAAGAGGAGTTGGGTACAAAGTTGTGTTTGAGTACTGCTTACCATCCGCAAACTGATGGTCAGAGTGAAAGAACGATTCAGACGTTGGAAGACATGCTGAGAGCATGTACCCTCGAATTCCAAGGGAATTGGGACGAGCACTTACCTCTGGTAGAATTTTCCTACAACAATAGTTTTCACTCGAGCATCAAGATGGCACCTTATCAGGCCTTGTATGGACAGAAGTGTCGTACGCCGTCTTGTTGGCTTGAAGCCGGAGAGAAGCAGTTTATGGGCCCCGAGATAGTCCATGAGACTGCTGAGAAATTGAAGGTGATTAGGGAAAGAATGTTAGCAGCTCAGGATCGTCAGAAGAGCTATGCTGACAAGAAAAGACGACCGATAACCTTCGAAGTTGGGGATTCCGTTTTACTTAAAGTCTCACCGTGGAAGGGACTTATACGATTTGGGAAACGAGGAAAGTTGAGTCCAAGGTTTATTGGACCGTTCAAAGTTCTTCAGAGAATTGGGAACCAAGCTTACAAGCTGGAATTGCCCGAAGAACTCAATGGTATTCATAACACCTTCCATGTGTGTTATTTGAGGAAATTCATGGGAGATGTTCCCGACATAATTCCAATCTCGGAATTAAGGATGGATGAGAATAAAAGGCTGATCGAAGAGCCTGAGGCAATTATTGACTGTAAGACTAAGAAGTTACGACGCAAGATGGTCAACTTGGTGCTAGTCCGATGGAAACATTCGAATGGGCCGAATCTCACTTGGGAAACAGAGGATGACATGATGAGTCGCTATCCACATCTGTTTGCTGATGCATGATTCCGGGACGGAATCATCCTAAGGGGGAGAGAATTGTAACGCCCGGGTTTTCAGGGCTAAGCATTTTTGTCAATGTAATAGTCTAGGTCAACTATTGTAACTCTTTTTGAAGTAATAAATATAAAATATTTGAGTATTATGTGAATTATGTGTGTTTATGTGTTTATTATTTAATTATAAATGTATAATTAATAAAGAATAAAAATGAGCGCCAAAATTAAAGTGTGAGATAATCCCGATATCTCTACATAAAGTTGTAGAATACGTCTCAAGGTTTCCGTACATATAAAGAATGCCGAAATCCGAGCTATAACGAAGAAGTTATGGCCCGCCGAAGTTTTACGGCAAAACCGGCACGACAACGGGAGACGTAAATAGTGAATTTACGATAGAAGACTTTTTAGCCTTATCAATCTAAACAAAAGTCGTAGAATATGTTAAACTAAGAACATCGATAAAAAGAACGCCCAAATCTGACTTCGTATGAAGAAGTTATGATTTTTCTAAGATTCGGCTTAGCAGTGCACGGCCTGAAACTCGAATTTTAGTTCGAGCAGTTTTTGGCTTACGCAACGTAAATGAGAGTTGAAGATCTCATTAATAGGAAATCAACGGTAAAAAGACAGACAAAAACAGAGTCCGTATGTAGAAGTTATTAATTTTACGCAGACGTTTAACAGTATAATCTCCTTGTACTGTTAAATTTAAGATCGATCGAGAATTGGCTGACGGTGTCAAAATGAAAGTTGTAGATCTTATTATTACCTACGCGTGGATATAAAGAACGTCAAAAACGGAGGTCGTATGTGAAAGTTACGGATTTTAGAAGTCGGAAGTGTGTTGTGCGAAAATGGGTGATGTGGCACAATCTTGGCCATTGCTTTCTCCCCAAGGCTTGCCACCAGATGGTGACATGTGGCACCAAGTTCAGCCACATTTCACCCTATAAATACCACCTCTCCCACCCTCATTTTCTTCACACCTTTCCCATTCTTTCTTCTCTTTACTCTCTCTCTCTCTCTCTAGAACCTCTCTCTAGCCCCGAAATCCCCCGAAAAGCCTAGGGAACCTCCCTAGCACGAGGCGGAAGCCCCGGAGTGCTCGAAGGCTCCGAGAAGAAGAGCTTTTCGGCTCGGGAACGCTGCTCCAAGCAAAGCCCGGTTTTCTATAAAACCCGCTGTAAGTGAGCTACGCCTACGCTATTTTTAATATAGCTTTTATTTAATTATAGTAACGTTATTAGGAACTTATAATAAATACTTGGGCTATTATTATGGGTTATATAAGTATTTTTTTGACGCTTATATAATAATAATAATAATAGCTAGACTATTAATTAGTCTCGACGAATAATAAACTAAACTCTAGTGGTAATAATACTAGGTTTCGTCGAAGAAAATTCTTTTTAAGAAGCGAAGCGCTGTCTGAGTTCGGAATCACCACCTTTTCAGGTGAGTGCATATTTACTTTCAACTTACACATAGATATGAAGTATTTAATATAAATTACGTGCTATTTGTGCATATTATCGGAATACTTGCTATCTATGCTGGATGAACGTTTTATACATGTTTTCAAAGATTTAAACTGTATATGTATTTTATATCTACAAAATGTGTTGGGTAAAACATGGGTAGATGTAATAGTTGCTGTGTGACAAAATAAAATAATGAGAGGCCTCGTTATAGATGTTATTGATGATCCAGTCATCTAGCGGAGTATAGATGACGACCACGGACTATTCTAGACAGTCCAGTGGAACACTAGCAGGCTCGCAACCTGTAGGTGTTTATTTGAACTGTGTGTTTATTTGAACTGTGTGCTCACCAGATGTACTCCATCCCCCACATGGTTGCCTATTAGGACATTTATTGCTGAGGAATCCCCTTAGTAGTAGTGTCCGTCCCGATGATGATCCTTAGGCTAGGTCCCTTATGATAGGTGTTTAGGGACGTAAAGTGAGGATAACGGGAACGGGTAATCGGGTTATTGTTGATTGATGAAATTAATAAACTATTTATTGTGGGTTGAAAACCCTATGTGCTCACCAGGCTCCCAAGCCTGACCCACTCAGTTTTATGTATTACAGGTAGTGGCGCTTGAGCATATATATGATGTTTGGACGAGGGATTACGGATATAGGCTTGTAGATATGAAATAATGTAGTAAGGCTTGTATTGTACTGTTTATGCTTTTGATCTATACGAACATGACATCCCGAGTCTTTTAATGAAATACATTTCTATGGAAATGCTTTTGATAAATCTTTATCATATTATTGTTTTGGGACAAATTCCGCAACATTTTTATTTAAAATGTTACTCTGATTTTTAAACAAAGCATAAACAAACCGGTCTTTTCTGGCCGTGATTTTGGGGATGTCACATAAGGCTTGAAGTCCAAGTTTGGATCTGAGATCTTCAGAGGAAGGAGCTTCATCTAGAGGTATAAAGTTCAAAACTTTCCTCTTTATTTTGGTTTGGTGTTGTATGGACCATTTCTAGGGTTAAAAGTCCCAAAGGTGGACACTTTATGAGTGTAAGGGACTCCATGGACCTAGATCTGTCCCATTTCAGTGATGTTTGTGTTATAGATCAATAAAAATCCCAACTTGGTCATTGTTTTGGGGTCATCCATGAGTTATGAGCTTTTCTAAGGTTGGAAATGGAATGTTATGGGTGTTAGTGACTTGTACAGCCATGCAAAGGCTTAAAGTCACCAACTTTATGGATTAAGAGGCTTAGAAATGGTCAGATCTAGAACTTGGACGTGTGTCTTAACTATTTAAGACCCTAAGAGCTAAGGAGTCTGAAACTGGGAGTTACGCGGGGCATAATCCCAATACGCGCGGCGTAGGGTGTCGTGTTCCCCGTTTATGTAAGGTCGCCGGGTACGCCCAGCGTACAGGTTTGGTATGCGCAGCGTAACCCGGAGAGTTGACTTTTGTTGACTTTTAGGGTTTGGTCAACTTTAGGGTCTTTGAGCCATGAGAGGGGTAAAATGGTCTTTTACCCTTCTGAGAGTGCTAAGAGAGGGAATAGTCTAGCCTTTAGAATGGTATTAATTAGAGTGCTTATTCCATGTGATTAGGCGGAGGTTAGACCGGGTTTTACTGAGTTCAAGATTACCGAGTCACCCAAGGTGAGTCTTCTCACTATACTGTACCTGGAAGGGTACCTATGTGTGACCGGAAGGTCTTATATGCTATGAGATATATGTGATATATGCCGATATGTGATATGAATGTGTTATGTGTGCTATGTATGATAAGGACTAAAAGGTCAAGATGATATGGACCGGAAGGTCGAGAGGACATGGACTGGAAGGTCAAGAGGTTATGGGCCGGAAGGTCGATACGGGTAAGACCTAAAGGTCTACCGGGATTTGGGACGGAAGTCCCCTGAGACACTCGCACCGGAGGGTCCCACAGAGTTATGGCCTGGAAAGGCGTATGTGTTGTATGTGGTATTTTGGGGAACTCACTAAGCATTTATGCTTACAGTGGTTGTGTTGTGTTTTTCAAGTACTAGCGAGGACCGTGGGAAGGCGCCGGCATGATCCATACACACTGAGAGGATTTATGTATTTGAGATCTTTTGAGATTCTGGGATTTGTTTATTACGATGACATTCGATTTAGTTGTTGGATATTGTTTATAGTGATTGAAAATATGATTTAAAAATGAAAAATTGTTTTGAAAATTTTGTTGTTACAATTCTGTGGTTGCCTATTATGTGTGCATGTTTGCGAGTGTGGGGCATTCCAACCCGATGGTTGTGGGCCAGGAGTATTCCATCCCGGTAGGATGATTGGACTCGTACTATGTTGGCATTCCAACCCGATGGTTGAGGGGCCTGGGGTATTCTATCTCGAGGGATGATTGGACCCATAGTAATAGTAGTAGTAGTTATTGTATGTATAGGAGGTGGGGCATTCAACCCGATGGTTGTGGGCTAGGAGTATTCCATCCCGGTAGGATGATTGGACTCATAGTATGTTGGCATTCCAACCTGATGGTTGAAGGCGTGATCATACCGCTCCTCATGTTTTATGATTTATGTGATATGATTCTGGGGGATACTCTGATGTTTAAACTATTTTGAAAACTAGATGTATGAACTTAATGGTTTTTGAATGAAGTAAAATGTTTTAAATTGGTGAAATTTTTGATCGTTACAGACCTCCTCCTTGTTCATGTGGTAGGTCATGCGGAACTGGTTGTAGTAGGGAGGCAAGGAGTGAAGGATGATGTCAATTGCCAACTCTTCATCAAAGTTCACATTCAACTTTAGGCGATGAACATATCTCTACATCTTTTGCAGATGAGCGGTAAGGGACTCTTCATTACCCATTTTGGCAGTGATCATCGAAGTGATGATCTCGTACCTTTCTTGCCTAGCGCTTTGGTGGTACCGGTCCAATAGATCTTGATGCATCTCATAGGGATACATGTCCTCATAGGACTTATGGAGTTCTGCAGTCATAGTCGCCAGCATGATGCAATGGACTTTCGTAGCATCACGCTCATGGGCCTCAAAGACCGCAATCTCTTCAGCAGAGGCAGTGTTGATGTTGATTTCCTTCAGCTTCTCATCGAGGACATACTCTTTGTCCTCGTAAGGAGTGACCATTCGGATGTTGCGGATCCAATCATCGAAATTGGACCCATCAAAGATCACTCTCCCACACAAGTTCATGAGTGAGAACAAGCCGGGGGAATTTGAGCCGGAAGCGTTGTTGTTGACGTTCGACATCTGAAATAGAAAATAGACAAAGTTTGATTAGAAATGAATCCCCAATTAAACACCCAAATGAGAAATTAGGGCTGGGATCCAACAACATTATTTACAAATTAGAAGAGGGATGTCGTAATCTAACAAGTAAATAATTTGAAGGTAAGTGAATGACGATTCACTAATTTTCCACCATGAAAAACAAATTAAAGCTAAGTTTTAAATGTATTGAAAACTCCTAGATCTTTTGAGATTCATTGAACTTTTCAATGGCATGTTAAAATCTCGATATGCCCCTCTAGTTTGTGACTGGGATGCTGATGATCACAAAGCGGGTGTGAATAACCATGCAAATGTACATGGTGCCCTCATTGTTACGGTCACCTATTCAATGTGTTGGTTAACCATACACGCTCCATCGAAATATGACAAACATTAAGTCACCCTTTTCCACCTTTGCTTAGAGCCCAATTAGTGTGTCAGTTAACCACACATGCTCCATTAACGTCTTAGCAAGGGTACAAAGTGTAATTTCATGGAATTTCATCAATTCACTTTTGCCTAAAGTAACTAAGATTGGGAATTTTGTAAAAAAAACATTTAGTCACTTTATTAATTCATTATAATTTTAATGAGGAAAGGGTTTGCCCTATCCTACCCGTTCGACTAACTACCCTCCACTAATCAAGGAAGCGGTGGGTGAGAGTGAACACCTATTAAACTGCCATTTTATAGGCCATAACCTTATACCCCATTTATAGATCGGTTTCGTGAATGAGGTCTACTAACGATAAGACTCGCATTTAAGTTATACATATACATATATATATATATATATATATATATATATATATATATATATTAATCTTATAATAAATAAAGTATACGGCTGAATTTTAAACTTGTAAAATTCTAGGGTTTGAAATTTAAATAGTTCAAATTAAACTTTTTAATCAAAAAATTTTAATTTCAAAACTTGAGGACAAGTTTTGAACTTTTAAAAACACATAGGATCAAATAGAAAATAATTTAAAATTAAACATTTAATTTAATGATTATCTAAATTTGACCTATTCCATTTTATTCACAAGATAATTCAACAAATAAATCAAATAATTAGATTTTATCATATAAGGAATTTATTATTCAATTAAATGGTAATTATCTTTTGTTTTGGTAAGGATAATCATATACTAACAACAAAATTCAGATTTTATTAGTAAAGTATAAATTTGGCAATTATCCTTCAGCAAAACAACAAGAAATCTCGGTTTTCCCTCTGTATGACTCCCCGACTCGCCGAGTTGGGCCGACTCGCCGAGTTCAGCTAGTGACTCGCCGAGTCAGGTCGGGTAGAGGGCAGAAAAATGATTTTCAGAGAGGAAGAACATACAAGGCATCAATATAATAGAAACCAAACCATGCTCTGGTACCACTGATGAGTTTGAGCCAAAAGAACATTCTATGTGCTCATGCAAACCCTAATGCTTGGATCTAGGTTTCTCTATTGTACATGCAATTCATCTAAGACTTATAAACCCTAGATCTAGCATACATATTTCGAAATTATCATAAGAAAACAGATCTAGATAATTGCCTCTTCAACAATGGATTGAATCTTCTTGTTTTGGAGCTTAGAATCACAAATGTCACTCCTCTAATGGCTTACAAACACCACAAGCAACAGGATGCTAATTGAGAGAGAGGGGAAAGGGACAATTTCGGCTATGAAGACTCCTAGGGTTTCCAGTGGCCGAAATCTGATGCCCTAGGGGTCTTATTTATACTTGTGCTGCTAGGGTTTCAGTCAAAACCCTAATGGACTCATGCATGTGTTAACACCCTTGGCTAAGCTCTTTTGAGCTCTAGACTAAGGGTATTCATTTGGATGGATCAGTTTGATCCAATCCAATCAGGTGAATCCAAATTGATTTCGGTTTTCAAAACATGAATTCGGACTGTCCAAACTAAATTCAAATATGATCTGATCCGAACCAATCAAATTACAATTCGGTTGGATCGGTTTTTACAATTCGGTTTTCAAGAGATGGGACATTTAAAAAATTATATAACATGAATATTAGTGAACTTTAAACAAATATAAATTGTTTGGTTGAGAATTAAAATTTATGAACAACTATTAAAAAATGTATTATAATATAATATTTTATAGATAAAAAAGACTTTTGAAAAGCATACATTGACATATTTTATTGGATAATACTTTGGAAACTATTTAAAAATATAATTTAGCAAATTAATAAATAACTAAAAGATGTATATTTGAAACAAATATAGGTACATAAATAAAAAAATAAACTCTTATTCGGTTTTTTTGGACTACTCGGTTTTAATTTTATAAACCGTAACCAATCCGATATCCAAAATAATAATTCGGTTTTGCTGAAAATCCATCCGAAAATCCGAATATCCAAACCAAATAGTCCAATCCAAATTGTCCGACTGGATAATTAGGTTTTATCCGAATAATGAACAACCCTACTCTAGACCCCCATTAAGCCATGCATGTATGTAAAGTTGCCAACTTTATGTGATAAATCATATTTTGGGACTAGATCTAAGAGTATGGGTAAGGGCTGAATGCATTAACTGCTTTTTGGTGTAGGGTGGCCAAATGGAGAGTACGTTGGGCGTACAAGCTAGTATGTTACGCGTACTAGCCCCAGAGCGTGTACACTAAACGTACGAGCTGAGTACTCCCAACATACTCAGCAGGTGGGATTCGGTTTTGAGCTTCTCGGTTTTGGGCGATGTGTGGACCTTAGGAGTTTAGGGCTTTGTTGGGCCATCATATTTCTAGTTTGGAATCTTTTGGATGTTGGCCCACGAAGGGTTTGGCCGAATTTGAATGATTGGGCCATAATTGGGCTTTGGGTGTCTATTTTTGGAATTGGGCCTTTTTGAGTAATTAGTAAATATCAATATAAAAATCTACTTCTATTCCAAGTCCTTGGTGCTCCTATTTCCTCTCATACAACGAATACCACCTAAATTTGCAACACAAGAAAGAATCTAAAACATCAAACCACAAGTGTGGTGAGTTATATCATACTTTGTTTTCATTTAATCATGCTCTACTTTTATCTTTCTTTCTTTCAATACTCTACTGTAACACCCGTGTTTATGGGCTTGGCATTAATGATAATGTAATAGTCTAGGTTAACCTTTGTAACCCATTTTGAAATAATAAAGATGTATTATTTGAGTATTATGTGTTTTGTGCTTAATTGTGTGACTTAAATGAAATAATGATAAAAATAAGCGTCAAAATAAAATATTAGATAAGCTCGATATCTATGAAGGATGTGGTAGTGGTCGTCGCAAGGTTTCCGAATATATAAAGAATGCCGAAATCCGAGTTATGGCGAAGAAGTTATGACCTGTCGAAGTTTCGCGACAAAACCGGCGCGGCACTGCATGACGTAAATAGTGAATTCATGATAGAGTGATATTTAGCCTTAGTGATCTAAACGGAAGTCGTAGAATATGTTAAACCGAGAGCATGCATAAGAAGAACGTTTAAATCTGACTTCGTATGAGGAAGTTATGATTTTTCGAAGTTTCGACTTAGCAGTATGCAACTCGAAACTCGAATATGAGATAGAGTGATTTTTAGCCGAAACAATCTAAACGAGAATCGAAGATCGCATCGATAGTATTCCAACAATGAAAAGACAGACGAAAACGGACGTCGGATGAAGAAATTATGAATTTCTAGCGGAGTTTTCCTGTCCCAGCCTACTAAAAATAATATAATAAAAATAAAGTCAAAATTAGCCGATAGAGTCTAAACAAAAGTTGTAGAACATGATCTCACTTACGCATGGATATAAAGAACGTCGAAAGCAGATATCGTATGCGAAAGTTATGAATTTCTGAAGTTCAAGGCACGCATCCCAAAGTGGGAACGCCCCGTGTTCAATTGAGGAACGCCCCGCGTTCAGTGCTTGGCTCCGGATTGGCCATGTCGATGCTGACTCAACGGATAAGGGATAGGATCTGAACCCTGATCATACGCATTGCGTTTGAAGGGAACGCCCTGCGTTCACGGCAAACTTCACCCTATAAATAGATCACAAATGGCAGTTGTTTGTGGTTGCCAAATCTCTTCTCTCTCGCCCGTTTCATTGATCTACGTGCAAATTATACCCCCGAAGCCCTGGTATCATCCCGCGACCCGAAGCGAGTCTCAAAGCCCCGAAGATCCCGAGAAGTAAAGTTTCTGAGCCGAAACTCTACCTGCGTAAAGCACGGTTTTGTGAAGATCTCCCGGTTTCACTGAAGAAGTACTACTCTTAGAGCCGTAGTGCTGCCCGATCATCTTCTGATCAAGTGAGTGCATATTTCTTTTCTTCTAACACTTAGATACGAAGTATTCTCTACAAATACGTGTTATGTGTTTGTATATTATTTGCTTATATGAAATAATTATTGAATGAATGATTTGTACAGGTTTTAAGCTGTATATAAATGTATATATTTTTATCTACTAATATGTTGGGTAGAACATGGGTAGACAGTTGTTGTGTGATGAAATGAAATGATGAGAGGCCTTGATGTGATTGTGATCTAGTCATCCAACAGAATATGGATGACGACCACAGACTTTTCTAGACAGTTCAGTGGAACGTTGGCATGCTCATAACCTGTAGGTGTAGTGAACTTGGGTGTTCATTTGTTGTATTTTATCCCCCTCATGGTTGCCTTAGGACATTGATGAGGAAAACCCTTTGCAGTAGTGTCTATCCCGATGAAAATCCTATATTAGGTCCCTTGTAATAGTTATTGTTATAGGGACGTAAAGTGAGGATAGCGGGAATGGGTAATCAGGTTATTGTTGATTGGTGAAATTAAATATAATTATTTATTGTGAGTTGAAAACCCTATATGCTCACCAGGATCCCAAGCCTGACCCACTCAGTTTCTTTGTATTACAGGTAGTGGCGCGAGAACATAAGTCGGGGAACTTGTGAAGATGTTTTTTGTTTATAGACCTGTAGTTGTATATAACTGTGTAAGGTCTATGTTTTATTGTTTATGCTTTTGTGTTAGTATCGGAACATGACATCCCGAGTTTTGATATATAATGAAAATACATTTCTTTAAGAAATGCTTTGATAAATTTTATTTTATCATGTATTGTTTTGGGGACAAAATTCCGCAACTCTTTTAAATCAATGGAATTACTCTAAAATTATTTGAAAAGCATAAATGAAACCGGTCTTTTCTGACCATGATTTTGGGGATGTCACATCTACCATTCATTTATTTTCTTATTATCCTTCTTAACTCTAATATCTTCTTCTCATATCATCTAGTCTATTGTCATCTCTTCTCATATACATCTTATACTCTTACTCTACCCCACTTCATGATTTCTCATTTCTTTTCATACTCATTATACTCTATCTTCATCTCATTTTATGATATTCTCTTAATCTATCTACACCTCTTCTTATACTTTATCTTCACCTCATACTCCATGCTCATCACTCCTCTTACTCATAATCTATCTCACTTCATTTCTTCTCGACTCTTATCACCTTCTGCCTCTTTATTCTCATCTTCTCATGCCTTGACCTTCTATTCTCACTTAGACCCAACCGATCTATTCATGTATGATAGCTTCACCTATCAAATATGGGGACAACATAATTCTAACCTACCAAAGTACAACCATTCATATTGAGTCCCCTCACTTTGATCCCTTGTAGGTCCTTTGGCAACTTCTTTTTTCTTGAATCCTCGCGGATTAGAATGATCCCTTACGGATCCTCTACACTTAATCCCTCATGATTTATATCAAGGTTATATAAAGAAAATTCTTACTTTGTTCCACTCATGGAACCCTTTCTCGATCTTCTCTAACCACACACAATCTCCTTCCCACATGAATCATCTATCTACATCCCCGAAGGAATCATCATCTCATTCCCGAAGGAATAATAATCTCATTTTCGTAGGAAATATAATCTCATTCCCAAAGGAATCACAGTCTCAATCCTGAAGGAATCATAATCTCATTCCTAAAGGAAACATCTTTCTATTCTTCTCATAATCTTTCATGTGAATTCTATGGCCTCTCTATAGTCTTAAAAATCACAAGTCTCATAGCATTCTATCTCATCATCCGCATTAAGAGATCCTCTACTACTAAAAATCAAGTTTTTAATCTAAGTCTTCATCTACTATCATATAACTATTTAACATGATACCCTTAATATTTTACCATAAATACATACTTTATCTTCATCTATTATCTTATAGGTATTTAACACAATACCTTTAACATCTACTGTTTATTTCATACTCATTTACAAGATTATAGTCTATATAGTTACATTCCACATTCATATAATGTCTTGTGTGTATTTAAGATAATCCCCTTCACATCTAATCACACATACATACTATATCCTTATATAGCATATTATAGGTATTCAACATAATACCATTTATATATAAACATGTATACATATACATACATAATATTATAAAGCATATAATCATAAGCTACCGAGAGAGTGTGATAACTCACCTTTTAGTTAATGAGAACTAACTAACATTGGCTTCCATTCTTCAATTGATGCATCTTGATCCATCTTCTTTGCTCAAGTCCTATTCATGCAACATATCAAGCTCCTTAGAACTTATCTTCGCCTATTAAGAGCTTACCCCCTCTTTATATCAAAATGATCACTTAATTGATCATAATTCTAACATCACATCTTCTACCTCCAAATCTATTTCACACAGTGAATTAAGCATCCCGTACTACCTAATTGATTACACTCTAAACTCCATTGCATAAATTTATCTTCATCACTAGTTAAGGTTTCAAACCCTAACTTTCCATATATGGATTTCACCATGGAAATCACATACAAAGCTTGTTAAAAGCTTTTAAACACTCTCAATAACATAATAATTAAGTTATAATCCTATTAACAAGTGATCAAACTCAGTTCCAATGACCATATCAAACCTTCCTAATTATCATTTCAACATATCTGAGAGCATTACCCATCCAAACACTTAATATTTCATACTTTTGTCTTTTTGGACCATTTTACCTTTTTTTCCTTAAAATTAACATATACAACATATTACTAAATTTTTTAAGGATGTTAGAGTTGGTTTCTGACGGTAGTTGGTGGGTGATAGGATGATTTGGCGATGTTTGTATCGGTGACATGGTTTGGAGTTTTTACATAAATGACCATTGTAGTTTTTTTTTTTGCTGATTTGGTGTGGAGTATGTTCTTGTATGAAAATCCAAATCCAATTCAAAAACAAACCCATCCAATCTAATTACTATACAATTTAATATATCAAACTAATATCCGATTTCAATTATCAAAGACTATCAATGAAACATCCCAAAAATATAGTCCAAAAATTTCGTTTTTATTTATAGTAAAACCATAGTAATCCAATCATCTCATAAAAAGATAAGCCGTGTATCTCAAAATATCATAAATATCTGTCAAACATATCAGAGTATAAACATCCCAGGCTAAACAAATGGTGTGTGCACTGCAATCATCCTGAGATCTTCCCTTTACTACCGGAAGTACCTGAAACCAAAACTGAAAACTGTAAGCATGAAGCTTATTGAGTCTCCCCAAACTACCACATACCATACGCATATCATATAAAATACAACTAGGAGATACGAGCCTCGCCCACACTCCTCTATTTGCAGGATACGGGCCCTCGTCCACACCCTACTATATAAACATACATACAAGTACCACGCAGACAACAAGTATACCATAATCTACTAATTCATAAACATACTTAGATAATACTAAGATACAGGCCCATCCCACACTTAGCTACTAATCATAAACAAGTCTAAGATATGGGCCCTGCCCACACTTAGCTACTAATCATAAACAAGTCTAAGATACGGGCCCTGCCTACACTTAGCTACTAACTATCATACATACTCTACACGTACCGACATTGGTGCCTTCGACCCGTTCCTAGTGAAGGAAACTCACCTCGTAGGCTAGCTGTGAAGTCTCGTGTGAGGAATCTCTGATGGCTACTCCAACGACTCCCCGACTATCATTATCATAATAACACTTAGTCAAGATCCAAAATCTTTCTTAGGGTAAAATGACTACTTTACCCCTGGTCAAAGTCAATGTTCTAGTCAAAGTCAACATTATGGGTTGACCTAACTGGCCGAGTTGACCCATCAACTCGTTGAGTTCTATAAATCAGAAGTACTGAAATTGCGATCCAACTTGTTGAGTCATCCCCCTGACTTGTCGAGTTCCTCTTCTACTCGTAGTCGCGATAAAACGAGTCAACTCCTCGAGTCCCTCCTCAGACTCGTCGAGTTCTACCTGGTACAAAATCGGGACAAAACGACTCAACTGTCGAGTTCCTCTATGGACTCAACAAGTTCCTCAGTCTGTTTGGGCTTTCTTAAAGGATTAATCCCCTACTCTTCAAATCTAAGCTTCTTATCTCTCATGCACACTGAAAACGTCCTTTTAAGGGTAAAGGTTCAAACTTTACCCGTTAATACTTCTATTTCATAGGTTTGGCTCAAACCCTAACCCTTTAGGACAAAGATCTTGGTCCACAAGCCATCCATACTCCAAACTAAGACATATTCATTGAGATCTAAACTCTAAGCACTCCATGAACATGTAAAGTTCCTGACTTTCCTCCCATGCATGGCCTTTTGGAGCTTTAAAAGGCTTAAATGATACCTTATAGCTTGCATGGGGCTTCCATGGCCATAAAGTTTGCACCTTTACGCCATGTGAGCCCCTTAAGGTCATAGATTTAAAAGTATATCCACTTGGGACGTCCATGACCCAAAAATCATGTTTCTTGAACCAAAAATCCCATAAAATGATAACAAGGAGATCTAACAAGCTATTAAGCAAGTTTGAGACTTGCTTACCAGAAAATGATGAGGATAAGATGTTGTTTCTGGATCTACTAGCTTTCTTCTGAATCCCCAATCTCCTCCTTTTTCAACAAGCTTCAAAACACACAATATTCACTCAAAAAAAAACTCACAAGCTCATACAAGGCACTAGGGTTTCGTGGATTAGGGTTTGGGACTTGGAGGCTGGAAATGAGGCCAACAAATGGGGATTAGGATGCTTAAATAGGGTGCAAAACCCCGAAATTAGGGTTTCATCCTGGCAGCCCTACTCGTCGAGTCGAGGCTCTCAACTCGTCGAGTAGGCGACTTAAAATCCCGCGACCATTTTGGGTTCTACTCGACGAGTTTGGGGCTTCCAACTCGTCGAGTAGCTCTACAAAAGTGAATAAATTATGATTAAATGTGTATCAGGAACTAGGCGTTACAATTGGATATATATGATATGCAACATTAAATATAAAATGAATTATAAATCCAATCAAATGTTCAATTAGATTAGTTTAGTTCAGTTGGTTTTAACAAATTAGATTGGATCAGTTGGCAATATTGTATATCCAATGAATGGTTACATTGGATCAACTATATAATAAATCATTTGAAATCCAAAGATGAACACTCATAAGTGATATAAATATCATTTCATTTAAATTAAAAACAAAAATAAAGACACAATACGAAAGTTGGTAAACCACACCATCTAAATGACATACAAAATCACCATAAGGCCTACACATATGAGGTTAATCACAGAGCGCCACTAATATTTTTAATGTGTCAAGTTTGAACCATAAATATTCTGTATGGAATTTCACACATCAACCAATTGGATACCATCACGAGACCCAAAGATAATAAAATAGTCGTTAAAGGTTCATAAAGATGAAGTATCTGTCATAAGTTAGAGATACTTTAAATTAAAGCACAAACCATGGAATAGTTGTTATCAAAACACTTGGTAGGAGACACATAATTGCATCTAACTTGGATTTAGTTTTTTTTTTTATATATTTGATATATTTTATATTTGAAACAAGTCAATTGTTTTATTATTTTAGTGTACTTCTATATTTGGAAACCCATCAATCGGCGTATTCTTTTCAGTAGTTTTGCTACATTCTATATTTGAAACAAGTAGATTGCTGTATTCTTTTGATATTGTAGGCATTTGGCCAGTATGGTGAGATACATTTCCTTTAAAAAGCTAGAGAAATAAGTCTATATGAAACATATGTTAGATTTAAAAATGGAATTAGAAGTAATATAGATTTATAATGTGTATGTAAGTGTTCTAAAAAAAAATTCATAGTACAAATCACTTTTTTTCTACGTTCTTTAAATGACTATTCGAAGTACTTATGGACTAATTAGTAATTACATTTTGAAATTGTATTTAAACACGAAAATTCTCATAAATTATGTTATTAAGAATTACATAAATATTGTATATATATATATATATATATATATATATATATATATATATATATATATATATATATATATATATATATATGGTTAGGTTATAATATGGATTGTAACTATTGTGTGGACGTAAGGATCCTTTTTGGTCCAATCATTTTTGGTAATTTAAAAAGTGATTATCCAATTTAATTAATAAGCTCAAAACGGTTTTAAGGATAATTATGTCAATTTGGTTAACAATCAAATAAGACATGTGAGATATTCTTGCTACTAACTAAACAATCACACCCGATTTCAATAAATTCGGGATTTGAATTTGATTCTCTAGATTATGGAGTTAAGAGCTAATAAAGAACCATACAAAACTTTCCATGATTATGCATTCTTACAAGAATGAACTTACCTAACTTAAAGAATGAACATACAATAAGAATCCATATTCTGACAAAATAAATATACAATAATCTGGCTTTACTCATAAATGCATATACATAATTTTTTCTAATTATACGTTCTTACAATAATGAACATACACAACTTCAATAACCAGCATTAAGGAATGAACATACATGTATCAACATAGCATAAGAATAACTATTCTAACAGAATGCAATATGCATATTCTAACAAAATGCAATGACAAGAAAGAAAAAAAAAATATCATTCTTCTAA
This sequence comes from Lactuca serriola, assembly GCF_051521515.1. Taxonomy (NCBI): domain Eukaryota; kingdom Viridiplantae; phylum Streptophyta; class Magnoliopsida; order Asterales; family Asteraceae; genus Lactuca; species Lactuca serriola. The sequence continues at coordinate 8,493,338 of NC_136416.1, forward strand.
TAATAATCATGTAAAAAGTATTACATCAAAAGAAAATCTTAAAAAACATTGTTCAACAATTCTTTAAGAATGAATGAGAATACATTTTGTGAGAATGACATTCCGTGAGAATGTCTTTCATAAAATCAAATTCTAATATTTTTCTTGCTCTGGATCCATGAAGCTGCAAGTGGGAGTAACTCCAGATACCATAATCTTTTGTTGCTTATCTTCCTTATTCACCAAGAGTATTAAAATATCATTCTTCTTTATTTTTTTTCTTATTTATTATCAAAATATCCTTCTTTTTTGTCCTTTTTCTTTTAGTTTCAGCACCTAAAAGCATGTAATGCTGATAGAATGTACTGATTTCATTTTGAATATGTATATACGCTTCAACTAAACACAAAATAAAATGAAACATAAAACCCAAAATAAATAAAGTACAACAATTATGAACATAATTTGATCAAATGGAATTTTACTAACCTGAATCGATTGACTGGTCCAGACACCGATTCATGATTATCAAGAAAACACTCGAATCATGTTTATCAAACGGGCTTTGAGGGTCGATTTTCAATTCATACATCAAATTGGGGATAAGATGTGGAATCCAACAATGGTGATGACCCAGTGGTGTCTTCGATTTGGTGTTGGGATTAGGCGACAATGATGGCTCGACGGTGGAGAGGAACACACCAGAGATGAAGATTCCCTCTCTGCCTCTTCTATTTGCAGGTGGATAAGCAAAAATATATTGCCTCCCTCTAGAATCGTGTGGTGATCTATCCTCTGCATCACCTGGTGTCTTTGTTTCTGTGAATCGCACAAACACAAAAGAGGTGGCGTTTCCCTCCTATACTCTACCATTATCATTTCTTATGAAGGCCACCGGCGCTGGAAAAAAACAAGGGTAAGTGTGAATCGGTGCAGATGAGATTAGGTGGCGTAGGGTTCTTGAGATGTACCAGGAATTTAATGGTAACTGGCCCATTATTTAAGGGATTTGCCATATATATTCTAATTTATTTTTGGTCTATAAAAAGGATTACACGTAATGTTACAAAATTACCCTTATATAATTTTTTAAATTAATTAATTTTTCTTAAATATGATTGGTGCCTTACATACACATAATAATTAGTCATCCACATTTCAACCTCTCTCTCTCTCTCTCTCTATATATATATATATATATATATATATATATATATATATATATATATATATATATATAAGTCAAATTGTTTGAAAAAGTAAAAATGTCAATAAATCAACCTAGCTACATCTACAAAAAGATATTATAAATTCACATAGTGTATTGCTATATATACATTTTATTTTATTTTTTTGTTATTTCCTCATGCATAATTTTTTATATAATATTTTTTGTTTTTAGGTGTTTTTCTAATTTATAAACCTTACTATTTGACTTTTCTTGTTCTTTATGTTCTTTTGTTATTTTTTCTTTTATTATTTTAATTATTAGATTATTTTTATTGTTATCGTTATTCTTATATTTTTTAATTATGTTTTAAATTATTTGTATTTAAAAAAAATATAGTTTTATATATTTGTATTTTTATCTTTTATGAACGACTGTATCATAGATATTATTCAATAGTTTTATTTATGATTGTCTATATCTTATATATTTCTCAAGTCTTCAACACTCGTGAAAATTTAACGAAGTGAGTAAAAGGTTTTGAACACATTAACAATTAATCTATGGTAGCGGAAACATATTTTAATTCTAGTCATATGCTCAAACTAAAACCTATATGGATCTTATAGTTATACAATTATTACAACTAGAGAATTACATACATCTTTGTTAGCCAAAGATCTCATTGCTTGTAATCGTGTTCTTTCCACTTTGATTGGACTCCAATGATCGAAACCATAGTCTCTATATTGGAACCACACTTAAGATCATCAAACAAGCAATAAGACAACACCTTGGAAAGGGGAGAAAATCGTCAAACACAAACCCTAATGGTTTGTGTTTATGTCGCCAATTAGGGAGGCTAAGGGGGAAAAAAGGGTCGAAAACAGATAATAAGGGCAAAACTTCATAAATGGTCATTGGGGTAGTGAAAAGACAGAAATGCCCTTCATTTAACAACCAAAAGCTAACAGAGTTAGCGAAAAGGACCATTTATTAAAAGTTTTGAAACCACAGGGATCATCTGTGAGGTTTTTAAAAACCAGGGACTAAACTTCAGATTTTCGTAAACCACGGGAACCACTTTTGAAGTTTTGTCTTAAAAGAAAAACAACCGGATAAAAAACACCGAAATCGAGAAAGAGCACTCCTAAAAGCAACTGTTCTCTTATTCTATTATACGAGACCCTCGCCATGGGTGATATGATTCCAAGAGACAAAAGCATATTCGATTAGCTACTTAGGATGAACCACACGGAGGCAATCTCGAACATCAAAAAGAGATATATAGAATTTAAAAAAGACAGAAGACCTTCCTAAGATAGATGGAGAACTCACCCTCTCTCCTAGAAATCTTGTTTACACGAGCTTTAGTAAGCCTATCCTGTAACATCATATCGCCTGCCTGCCACTACGCTTGCTGCCAAGCCATCTCCGACTCCTTGAACGAGGGAATGAAAGAGCATGAACTAATCTCTAAACCGATGGACTTCTCTGATAAATGAGATTGGTTAGCTGCTCCCTCACAATATCGGTTCATTGACCGTAATAGAAGGCATCAAACTCTTCGAACACCTAATCCTCGAGGTTCCCCCCAAACCGATTCCTCTGGAATCGAATATTTGCATTTGATCCGACTTCGATCGGAGAAAGCCTCTGGAATTTGAGCAGATGTGGTTCGCCCGTCACTCGGTTGCTTATTGATCCCTCGGGTAGAGGGGGGGGGGGGTAAGGCAAATGTCACTCTATCGATACAACGTATTGAGAGACCGCGATGAAGAGGGATATGCTCCTTTACTTGACTGGAAATGACGGGTTAAAGAGAAGGAAGCCGGCAATAGCACGATAGCAAAGAGCAAAGAAAGCTAAGCGCGCAGAGAGAGCATCATATAGCGCGAAAGAGTCCAAATACAAGAAAGTCAGAGCGCGAAGCTTGTGGTCCATTCCTTTCCCAACTATAGTGGAACTTGCCTGAAGGAAATCTTTTATCTTCTTGCCATGAACAAATAAAAAATAAAATAAAGAAAAATAATGAAAAAAAAAGACAAATAATATAAGGGTGCATAAAGAAAAATTAATATTACCATGAGACTAAAATGAGTGGTTATGAGCTTACCGAACTCCAGCTTCAAATAACACTCCGCCTCAAAAGATTGTAAATTTGTGAAAAAAAGGAGTAGGGTATCGAATGAGAGAGAAGCAATGTTTTAAAAACCGGTTTGAACCGGCCGGTCCAACCGGTTGGACCGGGAACCCGGGAAATGAGCGGTTCAACTATCACCGGTTTTACGTCGATTTCTGAACCGGATTGAACCAGCCGGTTTTTTGAAAAATCTGGTCGAATCGGTCAAAATAAACCGGTTAAACCAAATAAAAACATCTGGAAAAGAACCATTTGCATAATAAACTTTGGTGATTTTTTTTTCAAATTTATTTTGTTTTCTCAAAATAAAAACATATGGTGTATGTTATAAAGTTTTTTGATGTGTTCTCTGTTCATCTAAAACTATACTTTGTTTCGGTATTATACTTTATTTTCTTTTTTACGTATATGAATTGATGTAAAACACTAAAACTTCTGGTTATGTGTTATTTTAATGTTTTTGGATTAATTTACAACTTAATTTTATGTATATTTTTAATGTTTGAACATGTAAACGTCAAATCATGATATATATATATATATATATATATATATATATATATATATATATATATATATATATATATATATATATAGGAAAATAGAAAAAAAAAATGAAAATTATAAAAACCGGTTTATCTGACGGTTGAAACAGGAATCGGTTATCATACCGGTTCAACTAAAAAACCGGTTTTTAAAATATTGGAGGGAAGAAAAGAAAATAAGAGAACATGGAGGAGAGATACCATCTTTTGTTTGCAAGCAGTTACCAAGTTGGTGTTGTCGAGATTGAGGATCGGTGTTTGCTGAGCTGACTCAATAACGTCTAGTCTACTAACAAGATATTATAAATCATTGATTTTGAAAAAGTTAAAAAAAAATCATGATGGCATTTTGCAGATAAGGAGCGCTAGCATATACCCTGAGAGAGTGATCAAGGCAGTTAAAAGATCAAATTGTAACCCAAAAAGTTGATTATTTTCTGACATTGATGTCCGGAATTAAGAGAATTAAATATATCCAAATGCATAAAAACCCTGTAAATCACAAATTCTGAGAACAGAAAAGAAAAAGAAAAAAACGAAAAAAAAAAAAAAAAAAAAACTCGTATCAGAGCTAAATAATAAAACCCAAAAATCCAAAGGAAAGCACACACAAACAGATACCGATTCCCCACTCTCTTTCTCTCACTAAAACCCTCAATTGTCTCTTTCTCTAAAATCATCACCCACCGAATTACTCCCCCCTTCATGTACGCTTCGCAGTATTGTGTTTCCACCATGAATCAGTAGTGCAATTCAGTTTCTCCAAATTCCTTGATCCAGTTATCAGGTAAGAAATTTCATGTATTGAGCTGTTAATATTGGGATTTTGCTCTGATTTTCTGGTACACAAATTGGCTTTGGTAGTTTCAATTGGGCGTTTTTTTAAAACCGAAGCGTTTAAAATTCTACAGTTTTTTTGTCAATTGAATGTGTTGTATTTTTGATTGAATGGTCTCGAAGTGTGTTTCACTTTCTTGATTCGATAGTGCATTGGTGCAATTCGACGATCAGATAACCCTACGGTTCGATTTTTCTTGATTGTTGTACAATTCGTGTTTAGATGATCATGAATTTTAACAATTAAGTTGTTTTGAGTTAGAAAAAATGGTATTAATGTTAATTGATTGTGTGCAGGGTTTGTAAGGATGGAATTGAGATCGAGTAGGGTGTTAAAAAGTGGAAGACATCGTGTTGTTTTGGGTCTTGAGAATATCAAATCTCCTATTGCAAAGAGGAAAAGGAGCTCTGGTAACAAGGTAGCAAATGAGGCTGAGAGGTCATCACTGAGATCTCATAAAAAAGGAGCAAATGAGGCTGAAATTGGGGTATGTGTTGATAATCCTGATGAAGATCTTGAAATGGGTACTGTATTTTCAGAAGGTATAAAAGTTGGATTAAATACAGATGATAAAGGTTTGTTTTTGGGATCAGAGGTGTTGGATCCTATCAAAGATTTACCAGTTTCTTGTTCCGAAGGAGAAATCGAAGAGGAAAGTGTTGAATGTGTTCCTGTTGAAGAAGGAAACAAATCATCAACTAGTGAAACTGATCACTGTTTTAAGGAAGAAATTAAATCACCGCTGGACTGTGAACACGAGTCTGAACATGTAGGATCTGCAAAACTTGCTGATGATACAAAGATTGTCCATGGTGATGACTTGTCAATGTTGAATGCTTCCAAGAATGCTGATGGTGGTATTGATGAAGTTAGGCAAAAAAAGGGAAGAGGCAGGCCCCGAAAGAAAAAGAGAAAAATTAGCAACTTAAACAAGAATGAAGTAGAAGATGTAAATGGTGAAGTTGTTGAAAGTGGTATTGTAAAACAGAAAAGGGGAAGGAAAAGGAAAAATGTTAAGAAATCTGAATGCAATGGAGATGAAAGAGCTAAAAGAAAGAAAGTTGGAGATGAAAAAGCTAAAAGGAAGAAAGTTGGGGTTCGGGTTAGTGAGAGGGTGTTGCGGTTGAGGAATACGGTGGTCAGTGGTGGTGGCACGGTGGTTGATGGTGGCCAACCGGAGAAGAAGAAGAAGAAGAAGATAGAGAGGCGTGGAAGGCCTCGTAAGATACATATTGAAACTAATGAGATTCCTTTAAAACCCTTAAAAAAACGGGGAAGACCACGCAAAATAGATGGTGAAAACAGTCAACCGAAAGTGAAACCAAAAAACAAGAAACTAAAACAGGGGAAAGAAAAGGCATCAGAAAAGAAAAGACTCAAAGATATGATTTTGAAGAAACTCAAAATGAGAAAAAGAAAATTGAAGCTTGTGGCCATTAAAAACAGCAACAGTGGGTTAGAGGCTAATAAAGTGAAAAGAATAAGAATTCGTAATAGGAAAAGTGTTGTTGGTGAGGGCATTATGGGAAGAGGAGAACGTAAGAAGTTACTGAGAGAGAAACTTCTTGATATACTTTCAAAGTCTGGGTGGACATTTGAGCGTAGACCAAGGCTCAATAGGGTGCATCAGGACATGGTGTATATTGAACCCAATGGGAGGACACATTGGTCAATCACAAGAGCTTATTCTAAGCTTACAAAAAAAATCAAAGATGGTAATGCTGATACTAATGAAGTCTCTGCATTTATGCCAATGTCACTTGTACAAATCAGTATGCTATCCAAACGCGTGGATAAAGAATTAGGCTGCAAGAAGAAGAAAAACAGAATACAGAAAGATGGAAAAAGCATTAAAAAAGTACTCACCACCAAAAAGAAGAAAAAAGATGGCAAACCGAAACGTGAAAAGGGTATTATTGTCAAAAACAGAAAGCCACGCCTTTTAGTTCGTGGTTCAGAAAAGGGGACAAAACAAGATAACAATGGCTGTTTACTGTATTATAACAGGAAACGTAACCTTTTATCATGGATGATTGATTCGGGGGTAATTTTGTCCGGTTGGAAAGTGAATTATGGGAAAACTAGAAGGAAGAAAAAGGCATCGGAGGGGACAATTACAAGTGATGGGATTGTTTGCAGCTGCTGTAATCAAAGTATGAGTATATCAGAATTTGTAGGTCATTCTGGAGGGAAACTTAATCAGGTGTTTGATGATATATATTTGGAATCTGGAGTGTCTTTTAGGAAGTGTTTATTGGATTCATGGAGGAAAGAAGAGGATTCTGGTAGTATCAGATTTAATCTTGTTGATATTGAAGGAGATGATCCGAATGATGATACATGCAACATTTGTGGAGATGGTGGAAATTTGATCTGTTGTGATGGTTGCCCTTCTACATTCCATCAGAGCTGCCTTGACATTCAAGTAATCACAAGTTTCTCAATATCTGTTCTTTTTGTAATCTATTACTACTAAAAATTTTGTTTCTCACTCACTTGGTTCATGTAAATTGTAGTATTTTCCTCCTGGTGACTGGAATTGCTTCTACTGTTCCTGCAAATTCTGTGGAGTGGTTTCCGTTATTGCCCCTGACAAACCTTCATCTGAAATGCTCTCATGTGGTTTATGTGAGGAAAAATGTATGTAATCTTGTACATGATAATTAACTACCAAAAAATGTCTTTGTTCTTGCTAATATGTTTTGTTTTTAACAATGTAACAGTTCACCAATCGTGCTCAACCGAAGTGGGACCCATTGATATGGATTCCAACAGACCACCTTTTTGTGGGCAGAAATGTCAGCAGGTATGCTGAAAAGTGAAAGAAAAAAGAGTGCCATTTGTAATTTGACTAATATCTATTATGCATGAATTTGATTTTGAATTTTTTTTAAAAAAAAAAATAGCTGTTTGAGCGGTTGCAAACGTATATTGGGGTGAAGAATGAACTTGAAGATGGATTCACATGGAGTCTGCTTCAGCGTTGTGATATCAGTCAAGATTTGAGTATTCAGGACATTAAATTAAAGGTGGAAAATAATTCGAAACTGGCTGTTGCATTTTCTGTTATGGATGAATGTTTTGTGCCAATTGTTGATGGGAGAAGTGGAACCAGTATAATCCATAATGTTGTATACAACTGTGGGTAAGCTCCAAATAACTATACATTTCTTGAATAATCATTGTTTATATATAATAATATTATCTCATCTTCTTCTGGAAACTTTTCAGATCAAACTTCCGGCGGCTGAATTATGGTGGATTTGTTACGGCTGTACTAGAAAAGGGAGATGAGTTGATCACAGCAGCATCTATACGGTTACACGGGTCCCGGTTAGCTGAAATGCCATTTATTGGGACCCGCCACATGTATAGACGTCAAGGGATGTGTCGCCGCCTTCTCGATGCAATTGAATCCGTATATATATATCTTGCTTATCCAACTTTATTTTTTACATTTTATTTTTCAATTGTTATTTATATTATAAAAAAAAATATTTCAGACTCTTTCTGCTATTGGTGTGGAAGAGCTGATCATTCCTGCAATCCCTGCACTTCTGCAAACATGGACCAAGGTTTTCGGTTTTCTCCCACTTGATGAATCAAAGAAACAAGAACTGAAGTGCATGAGCATGATTGTGTTTCCTGGTATCAACATGCTTCAGAAGCCTCTTTTTCATCCGTCTGCATCTGCAGGTAAACTCACAAATGATTGTCTTTATTTTCTACAAAAACAAAATTTAAGTTTTGATTCTGAAATCTGTTTAAACTCTGTAGATTCTGATGAAAAAGACTTGGAATGTACCACAAACGATAAAAGTGTCTCTCAAACGACACCAAGCAATGCAATAGATTGCAATGAAATGCCTGCTGAAAATGCCATTGATTGTGAAAAATTGGAAACCACATCATCAAATGCAGTAGGAGGTTATGAGGAAAAGCCTCCCGGGGTTGCAAAAGATGCTTCTGTTGGTTATGAACAAATGGAAGAAGATATCATCATAATAATGGATAATGGCGGATGTCCAGAAGACGATAAGTTAACTAATTCTAATGCTTCTGACAACCTGTACGACTTAAATTTTCCAGTAAAAAACATTCCGGGTTGTAGTATTCGACCTTGTTCTACAATGACTTGCGGGCCACACCAACCGTCGGAATCGGAATCACACGTCGAGAATGGTGATTCTGTTTCTGTTGTGGTCAAAGAGTCTCCATTGACTTCCCAATTGGTTCCCAAAATCACCTTTGACTTGAATCTGCACCCTACAACAACTGTGGTTGATTTCGTTGGTGACGATTCCAAGCCTTGCGATACTCGGCCTCTTGTTTTGCTTTGACTCGGTTTCCAGAGCCTAAGGTCAGATATTACTATATATTATTCATAAAATGTTGAAAAATGTATTTCTTATTCCAATTCCGTTAATTTGCAGGTAGGTTTATGACAGTTAGATCTGACTCCGGTACTGGATGGAATTACATGGTTGCATGTTAATAATAATCAACCCCTCCCTTTCAGATGTTCTAGATATGCAATGGAGAACCTTTTTTTTCTTTTTTTTTCTTTTCCTTTTTGTAGATTTTAGGTTTGTAAATTAATCTTTCCTTGAAAGGTTTGTAGGGGAATAATTTAACTGAAGTTAGGAGATGGAATCCAGAATTCTGATGGGTTTTGGGACTCCATGACAATGTTAATATATGAAAATATTGAGGCTGGTAAAGTGGATCTTCATGTTAAGGTAAATTTCACATCCCGTTTCTTGTCACTTTGATAAGTGGTTTTCTTTTGCAATATGTTGGTTTTAGAGTGTACTGATTGGTAATTTTGCATTTGTAGGCGGGAGCTTTTGGTAATTTTGCACTTGGTTTTTTAGCAATAGCAGCTGTAGGGTAGGCAGGAGCAACTCATGGGGACAATGGTTGTGTCTTGGAATTTGCTGTGTCTGAATAATCATAAAGAGTTTGTAGAAGTTGTGTTGCCCCTTTCCATTTGCATTATGTCCCTTTCAAAGTGTGATTATGTGTAGTTGTTAGCTTTTTTTGACGTAGCTGTTCACATGAAAAGGATAACTCCTTTTAGAGTACTTAAATGAGTTAATTCCCAAGTGATCACCACTAAGCTTAACCATCTTAAGGATGAATGGGTGGAGAACAACTTGAGATCAACACACACCAAAAACAATGTCTCATCTTCATTCATTCCCACCAGCTTCAGCTATATTTGAGTGCTTTGTAGGGAAGCAAATCAACAATAACCTAAACTTAATTCAAAACTAATGTGATGATAATTATGATTTATACGACTACACCAAAGTTTTCTTAAGATGACATGGATTCTTCATATCATGACTTCTAGTTAAGTGCCTTCTAGATTTTGCAAAGCCAATGAGCAAGAAGTGAGTTTTAGTTATAAAAAACCGAGTAAATGACACAAATGGTTCTTGTGGAGTAGGGATGAGTCTGGTTACAAACCTATCCCAAGTTAGGTTGGAACCAAAAAGCCCAAACCAAGAACCGAGGACCATACGGTACATGTACTTCGGTTCTCTCGTATTCGGTTCCATTACCCGCAAACCCAATTTTCGTATGATGACCTTCATCTCATATCTTTGTGTTCTTGTGTGTTTTACTTGATGTTCTTGAAGTATTTTAGTTGGGTTAAATATGTCACTTGTGGCATACTAAAGAAACCATAAAACTCCAACATATTTTTCATGTATCATGTTTTCAATACCAAAAGAAACAATAATATTATGTTTGTTCCGGAACCCAAAATAAAAAAATTAAACATCAATAGAATAATTCTAATTTATGGTTTGTAACAGATAAAACAAGAAATGTTATGAAAAATAAAGTAATTATCCTCAGCTATCAGTATTGTAAAATGAATTCGATACTTGTCTAACAAGCGACCACAAATGTTAAATGCTAACTCGGATGCCACAATCGATACTTATATGACCAAATATCTAAAAAAAACACGATTAAAATTATAAGTCGATTACTTTAGAAATAAACTTTAAAAAAAATACTAAAAAGAGTATTAAAAATTACATTTGACCATTTGAGAAGCGATATGGAATGCAACGTGTTTTGTTTCCACCACTTAAGGATGTCAAACCAAGGGGTGAGCAAAACTGTTAAAATTTCAGGCCTGACCCGGTAACAAAAAAACATCATTTATGTTAATATGTGATGATACTTGGTACTCGAAAATTACGATAAGTAAGGTTCAATATTGTTGGTACCTATGCTAGTACTGAAAACGAGTATCGTATCTGGTGCTTGTAATGTTGGTTCGGTTCGGTACTCAGTATTGTTTTTTCACCCATTTTTGTAATCCTACATCACATAGTCCACATAATAAAAAAGTTCGTGAGAACTCATATAAATTGACGACAAGATGAAATCCACAATCTCAAGTTAATGATATCAAGTCTTCCCTAAAACAACACAATAAATAACCTTAATTTAACAATTAAGTTAAGACATTTATCTACACTTCCTTATCGAAGTCCAAATGAAGCAATTCTATGGGTAAAAGAAAATTTTGCCCCTCCAAGATCCAAACCCAACATAGTTGACCAAAAATCAAACTTGGTCAAAAAACTGTCCATATCATCACGTCGCTAGTAACACAGGTTCGCGACGCTAACGGCTAGATGACAAGATAGTCACGATTTGCTTCAAAAGTCGTTGCACGATTTTGTTGTTTAAGCCAACTTTCATCCAAGGTCATAATCCTTTAAGACCTAAGCTCTAAACCTCCAAATCACATCAAAATGTAGTCTTAATGGATAAAGTTTATAAATTTATCCATTTGCATGTCCTTAACACCATCATTCCAGGTCTATGTCAAAAAATGAGACTAAAAGGCTCTTAAATTCATGCATGGACCAAATGACAAGATGAACTTCTCTTCTTCATACCACAATGGATCTAGAAGCCAAAAAAATGCAACCTTTAAGGCTAGAGTTCTTCAAACTCTGACCAAACAACAACCAAGAAACCAAAACATGCATAAAACAAAAGATCCATACCTAATAAATCATAAGACTATGGTCTTGGTGACTAAATGAATAGTTGGTTGCTGAAATTGATTAAAAAGAAAATAAACACTTTGAAACCAACCGACGAGGTTGCTGCACCCATGCCTAGTCGCCTATTTTTTTAGAAATATAGTTGCCACGTAGGTAGCTCACAATATGACTTTTGGATTTTTCTCAATGGTTAAATAATTTTAATTATTATACAAAACTTATACTACATGTATTTGTATGATATCTATATTTGTATTTTAACTATAATTTTACAAAACATTAAATTATATCAAAATTTATAACTTTTTTTTTCTCTACAAATCAAGACCAATATTGATATATCTATAAAAAAAAACTTTTTATAATAAAATTATAAATAACTTTTAAGTTTTAAAATAAATATATTACTTGTATTTTATAGAATAAAAAAAGTTATAGATTCTATTTAAAATAAAATAAACATAATTACAAATTATATTTATATAGCAAAAGGTTAGGTTGGTTTTAGTTGTTAATGTGTGTGAAATTTTTGGTTTAGTTGAGTTGTATAGGTGGATGAGAGAGAAAATAGTTTTTTAATATATAGTTAGCTTGCATTCGGTTGCTGATAATAGTAGTCTAAAGCTTTAAGCTTGAAGACTTACAATGGTCCAGAAGGCGTTCAAGACGTTGAATCTGACTTGCTTAATGCTTCCCTGTTTCACAAATACAATTCCTTATCCTTCAAAGTGCATAAATAAGCAAAAAAAGACTCAAAACTTGAGAAACAATGCTAGTAGGATAATATGGAGGCTAGGGTTTGCTCTCAAGTGGGTCATTGATAGATGAGGCTGCACAATGACATAAATCTCGAAGATAATGGCTTTGAATACATGATAGAACCCTAATTTCATGGGCTTGAATTGTACAAACTTCGCATGACGACATTCTATGAGTCGTTCCGTGCAAGTTTGATCTAGCAAGGCTTAAAACCAACTTAAGACCAAACTGCTTTTTAACCCAAAATTAACCCTTTAGTCTGAAGTATTATACCCTTAGCCCATAAATCTCATTTTTTTAAGGTCCAAACTTCATCCCTTAAGACCCTAGACCTTCTAATGATTAAATTAAAATATAATTTTCCAAATAAAGAAACATCTTAAAATCGGATGTTACATGACGATACAATTTCCATTATTTGTTGAATTTTTCAAGAAACTCCACTACATCTTTTATGACACTGAAATATGAAACTTTAACTAGATCTCATGTATATGAAATATCTACAAAATACATAAGTTACTAATAAAAATAATTGAATAAAAAAAATAATAAGAAAATCATTCTTTTTACCTTGCATTTCATATTCGACAAAAATCTATCTTAGTTCCAAAGTCGTCTCAAACAACTCGAAGGTTTAACCCCTTGAAGAAGATTGACGACATAAAGCAATAACGGGTTTGATCAATTGGATGAATATATTCGATTTGAAAAAAAATAATAGTGTTAAAATCAATGATATCAGAAAGGTTGCCGATAAAATAGTCAAAATCATTTTTTTTTAATAAAATGGTGTTCGATTTGAAAAAAAATGTTAAAATGATATATAATTTGGAAAAAATAATAAAGTGTAAAAATAATAAAAACTAATAATGTAGAGACTTTCATGTTATTTTTCCTAATAAGAAAGACAAAAACAAATTATGTGTTGTTTAAATGGTAAAAAGAAATGTTAGTTTGTAATATTTAAATGACTAAATTTTTATGTCATATGGAAATTTATTAGATTAAATGATTGAAAAAATTATGTGTTATGTGTTCATAAAAATAATAAAACAGCTTATAATTTTTATTAATTAATTATCATAATAAAAATACAACTATTATATTAAGAATTTGACGATCATGTAAATGGGCTTTTTTTATATCCTTTTAAACAATAGGCCCAAGTTTATGCAGTCCAATATAACGTACAATATATAAGGTGCCTACAGGCGATCTAGGGTTTACGATTCTCGGCTATTAGAACTTCCGGAGCACCAGCCGCCGATACCTGCAATTCCGACTGCAATAATGGTGAGTCACATATCCTCTATCGAGTCTCAGTCGCCATTTATCTCGTTGTTTAGCATGTTTCAGTTTTTGAAGTCTTTTCTTTTGCGGTGTTGTAATTTTTAAAAAAATTTATGCAGTCGCTGGTAGCAAACGAGGAGTTTCAACACATTCTTCGTGTCCAGAACACAAACGTTGATGGCAAGCAGAAGATTATGTTCGCTATGACCTCAATCAAAGGTATTGGTCGTCGTTTTGCCAACATCGTTTGCAAGAAGGCAGATGTCGACATGAACAAGAGGTACGTGGTCTCTGTCTTTTTCACTTCGTTGAGATCTGATTGAATTGTTTCTGTGGCATTTAGATGTTAGATCTCTTAGTTATTTGAACATCAAATAAGTGTTCATTGTAAACACTAATCCTGTTGCGAGTAGCACATATTGCTAGTGTTTTAAGCTATAAGACAGCTGAATGAATGCCTTAATATAGTTTTTCGGCTGAATGTTAATGCACGTTTTAGCAGTAGATTGATTTATGTTGTTTATGTCATCAATTGACTCAGAGTTCCTATATTAATGTTTGTATGACCAAGCTATTGAATTTTGTTGAAAGCATTTTTTGATGTTTCGATAATAGTCTTCTTTCTTCTATTCCTTACATTCTTGGTTTCATTTCACCTATGGAGCAATTTCTCTAATCTGATATTTGCAGGGCTGGAGAACTTTCAAATGCTGAGATTGATAATCTGATGACAATCGTGGCCAATCCAAGACAATTCAAAATCCCAGACTGGTTTTTGAATAGGAAGAAGGATTACAAGGATGGGAAATATTCCCAGGTGACATCCAATGCTCTTGACATGAAGTTGAGAGATGACCTTGAGCGTTTGAAGAAGATCAGGTTAGTTTTTCAATTTTCTTTTATTTGGCCAAAAAGTTTCTTTCGCTTCCTTTCCTTTTTAGTTGCTTGAAATGATTTTTTTTTTTTGATGTTTTAATGGCAGAAACCACCGTGGTCTTCGTCATTACTGGGGTTTGAGAGTGCGTGGACAGCACACCAAGACTACTGGGCGCAGGGGAAAGACTGTTGGTGTGTCAAAGAAGAGATAAGTTATTGTTTTTGTTTTCAGCAGTTTTGGATGTTTGGGGTTATGTCATGGTGTTATAATTTTACTATCTTGGATGATGTTTTTGTTAGTCTGTTTTTCAGATCTCATTTGAGAAATTGTTGTTCCGGATATATAGATTATTGATGAATTTTGGCTTTTCTCTGGATTTACATATTACTCGTCAAGTTGCATATTCATATTAAAGCTCATGGTATTATGTATTCATGTTAGCGTGAAGAAACAAAGTCATGATTACAAAACTTGGTTAAAAATTATCTACGTATTGGTTCTAACCGAAAAATTCAATTGTCATCAAAACACTAGATTACATAGTATTTGCTCGTATGTGGAGGCGTGAGTTTTGATGTTGTGGTTTAATATGATCATGTGAATCCAAATTTATTTTGGTTTTTGGTTTTTAAAACATGGATAATAGCCCAAACTAAACTCAATCTAATATAATCAAATTATAATTCGGTATAGTCTTAGTTAGATGTGACCAAAAAAACCGGTTCACAAACCGAACCGGTCATTGAATCGGAAACCGGTTTACCTCTGAAGCGGTTCAGCCTTGAACCGAACCCCACTGACCTGGTAACTGGTTTACATCCGAACTGGTTCAGCCTTAAACCGAACCCCTGATAAACCGAACCGTCGGACCGGACCAATTCACTATTTTGACCGTTAGGACCGGTTTAATAAGAACCGGTTTTTTGATCCGGTTTTTTGTCTTATTCTAACGGCTATATAGCCGTTTATTAGGCCTGGCAATTGGGTTGGGTTCGGGTTGGCGGGTCACGGGTTGGCGGGTTGAAATTCAGAAACTCAACCCAACCCATATAATATATGGGTTGGCGGGTTGTCGGGTCACGGGTTGACGGGTTGGAAACATCAACCCAACCCAACCCATATAAATATATGGGTTGGCGAGTTCACATGGTGGTTCGAACGCAACACGTATAACCCATTTAATAGGCAACACATTTTAAGATGAAATTGAAAAATCCAAATAAAATGAAGTCTAAAAGTCATAAACATTAAACATAAATTCATAAACATCCAAAATAAATATTAAACATAAAGTCATAAACATCCAAATAAAACTCTAAAAATCAAAACATTCACGAAAAAGTGCAATTGTTCAAACATACTATAGTGTAGATTGTTACTTGCCGTAGAGAGAAAGGAAGGTGGGTCGAAAACGTCAAAGCTGACAAGAGTGAGTGCAAACAGCGATGAGCGGATGAGGAGCGGGTGAGGATTGGCCCGATGAGTGATTAAATTGTGAGTTCGTGATGTTGCTTCCTTCGAAGATCGGTCCTTAACTCCTTAATCTTTATCCTTCATTCAATCGTTCGTGAATGTGGAGACTGGAGCGGGTGAGGAACAATTTTTTTTTATTAAGGCACGTAAATACGTAATGGCTGGCTGCACAAGGACTCAACAGTCAACACTCAAGGAGTCAAGGTCAAAGATGGATGACGGGATCATGAGACACAAGCCCAACAGTAGCCCACAACACAATGCCACATTGCCCAAACATATGGCTGATGATATACGAAATTACGAACGAATACCAAATTAAGTGTTAAGGATATGATAAATAGAAACTAATAGTATAATATGATGTTAGATTGTTAAAAATTAAAAGAAATAGATAATTAAATATATTAGTCGGGTTGGCGGGTTGACCCGCGAACCTAAACAGGTAACCCAACCTAACCCATTAAATAAACGGGTTGGCGGGTTGACGGGTTGACGGGTTGGCGGGTCAGAAATCTCAACCCTAACCCGCTTATTTTCGTGTCGGGTTCGTGTCGGATTACGGGTTGGGTCGAGAGTTGCCACCCCTACCGTTTATGGCTGTTAGACACCTGATTTTTGGTCCCTTTTGGCCATATTCCCCAATACTTGATAGTATAAATAGCTATTAGATGTTTTGGGTTAACCAAACCTCAAAAAACCTCTTTTACTTCAAAAAACGCTCTTAATTCAAACAGTGGATTCGGCTTCCGTTGGTATTGGAGATTCATCAAACAATCCTACCGTTGTTAGCATCAAAGAAACAAATAGAAATCCGACTATTTGGTGCAACTATGATTTGTGTGTAATGTCAAACGGTACAAAAAGCGCGATGCAAGAAATGTGGTGCTTTTTTTAATGAAGAAGGGAATTCGACATTGAAAACTCATATGACCAAAAGATGCCCCGCAGTGAAATTTGGGCCGGGACATAATCAAACAACAATGGCGAATGATGCGAAATACGGGGGCATCCGGATCCACTTCTCACCAAAATAACGAACCAATTAGGCTTTATAATACTTTGTGGAATGAAAATTCCAAACGAGCTCGGTCTAACACCCCAAGTAGCGAGCTCGGGAGGTACATTGGTTCTGAATTCTTGTCTCAAATGAGGATTCAAGAGTTTGAAAATTTTGATATCTTGGCTTGGTGGAAAGGAAAGGAAACCCAATTTCCGATTCTAGCCGCTATGGCCTGTGATCTACTAAGCTCCCAAGCTTCTACGGTAGCTTCAGAATCGGCTTTTTCTGTTAGTGGCAGGGTAATATCACCAAGAAGAACAAAACTAAAACGTCCCAAAATTCAAGACTAAAAATTTCTTTTAATAAAACATCACTTAAGACAAAATCATCGATTCAAAACATGATCAGAGTAATAGTTTCCAAAACACATGTTCGTTATCAGAGTAAAACATTCCCAGGCTGACTAATCTATGGTGTGTGCCATGCGATCATCCCGAGCTCCATCATCCGCTACCGGAAGCACCTGAAACCAAAACTGAAAACCGTAAGCACAAAACTTAGTGAGTCCCCCCATCATACCACATACTATACAATCATATGATGAACAGCTAGGAGATACGGGCCTCACCCACACTCATGGAGATACGGGCCTTGCCCACACTCCGCTAACTGGGAGATAGGGCCTCGCCCACACTCAACTATCTCTGAGATACGGGCCTCGCCCACACTTAGCTACTAAACCATAACATACAAGTATATATAATCATATAATGAACAGCTAGGAGATACGGGCCTCACCCACACTCATGGAGATACGGGCCTTGCCCACACTCCGCTAGCTGGGAGATACGGGCCTCGCCCACACTCAACTATCTCTGAGATACGGGCCTCGCCCACACTCAGCTACTAAACCATATATCATAACATATCATGCCAACAAATAAACATATCATCACATACTGTCAGACGTTTCTGGGGCGTCAGATTACCCTCCGGTCCTAACAACCGAACTCTACTGATGAGTCATGGAACCCCATCCATGCCCCTACTGATAGTGAGATACGGGCCCAGCCCACACTCACTCTTTCCCTAACTTGGGCCTCACCCCTGATCTGCTACTAATGAGATGTGGAACACCATCCACACTCTGCAATTGGTGAGACACAGGACCTCGCCCACACTCGCCTCCCTACCAGGCACGTACAAGTATCACACAGACAACAAGTGTAAACTATCACATAAATCGTTCCTTGGGCACCTGCCCGCTATCATTGGACCTCGTCCTGAATATCATAATAGCATACTGTGCCTAAGGCTAACCCCCCGGGTCTTCTACTCATAACTACATGGGCCGACATTGTGGTCGTAGACCCATTCATACAAAGGGAAACTCACCTGCACTGCCTGAACTCGCTGATGATCCCACTAGCTGCTGCCCGACAACTCTCTGAACTCCTGCTCCACTCGCTCCCCGAGCTACCAATATCAATGCAACACTGAGTCTAACTGACCCCCGAAAGACAACCAAGTCAACTCCGGTCAAAGTCAAAGTCCTGGTCAAAGTCAACCCCCCAGGTCAACCTTACTCGCCGAGTTCATATGTTTAGAGTCCTTCTATTCGCGACTCGACTCGACTCGCCGAGTCAGTCCATGACTCGCCGAGTCTACCGATTTCCGAGTCCTGACCTGTCCAACTCACTGAGTCTCCATTCGACTCACTGATTCGAGTCTCAACACGAAGAGTTTGGGGTTTCGCGACCTGACTCGCCGAGTCCAAGAACAGACTCGCCGAGTCCAAGACAACCTTCAACAGACTCGCCGAGTTGCTTATCCAACTCGCCGAGTCAACATCATCTGACTCGACGAGCTGTTCATCCCACTCGTCGAGTTTCTCCAAATCTTCATGCTACTCGCCGAGTCCACTCAAAGGACTCGCCGAGTCCATTCAGATCTCCAAACATGCAGAGGACTTTTGAGTCATGCAGGGACTCCAAACCATAGATCCATACTTCCAAAGCTCAATCCCCACGTAAAGTTGCAAACTTTACGTATAACTAAAGAGATCTAGGCTCAAAACATACTAGGGTTTGGTTTAAGGACAAAAGGGCTTCACCAACTACTCATCTTCTGATGCTTTATGACATATTGGACCATCCCAACACTAGATCTGAAGTGGCAACAACATATCTAAGCCTCTAAACTCGAATTGGGTCTCAACCAACCATAAAACCCCCAAATCTCATAACAAAATAGATCTAGATGCAAAGAAGGGAAAATGGCAGCTTAATACCTCCAAGATGAACACAAACTGAAGTAGATCTCGGATATACACCCCTCCTTTGAAGCAACCTTCTTGATTTTCAAGTTCCTTTCCAAAATTTCCTTCCTCCAAAGCTATTTCTCTCAAATGATGGAAGCTCACACGAAATATAGGGTTTACAGGTTCTCTAGGATGATATGGAGGCTGAGGGAGGGACATAACACCCTTTATATAGGATACAACTCCCGGAATTATGGTTTTCCTCGCACAGACCAGACTCGCCGAGTCTCCTTGGCCGACTCGCCGAGTCGGTCACTTACTCCTCGACCCGGATCCCGCTCGGACTCGCCGAGTTCCTCCTTGGACTCGCCGAGTCGCCCCTTAAAATTAGGGTTTTTCTTTCCTTTCTTGGCCTTCAAAACTTTGGGTGTTAAAACTCTCCCCCAATTAAACTAAACTTTGTCCTCGAAGTTTGCTATGGCCCACCGCCTGCGATCTGCCTCCAATAACTCACCAATTAATCCAACACCAGCTGCCTACCATCGCTGGCCTCCCGCTCGGTCATTCCGGCTAACACAAATCCTTGCGAATAATAGACTCAGGTCACCCTGACCCTGAACATCCTGGGAACACAACTTACTTACCGACAATCCTTCTGGTACTCACCGAGTACTGCACTGAACCTATAGGGGTTCACCCCTTCTTTCCTTGCACAATTCCTTGTCTTCCCAAGGCAAAACTCCATAACCAACTATTTCTTCTGTCACTGTGAAGTCCCTATCCTTCACTAATTTCATCACCCCCGCTAATCCCAGTACGGGTCATCACCGTCAGTAACCACTGACACTCCTCTCTGCCAAAACTTGGTGTCGAGCGCCCCTCGATTCAACTAACTGAATCCCATCATACACTGCTTACCCGCAATACTACTGACTGAAAATTCTGCTATTCCTTGTCTGCCTTCCGGATGAACTGAGACCACCCTGGTCCCTACCAACCTATCAATGTCTGGATTACCGGCTCCCACCGGTAGCTGACCCAACACAACTACTAGTCGCTCCCAGCGACTTTCGAAGAAACTTCGACCACCTAAAACTGTTCAATCTATCCTACCTTACAGACACTACAATTTCCCTGGGATCCCCGATCCCCTATCTTGACACTAAGGTCCTTACCAGGTCCCACCTGTGCTGCTAAAACTCACGGGTCTCGCCCACGGGTCCCACCCGCCTCTATCCTGGAGCGGCCTCTCCCAAGGTCTCACCTCTCTAGGGCTATACAGGCAAACTCCCTATCATTCTCATCCACTACCCATTCCTGATCCCTATCTGATCACTAGGAGATAAGGGCCTCGCCCCAACTCCGCTAACGAAGCTACTAAGGAATGCTACGGCTTGCAACACTTCTACCACTGACTATTAATACAAAGGAACCCATGTGCCATTAGCTCCCAAGATCCTCATTCCGACTCCCTCGAGTCCTTCGGGCGATCCACAACCTGAATTCCCAACCACGTACTAACCATTACCATCACAAGCACTAGCTGATGGGGAGTTTCTCAAACTCCCAACCCTGAAATCCTCAATCCATCAAATGCTGAACTACTTCTTTTCCTTCTCGGAGGTCGCACACTCATTCTGGATCTACGTGCTCCTACCTTTGCACACTCGGAGGATTCTCCCCCACTTCGATCCTACTTACCCCTTGTTGCTCAATACTCAAAAGAAATCCTTGCTACCACTCCATAATCAATCTGCTGAGGGACCCAAGCTTACCATAGCTAGGGATCTAACCAATCCATTTCTAACACTATACAACTCCGATCTAGCGAGACATACCAAGTCCCTCCCAAGCATGCTACAGTTACTGCATCCTATGTAACCTTCTCCAATAGGACACATCCCCTCACTACCATTCGAATATCCAAGGTATGCAGATGGCATATAACTCGATCACAATCAACCGCTCAAAAATCAAATACTCATACCGATAATGATGCAGAACCATAACAATATAATCATGCACAAATAAAAGAACTGAAAACAGAAATCGCATACCTGCAACGTCCGGTGCTGATCGCGCCTCTAAGGTAGTCATCTGAAGAGCTCTTCCTCCCACCGTAGGCGCCTCTGCACGGCCCTGACGGCCTTCTGTGATCCTCAAAGTTGCAGGGGCAGGTGTCATCACCCGCCCTGCTGAAAACAAACTGGGGCACTGGGCCTTCTTGTGGCCTCGCTGATGGCAATGAAAACATAACAAGTCAAATCTCTGCGCGGTGGTAACAGTACAATCCCTGCTGTAATGACCAGTCCGACCGCACTTGAAACAGCCAGATTCACCACCGCTACCACTCCTGCACGCGCCCCTGTGCACCCTGCCACACTTCCCGTACCGACTGCGGTCCTGATAATCCCTCGATCTCGGATCCGATCCCTTGAGCCTTTTGCCCGAACTTGCAGCTACCTGAACCTCATCCGACTTCCTCTTCCGAATCTGCTCCAAATCAATTTCCCTCTCTTTAGCCCGAGAAATCATATCTTCCAGCGTCTTACAGCTGGATCTGCTCACGAACTCCCTGATGTCAACCCTCAACATCTCATGGTATCGGGCCTTCTTCATCTCCTCATCCGCGACATACTGCGGTACAAGAAGAGCCCTCTCCCTGAGCTTGGCGGTGATCTTCGCCACAGTCTCAGTGGTCTGCGCCAAATCCTGAAACTCCCGTGCCAACTGCTGCACCTCAATAATCGGCGAAAACTCCGCCCTGAACCTGGCCGAGAAATCGCTCCAAGTCATCGCGTCCAACGCGACATCATCACCCAAAGCATGACCAATCTCCTCCCACCAATCCCTCGCTCTGTCCTTCAAAAGACAGGAAGCGAGTCTGACCTTGTCCCCCTCAGGGCACCGGCTCGTACGGAATGCATTGGCAACATCAGCCAACCATCTGCTGTTAGCGATGGGGTCCCTAGCCCCATGATAATCTGGTGCCCCGCAAGCCCTGAATTCCCGAAATGTCAAGCTACGCGCTCCCATCAAAGCCATCATCTCAGTACGAAAGGTTCCCAACCTCTCATCCAAAATCTCCAATATACCCTCCTTGACCGTGCCAAAGATCACAGGAGTCTGATTAAAAATACTGTGCGTAACCTCGGCGGATATCAACTCCCTCATTCGCTCCTCGAGCTGCTCGTCCCCTGAACCCGAGCCTGATCCCTCTCCGGCGCCTGATCCGCCCGCTGGTCTCTCTCGCAACGTCACCATGCTGAAAATATACCACAACCACTATCAGAATACTCATCACTGATGCGAGACCAAACACACCCTACCAGGTTCCCGGTCTTGTCTCGGCCTTTCCTGAATCGAGTACGGATCCTCTGTTTTCAGTAGTACGGGCCCATACTACCTTCCACATATATCTGTACTTTCCTCCGGAATTGCTTTGACTCTACCAGGTCCCTTAACCACTACTAATGCTCCCAGCACTACCTCATCCTAGGCTGACCCTAGGGAAACCTCTGACTCAACTCAAACCAGTCCTCAGCTGCTGAAGGCCTCCTCGCGATGCTAATTAGTCATCACCTGGATACCATCACATGTGACGAGGCTCAGATAATCCTTCGAGTAAAAGACTCGTCCCTACAAGGGTTAGACTCAAACGAGAGTTACGCAATAGGGCCAAATCCAACACTCTGAGATTATTCAACCATGATCACATGTGACGTGGCATATCCACTTAATGGCTAACTCCCATCACTCAAAATCCCACAATGCACAAAGCAAGCAGCATTCAGACAAGGGAAAAATCTAACCACAACATACTCAAGCAATCATACACACATAGCAAAAATCTGAACTAGCATGCAACACAAACTCATAACTCAGGCATAACCTAAACATGCTATCCTACTACTGTCTAATAAGCACTATCATGCAACTCAAAGCACATATAATAGGCACATAAGGCATCATCCCTAGATCCTTAGTCCTAATCTAGCATGTTGTTCTATCAACTGATAATCACAACATAAACTTGTATGGGTATTTTGGGGTACTTACTTAAGCTCGGTTGATTGCATGCACCACACCCTTTTTCTATTTTCAAAGTTCTTTCCCTTCTGAATTATTTTTGCTTTTCTAAAACTGTTTTCTTTCCCAAAACTCTCTTTTACAAAACTGTCTTTTCATTTTGAAAAATTCTATACCAATTCCTCAGTTTGAGTTCAGACACACCCGAGAGCATGTCCGAATCCCTCAAACCAAGGCTCTGATACCAACTTGAAACGTCCCAAAATTCAAGACTAAAAATTTCTTTTAATAAAACATCACTTAAGGCAAAATCATCGATTCAAAACATGATCAGAGTAATAGTTTCCAAAACACATGTTCGTTATCAGAGTAAAACATTCTCAGGCTGACTAATCTATGGTGTGTGTCATGCGATCATCCCGAGCTCCATCATCCGCTACCGGAAGCACCTGAAATCAAAACTGAAAACCGTAAGCACGAAACTTAGTGAGTCCCCCCATCATACCACATACCATACAATCATATGATGAACAACTAGGAGATACGGGTGTCACCCACACTCATGGAGATACGGGCCTTGCCCACACTCTGCTAGCTGGGAGATACGGGCCTCACCCACACTCAACTATCTCTGAGATACGGGTCTCGCCCACACTCAGCTACTAAACCATAACATACAAGTATATATAATCATATAATGAACAGCTAGGAGATACGGGCCTCACCCACACTCATGGAGATACGGGCCTTGCCCACACTCCGCTAGCTGGGAGATACGGGCCTTGCCTACACTCAACTATCTCTGAGATCCGGGCCTCGCCCACACTCAGCTACTAAACCATATATCACAACATATCATGCCAGCAAATAAACATATCATCACATACTGTCAGACGTTTCTGGGGCGTCTGACTACCCTCCGGTCCTAACAACCGAACTCTACTGATGAGTCATGGAACCCCATCCATGCTCCTACTGATAGTGAGATACGGGCCCAGCCCACACCCACTCTTTCCCTAACTTGGGCCTCGCCCCTGATCTGCTGCTAATGAGATGTGGAACACCATCCACACTCTGTAATTGGTGAGACACAGGACCTCGCCCACACTCCCCTCCCTACCAGGCACATATAAGTATCACACAGACAACAAGTGTAAACTATCACATAAATCGTTCCTTGGGCACCTGCCCGCTATCATTGGACCTCGTCCTGAATATCATACTAGCATACTGTGCCTAGGGCTAACCCCCCGGGTCTTCTACTCATAACTACATGGGCCGGCATTATGGCCGTATACCCATTCATACAAAGGGAAACTCACCTGCACTGCCTGAACTCGCTGATGATCCCACTAGCTGCTGCCCGGCAACTCTCTGAACTCCTGCTCCACTCGCTCCCCGAGCTACCAATATCAATGCAACATTGAGTCTAACTGACCCCCGAAAGACAACCAAGTCAACTCCGGTCAAAGTCAAAGTCCTGGTCAAAGTCAACCCCCCAGGTCAACCCTACTCGCCGAGTCACCCTATTGACTCGCCGAGTTCATATGTTCAGAGTCCTTCTATTCGCGACTCGACTCGACTCGCCGATTCAGTCCATGACTCGCCGAGTCTACCGATTTCCGAGTCCTGACCTGTCCAACTCACTGAGTCTCCATTCGACTCACTGATTCGAGTCTCAACACGAAGGGTTTGGGGTTTCGCGACCTGACTCGCCGAGTCCAAGAACAGACTCGCCGAGTCCAAGAAAACCTTCAACTGACTCGCCGAGTTGCTCATCCAACTCGCCGAGTCAACATCATCTGACTCGACGAGCTGTTCATCCCACTCGTCGAGTTTCTCCAAATCTTCATGCTACTCGCCGAGTCCACTCAAAGGACTCGCCGAGTCCATTCAGATCTCCAAACATGCAGAGGACTTTTGAGTCATGCAGGGACTCCAAACCATAGATCCATACTTCCAAAGCTCAATCCCCACGTAAAGTTGCAAACTTTACGTATAACTAAAGAGATCTAGGCTCAAAACATACTAGGGTTTGGTTTAAGGACAAAAGGGCTTCACCAACTACTCATCTTCTGATGCTTTATGACATATTGGACCATCCCAACACTAGATCTGAAGTGGCAACAACATATCTAAGCCTCTAAACTCGAATTGGGTCTCAACCAACCATAAAACCCCCAAATCTCATAACAAAATAGATCTAGATGCAAAGAAGGGAAAATGGCAGCTTAATACCTCCAAGATGAACACAAACTGAAGTAGATCTCGGATATACACCCCTCCTTTGAAGCAACCTTCTTGATCTTCAAGTTCCTTTCCAAAATTTCCTTCCTCCAAAGTTATTTCTCTCAAATGATGGAAGCTCACACGAAATATAGGGTTTACAGGTTCTCTAGGATGATATGGAGGCTGAGGGAGGGACATAACACCCTTTATATAGGATACAACTCCCAGAATTAGGGTTTTCCTCGCACAGACCAGACTCGCCGAGTCTCCTTGGCCGACTCGCCGAGTCTCCTTGGCCGACTCGCCGAGTCGATCACTTACTCCTCGACCCGGATCCCGCTCGGACTCGCCGAGTTCCTCCTTGGACTCGCCGAGTCGCCCCTTAAAATTAGGGTTTTTCTTTCCTTTCTTGGCCTTCAAAACTTTGGGTGTTACAAAAACTAACCCCTTTGTCGGTGGAAGTGTGCATTTGCTTGAAATGCTACCTTGATGGCGTGGAAAGGATACAAGAGATTGAAGTACTAGAAGACACATCGTTGCATGCCGAAGCACGAGTACATGAGGAAGAAGTAGCGATGGGAATGTCGGTGCCACTCACCCAAAAATGAGATTGAGTATGAGAGAGGATTACACAACGACATGGCGGATGACGAATAAAAAAACAAAATTTTTTTTTTGGATTTTTTGTGTTTTTATGTTTGAAGATGTATTTGTTTGACAATTTGGATGTTTTGTATTTTTATATTTGAAGTTGTATTATGTATTTCCAATATAAAAAAACAAAAAAAAAATGAAAAAAAAGGTTGAAAATTGCTCCAAAAAATGTGTTGATTCAAGTTGAACAATTTTTTACATACATTATGTTTTTCTACATATACACAAACATAAAATTTAAAACCTAAAAAAAAGTTAATACATGAAAACATATGTATATTATTAAACAATAAAAAAAACCTTATGGCAAAATGGTCCATATGGACGTGCAGTATGTGTGTGTATATATATGTAAGGCTTATAAGCCTTCCCAATCCCCCAATTCCCCAATCCACCTACTGTGAAAAGACAATTTTTTTTTTGTTTATAACACTCTAGTGCAATATAATCTAAACAAAAAAAACTCATTCCTATTTTACATTTATTAGCCCAAAAACAAAAACAAAAAAAATTAGAAAAACTTATTTGCGTCGAACCGTTTTTTAACCGGTTTTTGCTGAACCGGTTTCTATTAAACCGAACCGGTTTACATATGTTCGGATATTTTTGGAACCGAACCGGTTTGGAACCGAACCGGTTTGGGGATGAACCAGTTTTAACTACGTTGACCGGAACCGAACCGATCCGGTTCAGGAAAAAAAACCAGTTTTTGCATGCCTAGTCTTAGTCATATGTATAAAAGAAATTAGAGGAAATTATTTAGGTAATTGTGAACTAAAGTTTATAAATAGGTACCAAGAAAATTATAAATATAATTAAATATTTTGTAGACAAAAAATATTTAATAATTGCAAATTAAGATATTATAATGGATAAAAAATTTCTATATTAAAACAAATTTAATAAAATTATATATTATTAAAGTTATATATTAAAATAAATAATATAAGTAAATAAATAGTATATTTTAATCGGGTTTTTTTAGACTTTGGTTTTTATTTTACAAACCAAAACCAATCGTAAACGCAAAATAATAATTCGGTGTAGCTGAAAACCAAATAAAAAATCCGAATCAAATAATTTGATCTAAATTGTATAATTAAACGATTTGAGTCTATTCTATCCAGATAATAAACAAGAATAGGTACAATGTGCTTTTCTAGCATTCACGGATATTGAAAAGTTTGCAAAAATTACCATAAGTCCAAAGTAAGGCTCTTAGTGAGGAGGGAGTCATGGCGGTCGGGGAATATCAAATAATCCTTTTGTATTGATCCAACTGTATGGAGCTTCATAAAATATTTGAGGTGGAGGTGACTTTAAAGTTTAAAGTGCACCGCGTCTTCTTCATCTAATAGCTTTAACCATCAACCATACTTTCTTAGTTGTGGATTAGTGGTTGAGATTCCATTGATGCTTCTTCATCTAATGGCTTTAACATCGAAACAAATTAAATTGGCCAAACAAAAATATATAACCACTCCAAAAACAATATTTAAATTTAAGCCCCAAAAGTACCAAAATATAAAATCTCTCTTATAATTACACTCAATATCCACCCTTGCCAAAGTAATATTGACCAACTAATATTTTTAGTATTACTAATGAGGAGTAATGTTTGAATAAATCTATTCAAACGTCAAAAAGATAACCAAATCAATGAAACTAATAAACATTGATGAATCAAAATTACCAATTAGAAATGAAAAAGAAAACATCTCTTTTATTTATATAATAACTATCACAATCACAAAACACTTTCTATTTATACCTTTACCATTTCTACATCTAAACACATCCTCATTTCAGTCATACGTCTTTCTGTTTATATCTCAGCGCCATATCTACATCCCCACTTCATTTCTGTTGGTTGATCTTTGCCGCCGCATCTACCGCCGAAGCTACACCACCAGGATAAGTCGCCAAATCCGGTTTGTTACGTATCTCCGCCGCTATCACCCCTTCGGCATCCACCCTTGTTGCCGGCTTGTCTTTCGGCAGCAGTGATGTCGCATCCTGCACCCTCAAACATCAGTCTAATACTCGGAAATATAAAACAATATCAACTAAACAGAATTAAAATAAGCTAAAGAATTGAGCTTTCAAAAATTGTTGGAAAAAAATCATACAAAACTTAATTTATTTGCAATCAAATTAAGAACTTGCCGCCACGACATCTTTAAGCTTAGCTTTGTCCTCCTCTCGCATGGTTCTAACATTCTGGGCGGCGGCTGCCTGAGCTTTCGCAGCTACACCTCCCGGAACCGCCTGCATACGTCCGGTTGCTCTGAATTCAGCTGCCTGTATCGCCGCTGCATCACCCTCGTCCACCGGTTTTCCACCTGCTGACAACGCACTTGCCTCCAACGCTTCTCCTACTGTAATTGCGTCATCGCCTAAGTTCGCCGGAGCCAGAGAAGAAGCCAAGTTCGTTCGGACATACTGTCCCAGAACCTGTGAAAATTTACAACTCTGATAAACAAATCTCCGGCAAAGAGTAAAGCGCATTAATCGTATATAATTAAGACAGATATAGAGCCAGGGAGGGATGCGATATGTTCTTTGAGTTTCTATAGGTAACGGATGTTTTTGCAAAAGTTTAGCATAAAAACGTCTCTTAAAGGATAAATATAGCGGATATTTAAATTCCGTTATATCTTCGTAGATTCCCTGGTTCCGCTACTTGATTAGAAATGAGATTGATGAAAGTTGCCTCTCCACCGACGGACTCGGTCACGATTCGGTGCCCGGCGTATTCGGTGTCGGAGATGGCGATGCCCGGGTCACTAAAATCGTAGAGGCCAACAAGGCCGCGGTTGTTGTTGACGGCGGCGGACGACTGCATGACGGCAGCTGGACCGCCTTTCTGAGTCTCCCCAAGAACCAAGTTCTCGGCGGCTTGCATGTCGGCTGCATCTTGTGGAGTGATGGGTTTTTTGGCCAACTCGCCGGAGATGTTGAAGACGTCGCCGTACTTGATGGGCTCTTGTGGCTCTTCTTGAGATTGTGGTCGCTGTGGTTGTTCCTGACTCATTGTCGCCGTGAACGGAGGTGGTACGGTGGTTGATTGGGTGGTACTTCGGAGACGGCCAGTGTTCTTATTGCAAACTCAGAAGCAGACAAATGACACGTGAAAGACTCCATGATCCGCCATGTCAGCTTTAATATGTTGGTTGCTACGTGAGACTACAGATTGCCATGTGTCGGTCTATAGTACACGTGGCTCAAACTGGCTTTTCTTGTAAATCAGATTGAGTACCAATGCTACACCTCATTTTTAAAACATTGCCAGATAATTGTTAGGCTCTCCGGAGTGATAAGGAGAAGACGCGTAGGAGACTGACGTGTCCGTCCCCAAGACGTGTCAACACCGTCTTCATCTTCGGTGGGTTGATTGTGGCGTCCTTACGAAGACGAGATAAGACGCTTGGTCTGATTAGTTATTCCTTTGACCGTTACTGTGACTGCTTGATGCATTAAAAAAACTAATTATTTAATTACTAGAACTTTCTCCATATAAAACACTCCTTTTTCAACACAAACACGCATATTCACCAAAAAATATTCCTCGTCACATATTGTTATGGATCCAAATAAAAAAATACACCACCCATCCGAACACTCCAAATGATCCGTTATCGAATCTTAGCTCTATTCATCAATCTTCCACATCACCCACATTACCATCAACAACAACAATCACCACAATTCTTTCAACCTCAATTTCAAGTCTTTTAATAACAACCTTCTTCGCAATTTCAACCTCAAACTTCCCAATGTCAACAAACTTCACAACCATCTCAAGTTTTATTATCTCAATCTCAACCTATAAACCTAGACAATGACGACGACGATGAACGGGTTGAAGAAACACAACCAAGTTGTAGAAGTCAAAAAAATCAAAAGATCCAAGGATGCAAACGTCAAACTCAAATACTTGGCTGTGGTGCTTTCGCATACGACCCACGTTCGTGGTAACTAATACAGACCCAAAGATTTAATCATGTACGGTGAACGTCTATGAACATAATTTAAGTGAGTTTTATTATTTATTTTCATTTATTTTGGTTTTTTTTATTGTTTTTATTTTTCGTTTTATTGTTTTTATTTTTCGTTAAAAAATCAATTTTTTAAAAAATAGATATATGTTCGTTTTTAACGTTTTTTTTTAGTTTTTTTGTTTTATTTTTTATTTTAATTTATTGTTTTTTAAATTATTATTATTATTTTAATATATTTACTACATACTTGAAGATACTAGTGTTTTTCTTTATTTATTTTTTATTTTTTAAACTAAATATCGGTTTGAGTTTTTAATGTTTAACAATTATAAAATTTCAAATAGAATATTAAAGACCACAATATTTTTCGTTCATACTTTTTTTGAATCATATTATATAAAATTTTGAATCAAATTAATTTGAATCGGAGTATTTTGAATCAAATTTGTTGATACATGGAAGTGACCCTCGACAACTATGAAGTGTATTGAAGGACTGAAGACTTGTTTTGTTGGTTGCGGTAGTGCTCATGTTTTTGGATCAGTTGCAAAGAGTTTTGAAGATCAATACTGAAGACTTAGAATACCATAGCGAAGGATACTGACCCGAAGAAGACTATGCTTTGTCTTGTTGTATGTCAAAATGTCAAAAAAGTAATGTTCAACTTTTCTATCATTATGTGTTAGATGAGTTTTGTCGGTCCAAGTGTGGCAAGCATGGCCTCTTGACTTAGGAGTATTCTATTGTTTATCATTGTAACACCCTTGATCCATGTATTTTCCATTTATACCCGTATTATGAAATTTATTTGCAAATTAGTTCCTTAGCTCCTTAAGTGAAAAACGCGTGTGTGCCTAGTACGTTGGGCGTACTTCAGCTTACGTCAAGTGTAAGTGGTTAACGGTCAAACCCTAATGTTTAGGGTTTGAGACCTATTTAAACATCATTATCTCTTCAAGACCTCTTCCCTCATCAACCTCCATCTCCCAAATCGGCCCTTGCCATATAACGCCCGTAGATCAGGGCTAGTCAATTTAGAGACGATAAGCGTCAAAAATGACTTTTTGATAGAAGATTATTTAGAATGAATAATCTTAACTAAGTTGTAGTATATGTTACAAGGATTCCGTACATATAAAGAACGCCGAAATCCGAGTTATAACAAAGAAGTTATGACCTGTCGAAGTTTCGCGACAGCACCGGCACGACACAACGCGACATAAAAAGTGAATTTACGTTAGAGCAATATTTAGCCTTAGCAATCTAAATGAAAGTCGTAGAATATGTTAAACCGTGAGCGTGCATAAAAAGAACGTCCAAATCTGACTTCGTATGAGGAAGTTATGATTTTTCTAAGTTTCGACTTAGCGATATGCAACTCGAATACTCGATTTGAGATCGAGCGGTTTTTAGCCGAAACAATCTAAACAAGAATCGAAGATCTCGTTAATTGTAGTGAAACGATAAAAAGATAGGCGAAAACGGACGTTGGATGAAGAAGTTATGAATTTGTAACGGAGTTTTCCTGTCCCAGCCTACTAAAATAATATAATAAAAATAAAGTCAAAATTAGCCGACGGAGTCTAAACGAAAGTTGTAGAGCGTAGTCTCACCTACGCGTGGATATAAAGAATATCGAAAACAGAGTTCGTATGAGGAAGATATGAATTTTTGAAGTTTATTAAATATTTTCAATATTAAATTTAATTATAAATTTTCGATATTATCTAGGGGGGGGGGAGTCACCGGGCTTATCCAGGTTACGCCCAACGTAACCTAAGATTACGCCCAGCGTAATTCGAAGTTTCAGCCCCTATAAAAGAAAGTCGAGTGCAGCCGATTCATTTGCTCATTTATCTTCTTTCTCTCGCGTTTTTGCATCGTTTTTCGTGCAAGAAATATCCCGAAGCCCCGGTATCATTCCCGAGCCCCGAAGCAAGTCCCGAGGCCTCGAAGATCCCGAGAAGTACGATTCCCGATTCGAAGCTCTTCCCACGAGAAGCCGATTTTTGTGAAGATCTTCCAGATCTATCGAAGAATACTACTTTTACAAGCTGTAGTGTTGTCCGATCATCTTCTGATCAAGTGAGTGTATAGTTACTTTCTTCTAACACATAAATATAAAGTATTAGCTATGAAATACATGCTATGTGTTATATATTATTTGTCCATTTGAGATGGGCTTGGAATTGATGTTTTTATATGGGTGTTAAATGATTTAAACCATATATGTAATTTATATATACAAATATGTTGGGTAGAACATGGGTAGATGAAATAATTGATGTGTGTTGAAAGAATGTGATAAGAGATAGGTGAGGATATAATGGTGATGATAATTAGGTGATGATAGATAGGTGATGAATTACGAGTCCAGACGATGTCGTGGCTACGTATTCATGCGATGATAGTCTATCCCTTATTATGAATTACGAGTCCAGACGATGTTGTGGCTGCGTATTCATGCGATGATAGTCTAACCCTTATTATGATTTACGAGTCCAGGTGATGTTGTGGCTATGTAATTCATGCGATGATACCCTAACCCTTACTAGTCACATATTGAGGGAGTGATCCCCGAATTAGTATTGTCTATATGATGCAGGCGATGATCCTTAGGAAAAGTTCTTAGGAACAAACATATAAGGAAATAAGATGTAAGGACATGAGAGGTAAACATGACATAGGAGATGACCCTTAGGATAATATCTTTTGGGAAGATTAAACGATGATAATGGGGATGGGTAATTGGGTTGATTGTTTGATAATGGAATATAATAAATGTATTATTGTGGGTTGAAAACCCTATATGCTCACCAGGCTCCCAAACTTGACCCACTCAGTTTTCTTTGCATTACAGGTAATGGCACAAGGGTATAAGTTGGTGGACTTGACGAGAGATTTTGGATTATAGATCAGTAGTTATAAATAACTATTGTAAGGTTTATTTTATATTGTTTATGCTTTTGGTCTGCATCGAACATGACATCCCGAGGTTTTATTATTTAATGAAAATACATTTTCTTTGAGAAATATTTTGATAAAATTTTTATCATATTTTATTTTGGGAACAAATTCGGCTACTCTTTTAATCAAAAGATTACTCTGATTTTATAAAACAAAGCATAAACAAATCGGTCTTTTCTGACCGTGAAATTGGGGATGTCACATGCAACCCTAATCCATTGTGTGAGCATTTTAAGCTTGAAAGTGTGCTTTTGGTGATCTCGAAGGAAGAAGAAAGACGTGGAATCAACTTAGAAAGCTCAATGCATCTTGGATCCAGAAGTATCTTGCCCTCAAGCATCATTTAAAGGTATAAAGTTCGGATCTTGATGCATGTTTGCTTTGGATCTTGCTAGTTCTTAGCTTTTTATGCTTTTAGTCCCATAATCTTGGTGTTCATGAGTATGACTTACTCTAACCCATAAGGGATGTCCGTCCAGACGTTTTTTGGTACTTAGAACAATAAAAATGTGATCTTGATCCCTTTCCTTTCTTCATGCATGGGATATGAGGTTTTGGTCTGTGTATTAAGTTAGGGTTTAGTTGTTGGA
This sequence comes from Lactuca serriola, assembly GCF_051521515.1. Classification (NCBI taxonomy): domain Eukaryota; kingdom Viridiplantae; phylum Streptophyta; class Magnoliopsida; order Asterales; family Asteraceae; genus Lactuca; species Lactuca serriola. The sequence continues at coordinate 8,527,186 of NC_136416.1, forward strand.
CCCTTTTTAGCCTCGAAAAGTCATAAAGTTGTAAACTTTATAACTTAGAATGTTATTTGGAACTAAATCTGATTTTTGGACGTGGTGTCTTAATAGAATAAGCACTTAATAGAGAAAAAAGAGGTCAACCGAATATGATGAGCGTACCTAGTGGTACGCTGCACGTACCTGGTAGGAACCCTGTAATCGGACCAAGGGTGTACTACGTTGGGCGTAGTGGCTGAGTACGCCAAGCGTACTCAGTCTAAGTTGACTCGTCGACTTTTTGAATTTTGACATTTGACCAGGATTTTGACCAAGTTTGACTTAGGGGTATTTTGAGTTGTAGTTTGAGTTAGGTCATTGTTTTTTGTATAGGTGACATGTAGAGTTGACATTTGGAGTAACGTTCTTTTTTGCTATTTTTTCAGACTGTGAGGTGAGTTTCCTCACTGTACTCGTGGGTCGAAGGCACCAACGTCGGTCCATTCGGGTTCATATCCTGATATATAGGATGTTGCTATTTTGTAGTGATCTGTTAGATCTGTATGATTATCTGTTTGCTGGTCATATATTTATCTGTTGTATATGTCGACATAGTGCGGTTGGGTTGAGACAATATTGCTTTGTGCGAAAGCCAACAAACCTAGGAGCAAGCCAAACATAAATTGTGGGTCAGAAAGGAAAGCGAGACTTATGTTGTATGCTCGGGAGCAATCCAAACATGAGCTGTGGGCTAGGAAGGAAAGTCAGACTCATGTTGTGGGCTTAAGGGTAATCCAGCCCGATGGTTGTGGGCCTAATATGTATGTTGTTATATGTGTGTGTGGTGGTATTTTGGGGAACTCGCTAAACTTTGACTTATAGTTTAATTTTTATGTTTCAGATACTTTAGATGATCTGGGAAAAGCAAAAGTGTGATCGTACACATCCTTTAGTGACATGTTTTGAAGGAGTTATGATACATTGATTTTGGAACATTTGTATTTGATCTTTGGTGCTTATGATTTGCAGATTTGGGATGATTGAAAAACAATGATTTTTCTTTAATTAAAAATGAAAAATTTTATTGTGATTTTGAGATAGTACAAGTTGATGTCAGAGTCCTGATTTGAAAGAATTTGATGAGAATTTGTGTGAATCCATATTCAAACTAGGGATTGTAAAAGTTTTCAAAATAAAAAATTCCAAAATTGTTTTTAGTTTTATTTTTTTTTTATTATTTTTTTTTTTTGGATCTGTAAAAGTTTTCGACTGCTACTATTTTCATCAAAGATAAAATATTAAATGCAATGACTCGTTTCATCATGATCCAAGCAAGCTGCCAGCATGGCATTCCAAGAGACAATCACCCGAAAGTCACCTACACCATCACATACGCTCTTGGCATCTTTGATTGACCCACACCCTTGGAGTAAGCACTAATTGTAGCATTAAGTATAGAGTATAGATCTTGCTATAAGATACCAAAACCATACCATTATTTATGATTAAAAATAGTGGACCTACATTATCAGCTCATACAAGTCAAGGGCTCAAGGCTATTGATTTTAATTGGTAAAAGTACGTTTGGTTTAAACACAAAAAAACAAAAAGCCTTTGGTCATGTTTTAAAGAAATAATTAAATATCTTTTTAGTTTTTTCTTTGAAATACGAGTGTTTTAAAATATCATTTATTTTATTAAATGTGATATTAAAATAGGTAGGAGATAAATTATAAAGATATTTAATTTCTCTTTTTAAATTAACACAATCATAAAAAAGAAAAATATTTTGGTAAACAAAACAAGTTTTAAATTATAGTGGTTTTTATAATTATTCAAAGTTTCATATGATAAATCACATATGATTTTAGAAAAAATATATCAATAGTTCAATTAAAAAAGTATCATTCCGATGGTTAAACCAATTTTTTGCCTTTTATTACCGGTATATTTCTGAAATTATATGTAAAAAGGGAGATTATAATTTTAAAGAAAAGTTAACATGTCAATTTGATATATCTTTCATATACCTACAAATTAATTATGACATTTGACTTATCATTTAGTTTTTTTATTGATAAGATATTTAAAATGTATGATAATGAATAAGAAACGTGGATCCATTAATATGTGTTTTTTTTCCTATCTATTATTCAAAAATCAAAATGTCTAAGTGTTTATTTTTTAGTAGGAAATTTTCTTACAACTTATTACATACTCTTTCAAATCTTATTAATTTGAACATAATAATCAAAGTATCATAAGCATGGTTAATTTTTATCCAAAACCCATTATCGAAATTTCAAGTTGCAATAATATATACATAAAAACACATTCAAACACCTCAACAAAACACAATACAGATGGCCCCACACCCAATAACCATTCGCTATGTTTAGGGTGCTATGTGACAAAAGGAAAAACCCACACCATCCACCATTTTATTTCACAATTTTGGTCAAATTTTAGGTAAATTTCAATGGTGGTAGGACGCACACAATCAAGAATCTTTCTTTGTGGTTCTAAAAGAAGGAAAAAGTTAAAAGCTTTTCTCAAGGTAACTTAACAACACCAACATTTCAAGTTTAAAACCAAAAGTAACCAAAACTCCATGTGCATCTAACAAAGTGGTGACCAAAAGATGGAGGGTGCCCTACATCCAATCATCAATAAAAGTTCAACAAGATAACCAGTATTCTATTTTCAACTTTAACAAATTCTATCCTCCTCCTTTTAGCCCTTTAAATTTCTGAATATTTACCAATTCGCCACTCAAGCATACACAAATAAGGTCCGTATACTAGCACAAATAAATATTTTTTAAGGCGGGTGATTTAATTAAACACAAACATGGGTACTCATGATGCTGGAAAAAAAAGATATTTTGTGTTTCTTGGGGTAAAGAAACTAGAAAACGGGAAATTATTAGGTTAGTATTAATGCAATAAATAGCAATGTACTTTTATTTATTCGTGTATTTTTATATCCTTTTGTTATAGCATTATATTTTTAATTTCTTTTCTTATTTCATGCATTTAACCTAACCTTTAAATTGCTATGGTTGTAGCAATCAGGGGCTTATAAGTACCCATTGCATTAACAAAGCAGGGTTGAGGCCAAAGCAAACCACATATACAAATTAGAGACAAAAATGGAAGCAAAATTGTACTTTTGCTTAGAATTTTCTAATTTTTTGGAGGTTAAATAATCATTTGATAGTAGCCACAACAAAATTGATTAGAGTAAAATAATATATATACCCTTATTCTATTTATTACTTTCTCATATAGCTACAACTTTCCAAATACCTAACACTGTGTCACTATCAAAAGGTGATGATTACAAACCTAAGTAGCAAAGGCTTGTTCTATTAGAGCTAATTATCTGATTCTGAATCTTCAATACCACCTGATCACTTTTAAGACTGAGCATTATGCACCAAATTGACTAGATTTTGATTGCTTTTTTGTATGATTGACAATGATTCTATCAATGTCAATAAGCTCCCAAATAAGATCATTATCATGAAAGAAACCATAAAGTAGCACCTAATGGATTAAAATTAATAAAAAAGACTTGAAAACCCAATGGAGAAGAAGATGATATCATCATAAGTAACAGAAGTATTCAGAAACATATAGCTTGAGGATCAGAAATCAGCAATTTCATCACATTTGACTCAAGAAACATAATAATAACTAGGTAAAATATTTCGATTACTGTACAAGAACAAATTGCCCTGTTTCGTTACCTTCATCCCAAAGATCTCCCTGGTTTCCATCCAAATTAACATCTTTCGGCACAACAACTACAAGCTCTCCGTCGGTAAACGATGCAGTCGCAAGCTCCGGCTGCGTAGACGCCGGAAGCCGGAACCGCCACACGTCAAGCGCAAGCTCATTAACCGGATTTGCGCAACTATTAACCACTCGCCTCCCCCCTACAACGATTTTAGTAACGCCGGGGTAGATCTCAATCGTGTGAGCAGCAATATCGGTGCCGATGTCGTCGTCTGTATCGACGACAAATTTGAGCGAATCAGATGTTTCTTGGATGGAGACGTCGGCGTCGGAGTAAAAAGGGAGCTCCAGGACTTTGGCGAAGATATGAGGGAGTCGCCGGAGCTTCTTTTGCCGGCAAATAACGTCGGCGGCGTTGGATTGAGAGGCGAAATCGTATCGCACGGTGATGTTTCGCCTATTGGGTGTTGGGTGAACTTTCATGGTTCGTCGATCGGAGGAAAAACGAAACCCTAGTTGGAAAACAGGGAGATGCAAATCCCAAAATGGATTGGGGAAAACTGAGAGATGATCGATAATTGGTAAATGATGGTGTGTGTTCGTGGGATATACGTACAGAATTCTGTATCTATATGTGTGTGTGTTTGATTCCCCACGGATTTCGAGATGAGGTGAGAGAGTGTCTAAAACAAAAAAGGTGGATAAGTGTGTTTTATTTTATTCAACTTACCAAATTCTTTTAAAGAAATTATATGTTATGTGGTCAATTTCAATACGACATGAAAATCGCAGGTCAAGTTGAAATGAAGTAGATTTTTAAGAGATGAGAATTTAATAGAAAAAATAGGAAGATGACTGACTTACATTTCAGGAGATAGCAAGTATGTTCATGATAGTTTGTGAGAACTTTTATTTGTTAACATGTTAATTGCAAAAATAAAAGTAAATCATGTTAATGTTCTTTATGATTTGGAGTAATTTGTATGTCTTGATGTTATTTTTTTTTAATCTTAGACGATCCTCTAATTTAAAATATGTTACATACTTAGTCTTCGAGTTAACATTTTGTATTGCTTCACAATTTAAACCTCTCGTGTGCCTTGCATTTACAAGTATTTTCATTTTTTTTTTTTCCAATTTGAGTGATCCTTTAATAACCCTAAGAATGGTCATATGTCTCCTTCTGTAACACCCGCTTCATGTATGAAATAATCCATTCATACTCCATCATACTATAAGTCTTCATTCTGGGTGGCCACGGCGTGACAATGTTTTCAAAGATTGCGGGATTTAAAAGACCCACCATGGCGTGGCCATAGATGTCATGACGTGACAACTGATTTTAATAAAACCATAATTTTCGGGCTTTACACCTTATTTAAAGGAATAAGGAGGCGAGGGTTTATTCACCATCAACCTCCATCACTCTCAAACCCTCAGAAACCATAACCCTTATGTTATTGAAGCTCTTAGAGCTCATTTGCTAGCTTTTGGTGATTTTGAAAGAAGTAGAGGAAGATTTTGTGCAAGAGACCAGCAAACAACACTCCCCAACTTCTGAAAGCATCTTGTTGGACATTTTGTAAGGATCTTGATCTAGTTTTTATCTTTTCCTTAGAGATCAAAGTTATTTTGATTAATAAACTCTTTCATTGGATTTTGAGTGGAGCAAAGAGATAAAGTTTGCAACTTATGACTCTTAGGAGTCCCGATGACCTTATATTTCATAGATCTAAGAATTTGTTGTGATTTGGAAATCTTGCATGAGATTTGGGTCCCCTTTTCCTCTTTTGACCTAGATTTGAGGAAGGACATGCATGGGGCATGCATGTCCATAAAGTTTACATTTTTAGAGATCAATAGTACCCCTAAATGCTTTTTGGAAAGTTTGGGCATGTATCTTATGTGATTAAGGACTTAATGGATGAGTTGAACATCTTAAATGGCCTTTAAAACCTAGGTTTTGAGATCTTGTCTTAATGGATAAAGTTGGAAACTTTATTCATCAAGATATTTGGAAGGAGTGGATTTGGGATTTTGAGCCCCTGGAAATGAGTTAAGAGCAGCTAAACTCAAATAATCCATTCAGACTGGTCCCTATAGTGTGGAACTAGGTTGTCACGGCATGGCGACCAGAGGCCAGTCGAGTGTCTTGTCGTTTTGTGCCCACGACGTGGAGGAGTGTTGATGACGTGGACTCTGTCTTTGACCTTTAACTTTTGACCTGAGTTGACTTTTGGCCAACTCTTAGTTTTTGGGAAATGGATTGAGAGTGTTCCTTGTATGATTACCTAGGTGGGGTTAGCACTTATATTTTCAGTAGAGAGAGGGATAGAGAGAGAGAGAGAGATAGAGAGAGGGAGAGAGAGAGAGAGAAATAGAGAGAAAGAGAGAGTGGTAGGAGCCGAGTCGACTGAGAGGCGAGTCTATTCACTATACTTGTGGGTCGAAGGCATCAATGTCGGCCCGCTAGATTATGTTTGTAGAATGATAATTGTCTTCGTGACACATGTTGATATGCCTGTTGAAAGACCCTAACTTTCATACTTGACAATATAGTTACTCCAAAACATGCTACTTGCATATTCATAAAAACAATATTTTACATTGATAAAGAGGTTACAAACTACTGGATACAAACCGACTATTACAAAGTGATATATATTACATAACTACCCAGGATATTGTAATTTATACAAACATAAACTAAAGTACAAAAGTACTATTACAAACTATTCTAACTCTTTCAACAGTATACGATCATATTGTTTACTTATCTCCTACAATTGTTAAACGTTGATAGGGTAAGCGATGACACTTAGTAAGTTCAATAATAGATACAATATAACGTTATGCCATATATATATATATATATATATATATATATATATATATATATATATATATATATATATATATATAGACACACACACACACTTCAATATGGCAGAAGCAAAGAGAAACAAGGAACAACAAAGGCATATGTGAATCATGTGACAAGCTTTTCATATCAATTAATGACTCGATTCAAAGATATACAGTCAATGAGATAAAACAATTTCAATACTTGATAAACATCAATAACGCTTCGGCCCAAATGGCACTGAAGACAAACAATTTCTGATTAACATTAAGGTAGATTTCAGGTTTTCACGCCCTGTCTAACCTTCTGCCAATACCATAGAATAGAAGTCATTCTCTTACGAGACATGCTCTACATGGTCAGAGGCTACATACCAATACCACCGTGAATCTAAGTCCTTTCACTGATCACATGGTCAAAGGTATAACTCTGCTATCAAAATAGCGAAAATAATAACACGAGATGATAACATGGAAAAGCACATATCATATATAACACATAACATACAATTGTTCCTATATATTGACTCACCTTGAAATAACCGGGGGTTAAAATAGTAATTTGAGCAGCATTTTGGCTCAAAATATGACTTTATTCGTTGAAAACCAGGAGATTTATTAAAAAATCGGGCTCTGCAAAAGTAGAGCTTCAAAACCGAAAAGATAAATTTTTCGGGCTTCTCGGGAACTTCGGGACGTGTTTTCAGGTGCTAAAATTGATATCGGGGCTTTGGGGGATGTCAAAATAGCAAAAATATGAAATTTGGGGTGAAAATGGCAATTTTTAAACTTTACCCAGGAGATCTCGCATGTCTCCTATTTATAGGGGTGAGGTCCAAAGGTCGGCCGAGAAGAGACTGTGCCAGCGAGGGGCCCGGATGCGACACACGTCGCACATGCGAAGGCAGCAGGTGGCAGGCTGCGATGGTCTCCAGGTGTCTCGCATGCGAGGATCGGACGCAACACAGGGCGAGGCGCGTCGGACGCCGGTTGGCTACGACTTCGGTCGAATCCGGAAGCGACACGCGGCTACTGTTCATGCGAGGTGACGTGGCTGATCTTATCCATGCGAAAATTCTCGAAAAATGTTCCCCAAACTTCTAAAATCCATAACTTTCGCATACGGGTTCCGTTTTTGACGTTCTTTATATGCACGAGTAGGCGGGAATATATTCTACAACTTTTGTTTAGACTTAGTCGGCTAATTTTGAATTTATTTTTAATATTATTATTTTTAACAGACCGGGACGGAAAAACCCGTTAAAAATTCATAACTTCTTCATTCGACGTCCGTTTTCGTCATACTTTTTACCGTTGTAATACTAATGACGAGACCTTCAATTCTCGTTTAGGTTGTGTCGGCTAAAAAACACTCGATCTAAAATACGAGTTTTTAGTTGTCTATTGCTAAGCTGAAACTTAGAAAAATCATAACTTCCTCATACGAAGTCAGATTTTGGCGTTCTTTTTATCGAACTTCTTGGTTTAATGAATACTACGAATTTTATTTAGATCACTAAGGCTAAAAAGTAGTTTATCAAAAACTCACTTTTTACGTCATTCGACGTCGTGCCGGTTTTGTCGCGGATCTTCGATTGGTCATAACTTCTTTGTTATAACTCGGATTTCGATGAGGTTTTTGCCTAAATGTTTCTGACGAGATTCTTTACAACTTTTAGTAATAAAATTTTACTTATTTCAAATTTTATATTTTCATTAAATTTTAATATAAGATTGGAATCTCATAAGACTTCCAATAATTTTCGAGTGGTTCTAAACATAGTTTTACTTCATTTCTAGTAAAAACTATCTGTTAGAACTCAATATTTAATATTTCATAATATTATTCACTTTTAAAAATACATAACACGATAACTGAACGTGTACGTTACACATGTATGTGTTTGTTATCTTTTTTACTCTTGTTGGTGATATTATATGCCTAGCTGTAGGGGTGAAATAGACCCAATACCGGTTGAAAGATTCCAAGGGAGTTGAAATAGACTCAGGGGATGAAATAGACCTAGTACCGGTTGAAAGATACCGAAGGAGTTGAAATAGAAACATGGGGTGAAATAGACCCAATATCGGTAGAAAGATACCATAGGATTTGAAATAGACTCTTGGGTGAAATAGACCCAATTTATTTTCTGGCGTATATGTATGTTTTATTTGGGGTATTTTGGGGAAACTCACTAAGCTTTATGCTTACAGTTTTATGTTTATGGTTTCAGGTACTTCCGATTTGAAAGGGAAAAGCTCGACATGATCGCACCGCATCCACCAGTATTTTCGCATTTTATGACATGATTTGTACTCTGATGACTATTTTTATATATTATCACATTTTGATGGATTTTGGAATGAATGAATGAATGTTGGATTTGATAGTTCAAAAAATAAAAAATTATACATAGTATTTTAGAACGTTACAAGTTGGTATCAAAGTCTTGGTTTGATGGATTCAAGCACACTTAGGGGTATTTGTTTGGATGGATCGGTTCGATCCGATCCAATTAAGTAGATCCAAATTTATTTTGGTTTTCAAAATATGGATCCAAATAGTCCAAACTAAATTCAAATCTGATCCGATCCAATTACAATTCGGTTAGATCGGCTTTTAGAATTCGGTTTTCAAAAACCATAACATTTTAAAAGGAATTATAATATGATCTAATTTTCAAAAGATACAAAAACAAATTATTTACCTGTGATTTAAAATTTACAAACAACCACTAAGAAGACATATTATAGTTTATTTTTTAATAGATAAAAACTTTTAACAGAAAGTACATATTAATGTCTTTTATTAGGTAAAAAATTTTGAACTTATTTAAAAAAAATATAAAATTAATAAATGATTATAGATATATTGAAAATAAATACATAACAAATTGTTATTAGGTTTTTTTTGGACTATTCGGTTCTTATTTTATAAACCAAAACCAATCCGAAATCTAAAATAATAATTCGGTTTTGTTGAAAACCAAACCAAAAATCCGAATATCCGAACCAAATAGTCAAATCCAAATTGTCCAATTGGACAATTCGGTTTTATCCAAATAGTGAACAGCCCTAGGCACACTCTCGGGTGTGTCTGAACTCAAAGTAAGGAATTGGTAATCTTTTTAAAAGAAAACGAAACTTTTAAATAGATTCTTTTTTTAAGAAAAGGGGTGTGATGCGTGCAATCAGCCGAACTTAAATAAGTATTTCGCAAAATGCCCATACATGTTTTGTTTCAAGTATATCTATATGTGTATAGCATTCTAGATTAAGGCTAAGGATCTACTCATAATCGCATGGTAGGATGCTAGGAGATATACCATTGTATGTTGGTTATATGATGTAGCGACGTGAAAATTTAAAACAATTTTTCATTTTTAAAGCAAACATAATTATCATAATTCTTTCCAAAAACTAAAGTGTCAAATGTCATCTCAAACAAACATATCCCAGAATCTCAAAATACATAATTCTCCATCAGTGTGTACAAATCGTGTCGGTGCCTTCCTGCGATCCTCACTGGTACCTGAAACACATCACACAAAACAGTATAAGCATAAATGCTTAGTGCGTTCCCCAAAATACCACCTACAACACATAATAGTCACTCGAGGCTGTAACTCTGTATGACTTTCTGGTTATTGTGTCTCAGCGGGACCCTCCAGTCCCGTAGCTGGTTGGACCCTCCGATCCGGTCTAGCTCGTTGGACTCTCCGGTCCGGTCTAAATCGTTGGACCCTTCGGTCCGGTCTGTTCGAGGACCCTCTGGCCTTGTAAATCATTGGACACTCCAGTCCGGTCTATATAACACATAGTATACATATAACATAGTGCACAAAATCTCATACATACACATAACATATAAGACCCTCCATTCTGCACATAGATACCACTCTAAGTAATGTATAGTGAGAAGACTCACCTTGTACAATGTCGGATAACCTCTCGCTCGATAACCCGACCTAGCCTCCTCCTCCTATCAAAATAAAAACATCTCTAATCAATACTCTCTCTTGTCCTCATCTCTAAAGAGTGGGTAGAAGACCATTCTACCCCATCCATACCTTTCTTGATTCAGCTTGGCCAAAACCCTAAGGTCAACTGAAGTTAACTCTAGTCAACGGTCAAACTTTGACCAGACTCGTCGAGTGCACTCGCGTGACTCGGCGAGTCCATGCCTGTCCTTTGAATCCTCATAAATCCTCACTCGACGGGTTACCACTGGACATGAATCGTGGGGCAACACGACTCGACTCGTCGAGTCCCCTTATGGACTCGGCGAGTTCCTTCCATGGCAATACTTATATGACCTTCTGAGGTCAGATCTGTTTCTCTAACCTACAGATCTGACTTCCCAATGCTCAAAAATCACGTAAAGGTCCAATCTTTACACTCATGCAACACACATAAGGCTTCTTTTGGTGAAATAGCTTCTAAAATGGCAACCTAGGCTCATATTTCCAAAGGAACAACATAAAGTAGAATAGTTGGGACTCTCTGGACCTCTTAAGGTCCAGATCTAAGACTTATTATACCTTGTGACCTTATATGCTTCGAATCCAAGCTAAAGAAGGGATAAGAAAACCCTAAATCCAAGTAGTCCACCATATACACGAGAATGAGTATAAATGCATACCTCTAGTAGCACCTTCTGATTGAATGGAAGCAAATCAGAGCTCCTTAACCCGCCTAGCTTGCCCTCCTTCCTTCTTTCTTGCAAAATAACACTAGATATGATGAAAATGGCTTCTTCTCTCACTCACTATGCTCTCAGGTGCTCTGGTTCTCTCAAGGGTGAAAGTGGCTGCCAAAGAAGGCCATAAGGACCCTTAAATAGGGCACAGGCCCAAAGATTTAAGGTTTTTGTCTTCAGCGCGGACTCGTCGAGTCCATTCATTAAATCTAGTCAGCAAATCGCGACCCTACTCGACGAGTCAAGGCGTCAACTCATCGAGTTTCTCTTCTTAACTCAAAATAAATAATTAAAGTATGATACCTGAAAATCCGGATGTTACAATTCTCCCCCACTAGAATCAGACTTCGCCCTCGAAGTCTCGCTCTACAAATAACTCTAGATGCTGCTCCCGCATCTCCAACTCCGGCTCCTAAGTCAGCTCGGACCCTCTCCGATGTTGCCACTCGACCTGAACCAGGGGCACCTCCTTGTTCCTCAGAACCTTGATCTTCTGATCCACAATCGCGATTGGCCTCTCAACATCATTCAGGCTTGCATCCACCTGTATATCCTCTTGCGGTACTAATGTCGTCTTGTCGGCTATATACTTCCTCAACTGAGACACAAAGAAGGTATCATGTATCTAGCTCAACTCCGCAGGTAGCTCCAAACGATATGCTACCTTTCCCACCCTCGCGGTCACCCTGAAAGGACCAATGTAATGGGGCCCCAGCTTGCGCCTCTTCCTGAATCGGATCACTCCTTTCCAAGGAGATACCTTCAGGAGTACGAAGTCTCCCACCTGGAATTCAAGCTCTGATCGTCGCCTATCCGCGTAACTCTTCTGGCGACTATAGGCTGTCAGCAACCTCTGTCTGACCTGTTGTATCTGCTCAGTCGTTTAATCCACTATCTCTATGCTACCCATTACTCGTTGCCCTACCTCTCCCCAACAGATGGGGGTCCTACACCTCCTCCCATACAACAACTCAAAGGGAGGCATACCAATACTCAAATGGTGGTTGTTGCTGTAGGAAAACTCAGCGAAGGGTAGGTATGTATCCCAACTTCCACTGAAGTCCAAAAAAATGCTCGAAGCATGTCCTCGAGCGTCTAAATCGTCCGTTCACTCTGTCCATCCGTCTGTGGGTGATAAGTAGTACTGAAGTGCAACCTCGTACCCAAATCCTCATGGAACTTCTTCCAGAACCTGGAAGTGAAACATACATCTCGATCTGACACAACCGAGATCGACACTCCATGCCGCGACACCACCTCTCTCACATATATCTCTGCCAACCTCTCTGCAGAAGAGCTCTCACTGATAGCAAGGAAGCGAGCACTCTTAATCATCCGATCCACAATCACCCAAATTGCATCAACACCCCTCGCGGTCCTTGGAAATTTGGTGATAAAATCCATAGAAATTTGTTCCCACTTCCACTAGGGAACCTCCAGTGGCTGCAACTTACCATGTGGACGCTGGTGCTCGGCCTTAACCCGACGACAGGTCAAGCACCTCTCCACTACCCACGCGACATCCCTCTTCATACAGGGCCAATAATAAT